>NC_088603.1:52386303-53013564 GCF_036013475.1 Columba livia | reverse complement strand
TAAAAATACAATGTAAAAATGTGAGTCTCAGCTAAATAAATGGCTACTCTGAGGACTGTGATGCTACAGTTCAGCAGATGGTGTTTTGGGTGCTTTTCCTAGAAAATCCATCAAAATGTATTTTCTTCTGTATGATGCTTTTCCTGAAAAAGTACATTTTCTAAAAAATTCTTCAGTTATTGGGATATCTGATTTACAAGAACTATGTTTGTCATACTTTGCCCAGGCTGTCTTCTCAAGTTGTGCCAAGAAAAGATTTGCATCCCCCCCAGCGCTGATGCAAAGTGGCTCATGTCCACACTACTCAGTGATATCATTCCTTGGAGTAAACTGGCCATGTCCATACATTAAATTCAAATCTCTTGACTGAAGTCCATGTAGAAATCCATGTTCCAGAAACACAATTAGTTTGTTTTTTCTCTGTATGAGAATTTCTGAGGTGATCGACAAGAAACAATGGGAAGACAAAGTCATCTTCTATCAGAGCCTGACACCAGCTGTGGTTTGCAAGACTGGAGTTTGTGACATGAAGGCATGTCGGAGTGCAAGACCTTCTCAGACAGTTTCATAAGCAATTTTAGCATTTTGAATTGGACCATGTCCTGTCAGCTATGTCTGGATGTTTCTCTTGAAGGGGATTAATTGACCTACTTCATCCACATGTCTGGGAGCAAATTCATATGTATTATCATCAGGTAGCTTGGGTACAGCCTCAAAATAAGACAGAGAGCTTGCCAAACTGACATATCGTTAGGACTGCTTCTCTGCAAATAAGCAAGTGGGCCTGTTATAGCATGTACACCTGGACAGATTTCACAGGGCCCACAAGTCCAAGGGTTTACACACACACAGATGAGAGGACTGGCAAGAGTTAGTGGCTAACCCTTATTTTATTCCTTGCATATTGTTTTTTTATTTCCCAAGAAATGTGCTGTTATTACCCTACTGCCAGATGTTGGGCAAGTCCCACAGAGTAGGCAGAAAAAGAAGTAGGTACTCTTGTGAAATATAATTTCTGAGTCTTATTATTACATTTCCCACTGGTGTCATCTGCAGTGAGGGCCCTGTTGTGTTTGACACTATAGAAGCATTCAATAGGAGTCAGTGCAAAACCCAAAGAGCTAACAAAAGGAAGGAAAAATAGAAATGAAGTAATTTCCCCAGCAGCAAACATCTGGTCTGTGGTCAGCCAAGAAAAGAAACCCAGTCTTCTGACTCCCACAGCAAGGCTTATTCTCTGCTTGCTCACTCCCCTCTGAAATAAATCCTCCAGGGACTGGGTATGAACCAGCTCGGGGCAATTTCATGCAAATAAACAGGTTGACAGCCCTGCAGGAGGTCTGTCATAGAACAGAAGGCCTATGCAGAGCTTCAAAGCCCTTATAGAAGGGAGACATGGCTTCATTCTTTTGTAGACAAATAGGAGTGGGATAGGAAATAGGACAGCTTCAGCTTTTCAGTTCTAGAAAAGTGATGGAAATGAGTAAATTTGCTAAGAATATCTTAATAGAAGCTGTTGAGGATGTTTACAAATTCTAAAATAAATAGCTGCTTTCCAATATTCTGTGCATAAGGCTGATCAGAAGAAAAATTGCATCATATTAACTTAAAAAATTTTTAAAAACCCAGAAATTAACATAAGACCCTACAGGACTTGACACAAGGTTTTCCAGTATGACATCTGAATTCGAAAGATAGCAGTGAGAGCCCTTCAGAGATCTCTGCCACCTTTTTTTCATTTATATTATGGCAGATCGCTTGCTGGTTTTACTGACTCACTTGTCTGACATGCAAATAAGTTGTGAGAGTTTCATTTTTAGTATAAATAGCTATTAGGGCTCATCTGACAAATGAGACCTGCCTAACAACATTTCATTTCCTGAAATGTAACAATGTGTAATGCCTTATAAGTTACACATGTCATGACTGACTTGTAAATGGTTTATTTCTGGGCTGCTGGAAGAAATTACCTCCTCATCCTCTTACCCTTATCCACTTGTTAGTGGCTCTTCTCTAAAAGTTCCCTAGCCTTTGGACCTGCCAGTGACTTGCCTGTGAGAAGAGCCCTGAACTCAGAATTCGGTTGGTTTGAACAACTGAAGGCGGAAGACAAAAACATTCCCTTATGCCTGTGAAAGAGGTTCTGGCCCAGGCTCCTCAAACCACAAAACCACCCAGTTTATTGTCTCTTTGGATTTGCTGGCAGGGATCTATTTGTTTAAGCAATTTCCATCCTACGTCAGTTGAAGTGAACCATATTTGTGAAGACCTGCTGCTTGGGCTAACCCAGTTTGCAGAGACTGAAGTGGATAAGAGAGCATAACATCAACATCTCCGCTAGCAGACTGGTGTCTTCTTCCAGCAGCACCACTCTCTGCAAAATGATGATTTTTAATACCCTAACCAGCAGCTGGTTGCCCACCCTGTTCACTTCTGACTTAAAAGATACAAGAGACAAGCAGCTCTACCAGCACAGCTGAGGAGGCAACAGTCACTGCAGTGGGTCAGGAAGAACCAGGTTGGTGTGAGCTGGGTGGCCACAACCTCATTGGGTCCAACAGCAGACATCCCATTATAATCTCAAAATCTGTACATATTTACATATGGATCCATATTTACATATGAATCACCAGAAATTTGACAGTCGCCTAAATTGGGCTAGTTCTTCAGACTGAATTCTCCTCTTTGCCCACATAAGAGGTATAGCCCAGAGAGCAGACAGTGTAAACATGCTCATGCTAGCTCAGTGATGTGCCTCAGTCATAACAGTAGAAACTCCCATGGGTTTCCAGCCCTTATTAAGATGTAAAAAAAATATTTTTAATAAAGTAATAATAATAAAGTAATAATTTTACTTTTTAATAAAGTAAAAATAATAATAAAGCCAATAGTGATTGATATATTTACTCGGAGTAGGATTGTAACTATTCACTAAGGCCATAAAATAGTCATCAGAAGTGAACAAATCACTGACTTGCACAAAACCTGGAAAATCAATCTAGAGGTGAAAAAGTCCTTACAGCTCTTCTAGAGCTTCTGTTCAGTTTTAAGTCTGTGTGGTGGAAGGAGGACTGAACCATGTCAGAAAATCTGCAACACTATAGTGACTTTACTTACATCATTTGTTTGTGTTTACTTCTACTGCCAATGTCTAATCCATTTTCCTTCAGGGGAAAGACTAGGATACTTTCCAGGCACCAAACTGCATTCTTCCTGAAATCAGGAACTTCTTTTATCATGTTCCCTCCTATTCATCTACATCCTGATGCGCACGGTCCAAGAGGATATGGGAGAATATTAGACTAAAGCTCTGTGATCTGCACTGGACAACAGTCAGCTGCTGGGAGAAATCCAAGGTTTTAGATCCAGCCTATGAAGTCCTGAACTGTTTTGTACCTGGCAAATGTGGGGAGGTCACTTATCTCCCTGGGCCGGGCCATCACATTGAAAGATGTGGAGGTCCATCAAGATAAAAAACACAAGGTGTGCTCAGCAAACCCTCCTTTATTTTGGAAATAATTTTCCCTGCTTCTGTAACCTTCTGGGCGTGCTGTGAAGCCTGCTTTCCCCTCTCTGTGTTAAATCAGTTGAATGTGGATTGAAGTTTTTCTGTTTATCAGCTATCCTTGCTGTCATGTTTCCATTTATCAAGTAAAGGTCCAAAGTATTGGATAGGCAACTGTAGATATATTTTCCATTCCTTTAATCATTCTTGAGCCCTTTTTTGAGCCTCTTTCAGTACTTTTCTTTAGATGTCATATCAGTGATATATACAGTATTCCAAAGGAGGCTGTTACACTGACCTATATGTGTGTGTATATTTGTATATATTTTTTATATTCTCCATCTCTTTCCATAAGCACTCTAGCAACTTCTTTGCTTGTTTGTTTGTTTTAACCACAGCTGCAGTTTGACAGAAGTTTTCTTTGTGCTGTCCATAGTGATGTCCTCACATTTTTTTCTGGGCTGACAGAGGTAGAGCAGAACCTGCAAGATATTTTCAAGTAGATTGCATATGTCTCCTGCATGTATTATCATTGAAATCCATTTGTTATCATTTTGCTCGTTCATCTCTAAATGTCTCTGAAAATCTTTATATTCTACTTGAGCTTGTCCAACTTGAATAACTTTGTCTCACTTGCATCTGCTGCACTCAACTGCTCATTTCCTTCTCCAGAGCTGCATTAGCTAGCAGTGAAACCAGTATAGCCTTTTCAGGCATCATAATTTTCCTGGTTTTCTCCAAAGTCAAAAATATCCAGTTCAGTGAACCAAGTAATATACATTCTGTGCTTGCCCAGCCATGTGTAAAATAGTCCCGGAGAAGAAACTACCAGGCTCCAGCTCTGAAGAACTATGCTTTCTGGAGAAGCTCTCCAGTGAAGGTCCAATGTGGTGACAGCACAGCAATGACATGCTGATGTGCCCATACAAAGTCCTTTCCAATAAGTAGAGACTTCTATGTTAAGGACAGGTTTACTGGAGGAACGGAGTACAGAAAGTTGGAAGGGATGAAAAATCTTCCTTCCCTTCCCATCCCATTGATATGACGGTGTGTACATTCTCACATCATCATGGTGTGACATGTACAACACTATCACTGTATCCAATTTTGATATTGAAGATATTCAGGGACAGGTCCACAACTGGTCCATTAATAGTTGTAGCTCCAGTGCCTGCAGCAATAAATTGAGGATCTCTCAGGACTAACTTATTTGCTTAGATAAAAAAGGGACAGTTTCTTCCCCTACACACCATCATTCCTTACTTCCATAACAGAGAAAAAAAAATTAGGGTTTCGGTCACTGGTTTATATCCTGAGGGACTTTTTTTTAGTGACTGGAAGTACATACAAATAAATTTTCAAACAATTGTTTGCCGGGAAAAAAAAAAAAAACAAAAAACAAAAACCAAAACAAAACAAAACAAAAACCACAACAAAAAAAACCTACCACAGAATTAGTTGCTTTTGCCTGAAGTTGTTTAAATGTGACCTTTCATTAATGGTAGCAACTTTCTGTCATTTGGAAACTTTATCACTAAAAATACACAAATATCAGTTTTACTTAAACAACTGATAACTGTCACAAAACCCAATAATACACTAAAGTTTGGGAAACTGGAAACAGTATCTTGATAAAACAAAACTTTATCACCATTGAATATTGACAGTAGATTATATATCATGCTCTAACTCATGAGAACTTTGTAAAGCACCTCAACAGAATGAATATATGTATTATGCTATGGTTGCTGAAGGAAAAATTCAAGAGAGAAGGGGCTTCAGATCTTCTCATGCTCCCCCTCTGGGCAATTCCTGCATGGTCCCAGCTTCAGTGACACAAGACATTCACATCAACCCTCAGCTCCTCCACTTCTTTTGGTTTTTTTATTTGAATTTTCTGTGATTTGGTCTCTGTCAAATAGGAAGCTTGTCTACAACTCCCTGAGGCATGCTGTGAAGATTTTCAGTTTGGAAGAGACTGAGCAATTGGGTTGTAGGTTCTAGGCCTGATGCAGTGCCACAAAGCTGGACCCGTGCAAGGCTGAAATGAGTCTGAATGAGCTTGAACTCAGGAAGCCCTCATCAGCCACAGCAGAATGGCACGGTGGCAGGGCCGTGCTGCTTCTGGCATACAGCTAGTACCTCTGTGGCCTTATGTTCTCAAAATCTTAAATTTCACTGACAGCCATTGGTACTTCTGGAGTACTCATGAAGGCTGACTCTAGCCTCCTGAAACTATGATCAACAGAGGGAAGCAGTTCATACCACAGGACACTTTTACATGCCTGCTTTAAACTGGTGTCTACCAGCTACAGAGGAAATGATGCTTCCTGGAGGGGCTGTGGCAGGCCAGTACATCTTGCAAGACTTTCTGTAACACAAGGCAAACTCAGCCTAGTGCCACGTCAAGTGACCTGAACCATCTTGAATAACACAATTCCACATATTGAGTGACAATCTCAGTTCCCTGGTGAGCTTTCTCAACATGTGCGTGTGCGTACCATACCTAAGTACATTTAAAGTCATACATATTTGAACACACCTCTTTTGTACTCAGATACGTGCAAATACCTGACCAAGATACCCGGTTTCCATGAGAAGCTCAGTTTGCTGAACTTCTTATGAAGTAGAAAATAACAGAATCAGTGGGAACACCAACACCAATTCCAGCACCGTGTCCTCAGCCTGCAAGCTCCTTTAGCGCTCAGGACCCATCTATAGGCCAGGTGAAAAGGAACCACAATGACATAATTCAGAAGGAAAGAGAAAGAGGAAGTTGCTTAAGATTTGTGAAATACATGGTCTGAGACTGACAAATATTTGTGTCCCAGCAAAATTAGCTGTACAAAATTGATTTTGTGGGGAGAGTTGCATATTTAGCTACATGACATGGTGTTTGAATTGTGGTCAGTGTTTTTCAGTAATAGTCAAGGAGGAAAACTTGCTTAACAGCTGTCAATCTGTACTTCTCAGGAAGGGTTATACTGTTGTCCTTACCCAGAGGAGCCACCAGCAAGCCATCCTGTGGTGCAGCCAGAGAAAGAACAGTCCAGAACAGCCCTTTTCAGTTCTTCTGCAGTTGCTAAGTGAGCACTCAGGTCAACACAAGCTTTCTCAGCTTCAGCTAAATCCAGACCCTGAGAGTTGTTCTTGGACTCAAGTGCAAACACTTTCCCTGCAGCACCGAGAAAGGACATGTCACTCATCATGTTATTGTACTGAATACATATTCAATGAAAAATATTGCAAATTATCACCAAGTAAAGTCTCACTGCTTTTACTAACTTTATTTTAAGGAGCCACCTACTTCTCGTAATGAGTAAATTTATCAATGCTGTAAGTACCTTTATCTTAGCTTTTCATTTTGTTCGTCAACAGAAAAGCAAATATAGCCCATACAAGAAGCTTGTCTTGCCTCTGTACGCTTAAGATCTGGAGAGAGAAAGCACAACACTCTCTCATATGCACATAAATAATCAAAGTCAGAACATCTCCTGTAGGCTGTGCCACTGGAATTCATTAATTAGCATTTTACGATTACATTCATAACAACTACATCTAGAAAGCAAGCACAAATCTAATAGACAATATTGGAACCCAGTCTTCCATGTCAGAAATAGATTTATACTTATTCTGAAAACCCAAAATGATGTAACTCCATGGCAACATGTGCCTAAATGCTGCTGCAAAGTCACTTTGTTTTCATATCTTTCTGGAAAGACAGGCAGAATTTTTTTTTCTTAATAGAAGGCCTTTTTTTGAATGAGCATGAGAACATATTTAGCATAACAATTCCTTGTTTTATTTTTATTTTCAGATCAGTTTATTTTACTTTAATGTATCTAACACTGTGAAAGATGCAAGGGTGAAAGTTAGAGGTTTTGGCAACTGGGAATAGGGAAGTTGGAGTTTTGGCAATGAAGCTTCAGAAGTTATTGGGTTATGGAATAAATGTTTTAGGTAGATGTCTACAGAAAAAGAAATAAACAGTGAGACAGTTTACAGTGCTGACATTTAAATTGCCATAAGTGTCTTCTTTCTGAAGATAACAATCCTCAGAATACCTTCCAGATTTCAAAGGTAAAGACTGAGTTGCTTGCAGGCACAGGACAACACTTTTAAACATTATTAGAATCATAGAATCATAGAATAATTTCAGTTGGAAGAGACCCTCAGGATCATCAAGCCCAACCACAATCTAACCTAACTCTAGCACTCAACCATGTCCCTAAGAACCTCATCTAAATGCCTTTTAAACACCTCCTGGGCAGCCTGTTCTACTGCTTGACAACCCTTTCCACAAATATTTTTTTCCCCAATATCCAGTCTAAACCTCCCCTTGTGCAACTTGAGGCCACTTTCTCTTGTCCTATCACTTGCTACTTGGGAGAAGAGACCAACACCCTCCATGCTACAACCTCCTTTCAGGTAGTTTTAGACAGTGATAAGGTCTCCCTCAGCCTCCTTTTCTCCAGGCTAAACAGCTCCAGTTGTCTCAGCTGCTCCTCATCAGACTTGTGCTCCAGACCCCTCACCAGCTTCGTCACCCTCCTCTGCACTCTCTCTAGTACTTTGATGGCCTTCTTATGATAAGGGGCCCAAAACTGAACACAGAATAAATTCAGTAAATGCATGGAAACACTTACTATGTATTATTAAAAAGTAGATTAGTGGAAGTGATCATACAAACACAAAGCTTCCAGCACATACAGAGTGTTATCTATGTAGTTAGCTTCACACTCACAGGATATATTGATGGATATCAGGAATCCTTCAGACTGCTTCAGCCTGATTCTCTACCAAGTGCCACCCCTGCTGCCTCTTATTTCAACGAATTGATATATCTGAATATAACCCTAAATATAGGAAACTAATATGGGGTAGGCCTGTACCTGACAGCTTTCTGTTCTCACCTGTGCACACTTTAACCCACTGGAAAAAATCACAGTCCTTACAGCAAAAGAATGCGAAGTTTCTTTCAAAGAAATATATCATTTGTGCTTATATTAGCTAGCAAGCACAGATGGATCCTGAAGAAGATTCCTGCTTTGGTGGGAATTCTACATGTGCACAATAAAGGTTGTCCTGACTTGGGCAGATAGCAATCTAAGTAAGCGGGACAAGCAGTGATGAGAAGAAACTTTTCTCAGGCAGTTAACAGCAGCTGACCAAGGAATGCAACTCAGAAGCACAGATCAGTGTCCTAAACTCTAGACCTCATGGTCTCTTGTCTCCCAACTATAATCAATACCATGAATTGTAATTACAAGAGAGGAGCTTACACAGAGCGGTAAAAAAAAGCAAACCTCTACAGTCCTAAGTACCAAAACATCAGGTATCTTGGCAAAATGTCCCAAATCATGAACATGAGACTAATGTAGACTGCTGTTTCCAAAGACATGAATAGTGAAATATGTATGGTGTAGGGAGACAGATAATATAATCAGAAAGATGATGGTTTTAAATAAGCATTCTTAAGTTGCAGAACAACTTCCATTCTTAAAGGTAAGCAGGGATTAAGTGTAATGCTTTACTGAGGCTTTGTCCCAAATAAAAACTTGTCCACATTTTCCATTTCACTATTTGACTGTAAGGACTGAGATGCATCATTGAAGACACATAGGGCAAGTTTGTGTAACATTTGAAATAAATAATAACTTTTAGTTTGACGTGGCAGTAACCCTTATTTTCTAGCTATTGGTATAGAAGAAGACTTAAGGAAAGAAAATCATTAAAGGTTGAGTTACATCTAGATATAATTAGAATAAATAAAGCTCTTCACTTAGTCTTTTTACAAGAAAGTAACAATTACATTTTTAGAGGTGCTTAGCTAGCCAAGTCTGAGGCTTAGACAGCTTTCCTTAACTACTGTTACATGTTTATTAGTACTTAAGATAAATTAACTTTTTGCTAGAAACTATGAAGATGCTGATTCAAAATAGTCGTGCTCTTCAAAAACATATCTGGGATGTCCAAATTATGTAGACAAGTAGGTTTTAGGGTAAGCTAGAAAGGACTTACTGGTTGGGAAAATTACAGTGAACTGCTTTATAGGAAATTCTGGTTAGCCAGAAGTGGACAGGGAAGGTTGACCTGCTTACCAGGCTAACCTAAGAATCTTCTCCAAAACTTCAGAAGCTCTGTGGCTATCTGCCCAGTTTTTAAGATGTGTCCTATGTTTTTGCCTCATTTATTACTTAGAAAATACAATAGCAAGTAAGGTTGACTTATCAGATGGATAAGTCAATGGAACAGCTGGAACCTGAGTCTCCTGAGCTGTGTTACATTACTGAGGGACATTTACAGGAAAAAAATGCAGGAGACATGTTTGCACGGTAACAGGAAAAATACAAAAGCCATCAAAACAGGAAATTCCCTTAAATAAATAGGACTACAACACTGACATTTAACTCTGCATCTTACAGTGGCACGGCTAACATGCTTGAGATATTAATGTGTTGAATTTTTCTCACTTTTTATCACAAAAGTGGTATCATTTTCAAGCTGGGGATCTAAGGGTCCTGGTTAAATATTTGTAAAATTTGTATCACTGCTAGTTGTAATGAAAGTTTTTCTTAAAAAAGGTTTCACATACTTGATATCACAGTCATTTTTGGTATGGGGGTTGTGAAAAGTTTAAGTGGTATCCCCTTTCTCTCTAGCACATTATGACAATGTGGAACAGTTGAAATCAGTTTTCTCTGAGTTTTTTCTGAGATCATATCAAGAGATGTATTGTCATTCTGGTTTAAATACACAATTTTAAATATGAGACTGTTCTTTATTTCCATAAGGCACAAGATGAAGGAGCATATCTTCATGTTTATTTGTGTGGAGAACATAATACGCCTTTGGTTGTGGTACCTTTGAACAGCCACCATATTTGAACTCCTCCTTAACTCTCTTCCTTCATTTCTACCCCATAACATTTGTTTCCCATGAAGTGGTGATGGGACAAGTGGTGCAGACATTTATTCCCAAAACTCTACATACTTTCCAGAAGTCTTTTAAACAAAGCCAGTCTCTTTGGTTTCAAGATAAAGCTAAAAATCCATGCAAAGTAGTCTTTCTCAGGAGGCTTAATGCACACCTTGAGTTTAGAAGTTTCAGAATGAAAAATGTTTTTGTCACAGTAAGGTTCTTCAGATTCCCCTTGAAACCAGTAAAAAAGTTTTAACTTCAATGTTAAGACGTAAGTGATAAGATATAATTCTTCCAACTGTTAATTAACAGCTGGATTCATAGCTCTGAAGAAAAAGTCACACTTGAAGCAAAAGAGTCTTTAGTAACTAGGTTATATTGCTAACTTCTAACATCATCTGAAAACTCTTATTACAGAATCTTGATTATATTTTGATATCTTGATAAAAGAATAGTTTTTAATTTTGTTTGACATTAAAACTTTGTAAACAAGTTATAGCTGAATTTGGGTTTTACTTAAGAGTACTCCAATATATTCTGATTGAAAACATAACCATAGAACCATAGCATTCAGGCCTTCTAGTATTCGTTTTTATCACCTTGTTTAATTCCTCTGTAACTAGACTGTAGATTTCCCCCAGTAATTCCACCACTTAATCCAAAAATTCATGGTTGAACCAGTGCATGTCTTTTCAAAAGGCATCCAGTCATGATTCAATGACTCCACGTAATGGAGAATTTACAGCATACTTTACAGTAAACTGTTCCAACGGTTCATTACTCTTACTCTACCTTATTTCCAGTTTCAAATTTTGCTACACTCAGCTTCTAACAACTGGACATTATTATGCTTTTGAGACTGAAGAGCCATCGACAATCAGATACATAGAAGCCTAAAAAAGGTATTCTTCAAAGATGAAACCAGTTCAAACCATGTTTGTTCGTACTTTTAAGAATCTCAGTGGAACTGGAAGAATATTTTGCTTTTCAAGAAGACAGAGTTTGGCTAATTTATTTTAATACACTAACAGACAAAAAAAGTTCTTCTGAGGTGTATAGGCATAGTTCAAAGCCCACTGAAATGAGTTCAAAGTTCTCGATGTCTTCAGCAGGATTTGCATCATGCTTGAAAAGGAAACATGAAACTGTATAGCAAAATATACTTTGAAACGAAAATGTCTCTCACAAATAATATAAAATGAAAGCACTTTAAAAGGCATGTCCAGTATGCTGATCTCATGACATGATTACTAGTTCAAAGGATAAAATCTAATCAGTTTCAACAAAATAAATGTGGTGAAAGATGTGCAAATGTGCAGTCTAATTTATTTTTGCTTAAATGTTAAAAACTTCGAATTGAGGTAAAAGAGAGCTGAGGAAGGGAAGGTCAGTTCTGTACTTCAAGAGCAATTTAATTTACATTTCTATGGCTGTGTGTACCAATGGCCTTGATTGTGATAGTAATGGAGGAGGATTCAGTAAAACTGTACAATTACAGACAGAGATTTGGGTAATTACCAGTTCTGCTTGGTGTTCATGAATGCAGAGTTTATTTCTGCAAGAAACTAAAGTGAAAGATGTCTTATTTAATTCAAATTGCTTAAAATATTACATCAGCAGAAAAATAGCAAAACTGGGAGGTCACCTTTGAATTCCTCTTCAGCTAAATTCAATTTGAGCTTAGATTTTAGTTTTACTACAGACTTTAGGATAAAATACTTGGAATTGTTCATGCATTTATTTTTGCAACATAAAAGAATATGTGCTGTTTTGCAAGTGGAAGCCTGAAATGCTTAGACACCTGCTGCTCAAATACAAGTGTCTAGAGAAAGCAGAGGAGAAAAAGCATATTTTTTCCCTTTTCATTACAAAAAAGGTGCAAAACAAGCTAAGGGAAAGAGTATAGTGGGTTTTTTTATCCTGCCTTTGACATCAGACATATCTGGTTCTAGGTCAGAAGAATACAGCTCAGATCCTCACCTAATTGTGCCTAGCTTTCTGGACTCAGGATCCGTCCATTTGCAACCTCTGCAGTCACTACAGATGGTCACCAGCAGATGACAAGCTTGACCTATAGGTCTTCCATATAACCCAAATTTAGTCAACAGACCAACTTCACTCTGGAATAATTAGTCAAGTTTTGCAATTAGGTCTTTTTTAAGCTCAGGAGGGTCTTAACAAGGCAGTCTAATCACCATCATCCTCTGCTGATGTGCTCTGTCTCAGAGAAAGTACTCTGAAGAGAACTATGGTTCATACACATGGATACTTTAGCTACCATGAAAAGACCAAAGGAGTTAAAAAAAAAATGGAGGGGACTCCTGTGCAACATGCATGAAGCTGCACCCTTTTTCTCCTACTCGAACTGCAAATGCAAAGAAATTCCCAAAAGCCTGCATTTGCACTGGTATAATTGAGACCCATCATGATAACCTATATTATTCTCCAGTAACTGTATTAACAGTAGTGGTATACCATGGTAAGTTAAAGCAGGAATAAGCCCTTGAGAAGCCTTCTGTCCATCTGACCCTGACCTCAACAGCTATGACCAAGCACATTTCCATCGTAAAAAGACCTGCAAACTGAAACAAAGCTATCTTTGATTTCAGCATTTACCTTGGTCTTTCTGGAGTCTCGACAGCAATATGTGCTGTGGTAAATACTAGTCAAAAGAGATCAATTAAGCTTTGAGGCTTTATGCCTTCATCAGACCTTGCTGGTCTCCAGTGTTATTGCCTACTCTTTATCATTATTTGTGTGCAAGATAATAAAGCGAAAGTCTTCCTTAGGGAAATATATTGCAACCAGTTTCAGAGGTTTGCCTCCAAAGAGGGGGCCAGTCTGAATTTTGCAGGGTTTTTACAAGGTGAATTGAAAATCCCTTTGGCGGTTTGCAAAACAGTCAGTCACTTTTAGTTAAAAATAACAAATACATACATATGTGTCACCCAGAAAGGGTCATTTGCACTTAAGTGACATTTGCATGTATTAGAGAGTAGCACAATTGTATTTTCACCTACAACTTAGAGAAAATAAAAGGTGGTTTCATATCTGGATCAGGTCTGAATCTATCATAGAACAAAAGTATTAATCCTGTTTCGTACTCTCAGATCGTCTTAAATATGTAAGCCTACATATACTGGTAAATTTTAGAGTTCACATGAAGTGTTTTCTTCTGTATCAGTGGACAGGGTGTTTTAAAAAGATTGACCCAATTTGAAATCTCTCTGCTTTGAAATTGGGTCCATCTTTTTTGAAACACCCTGTGTAATAAGCCAGATGGTTTATAGGACAGTGTCACAGTTGTTTGCTTGAAAATGAATTCTAGGAGAACACACTGAGGAGCACGATATTAGAGGACTTGCACATTTTTCACAATGATACTTAGAAGTTAAATTAAAATGCAAACTACAGCATTATAATAATACTCTACAACTGTAATGTACTTCAGATATTCTACCCTTTAATTCTTATAATTGCTTTACCATGTGTGAATTTGACAACCTGTTGAATGACAACTAAAATATGTCATTAACTCTGCCTTAAAACGACCTCCAACATTTTTTCCCCTACTCTTCTAGAGAATATTTAGGAACCAAAATTATGCCATTAATTCTACAGAAAAAATACAAATTAGGAGACGCTCTTGAAAATATAAGAGAATTCTTCAGATGAAGCACTCTTAGCAAAGGATTAATGATTCCTGTCCTGTCCCCTTTTCTTTAGTTCTGTGGAGAAACCTCTTTCATGGGTATGCATTTTTTTTCCCTCATTTCACAGTCATTTTGCTAGGGAATGAGTATTTCCTAAAATCAGAATAGCAGTTTTGTCTACTGAAACACAGTGCAGCTGCCTGGTACATTTATTTTCCTTTATTCTTAATGAAAAGTAATTTTCTTCAAATTTACAAGACAGGGTTCTGTTGTATGAATGGTGTTTTACACAAAGCGGTAGAAACATAGAGGTAAGATTAATTTTCTCCCTTTCCTTTGCCATACTTCGTCATCAGCTGAAATAAATTTAGGTTAAAGAGGAAAAAGAACAAAAAAGAAGAGTTTTTTTATTGCCCTATAATATTTAAGAGCTGTTCTCTGGAATAATGCAGCAAACATCAATGGTAAAGGATTAGTGTACCGAAATAAAAAAAATCCTGAGATCAGGCATAAATCTATCACAGCTGTGAAAGTGAAAAAATGTGGCCATTCAGCATTCTCTCCCAGGAAAAGACACAGGCATTTTAAAAATAAATTGTGTTTTTGCTAAAGCAAGTTGGTCATCATTACTATAGGCTTAATCATTAAAAGGGCAATAGGCTACTGGAAAGTTTCAAGGGGTGCGGCTATTCAGGATTATCCTCAGCAAGTAAAAAGTCCCATTTCAGAGTAATGGGTAGCTGGCGCTTCAGCTAAATTCGTGTCCTGATCACATCCCTTGGCAGGGAAGTGCAGATGAAACTCACATGCAGAAAGGTGAGCAGTCATCTTTAGCGTGTGTGGTACTGAGCAGAAAAGGCTATAAAAGCCTTTGACTTCTCTTTCTCAAGTACTTGCCTATATAAATCAACTTGAGGGGGCATCTGAAGTAGGGAGATGGGGAAGTTCTTCGGAGAAAAGATACTTTTAATTATAAGGAGAGCTCTCCTAAAATATAGCTGTCTTCTTATTCATGTTCTGGCTTTGTTTTATTAGTCTTATTTCCCCTGGAAAAGTTCGCTATCCTGTCATTTTATTGTAATAAAATAATCTTAGCCTTCTGGGAACTGATTTCCTCTCTCTGCTTAACCCCAGGATATTTGTAGAGTCTCAAAAACCTCTGAATCAGACGTTTCCTAACCCAAACTGGGGCGTGTATTTAAGTTTCTTATTAAAAAAAAAAAAAAAAAAAAAAAGTGGGATTTTTTTTTTTTGCAATAACACATTTCAACATACAGCTCTCATTCCAGCCATAGCAACCCAGCCCAAACTGAACGGTGGACTCACCATCAGCCTGAACAGAGATGATCTGAAGGATGAAGAAGACAGATCCCACGCCCTGGAGAAAGGTGAGAGAGGATCTCTGAGAGGCTGAAGCCATTGCCCTGCTTGCAAAGCCCTCAGCCGCAGGAGGTTGGCTGCCGAGGCTTTTTCTCTCTCCTCCTCTGCACTTTCACAGCGGGGTCTGCGGTGATGATTTCAAGGAGCACTTTCCCTCGGCAGGATCCTGCGTCTTGGGTTTGCACTGAAGGCGGAGGGGTGGAAAAAGAAAGAGGGAGGGAGAGAGGAATCCTTGGCTTGGCTAGTGTGAAGGGGAGGGGAAGGTGGGGGGGAGATGTCCAGCCAGCTGGGGTTGGGGAGAGGCTTTATCCAGACCAGTCACCAAGGCAGTGCATGCAGAGAGCCGGTGTGAAAAGTCACATTACCCCGTCGGTAAATACCTAATGGATCACAGTGGAAGAAACGTAAAAGCCAGGAGGGAGAGAAAAGGCGGGGAAAGGACAAGCGATGAGCAGAAGAAATCCCTGGCTGAGACGAGAAGGGCAGCTAGATAGCTGATGCTGGTGCTGGTACTTGGTGAGTTTGTGGGCTTAGCTGTGCATCTCCAGAGGGATGAGTTCAGACATGGGGAGCGTTTTCTCTCTGCAACATGAAATCAGCCAGCTGAGGGCTGCAGGTCAGGGGCTGCTGCAGCAAGAGTGACGGTCTTCAGGTAAGCGTTGAGGAAAAGTGACAAATGGCATGGGACCCTGGTGGCCGAGCTTCCCTGAAGATCGGGGTTGGGATGGGTTAATCCTGCTATTTCAGATCCCAAGTTCAGGACGGGGATGAGGAATTGAAGGTCAAAGCAGGAGTCCACCAGCTGGTCTCCGTCAGCACTCCTGGTCCAGGTAAATACTGCTGGTCAGGTCTGAATACTCTGAAAGCAACTGATGAAGGGAGTTTCCAGCTCCCACTAGCACTTACGGCACTGACATCTGTCCCTTATTCTCATTTGTCCTATATTTGTCCCAACACAACTCAAAAGAAACCCCCACAACAAAAGGAAGCATACTGGTGGTGATGCCAGGATTTATTTCGCTAAATATATAAACAGAATAGTTTTGTGTTGCTGTTGGAACTGAGCAGGGCTCAGAAATGTTGTTTTCATGTTCCCATCCTATTTTGCTTTTATTTCAGCTTCTTAAAATTTTTTCCCTTAGAAATTCAAAGCTGGGCTCAGTCTGCTAGAAACTCCGAGCCACCAGGAACAGTAGAAAGGAGCTGGCCCTCCTCACTGCCAGAGGCCACAGTGTCCGACATGGCAAGGTGCTGGTAGGCAGTTGCATGCACCTTCTGATAGTGACAAACCTGCCCAACGTTGTTTTCATTCTGACTCAAATTACTCAAGCTCAGGAACTTCTGTATGTGATACTCAAGGAAGCAAGTAACACCATAACACCGGAAGCTTTAAAAATACCTGTATTTGATCAATTTGGGCAGATAGTGCTTTGATCTGCTGTCTTTGAAAGAATCATAGCCTTCTTCCCCCTCTTCATACCCTTGCATGGTACGTGAATGTACATGCTGGAAGCTTTTAGACATGTAGCATTGAATTTTCTGTTTATCCAGAGAACAGGGATGGCAGCAGGTTTCTTTATGTTGCCTTGCCAGTCTAACTCGTAAGAAACGCAGAATTAGAAGGATGGGCAGTTTCTTGCTCATTCCACCCCTAACGTGGGATGGTTGGTGTCATGTAACTACGTAACTGCATTTCACTTCAACAGAAACTATATGCTTTATACAACAGAAATTAACGTACAAATGACAGAAAAATAAACAGAAAATTGTAGCATTCTTTGAATAGTGTTTTTTTACTAGTGACATAGCTAATGGCATAAAATGCAGTTTTAACACTCCAATGGGCCAACAGTTCTACCCGTATTTTAAAAATGTGGACACAAAATGGTGAGAGAAAATGTTGATTCTACACTTTTAGTGAGATAGCAAAGAGATTCCATGAAACTGAGCAATTACAGCAAGACACACAGACATTACCAGACACTTGATGTGACCACAGCAATAGCTTCAGGTTTCCTTGACACTTGTCACAGGGCTGATGACTTCATTAGCCCTTTGCTGTCCTCATGAGTTTGGCAAAAACAGTTGGAGGCAAGGGCAGTATCTTCCAGATTTCCATCTAAAATTCCAAAGGTCTGTTGGATTAGTTTTGCTATAATTGGATCACTTCCTTGTGTTGATATATGTAAAGGCATGTTGCCACTCTGGCTTCTGTCTTGGAAAATCTCAGCTTGTATTCTTGAGTAGAAGATCTTACTGATTTTACAGAATTACAACAGAGCAGAGGATCTGTTCCTTTTTGAAGGCGTAAACAATTAGTAGATTACCTGGCTTCCTCTTGTCATCCCACTTCAACTGCAAAGAGAGTCTATAAGTGTGGAAAGGTAAAGACAATTACCAGTTATTATTAACCCCTGGAAGGTAAGTATCTATCTGCCGAACAGTTGTCCTTCCAATCTAATATTTCTAGCGGCAAAAAACCCTGCTCTTAGTGCACTTTGGAAGATATACATAAAGCTGAGAAGATTAGGTTTCATAGTGAAATGATGTCCACATTGTTTTGCATCGAAATCAACATTAATCCTGCTTTTAGATTTTGGGCTTCTGGAACCAAAAATTCAAAATGAGATCTGGATGTTAAGGTGGTTAGAAACAGATATAACCTCAGGCATTCGTAGCACTACAGTAACACACTGGTCAAACTATTCAGTGTATGATGTACACATTGTATTATGACACATCACAAAAGATTAATTGTACATGCAGCTTTACACAACTCATAGATTGTGCCTTCCTTGAGAGTACTGACTGTGCCAACAGTGATATTTTATAAAACAGTGCTTCACTATATGGTAACTTTCACATACAGAGTAAGATATGTGAAGGCATTGGGCCATAAAGTATGTACATACACATATGAATGTACACATGCAAAACACTCATGGGCTGTGAAGCACACAATAATGGTTTGGTCATCTAGTACCTGAAGAGCATCTCTATATGTTGACATCTGGAATATGTCACTCAGGCTAGAGTAGATTTTTGATACTAAACAAAACACCTAAGTGAACAAAGACACATTTGAAAATAGGACCATGTATTTACAATAGAGATTATTGTATTTGGTCTCTTTATATCTACTACAGGAATATTTAATTTCTGCCATTAAAAAATGTATATACTACAAACATTATAGATGTACAGGCTCCAGTTCTGCAAATTCTAACACATGACCTAAAGCTATTGCAAGATAAGGACCTAGGAACCTAAGGCCTTGAGCAAATAGACACTCAGAAACACTATCTCAAGCCAAGCTGGGCAGATGTTGGCGGATTTGTTAAAGTGCTGCAGCTGGCAAAGAATCTGGTCTTTGAAGAATACTGGAAAGTCATAGGAAAGGTCACTTTTCATATCAGAATAAAGCACAATACAAATAAAGTTTCTGTTCACAAAAAAGATACCTCTCTGTCACTAAAGCATGGGATTCTGTTTAACTTGTTTCTCTGCTTAATGCAATAGCTTCAGATGTTGACAGTCTGCATAATTTAGCTTGAAGAACTGCATTTAAATGGAATATAGACTCTACATTTACTTATTATCCTAAATTTTAGTAATTTTTTTTTTTAAGAGAGAGATCTACATTTATATGCAAGCAAGGTGGTGACTAAATTGCTCTAAGTAGCATGATTATTAGAATTTATTGTACAGTCTGGAACATCTAAAGTACTGTCTCCAGATAAAGTTGAAAGGAGATAAATGCAGAAATAACTGAGGCATAGAGCTTGCTATGTGCCATACACTCAGCTGCAGTGCCTGCATATAGTGATGGCATTATTGGATAATTCCATAACCATTTGTGATGATCCATGCCCAGGCATGAGTTACCATATCCAAAATTTCAGATACCAGGTGATATATGTAAATGTCATCAAATAGTTGACTTCCTACAGGCCAGACATGCTAGTGATGACTCTCCCTAGATACAGTGGTGAGAACTGTGGAAACCAAGAGGATTTTTGTTCTGCAGATCACTAACACATCAACCTGTAAGCCTGTACAACCTCTTCAGACCTTCTCTCCACATATAAATGAAGATAACCAACTTTGCACATGATTCTGATATAAATCCTAGTAAATCAACATACATTTCTTTATAGATATCTTTGTAGGTATCTTTGTAGTATTATATCACTATGGTGGGGCATGCCTGCTTTCCTGAAGTCTATGACTTGAGCTGCTGCTAGAAGAAAGACGTAAAGAATTCATGGCTCGGCTGAAATCTGAATCTGAAATATCTGATAGACAATACAGCATTTACATACAAGCACTGCAATGACTGACATCTCCTAAAGGATACGGAGCCTGTGTGACTGAAAGGCAGGCAGGAAACCTTGGTAGTACTGTACAACTATTGTACTCATGGATAGTACACCTACTGTATACTGGGATCCAAACTTATTCTGCAGCTGTATCCAAGCTTCTAACCCCAAAAAGCAAACTGGAAAAGGGATAGAAAAAAAAGGGAGAGAAAGATTTCTTTGTTTATAAAATGTGAATTATTAAGCAACAGTAACAGAGACAAATATTTTTCAGTGTCTGGCAGTCTGCAACAGTCTACTAACTGCAGGGAACTTTTTATTTTATTTATACAGGGTGTTTGCACCTAATTAAATGAAAAAGTAGAAATGTGCAGAACTACCTGAAAGTAATTCAGGGAGCTGACACACACACACACACACACACAAAGGAAAATGCATATGCCCTACTTTGTGGGTGGCTTGTCAAACACAGGGACCTGTGCCATGGTGCTGCTGACCCTGAGGAAGAGTGTGATTCTTACACTTACATCGTATTATGTGGAGTCAGACATTGTCACGGGACAGGCCATGACCCCCATATAAATCATTGCCATGTAACCTGCAAAAATCACACTTCATTTATTGAAGACTGTGCAATCTCAATAAAAGAATGAAGATATCTGGCCATAAAACAGCAGCTGCAATATTAGTGATATATACAAAATAAACTTCTTTTTTTTTCCTGATGAACAGAGGTGAACCAAACATCTGGGTGGGTTTGTTTGGTGTTATTTGGCCAGGGGGAGTGCAATAATTTTTACTTTCTTCTTTTTCTAAAACTTCACAGTAGTTTGATGGATGAAAATTATGTAGCAATGTAAAAAAGTATTCAAGTTTAGCCAAATGGTTTCTCTTTGGTCTCTGCGGGCATCTGTAAAAGTCTGGGTGTAGACAGAACCCAATACCTTGCCTGGATTTCCCTTTGCAGCCTGCAGACAGACCACTCCTATTTCACGGTTTCCCTGTCCTTTTTTCACATCATCTAACCTTCACCAGCCATGATCTTCAGTTAGATGAAACAGTGCAATTAAATTAAATTCAAGGCTACCCACATCTACTGAGTTGAGAGCTGCTGACTGACTGCCTCATGCTGGGGACATGCAGCATGAGCAAGATGTGACTCATCTTCTTATGGTCCCCGAGCAACAATCAAAGAAAAGAGAGTCCCTTTCTAGGGGTCTCACTGATGCTGGGAGTCTCCTGTGAAGTAGGGTGCCCACAGCATGGCACCCTGCTGATGCAGGTACAGGTGCTGGTGTGGGTGACATTGCTCTGACATATACCTCACCTGCACACACAGGGTCAACATAGACCAACAAGCAACAGCTGAACCTCAGCATTTATCACAGATAAATATCACACACCTTGGGTCCCTCTAGCCATCTGTGAGCCCCATTGCATGGAGACTCAGGAATGCTGCAGGGCCAGAGCACCTGTGGCAGGAAGAGTTCAGCTCCAGCAAATTTATAAGGTGCCACCTCTTTGGCATGTGGCACTTGGCATGGAGTTGTCTTCCCATGGCAGAATTGTGCTACAGCAACTCAGCTTTGGTTTTCAAAGGGACATGTCTAGTTCTCCCAATTGTAAGCAGACCCTTAAAAATACATAAGAAGGAGGTATGCATAAAGCTGAAAATGGCATCTCCCAGGGCTACAAACATGCCCAAACAGGGCTGTGGGGAATATGCAAGGCCATGGTTGTAGTGTTTGTCATGCTTCCAGCATAGCAATTAATTTGCCATTTATTTTACCAGTCACCTAATATTTCGGCTTTTGTGTGTCAGCCTCTTCCTCCAGCTATTTCCTAAAGGTTTGTTTAAATGTATTATAACGTATGTTCCCTGGACCTTAAGGCACCCTTGATTTCTCATTAGCTGTTAGCTCTGCCCTCTAGTGCTACATGCTACACAGAAACTGGATGTTGTGTTATAGATCCATGGCTTTGCCATAAAGTCCGGCTGGTGTTTAAAATCTGACCGGTCAGATGCTAAATGGTCAAAAATCTGCATGTTGACTAAACTCACTTGACATTTTTTGTGCCTCCTGGGAGCGGGTGTACCAGTCCAGTTATAGTCATTTAAACAACAGACCTCTGAAATACAGCCCAGCTAAACCCCATTATTTTACAATACCGACTGGTTCAACAAAAACTTATTTATTGAATGCTTACACAGCTTAACCTGTGGCTCTGATCCACCCCACAGGTTCTCAGCTGCTGGGGATGTGACCAAGTGCTGCTTTGAGTGAGGTAAAACTGAGAACGTTCTTCACCTCAGTGCCTGGAGTTTGAGGTCAAGGTGGAATGAACAGCTGAGCCAAAGAGAGCACAGAACTCTGCTGAAGTGAAAGGTTTTTATGGCAGGCTCTCACAATAACCAGACACAGTATAGTCACGAAACATAAGTGAGTTTAGGCCTGGACACTGTGCAGTTTGCAAAGTATGTGCAAGAACTTCTAATACTTCTTTGCACTTAAACAGTAGTATTTTTGAGTTTTATGCAAACTCTAAAATGCTGTGTTTTTCCAATTCCACTTGAGAAAAGTGACACTGGACAAACACACTGAGACAGTTTGCGTAATGTTGTCACATTTCCTAACTCAGCCAAACTGTGTACAGGGAGATGAAGGCATGGCTGTTGATATCAATCTTTGAAATGCCTTGCCTCCTTGCACAAGCCAAGCCTGCCATCACTAAGGTCACTATAACCTTTTGGTAAGACAATAGAGAACGTGAGGAAGTCAAATGCTGAAGAAGCTTTGAGCCTTTTTTGTCATACGCACTCATTCACACTTGGGAATGAAATATCCTTCCACACTCCATATATTCCCTTCCTCCAGTTAGCACACTTAGTTTTCACAGTCCAACCTCTTTCACACCTCTCTGTGATCTCTCCAAGATATGCAGGTACTTGAGGAGAGTGGAACTGAGCATCTGGGAGTGTAAAGCTGCTGAGTGATATGCATTGGGTTTTATTCAAAGACAGTGTGAGGAATTAGCATGACAGAGAGTAGAACAGAAAATTTAATATGGATGCAGATGGTTCCCAGCTACTGTGGGAGTCTGGGGCACTGAAGCATGGAGAGAAGGAGGACTTAGGACTCTTGAGGTCTTAGGTTGGGGAGGCTTAATTTCTGTTTTCTCAATCCCCCACCTACATCCCTGCCCGCAGTGTGGCTTTCCATCTTTTTAGAAAACGTGTTCATCACGTTCCTCTAAATCTCTTCTCCTACATCTTTTCTGCATCTTTTCTCTAACTCCTCAGCTTCTCAGTCTCATGCTGAAACTTAGCTCTTCCCTGGGAGACGAAGGCTGAAGAAGCAGAGATAGAGTTGCTGGACAGATAACAGGGTCAAGAAAAGTGCAGTCAATTTCAAGCCAGTGTCAGGGCCTTGTGCAAGGCAATGGTTACCAGAGGTTTAGAGGTACGAGCAGGGGGCAGTTGGGTTCGGCTGTACAGCGATTCTGAAAATGTTGTTTCAAAGAAGACCAAATACCTAAGCAACTTACAACAGCAGACCCACCTGCCACCAGCTCTGTAACGGCTAGGTTACACTTTGGGAACACCACCTTGCATCTTCTCCCTTTCAATGCAACACTTCACTTTGTGTCAGGGAAAGTGCATAAACAATATTCAAACCATATTCACACTATCCACCAAATACCATCCATGACATCCAAAGTTCACTACCATCCTTGCAGTAAGTCCAGTCATCAGGAGTTGACTAACACTCATTAAAATACACCCTACAAGCCATAATGACAACTGGGGTTGGGCAACAACATAATTTGTCTACCAAAATCAGTAACTGGTCTTAACAGCCTATGAGTTGATGTCACCTTCTTGAATTGGTCAGTTCTTGCAAACAGGTTTGAGTTGAATAACGTGAGAAATTGAAATTGGTACAGCCACAAATGCAAGGCCACTAACATTGCAACCATCATTTTTTATTACCTACTACAAAAATAGAACTGGAATATTATTAGCTTTAAAAATACTGAAAATATATATATGCTCTTACATTAAATTTAAACTGACATCAAAACATGCACTCAGCAGTGGAAGTAGCCAGGATATTTTTGATATTAAATATTTACTTAAAAAAGAAAAAAGTATTCTCCCTTATTTGGTAAAAGAAAAATCAACACAGTGTGTACTAAAATAATTGATCATTCTAGCTCTATAAGTAGAAGGAAATTTGCAATAAGTCTGTATTCCCAGGACAGTCCACAGGCTGAATATTGCTATTTAGAAGATGTCTGTATTTTAATATATAAATCATATATTTCATTTGCAAATGAAATTGAACCCTGCCCTGAAGTTTGGAACATCTGCAATTTGTAATTGAACAAAGAAGCTGGGAGAACTGAATCAAAACAGAAGCTTTTTGTGCGTACGTGCAGGCACACACGTGTGGGTGGGTGTGCTCATGCGGGTGTATGAGAAAGAGGGAGAAAGAGAAACAAGGAGAAAAATTTTCCTTGATTCTTTATTTTTGCAGCTCAGGACCAGGCAATAGGTGATTTCCAGACATGGATCTGACGTTGCAGACCCAATCATATGCTGAGACCACCAAAATTAGATTTGTGGCTAAGGTTCCCCACTTGGAGAAATTTGTTATTTTTTTCTGTGCGCTTCATGAACACATGATATGTTTCAGTCAATATATGAATAAGATGCTCTAAAGCATGAAATGAAGTTAGATTTAAAGCTCCATATTTGCCCAAAAAAAAAAAAGGTTTGGAATAGGAAGGTTAATTGGTAAGGCATCTGATAAAATATTTGAATAAATAAACTAGTATTTAATTATACAACAAATATTATCTAATATCAGTAGCTGAGGCATTGCTGATCAAGTTACTCTAGTAAAAGACAATTTTTAAATCAGCAGTGAATTACTGACCCACACACAGTGCCTAAAATAAGGCCTGCTCCTTCTGGCTAGGTCTATAGTCATAGCATATTTATCAATTCATCTTCTCTCTTTATCTGACTGATCTTTTTTGGTCTCAGTCTACTTGTTGCCCTTGCAGAGCACAACAGATTCTCACTACAAGACAAGTAGTCTTAGGGGTGGTGAGATGAGTTCATAAGAACTTTGCAAGTGCAAATATTCTGTGTCTCTGAATGCAATAGAGGGAAGTTTAATTTCTCCATGTTTCAAACTTCTTTGCTGCTCCAAGTTGTACCACAAGAGCAATCTTGGCTTCCCATCCAAGTCATGGCATCAGTGCTTCCATGGTTATCCTTACACTTCTCTGTTTTTGTATTCAGCCCTCAGTGAAAACACTTCCATCCGGGCAGATTATACAAGGAACCACCTTTTAATTTGAGCTTTGCATTTGAAGTATGGGGGAAAAAATTCCTGACATTTGCCCTAGATTAAATAAGGTTCACCAACTACAACAAAGGCAAATGCAACCTCCTTAACTACATAACTTATCAATTGCCTTCATTCCATAGAGACACAGAGTACATGGAATGGCTAAACAGGGACTAAACATGACACACCTATTTCATGAGCTGTAAGAAAAAGTAGATGGATAGAAAGAGAGCATGTCATAGCCAGAAATCTTGCAAATTCAGTGGCAGATTTAAAAGGAGATGGAAGGCAGTTCAGTGTCCATTAACTAGGATGTCTCAAATTCTTAGAGCAGAGAGAAACAGTAAAAAGGTCTAATAAAAGAGAGAGCAGTGAAGAGACAATTCTACATCAAATGAAAGGGATAGGAAAGCTACAGGAGACACACTAGCAAAAAAAGTGCAGAGGGGTAAAAGTGGAAAAAATTCTAAAAATGAGAACAACCTTCTACTTCGAAGAAATAGCCAAGCTTCAGTGTGTTTTGCTGAATTATTCCTTCAAGCCTTCTGAAAGTCAGGCATCACAATTATTCAGGCTATGGAAAAAGAAGTCTGTGTCAGCTCTCAGCAGAATAACATACCTGCTACAGAAAATGTATTTTGGAGATTTCATTTCAGACCTAAGAATTACAAGAGTATGCCTCTAACCCAACATTCTTAACAAGCTCTGAATTTCAAGTTAACTTCACCCTCCAGAAGTCACATATATGGAAAAGAACCTGAGTATGCAGCATTTAAAAGCTTGAAAACACCTGTTCTCCAAAAGTCCACATGCTGCTGCCCCTGCTTTGGCAGGGTTAATTCTTGGTTAAATATTGGCACAGCTTCAAATAATTAATTACAAATACACAGCCCTGATTGCTTCCAAGGCCCTAAAGCAGCTGCTATGCTAGAAGGATAGGTATAGACAGAATACTTGGTTTGGTTTGCTTTGCTTTCACATCCTAAGCCTTCTCCATTGTAAATATTGCTACACTGCTGCTCCATCTCTCTTTCCATCCTTGCTTTCCTTTTTCTATTTAATCTATTAAGTTGCTGCCCCTCTTTCCCTAATTCTCTGTTCTCATGTTTTTATTCATATTAACCTGTCCACTTTCTCTTTTTCTGTCATCCTACCCTGGACTACAACAAACAAAACAAAATATGTGGGGAATAAGATGAAGGATTGCAACCATGGTAAGCTTACTGCACATTTCCATGAGATTTGGTATGTGAAGCCTTAGCAGAGGGCTGGGGTTTGACTTGAGAAGTGGTAATTTTTATTTGGAAAAGAAAAAGCAGTTTTCTAGCACACATGGTTTCTGAGAAAACATTATCTGAGCACACGCTGAACACTAAGAAACCAAAGGCAAATAAAAGGAACCTCAAATTGATTATTTTTAAGCCAAAAGGCAAATAAAAAGGAACTCCAACTTGATTATTTTTAAGCCACCCTCATCATGTATGATTTTGGAACACTTAACGCTGGCAACACTGCAACACAGATCAAACGTAGGATTTGCCAAAAATCAGTCTGAGCTTCTTCCATATGTCTGTTTCCTCCCCTACTCTGACCTATTAGTGCAGAGTTTTTAAAGACTGACTGTTAAAATCTATTGCCTATGAACTAGCAAAAGGGCAGCGTGCACTCCAAAAACTGGGGAAAAGAAGCAGCAGTGATCAAAACAAGGAACAGAGGGATTTGTGAGTGCTGTGCTCCCTCCTTCCTCAAATCCCAAATGAGGATGGGCTCTGAGTCTGGCTCTGAAACCAAGGCACTCTTCTGCCTTATTTCCAGTGCTGGTCCACCAGGCCACATGCCCTCTTGTGACCACAGACAGCAAATAATGCCAAAAATAAATGGTAGTGTGACAATGCAGTAAAGTGGTAAGCATTATTTGTCCACAGGTTCCCAGGGTGAGAAGGGAACATGCTAAGCCACAGCATCATTTTCTTCTTGGGTCTGGGGGTGTTAGGTTCCTTCTGGTTTGCTTTGCTTTTAATAGTCTTAAGGACATCTCAGTAAGGGCTCAGCTTAAAAAAGAATCTTGACCAGTCCTTCGTGATGGATGAAAAAGCGTTTAACTCTTATCAGCTTTGTATTTTCTGTTTTGTTTTATTAGGAGAGGGAGCAGCAACATCAAAATATTACAAAAGTGCGACAATGTTCCCTGTTTTCAGTTGTTTCCTTCTGTTTGTGTAACTAAGGTGTCTGGCACTCTGGTAGGTATCACAGTATTTCTGGCTGGGTTAACACAAGTTGTACTGGAAATACCACATGACATGCTCCTCTCTGTGCAGCTACCACCTTATTTTTAAATAATTTTATGGCATGAATCCATCTATTTCACTCTAAGCTCATCTAAAGGTCAGAAATCAGAAACTGTGGAATCTGTAAAGGAAACAGCATACAAAGAAGAAAACCAGCTATTTACAATTATAGCGACTGGGGGTTTTCCAAGAAATTCTGATTTTATGTATTCCTCTGCCCACGATGTTTCAGTTCCTGTGGTGTGCAGTTTGATGGATCTGAATTGGAATGACGTTCAACAGAGAAGAGGCAGGAAAAAAAGTGCAGAAACCTTGGCAGTGCTGCTGTTGGCTGTTTTCTGGTGGCGAGGACATGGAGACTAATCAACAGTGTAGTTCAGGACACGGTGAGTTAGGGTTTAATTGCTGAGAGTGACTGAAGGTATTTAGCAATTCCTGTCCAAACCGAACCCAACGCAGGGGTTTTATGGGCGTACAGCAGAGGTGCGTGCCCCCTGTGAACATATGTATGTCACAAGGAAGCTGAATGTTTCGAAAGTCTCAGCAATGCTAGGAGAACGTACATTCAGGTTCACCTTTCAGGAGGGGCATCGTGTTCTTTCTGCATGTTAACATCAACCTGTTCCTCCTCTATGTGCAGGCACACCTGTCTCTTCCCTGAAGCTTCTTGCCACTTTGAAGCTGTTGTGCTACTGCGTAAAGGGGGTTGAAGCAGACCCTAAACTTATCCTGGCTTTTTTGTGAGCTGCACAGGGAGATAAGGTGCTTAAAATGAGCAGCGATATCCGAGGCTGAATGGTGCATTTCGGAGCTGGCAGAAGCTGCCTTTTGAAGCAGCATCTTTTTGAAAGTCAAAGGGTCTCAGAGATACAGCCAAACTGTTAGAAAAATTCCTGACTGTAATGCTCATTTGTCCAGTTCATAAATCTGCCTCTCTGTTCTTCAAAGTGCCAAAAAGCTATCTAGCCAGACATCCAGCTTTTATAAGACCGTCTAACAAGCTGTCTGGCTCGATTAGTTGAACTCTGATGGTGCTCCAGATTTTCAGTCAGCAGACCACTTTGTAAGGAAAATATCTACTCGCAGACCCCATTCCCTTCTGGTACCGGCAGCTTAATCTACCATGTTATACTTCTAAAATGTTGGTGGTGTTTTGTTATTTTTTTTCCAATGAACCACAAGAAAGAGATCTGCAGTCCATCCACACACCACAGTTTCAGATCCTGAGTTCCTCAGCCTTTTTTTTTGGCCTTTTTCACTGTAAATGATGGAAGCGATACTTTCTATGGTCTGGTTATGCATAACACAATAT
The DNA here is from genome assembly GCF_036013475.1 of Columba livia. Taxonomy (NCBI): domain Eukaryota; kingdom Metazoa; phylum Chordata; class Aves; order Columbiformes; family Columbidae; genus Columba; species Columba livia. The sequence continues at coordinate 52,984,826 of NC_088603.1, read as the reverse complement.
GAAAAAAAAAGCTGCATACTTGGTTATGGCTGAGAAATACTGAGTACAAAAGTACTGTTTGGGATTTCTTCAGCCTGAGCTCACTCTGTTCTTGGATAATCTTGTAACAAACTGTTCTATATGATCACAGATGCAAATGGCCCCACAGAAGCTGGACTCTGTTAATGAGTTAGACTGTATACGGTTATACCTAATTGCTGTTTATATTATAACTTCTAGTAAAAAGCTGGTATTACTCAGTTCAAAACAGAAGCAGTCCTTATAAAAGCCCAGTTAGGGCTTTTCATCATTAAGGAGTAAAATAACCACCAGAATTACAGATTTGCTGTGATGCCTCTGCCTAAAAAAAATGACAATGCTTAAGAAAGTAACCTCCTTTTTTCCTAGCTGCCCAATTAACCTCATTCTTCCAAGTTTTACCCTTGGCAGTCAGCATGTATACAGAGAGATTCTCTTTCTCTCCTGGCAGTCAAGGGGCAAAGACATTTTCACCTTTCCATGTTCCTACTGTTCACCTCTGACACCTTCAGCGATGTTCCCACCAGCGCTCCCAAAAACCTGCCTGCTTTGGTGACCCCTCGCTACTGACACAGGCATCAGTAACACAACCACACAGACAAGACTTTAATGAACACAATCCAGCCAGAAACTTGAAAAACTGGAGGTTCAAAATTAATTGTTCCCCATCATTTTATGCACAGGAGTTGGTTTGTTTGTTTGGTGTTTGTTTTTAATATTGGCTACACAAAGCTTAGTCAAATACACTCTACTCTCTGAAAATTGACAGTGATAAAATTCTCAGTCATGCAAAACATGAAGAAAAAAGGTAAATACGTAATGGGAATGCATTATTATTATTAGAGCTCTTATGTTTTCAGTATTTACTACATTTCAGCAGGCAAATTCAGCAAAATTATTCATTTTTGGCTGAGTTTAGTTTTTGACCAACCTCTAGCAATACAAAATTAATCCAAATAAGATGCTACTTCTGTATACTACACGGTTAATGTAATTCTGTACAAAATTTCAGCTATGCTTAAAGTATAACACAACATCTAATCATCCTATAGGAAAGCTATTTTTAAACTAGTTGTACTGACCAAGAAATTTTAGAGCAGACCTTATTTTCATAAACTTCACAAGTTAATATGCTATTTTTATGAGAGATAATCATCAGGATTATGTGGAAAGATGTTGGCAAAGTAATGCATATAGTAAAACAATTCTCAAAATAGTAGTAATTATTCTCAATTATGTTTTGTATTTGATTGTTAAAAGCTGATCTTGTTGACCCAGCAACATACACTTGGCTTTGCAGCCACTGATGCTGCTTAGTAATGTCTTGGGAAATCCTATGCCTTTGAAATTCTATGCAAATAATCTAAAAGGAGCTAACATTAACACTCAAGCTGAATTAGAAAATAGGAAAATACACAAAGTAAGTGGTTTAAGGACAAAGTTGTCTCTAGCTAAAATTAAGCACTGATTCACAGTGGCATTATAAAAACACTAAACTGTACATTAAAATTCCTAAACATCACTGCTATTCAGAACAGGCCAATGTAAATATTCGTTGCTTCTGTGTCTAAGAGTGAATTTGTAAGTTAGGAAAATGATGTCAGTATAAAAGAATTCAAAACTAATTTTATCTGATTGGCAAGTGAGTTCAAGTACTGAGATACTAAATAAATATTTGACAGCACCATTCCATAGTATAATTTATTTCACATATGCACTAAATTAAAGGGAAAGCTTTTCTAAACTGCAAGCAATTTCCAGGCAAACCACTAAGCAGGATGATGGTGATGGCTGCCATTGAGTCATGGTAGAGCACCTTCTCACCATTGCAAAGGTCACCAGAGTTTTGAGCAAATAATCAAAACCACAAGGCAGAGAACAGTACACTCAGTCCAGTTTTATCACACTTGTGGCAGGGAATTTAAGATTATACCACTGAGCACTTCTTCCCATGGGAGAGGAGGAAACAATGCTGAATGCCTGACCTTGTATTTGTGTCAGCAGGGCTACCATTTTTGATAGGGAGTTCAGAATTTTGCCTAGCATTAGGCACTGCTGGTGAAATTCATTCCAGCATGACAGGGCTGTTGTTAAGATCCTATTTAAGTCTGTGGTGTGTCCCAAAGACCATGTGGGAATGTGCTCCTCGTGCAACCACTGATACTCATGGGCACACAGGGAGAGACACAAGAGGTATGCAAGAACTGTTAGATGTGATGCACAAACAGATCCAGAGCTCAGAAATCCTTTCAAAGAGGGAAATTAAATACAGTGTGCACCATTTTTTGTTGTATGCTGAAATGGAAGTTGCAGAGGCGCTATACTTTCAGGTCCCCACAGTTTTGGGAAAGTTAGGTTTCTTCAATGGTTCCTACCAAATCAGAGATCTTTTATTTCAGATTCAAGCAAAGATGGAAGACTTTCACATCATTACAAGGATACAGAGCTGCATTTTAAATGCTGTAATTATGGAGACAGATAATCAAGCTGGCTTAGACCTTGCTGAAATGCAAGGGTCAAGGTTAGAACTAAAATTCCCTCAAATTGAGAGACTATTATGCAGAATTTTTATTTAAACCCCCCTAGAGACAATAAATAGCTGCAAAGTTCAACTGGTTTATATCATAGAGGACTTATGAAGGGCAAGGTTCATAACCAATTATGAGAAAATATAGGTAACACGTCTCAAATGCAAGCCCTACTTATATGTAATACCATACACTTTTAAAATACTACAATGAACATTCTCCTACAATGTTTTGGATGTTAAATGCAAAACAAAAAAGTATTCAATAATACTTACACTTACAAAGCAAACATAAAAAATCTATGCTCTTTTCCCCATTACAGAAAAAAAAGCAGGAGCATTGTACACATTTGTTTTTCAAAAAAAGAAAAGAAGCTAAATGGAAATGAAAACTTGATTTATATGGGGAATTCAGAATGACATTCTTCAGTTTTTTTAGTATATTTTATGTTTCCTACTTCATTTTCTTCTATGAGAGAAGCAGCCTGGAATATCTACTGAATATCCTACAAATCATGAAACTTTAATTAATATGCCATTAAAATACTCAAACTATTAAAAGGAAAATTAATACAGACAGTATTGGATGTTCTACATTAATCTTCACTCTCCATCCAACAGCTTATATAATATGTGAATATACGTGCTCTCATCATCTTCACGTACTTTCTGTCATGTACACAGGGTCCTTTTCTTTCCAGAGAGTGCCAATACTGAAAAACGCATTTGTTGTGAAGCTTCACTAATACAATGCAGAGCCTGTAGAGCACTTTGGCATTGTTCTGGATGAAAAGCATTACATGCACATAAGCTGTGTCATTAAAAATCAATTTGGGAGATTAGAAAGAGTGGAAAAGAGAATGAAAATAGTGGTTCTGAAAGAAAATAATGGTGCTGGGAAATCAACATTCTACCTTCCTAGGCTTACAGTGCCACATAATTACCATTTTCTAGCAATGTGCAGGAGGAGTCAGAAAGCTGGCTCACAAGTCTCTAGCTAAATAAGTCAGTACTTATTAAGTTAATAATAATAATAAGTCAATACTTAATAAGTCAGTACTTATTCAGTTACCTACTAACCTTGTTTTCAGACTTCAGAGGTCTAAATATCTTTTTTTTTTCAATTTCTTCTAAAACTTTAGGCCTAAATGTCCATGCAAAGATGCTACACATGCAATCTTATGGGTAAGTACACATGCCCCAAGTTGGGCACAGATTGGATACAACTCTTGGATTTGTAAATGTTTGAAAAGGTATTTCAATGCCAGGTTTAGGTAATTTAATGTATAGTTTGTAGCAGAAGTTTGGATTATCTGTATTATTTCAAACTACAGGGAAATTAACAACTGTCAAGTTTAATAGTATCTCCGAGAATATGAATGTGTGGTATAATGCTGTGGCATACTGGATGACTACAGATTTTTTTAATAATGCTACAATTAAACAGCTACTGTGATGCCAATGTATCATTCCAAATTATGTGAGCCTAAATTGGTAAAATCCAATTAATATTACAGCTACACCTGATTCTGACCACACTTGGTTTGAGCCGAAGTGTAACACACCCTGACATCAGACCAAGTGAAATGCCAGTCCAGAGCTGACTTATTTTTTGGTTACTATAAACAGAAACACCTTATTTTTGTCAGGAAATTACTTGAATAAAGGAAATAAACTTTTTTTTCACCACAATAATTTACCATTTTCAATGTAATATTAATGAAAAATACAATTTTAGTAGATGAAAAAATTTAACATGGGATCTAAAAGCAATTGTCTTGTAAGAGCAGGACTTTCTTCCAGCTTCTACCTTGCCACCTCCTGCCACCACCCTAGCACAGTGCTGCATTTTCCATCAGACTGTATTAGTTTCTCTTCTGGCCTTTTTCTGAGCGTAGACTTCAATTTCTGCTGATCTACACGGTGCCTGGAGAATCGGTTTGTTTTGAAATGAGGCTGGTCTACCACCCTGTGTTGTAAATGCTGCTCTAAACAGTGCAAACATATTTGGCTTATCCGTGTCTTTCAAATTCCCAGTGTTACGCTCCTTTAAATTTTATCATAGAACCTTTGCAACAGGCACATTCCACCCACCTGAAGCTTCATCCTCTACAAATATGCTCATGCAAACGTCTTCCTTCTTAGTATAATTTTCTAGTTCATTTTTGTAGCATGGAGTGATCATTCTGGCTGTCAAGTGTCACTTTTGCCTGGAAAGGGCAAAAAGACAAGCAAAGAAAAACAAATAGCTCTACCAAAAAAAAAAAGATGGATAAAGCAACTGGAACTGATAATGTTAATTCATCAGTGATTTCAAATTCCACAACATACAAAAAGGGGGTGAAATTAAGATTCTTAGACTTTTCTTCAGGTAAAGAAGAGCAAATGAAAGGAGCAAAGTGATTGCTGAAGGGAATTGTTAGGATAGTCACTGCCTCACACCTGCCTACCTCTCTTCATTCACTACAAGCGGAATGCAGACACCTTATTAATAGATCTAACACATACCACACATGCACTTCTACTGCATCCATTATACAGAGGCTGCGGCTCATCTTGTAATATCTGCAGCCCTAAACTATCTGACCCTTTCAGAGAAGAAACCCCCACTTTGTTCCACCCATCTGCGGGACAGCTGGAACTTTCAGACTCCAGGACCATGACAACAGAAGAGGTAATGGTGAGTGGAAGAGGTAAAGCCAGAACAAAATGGCATCCACCTGGCTGGGGCACAGCTCTATGAAAAAGTCTCTGGTGGTCATGGGGGTCAGTAAGCAGCAAAGAACATCAGCCCTGGCAGCAAAGAACACCAGCTGTGTCCTGAGCTGTATTAACAGGAACACAGCCAGCGGTTCCAGATAAGTTATTATCTCCCTCTACTCAGTGCTCATTGGACCACATTTGGAATACTGTGTACAGTATCTCCAGTACAAGACAAATTGGAGTGAGCTCAGTGAAGGGCCATCAAGATGGTTAGGGAGGGCTGGAGTGCTTGTCCTGTGGGGAGATGCTGAGGGAGCACAGCTTGTTCAGCTTGGAGAAGGGAAGACTTCGGGTGGACCTAACAGACACCTGCCAGTGCCTGTCGGGAGGCTATTGAGAAAATGGAGCCAGGCTCTTCACACAGTGGTGCATGATGGGAGGACAAGAGACAACAGACATGAGATGGAAGAAGAAAGGTTTTTACTGGAGATTAGGAAAGTCTTTTTCTCTATTAGGATAACCAGGCAGTGGAGCAGGTTGCCTAGAAAGACTGTGCCATCTCCATCCTTGGAGATTTTCAAGATCAAACTGGCTAAAGGCCTGAGCCACCTGCTCTGATCTCAGAGCCAACCCCCATGTGAGCAGCGAGTCAGACAGGACAACTGCCTGAGATCCCCTGAATTATTCTGTGATTCTGTAATTGTAAATCATTAATTGTGATGAAAAAAATGATGAAAAAAACAGCTGCTGGAAAAGGTAGCTGAAATTCTGCATGCAGATGAATATTGTGTTGCAGTCTGAAAGATTTTAAGGCTAGTCCAAAGTCACAGCTATCTTCCCAAATGATAAGCCCTATAGAGTTGCTTCTTGAGAAATGTTGAGACTTATTGTGTTTCCATGTGGGTTTTTTCTCCTAGCATCCTATCTCCTAAATCCATACCTCAACCTCATACTGCTGCAGTAGTCAGTGGATGCCAGGAAAACAGCAGGAAGGTGACCATGGGTAACTCCAGTGCAACCATTTAAAATCACAAAGAAAGCGTCAGGAAGAGATAATGCTGCAGAATGTTACAAAGGACTATTTGCAAGCAAAGTAATTTAACTGGTATGTAAAAAGCTTTCTCTGCCTTCCTCACATAAAATTATTCTGTTTGCCTTCACTTCAAGATTGGTACTTTTTCTCAGAACAAAATAAAAGAGCGTACCACATAAGGTCACATTATACATTATTGATAGTAATAGCTTAGCATCAATCTTACACTTCAAACAATGATAATTCTTTCTGCTTGAAACTTGTTGCTTCACCCAGCTGTCATGATGCCTCTATATAACATTTGTTTTCCCTCCATCCTCACTCTCCTCCAAATTCTGACTTTTCGTCAAAGTAGTTTCAGAGATCCTAAACCTGCTCATTTTCTGACTGGCTTCTGCCTTCAGTATTAGCCAGACTGTGACTGACATGAAAAACACATAAGGCCACTCTTGCTGCTGCAGAAATCATACGCAATGGATGCAAAAATACACAGGCTTGGCAATATTGTTATAGATGAAGAACACAGGAGATAAGGCTTGCTCTAGCAAGTGATTCTGAATAACACATTAATCGACATCAGAAAGGAGAAGTGACTAGAGGTGAGAACGGCCAGAAATCCAGGATGTTTGTGAGACCTGGTACCTGTTGTCCCTGTTGTCCATGGATGACATGTTTCTCCTAGTGGCAGATGATGTTCAGGCTCTTCAAGGATCAACCCAAAGGACTTCTGTTTGCCTTCTCCCAGTCATGGGACATCACTTCAGCATCAGATGGGACCAACAGCAGCTATTCAAGAGAAGAGGGCCCCTCCACACAAAAGCTACATCCTATTATGCCACTTAGCACTGAAGGCAAAATGTTCGTGAACTCCTGAGGAAATTCTGAACCACGCCAAATCTTGATCCACTGATTCCAGTGTCAACATTCTAATGGACTTAATGGAATTGGGACCTTGTCCCATTCTGTATCTTTTAAAGATTCGCTCTATTTGGGGTACACTGTGTGTATTTTTGTAATTCTGGGAAATCTTTATTCCTGCAAAGAGCTTGTCCTCACCAAAATTAAGAGAATCATGGTAGATGTATCAATGAATTATGTACTGCAACGGATAACCTCTGTGAAAGTAGATGGCATTCCACTGAGAACTTCTAGAAATCCCTTGGGATTGCTTGGCTGTTTCTGCTTTCTGTATGAAGTATAATCAAAAGAAAAAATTATAAGTGAAATTCCCAGTATGAATTCTTGAACTAATTTCATTGTTGTCAGTAGAATTACAGTGGAGATTAATTTAGTTCTGTGACTGTCGAGCAAAGAAGCTGTTAAAGTAAAGCTACAGGGGTTTTTTGGTTGGCCTTTATTTTTCTGGTGATAAAAGGCTGCAAAAATATATTCTGTATGGATCCACATATTGTCTTAATAACATATCCAATTTGAAGTAAGTATGATTCACCCTTCATGATTTATTATTCTCTTCACTAATGTGCTTGTTACAACAGACATTTGACAGGCTGCCATTAGGATTTTGTCACCATTTGATGTAAACCAAACTGAAAGTTATTTTTAGATCACATGTATTCAATATTTAAAATATGTTTCCTGCATAAAAATGCATATTATGGAAATTCTTTAGAAATATGGTCATGGCCTTGTTTTTGCATGTTTTTCTATGTTATTGCACACTTTTTTGGATATGTTACAGTATTTCCAATCAGCCATTATTAATAGGTTTAGCAGTTGTTTCAACCTCTCTCAAGATTCTAGTTCTTATTTTTATTCCATAGAAGGCGATTCAGGGATGCATCTGCAAACAGTTGCTACTCAAGGCAGTGCTTGCTACCAATAACAGTTCTTGTAAAATCCAAGTAGCAAGTACTCTGCCCACTAATGGGAGTCTGGAGGATTTAGGCTTAGGTTGCAAATGTTCATTTAGTTTTGGGAGGATGTTCAGGCAACCCATGTTTCACACTGCAAGTGTATTCCATGTTCTGTAACTCCTGCTTTCTAATTCTAACACTGCCTCTGATCAGCTGTACATCATTGAACATGGCCATACTGCCTCCATACTTCAGTTTACCTGGATTTAAAATAGAAACAAAACCTGTCTTTGGGAACAAAATGCTTTATTAGGTAGTCTGAGAACTAACTGTGCCAGTGACAAAAGTACACCGAGGTCTTCAGTGGAAGCACAGCCAACTGAAGAGTCCATGAAAAGCAAAATTTTCAAAAAGATCTTACCTTGCCCTTAATTTCTACATGGGCATCACATCTGTAATTCCCACATACTGTTCCTGTAGCAGTGATATCTAGTGGTCCCACTCAGCGGCCCATTACACTAAGCACCACAGAAGAACATCCTGATGACATTAATATTTATGCATCATTTTGTCCATATAACTGTGTTTACATCTTGAGGCACCACATTTCAGGTTCCCTATGACTTCTCACAAGTCATTATAAGGGGAATCTGTTCTTCTAATTTAAGCAGCTAATTTCAATGCCTAAAACTCAACTGTGTCCAAAACTGCGTATTGAAGCAACTGAGTACAAAGAAAACAAAACAAAAGGTTCAGGCATCCAGTTCGAATTGGTAATTTGGGAAGGAATCTTCACTGAAAGGAGCAATGACTATAAACTAATCAGAAGACTGTATAAAATAGGTACCTATGCTATCTCTTCATCTAAGTTCCCTGCTGTGCTCCAACCAGATGAGAAGGACCTCTCTGCATTTCAGTCTAACCAAAAACCCAGTGTTTCACAATGTTTCCTTTTTTTTCAAAGAATCAAGCACATCTTTTACATTTGAGAAATCACAAACAAGAAAAATACGGTAATGGAAATGTAATAGGCATGAAATATCTGTTCTGTTAAAGCAACAGCATGTATTCCAAGTTTAGAGAAAGCAGACATGCTGCCAAGGCATGTGACCACAATAATTTTCATTCTCCATTTAAAATTCTAGTATTTATCTTCTGGCTTTATCCAACAAAACTCTACTCACGTTTCTATCTGATAAGACAACACAGATGCAATGATTTTTAGTTTACCTGACCAACAACTAACTACACTAAAAGGTTTTTACTTCACAGTTGCAACTAAAATTATTAGAAAATCCCCAGATAACATGCAAAATGTAGAATGGGTTTATAAAATATTATTTTCAAACTGCAGAACTGTTGGATGCTACCACACACTTAATCTAAACTCACATTATGTCTACTAAACTTTACCAATAATTTGAGCGCAACAATCTGAAAATTTTTGTCTGGTACTGTCATGCAAATAATATACTCACATTCCCCCAAAACACAAAGCTCAAGCAAAAATATTTGCAAAATATCTTAAAGAGTTTATATTTGTATCTGCTAGTGAGTGGCTTACGAATTTCTGTAAAGTAAAAAGAAAAAAAAAACAACAAAAACAACAGCACAGCAGCACAGTGTATAAGCAAAGGATTTTATTGTACTTTGTAAAGGGTGTCCTATTCCATCACTGCTTCTGTCATCCTAATGTTTCACATGAATGCAAGAAATGAGAACTAATTCAAAGAAGCATTAACCAGTAAGTTTTATTCAAATTTATTTTGACACAAGAAGAAGATTAGGACGTGTAATAGAACACCACTCTACTTGTGAACCTAAGTTTTATTTTTATTTACAACCACACAAATTTTACTACAGTGACTTTTTATTTCTCTAATTTTGTCTTCTGTTTTTCGAACGTAGCTCTAAGCCAAATATACTAGGCTACTGGGGAAGCCATACATGGTCGAACTGCTATCACAACTCTGTACCACATGGAAAGTTAGTCTATATCTGTGTACTGCTGAAAGATATATGCAACAGAAGTTAAACATATGTACTATGTCCTTGTCAGGAACATAACTTTTCAAACTTTTATCAAACTAGTTTTCCCAAACAAATATCTTCTAAGGGTAAATGTGATAGAAATTTCAACACTTCTTACTTAAACTAGAAATCAAATTTAAAACACCCAAGCAGAGATCTTTCTGCCTGCCAAATGAAAGTGTGCTCTGAAATGCACTTTAAATGTACTATGTCAGAGGAAGTACATATACCAAAAACTCTGGAGCTGGATACAGAGGGATTTCTATAGCAGCTCTCTAATTTCGTGCTTAGTGAACTACTTTGGTAGGTAAGGATAACCAACCACTTATGCATTTACAGAACTGGTGCCAAGGCTTATCAAACTCTCACTTGCAGAAAATAATTGTCAAGCATGGCCAATTCATTATTATTTGAGTGAATGTGATAAGGTTCAAAGACTTTTACCTGGTTGAATCTTTGTTCTTTGTTTGTATAAAGTAATTCATTGGCGCAAAGATTCACTAATACAAAATCGAGTTTAAAAGCGCCTCTTTGAATTTTTCTGAAATAATGGTAACAAAGGAAGGACCAACCTTGATCTCTCAAAACTAAGAAAAATGGGTGTTATGGGAATGTCTTAAACACAGAGCTGCAACATACCTTCTTTCTCTGGCTGAAAATACTGTCTGATAGTCATTCAGACTTTCTTATTTGTCTGGAACATCCTGATGCATGGCAGCACAGAGTCACAGTACAGGGACTACAACTAGGCTGCCATGCATTAAGATGACATGGGACATACCCACAAATGCACAGAAGTTGGTGACTTTCGAGAAACACTGGACTGACTGCACAGACATGACAGTCTATGTCCCCTCAACTGCTCAGGCATCTCCAGACTTGCATATATTCCCTGCTTTCTGAGCTTGAAGGAGGTCTGCTCTTCTGCACTTCCTCTGGCTTCCTTTGAAATATTTTGTCAAACAATTTTACACCTTGGAACTGACAGAATAATAAAAGTTGGAAGTGACTTCCAAAGATCACCTAGACCAACTTTCTGCTCAAAGGAGAGCTAACTTCAAGTTAGAGCAGGTTGCCCATGGCCTTGTCCAGCTATGTTTTTAAAATCTCCAACACTGGAGACTCTGTTGTCTCTCTGGGCTCTGTTCTAGTGTTCAGCCACTCTCATTGCCATGAATTTTTTCCTTATATCTAATCAGAATTCCCCTTGTTGCAACTTGTGACCATAGCCTCTAGGTCTTCACAAGGTAGCTTCAAGGGGACTCTGGCTGCTTCTTCTCTGCAACCCCCCTTTTAAGTAGTAGGTGCCTGGGAACTGGCTGAAGGAAAGAAGCCAGAGACTTGTGGTCAATGGGGCAGAGTCTAGTTGGAGGCCTGTATCTAGTGGAGTCCCTCAAGGGTCGGTACTAGGACCAGCACTATTCAATATATTAATCAGTGACTTGGATAAAGTGCACTGTCAGCAAGTTTGCTGATGACACCAAGCTGGGAGGAGTGGCTGACACGCCAGAAGGCTGTGCTGCCATCCAGCGAGACCTGGACAGGCTGGAGAGTTGGGTGGGGAAAAATTTAATGAAATATAACAAGGGCAAGTGTAGAGTCTTACATCTGGGCAAGAACAACCCCAGGCTCCAGTACAAGTTGGGAAACGACTTGTTGGAGAACAGTGCAGGGAAAAGGGACCTGGGGGTCCTGGTGGACGGCAGGATGACCGTGAGCCAGCACTGTGACCTTGTGGCCAGGAAGGCCAATGGCATCCTGGGGTGTATTAGAAGGGGGGTGGTTAGTAGGCTGAGAGAGGTTCTTCTCCCCCTCTACTCTGCCCTGGTGAGACCGCATCTGGAATATTGTGTCCAGTTCTGGGCCCCTCAGTTCCAGAAGGACAGGGAACTGCTGGAGAGGGTCCAGCGTAGGGCAACAAAGATGATTAAGGGAGTGGAGCATCTCCCTTATGGGGAAAGGCTGAAGGAGCTGGGTCTCTTTAGCTTGGAGGAGACTGAGGGGTGACCTCATTAATGTTTATAAATATGTAAAGGGCAAGTGTCATGAGGGTGGAGCCAGGCTCTTCTCGGTGACCCAAAGGGGCCCCAAAAGGGGCAAGGGGTATAAAATGGAACACAGGAGGTTCCATTTAAATTCGAGAAGAAACTTCTTCATGGTGAGGGTGACAGAACACTGGAACAGGCTGCCCAGGGGGGCTGTGGAGTCTCCTTCTCTGCAGACATTCAAAACCCACCTGGACGCCTTCCTGTGTAACCTCATCTGGGTGTTCCTGCTCCAGCAGGGGGATTGGACTGGATGATCTTTCTAGGTCCCTTCCAATCCTTAACATTCTGTGATTCTGTGAACACTGCAATTAGATCCCATCTGGTCTTATACTTCTCTAATCAAACACAGTTTCTCCTTGCTTGGCATAAGCTGCAGCCCCCAAACACTCTAGTGCTCCTGTTGCGGGAGTTCCTGCACCCTAGACGCAAGACTTTGTGTTTGCCTTTGCTAAGTCTCCTGAGATTCTCGTCAGCCCATTTCTGCAGCTTGCCAAGGTCCCTCGGAATGGATGCCCTGCCTGGCAGCAAGACGCACGCTTCTCACCCTCTGGGAATTATGTAGCTGAGGATATATTGTGTCACTTTGTCAGGTCACTGGTTGGGACGCCCACAAATTATTGGGGTAGAGCAGGATATCCCCAGCCTATGGTTATGTGCACTACTGGTGATAAAAAAGCAAATTTTGAAAAGGCATCTGCACCACAGAAATATAAACCCTGGCACAAAGCTAGTCTGTGCTGGCACCACGCTCAGAGAAGAAAAACAGTTTGGGAAGTCTTGATCTATCAGGTCTTACAGGGCAGTACGTGAAAAACTGCGTCAGACAGCAAAACATCACCTATCTATGCCCTAATGTGAACATGCAGAGCATACTAAAAAAGCAACCTAGAAACAAGATATACTCCCTTGATGACTTTTTACTCATAATGGCAATTAGCAGCTGTGGACCTTCTTGTCACAATCATTTAACTTAAGGAAAGATGAGCTCCTTCAGATCCGGTGTAGCAGCTTAAAAAGTTAACCACCTACAACCATTTTCCTACACATTTGTAGTCAAAGTCCTTCACAGCTAAGCTGTGTTAATGTGACCCTAAGAGAGCAATTCATCAGTCTAGGTGCAAGTTAGGTTGAAGCACCACCAAGTAAGCTTCATGAGCTTCTGCTACGCTGTGGAAACGAGGGCTGCAATAAACAGCTGGCAACTGTAGCATCCTCAATGTATTGTGCCTGCTCTCTGGGATGTACTTTAATTCAGCTTATATAAAGAGAGATGGGGAAAAGGGAAGGAAAGGTCTAGCAACTATCCTGTTTCAAACTAAATTCCTTCAGCCAGCTAGGCAAATTCCTGGAAAAAAATTACATGTAGATTTATAAGCACATGCCCACTGCTAAGAATACCAACTCTAGACTCTAGGGAGTTCAGCAATCAAAGAACCACTGTAGAGAAACCTACTGCATGGCAAGTGTTCTCCAGCACTGAAAAAGGTCACTTACTGCAGCCTGGCATCACTCAGTAACAACATTCATGGGGAAATCCCCCTGGTTAAAGAATGAAGCTGGGAAAAGCATGAATGGGTGAAATCCAGAAACAAAACACCTTTTGCAAGATTGGGCTACTCAGGTCTCCGCGATGGCTTTCTGGAATCTGCAAATCTCTTCGGCTGTGGGACCTAACAGCCCAGAGGCCCTGAAGCTGCTGTTTAGCAAGAACAAAGACATCCAGAATCATACTACTAACCTCTCGTGGGTGGCACTTGTTCATTTTCTCTGACAAGTATTTAAGCTGGTTTTCATTTCTTTTAAGTTCAGTAAAAAGGTAAGTAAGGAGGGAATTGGGTCAGCATTCAACAAAAGTCTAGGACAATTAGGAGGAACTTCAGAGAGGCAAGTTAAAAGGTCAAGCTGTTGAACATAGCTCTGCAGCTTAAAAAATATAAAAAGTCATCAGTAATAACCTACTTAATTGGTCATTCTAAAATGACCAGTGCAAAGGTGTTATCTGAAAACCTAATGATTTTTAAATAATGCTAAAATTAAAGCCAGCTGGGAATTTTTGGAAGAAAAATTTTTCAGCACAGAATACTGCTGTGGATTGGTTGAAAACAGGACACTAAACATAGATATATTCTCATAACACTTCAGATGCGTATACCAAGACATTCCACAGACAAGAAATGGAGAAGACAGACGAGGATGTATACACTTCTGTACACATATTTTTGAAGTCTCATTTCCACAACTAATTGCTTATTTGACAAAACTCAAGCCAATCTAGATGGCTGAGTAAGGCTTTCTTGAATTTTCAAGCGTTACCATAACACAGACAAAAAGGAGCCCAGAAAGTCAGTAGTGTGGCATTATAATATCATTAGCTGGTCCAGATCCAAAGACAGGGATTTCAGTCTCTCACATCCTAAACAAGTACACAGGTTCTTGGGGGATGAAACAAAGAACTTGCTTTCCTATAGTATTTTTATATATAAAATATTGATTCAAATGTATTCTGTAGTGTTCAACTCCTTCAGACTGTTTTCAATCAAATGAGAGCTGATATTAGACCACGGAGAGCCTACTCGCACATTTTTCTCCTGTCTGGCCGCCCTTGTACAAACAGATCCCAATCAGGCTAATTATCCTGAACTCCTCTTCATTGAGCACAGTTATTATTTTGCAATGGCCCTTTTTTTTTTGCAAAACCAGGTGGTCTTTTTTCCTTTTTCTTCAGGTTGCTGCAACTCCAGCTGATTCTAGCTCCCTAAATTTCTTTATTTTTACTGTAGTGATAGGAAAACCTGTCACTACCTTTATAATACAGTCCAGAGATTTGCATTGAACTTAAAAAAGAGGGGGATAATTTTTTTTTTTTTAAATGTGAACCAATAGAATTTAGGAACTGCTAGTCTGGGCCTTCTGCAATTCAGCTGAACATGTCTAAATTGTTTATACATATTTCACATTTCTGAGGCTTTCTTCCCTACTATACAAACCAGACCAACTGAATGAACCAGGTCATTCTCCAAAATCTGGAGAGTACAAGACAGCAGATTCAGAGACGTGTCAACAAATGGTATGTGCGTGTACCAACTATTTCCGTGTGGGTTCTGAGAAAGGACACTTTTGTAAGAAGCTATTTTTTACTGTTAATCAAACCAGAATGTTTCATTCCTTAAAGGAATGAACTCAGCCCATTCCAAACAGCAGACTCCTGTTACTCTACAACGGCCACTTACATTTCTTAGAAATCTGAAGGACTGAATCAACAGAAAACAATACCTGCTGGGATAATTTTTCCTATCTCCTGGGTTTTGCATGTGGTACTGTGACTGCTGAACAGATGTAACCTGCAAGTGCGCTATTGACAATATTGTACTTGGCTTTGACAGCAGTTTTACGCAGCGTTTGCAGAAGCAAGCACTGACAGCACGCATCCGCTTTAAAGCGCTTGGCTCTCCGGCAGACGAGCTTTTGTGGATTTTTCCGTAGCATTTTAGGATGCTGTCATCTCCAGCTATCTTACCCAGGTGGTTGCCACAGTGGCGACTGCGTGCTCAGGTCGCAGCCCCTCCAGTTTACGAGGCAGCATCTGGGACTGAACATGTCGCCAGCGGTTCACTGTGCCAAAGCTGCAACTTGGAGGGGCAGGAGGCAGCTGCGCCTGCACCAGCAACGTCCGGCAGACCTTTAGGAGAGCACGCAGCCGGGACCGGTGCCCCCTGGCAGCTGCACTGGCCCTCCCGCACCCACAAGCTCCCCTGAGCCCCCGGGGCCGTCCGGTGAGGGACACTGGGGCCGTCCCACCGGCAGGAAAGGCGGCTGCATGAGAGCCGCGGGAGCGGCCGGGCCAGGGCGACAGCCCTTCCTCACCGAGCTAACAAGCTCGGGACCCTCCCAGACCACAGCCTGACCAGTGTGCCCGAGGCCGGCCCCCAGCAGCCCTGGGCATGAACGTCCCCGGCCGCCGCGTCACCGCTGCCCCTCACGGCGCCACCTGAGGCGGGAGGGCGGGGCCGGCAGCCGAGCGGGGCGGGGCGCCCGGACCCGGCCCCACCGCGCAGAGGCGGTGCCGGTCACGTGAGGCCGGCGGCGGCGCCGCCCCGACCCAGCTCTGGCAGCGGCGGCGGCTGGCGTGCGCGCGGGCTGTGCACCTGGCGCCCTCCTCGGGGCTCCCCGTCGCCAGGACAACCGGCCTCGCCGTGGCGCCTCTGCCATGGTGAGCCCGCGGCCCGGCCCGGCCCGCCCCGCCGCCCCCCGCCGCCGGGCGTTAGGGGGCTGGCCCGGCCGCTTGGGGCCCAGGGCGGGGAGCGGTGGCGAGGCGAGGCGGGGCGGGGCGGGCAGGTGTCCGGCGCCGCTGAGGGGAGCTGCCGCTGGCCGGGCTGTGTGGAGCGGCCGCAGGGCCGTGCGGCGGGCGGGTCCGTCGCGCCGAGGGGAGGGGTGGCGGCCGGGGCAGGCGGAACGTCTGCGCTTGGCGGGCGGGGGTGCGCGGGTACGGGCGTGTGTGCGGCGTGGCGGTGTGGATGTGGATGTGGGGCTGGGCGGGCGGCCCTGCGCGGCGAGGGGAGCGGGCTGCGGCTGCAGGGGGACCGTGGCGGGCCGTGCCGTCCCCCCCGTAACGGTGGAGGGGAGAGAGGGCGTCTGTCTGCGCGGAGCAGGTGGGGCTGTGTTGTGCCTCGCTGTAGCACAGACGGGGGGAGGCTGTGTCTGTGCATGAGGTGTGACGGCTGTCTCGCCTCCCCGTGTAACGTCGGAGCAGCCATGGTGGGGGTCTGCCTGTGTGTTGGGTGGGCCGGGGGTGTGTTGTCCCCCTGTGTGACACACGGGTGATAACGTGTGTATAGGGGTGCATAAAGCAACTGGGGCATGCGAGAGGTGTGTCGTCCCCCTGTGTAAAGTAGGGATGAAGCTGATGTGTGTGTCAGTGCACAGAGCAGATGTGGGGTGTTACAGTGTGGGTGCTTGGGGTGCTGGGGTGGGCGCTGTGCTCTGTGTTTATCCATGTGCAATAGGCCAGGGTGTGGCCTGGGATGTGTGTGTATAGCGAAAGTACAGTAGGACATGAAGGTAATACTACACCTCTGTGTCAGTATGTGTGTGTATCTGCTATGATTTGGGCTTTGGATATGTGTGCATTTGTGTTGTAGCAGCGATATGACATTATGTGCAGGGACATGACATGGCATCGTGTGTACGTAGTTATGTCTGTATACTGCTGTCGGGTATGGGCTTGTGTGTGTGTATAGTGAACATTGGGTGTGGCATAGTATGTGGGTATTTTTATAGGCATGTATGCTATGGGTGTTGCAAGGATTATCTGTACTTTTATATGTACGTAGCAGATACAAGGTATGGTATTTTGTGTCTATACAGTCGCAGTTGCTTATATGTGTAAGTATGCGTAGCTGTGGTGGTTTATGTGCATGCACAGATGCATTTATAAATAAAATAGTTTTGTGGTATGTATGTGGTGTGCATGAGGTTTGTTGCATCTGCATGTAGAGATGGTGTTTCATGGAGCGTATGTGTGTGGAGGGTGCAGCAAAGGAGGAAGAGTGGTTGAGGTTTGCTCTGTGGGGAGAGTATGTGGGGATGTGATACTGTACATGTACACAGCGAGTAGCCGGGGAGAGGTGCATTGTTATGTTTGTGAAAGGAAGATGACAAGGCGTGTAAGGGGGAGTGAGTAGGGACAGGTGTGACATGTTTGGAAAGCATATTGATATGATCCCCATTTTCAATTACAATTTAATGCTTCAGTGATATTTTTATACAAGAAGGCGGCACAGTTGCTAACCTTTCACACATGGGGAAATACATAGTGTTTTAAGGCAGAAAATCACTTTATGCGTGTATTTATGTGTGTGTAAACATAGTAGGTTTCCTGCAGCAAGTTCTGGAGAGGAAGAAGGAGTGCTCAGCCTTACAAAGGGAAGAAGCATATTCCTGTGGTGTTGCACCTTTTCTTTCCCTTCTTCGTTTGCATGAAGACTTTTTCATGCTCCTTCTCTTTCTTCTCCTGCAGTTTGCCTTCTGCTTCTTCTTGATTCTAGCCTTTATGTTTTGAACCTCAGCAAAACAACCTTGAAAACTAAACTGTGATTTGGAATAAAAATAGAGATAGACTGCATGGGATTGCAGTATGCTTTTATGTAGAATCATGTTGGATTTGATTTGCAAAGGTTTCAGAATTTATCTGTTGCTACAAGGAAGAGTAAATAGCAGTGAATGAGGCTGTGGATGGTGTAGTATTAGTGAAGTGATTATAATGCAGCTTAATGACATATCCTACTTCACATTAGTATTCCATCACATGTTGTACTGTATCTTCTCTGGTATGGCATATCTTAGAAGTCATTTGAATAATATGGATTCATCTCCTGTTCTAAACTTAGGAAAAATTATAGACTGAAAAACAATGGACAAAATATTTTATAAACTGTTTCACAATAAAAATAAACATTTTCCATTTACCAAACTCCAGTTATGGAGTTTTCCTTCATGGTCCATTTTGATGTTCCTGATTAGGTACCTTTAGTAGTCTAAACGCAGCAGACATAGAATCTGCAAAAAAGCAGTGAACTGTTGCTATAACAGCACAGGTAACAGCTCATGAATTATACCAGATAAGCTTTACTGCTGTTCAAAATCTTGTATTGGGCAGCTCCTTAGTTGAAAAGGATGAAATAGCATCACTTCTTGTACTCTTTTCATATTTTTCAGATATTTTATTCCATGAATGCTTATACTTGAGTTGCTCTATGTTACAGGATTAGTCCTGTTTAGGTTCTTTTTTTCCCTCTTAATTCTTTATAGCTGCTTAGTTTAAAATTCAGGAGAGGTAAGGAAGGAATCAGTTTTGACCAATTAACACCAGACCCTTTATTATAGGGAATATCAGTGTTCCTACAAATCAGAAGGACCATTAACTTACTACTTTCTTATTTTGGCAATAGACTGTAATATTTACTCATCTTGGTTAAAACTAGGGATAATATGGGGCTAGCAGATGTGGAAAGTTTAAAATAAAAGTCAGATTTTCACTGAAGCATGGCAACTATTTTTAGGTTAGTGTAGAAAAGTAGTACTAATCTTGGCACTGTGACAGTATTGATCTGAATGCCAGCAGAAGGCTACACATTAACAGTACTTCAGCTGTTTTGTCAATTAGAAAGCAGAATAACTGCTCTAATTTCATATAAATTGTTACCAACTTGTGTGATAGTTTTGGTAGTGTTTCAACTGAATCAGAAATACATATATACAGGATACGCTAAGTAGGACAAAACCAGATGAAATAGTGAAACCAATGAGTTCTCCGTCACAGTTCAGACTGTAACCTCCAGCTAGTTAAGACAATAGCCACAATATTCACTTATATTCTTTCCAATAACCTTTTTAGGAAGGTGATCTGAATACTTCATAGTTTGGTTTTGTGTTTGGTTTTTTTTTTTCCCCTCTTTATGTTATAGCACAAGGCAAAAACTGTTATAATTTCTGGTCATACTTGAGCAATGGATTTTGTGTGGCTTGATTTGAATGTGATAGGGTTGGAGTCCAGGGGTCTGAGCTTTTACAAAATAGCTTTCCCACTTGAACTTTGAACACAGAGTGGGATATTCTAATTGTAAAGCTTCTGAGAAGGAAGATTGTAACTTTTAAATGGTGAAAGTCAGATTTGCGTTCTTAGAAAAGCAGGAAGTTTTTATCTGTTGTTACAACACAAAAAAATGCAAATAAGGTATTACATGAATATAATGATGGACTTAAAATTCACAGAATACTGGTATCTCCTCTGTCAATTCCTTGTTTATTTTTCAGGATCAAGAAATTTCTTATACGTCTCTATCAAAGTTTCAACTAGTTGTTCTTGAGATTTAAAGGTTTTTTTACTAGTAGTTCGTGAAGATCAGAATTTTCTCCTAGACTAATTTTTCAAAAAATGGACTGTTCTATGAATGTCTCAGAATCTGTGTAGATAGTGTGATTCTACAAGATTGTGTGAAACCAAATGGATTATTTTTGTGATGAGATGCGAGTACAGTCTCTGTGAATGATGTTGTGGTGGAAGCTGCCTTAGGTTATATTCCAGTATTTCTGCTTTGAGTCTCAAAGTTACTTGAATGGTCAAAGGGAAGTAGCTTTCTCAAGCATTTTCAACTTAGGCTTTGGCAAATTGCATTTGAATGTCTGATGCCTGAGAAGGGATTTGTTATTTACCTGGTCAAGTAAAAGAAAGTACAAAATCTGTAAGATGCATAAGTTTTGCTGACTCCAGTGACCTTCCTCCTATCCCTACCCAGTCTGTTGTCTCCCTGCTGTGCCTTCCCCTGCCTAAAAAAAAAACCCAAGCAGAATTACGGTATGAATTTAGGTGTTTAAATGGACTAAAATAATTTATTTGATACAGAGGGGTAATGGAAATGGAACAATAGCTGCATTATTTAAAATACAGGGCACCTCAGCTGATATAATCAACTTCGTCCAACCTCTTAAGTGTTTCCCTCTGGGTTGTTATCTTTGCCTTGGAGGAACCACTGCACTCATGCTAGAGGAGGACTGGAACTGGAAATGTGCCCTTTTCTGGGCTTGTGCATTTATGACTGCTTGGAACCACAAGTTGCAGCTGTGTAGTCCACAAGCAAGTACTTAAAATCTGGTATCAAGCTGCTATGCTTAAAACAGTGGTCATATTTCATGGTGTTATCTCTTTTTCTGTCCCATTGTTTTCCTGTGTTCTCCTTGGGGCAGAAGGAAAAAGTAAATGCTATTTTAATGGGATTTGATTGCTGCTCAACTGGTTAACCAATATGTTCTGTAAATTTAAATCAATAAGGAGACAAGACATCATCAAATCTGCATAAGTGTGAAACTCTACCAGTATGTCAAGCTTGTCTGTCTTCACAGGTTGAAATTGAGGTCAGAGCTTCACACAGGAAAGACATTTCCATATCATGACTTGATGTTATGTAGTAGTTATCTAAATATTAAGGGCTAAACTGTCTGAGTGTGCTTGTAGTTCTGCAAATGGTCTATAATCTACTTCCTAAGCGAAAGTATCAAGGTTATTTTATTTCTGTAGAAATTCAATAACCATAAATTTTGGCAAATACTAACAATTGAGTGTCCAGTTTCTCTTCTAAATCTCAACCTCTTACCTTTCTTGGAACAGTTTGAAAGAGATGCTTTGGAAATGCTACTATGATGCTATTTCCTTCGAAGTCAGTTATAATTGCTGCTTGTAATCCTGATGAGGTACCTATTTTTTTTATTATAATCAAAAGCTTTTATTAATTATACACTACATATATGGTGTGTGTACCCACAACACAGATTTTGTGTCATCTTTTTCTGTTTCATACTGTAGGGAGATTGCCTTGCAGAGAAGGTTTGCTTTTCACACTCTCAGTAGTAGGAAAACCACCAGTTCTGATATAGTGTTTATGATGCAGATCAAGCACTGCTTTGAAAAGGCTTTATAGAAGCTATAGAGTCATTTTGGTAATGAAATATACCTTTTAAGTCTCAAATATATTTTTGAAAAGCGGTTATGTTGTGGGGTGCAAATATTTGTACTCAAAGTTTTTGTTTCACCGGTGCTTAAAAGGGATTCTGCTTCAAACATGTAGTCAGGACTTAAGCTGTAATTTCATTTACAGTTTGAGCTAAGTGCAGTAAGTAAAATAATTGCTTTTCTGGATGTGGGATTGTGTGGCTGGATGGAGGGCTGTGTCATTCCAAATTAGAATGGTGCAAACTCTTGGGGAAATGGAATCTCAGTATGCAAACTCTGAGAGGATTTCAGGTCTCTGTTTTCATGCCATCAGTTTGCTCATTTGTATGCTAATATTTGAGACTTGCCATATGTATGGCAGTAAAAAGAACTGTATGCAGAAGTGATGATTCAGAGGAGTTTTGAAAAGTGTGCTCCTAAGGGCTCTGATGGATCTGTGATGTAGATTGAATTTGGATGGCTGAGACTGAATGGCTATCCATAATCAAATATTGCTGCATTAAAACAAATGGGCACTGACTTTTCTCTCAGCCTCATTTTCCAGAAACCTATCATGATCTGAATGGCTGAGAATGTGTATTATACAGCATGATTCTGCAAGACTGCGTGAAAACAAATTAATAACTTTGGTGATGAAACAAATTGTACTTTGAGCATATAGTCCCTGTGAAAGTTGTGATGGAAGCTGCCTTAGAACCTATTCCAGTAGTTCTGCTTGGAGTTTCAAAGTTACTTGAGTGGTGAAAGGAAAGAACCTTTCTCAGGTATTTTGAACTTAGACTTTTGTAAATTGCATTTGAGTCCCTGCTTGATGCTTAAGGAGGGGTTTGTTATCTACCTGATCAAGAAAAAGAAAGCACGTAATCTGTACAATACATAATCTAGCCTTGTGATGGGCTACAATCAACAACTGCTTCATGCATTTGATCCTAATTTTCTGCCACAGGTGTGCTGATCTCCCAGCCCATAAAGTAGATGATATGGGTTTCCCCATATTGCACTTGAAAGTGATTTGTAGATTTGACTGTTAATTGAATGCTGCTTTTTTATCACTATTATTTTGGGGGGGAAATAATGTCTAAATGCTTCATTATGCACTGTTTTTATTTGGAACTGCATAATCGTAAAAGAGTAATAGTGGATAAATACCTGAAGATTAAAATATTCAATATTTTTTATATATTTTTTAAAAAGAAATCAAACTGAAGACAAGATTTATTGATTAGTATATGACTAACAGATGATGAGGATGAAACTTTGTCAAACCTGTTTTTTCAGCTTTTATGTTTGTTTATAGAATATAGAAGGATACAATTAACAGCTTTTTCCATGCTGCTTAGTGTTTAAACAGTAGTTGTTGCATACTTTTTTTTTCCTGGCCTGAACCAGTCTCTAGTCATGAAAGACTGGGGAAGGGGTAGTTTATTTTTCCTTTGGGTTCAGGTTTGTTTTGACATCTCTGGTAGTGGTTAGAATAAGATTCTTTAAAAGACAAAGTGTGAACTAGGTGGACCATAACCTGAACGGAGGGTTAGTCTTCCATATAGCTTCTATCAGAGTAACCTGGGGGAAGCAAAACTTGCAAACCTTTTCTGCAAATAAAAGTATTTCTTTTGGTTAGGTATTGGATTGAACCTAATGTTTTCTGTCATGCAGGCTGCCAAGCATCAGCTGCATGATAGTAACTATTGATAAAATGCTGTCTTTCAACTGAATTTTGTGCCTGCAAGTATTTAGGTCAATCACTACTTGTGCAAACTATTGGTTTTCCCATTCGTATTTTTTTTTAACAAGTTAAAGTAGGAACTATCACATTCAAGTCAGTCTGAAATGTTGATAGGGTACAGAAAAATTTATGCAACTTTGGGTTTGTTCTATGCCTCTTTGGTTTGTATCAGAATTTACAAATAATTAAACATTTAAATAAATCTGTTTCACAACACCTCCAATAACAGCACTAGTAAGGCAGTAGTATGTGAAAGTATGCTTAATATGTGGGGCTTAATATGTGTCTCTTTAGTGACTTTGTAGGAGGTGAGGTTAAGTCTTGCATTAAAGGATGTGCAGGTCAGGCTAACCTGTTAGGCTTTAATACGGCTTGCAGTAATTAAGCCATACTCTTGAAAATATTTGATTGGTGATTTCCAAATATGTTGTTAATAGGTGACTGCCCTTCTGAAAAACACACAGGAAAGGGCAATGCACACTATTTGGTCGACTGAGAATGAGCTTGTGTGCTCAAGACAGCAGGCAAGGCAACCTTCAAGCACCTCCTGCTCCACGCTGAGAGGCAGTTGAGTTGGAGCAGCCAAAGGTCTCAAGATAGAGTCGTGCAGCTACAGACATCAGCTCTGGAGTTTACAAATGATCTGTCACCCAGTGAGAACAGACCTTTGCAGAGCCAGACTGATGCCTTCCAGTAAAATCTGAATGATATCGTATGAATACCAGTGCTGGCAAAACAAGAATGATGGCTCTTCTGGAAGAAAACCAAGCAGCAGTGTGGCCAGCTGCGTCTGCCTGGCAGGTTTTATTATATTGGACAGCACTTATTCTGGGGAAACATTAAAAGCAATGTGGCCCTTACAGGCAGCCCTAGATCAGTGGAAGGCATTGTGGAAAGAAAGAGAGGTTCCCAGGTATACTTGATCTTATTCTCTGAGAGTGAGCCTTCACCGTTTAAGATCACCAACAAAGTAAGAACAAAAGGCTTTGATATGAAGTGTTAATTGCTTTTTGAACTGTCAGTTTGTCACGGTGCTGGAAGAGAAAATATCCTGAGGAAAGACCAGGGCAAAAGATCCAGTGGGTAGCTGGCAGTGAGGAGGAAGCTAGAAGCCTACTGAATACCCTGAGCTCTGGTAGAGGGTGCCTGAGGAAAAGAGAGGTTAGTGACCACAACAGACCAGGATGTCTGGGATTTTTAAAGTGCACAAAGTCAAAGACTGAGATAGAGCACAGTGAGCAGCAGGAGTATAGGAGTGAGAGCCTAGAGGGTAGATACTCTGTGTTGAAATAGAAGACTTTGCCAGTCTGTCTCCACTGTAGACAAGCTTGGTTTGAGATGGGATCGCCTTTCGAGGTTTGCTTTGCTGTGTCGTAATTTTATCAATTATATGGAAAGCTTTATCATGGGTTCTAATTTAACACCAGCCCTGTGCCGTCAGCTGTTGTGTCTTCAGTAACAGTTATTTCAGTTCTGTTGGCAATGCGTATCTCTTTGCCTGTCTAACACTCCTTTTGTTGCCTGGATACGGTTACATTTTGCTGCTTGCATGGTGTTAAATGATTCTGCCAGTCTGCCTAAGTCTAATGCATTAATTGTACATTTCTGGAGGAAGCACCAACTAGCAGCAATTCTCTGACCATTAGCAAGCACTCTATAGTGTAACATGAGATAATCAGAAATTTGTAGTAAAGGAAGATTGTTTTCCCTTTTCTTCTTCCTCCTCCGTTTTCTGCTGTGTTCAAACAGAGAGGTTTTTAGGATGCCACTCATTACTTTAGTAATGAACTTGTGAACTGCTTTGGGTAGCAAAACTGATCTGCTTGCTTTCCTGCTACTATAGCAAGAGGCAATTTCAATAGCATGGTGAAGGGGAAATTGCACAGGCAACAATTAGGTGTCTCCATTGATGGGAAGAGATGTGCAGCAAGCTGGTGGGGTTTGTGTTTGGTAACAAAAATCTTCAGTCAGAGGAACTGAATAAAACTTTATTTTATCAAGAGTTTCTTTTTAAATATCTTGTTCTTACGATGCCTATTACTACATAAATAATACTAAGCAAATACTGTTCTTGCCAACAAAAACCTGAAAGACTTGATGCTTTTTACATATGATAATATTTATAATATAACTAGGATGTTTGCTTTGTCAGCCGTAGGAGAAGGAAAATGTATAGATTTGATTTTAAACTACTATCTCCATTCGTGACAGTGACCCTACATTGGGTTTTATTCCTGACTTGATAAATAACTCAGCCTTGTTGTCAGAATATATCTGTCTTCTCTCTTTGTTGATGTTCTTTGGTGTTTCTCAGACATCATCTTCTCTCTTTTCCAAATATACGTTTACCCATAATTAGTCACTTTAGCATGCTACTAAACAAGGCTATTTTTGAGAGTCTGGTTTTTAATAACTTTAGATTTGAAAAGTTGACAGGTTGGAAGTTGTTATTTGCTGTGATTTCAGTGAAAATTAGATACATAAATACATCTGTGAGACTGAGCCATCATGGCTGAGCTGCTGACAAAACTTTCATCTGTAAAGAAAATAGTCCTCCTCGATAGAGGACTGAATGACAACAGAATTGCATCTTTAAAAAAATGTAAGGGCTATCAACAAATTTGTTAGTATAGCCTTATTTTGATCTTGAAATACTAGTTGAAGGGAACTTCTAAATGTTTTGGATAAGCATGATAAACT
Organism: Columba livia; assembly: GCF_036013475.1. Classification (NCBI taxonomy): domain Eukaryota; kingdom Metazoa; phylum Chordata; class Aves; order Columbiformes; family Columbidae; genus Columba; species Columba livia. The sequence continues at coordinate 52,958,721 of NC_088603.1, read as the reverse complement.
ACGATGAATATTCCTTTGTGTCTTTGTAGAGAAAAATGAACTTTTTTGAGCATATTACAGTTCTTTGCCAAAATGACAAGTGTGCAACTCTATCAGGAAAGTTTTCTTCAACTCATTGATTTTGGTGAAAACAGGAAAGCTTTATCAGTAACTCTTAGACTAGAAGAGAATAATAGGTGTTGTTTTCAATCGTGGCAAGCTAACTGTGGTGTACCAAGAAGTTATATTCTAGGACTAGTGGCAATTAGTATGCTTAAGAATATGGAAGGGAAAGCAAAAGGGGGCAATTATTCTTTCTGAATTTGAGAGATTTACACAATGGATACTTTATTTATAAAAAAAAAAAAGTGGTAGTTGCTGAAGAAATTTAGTGTAAGCAAGTACCAGATAACTTTTTTTTTTATGGAAATTCTCCCTTTTTAGCTCATAATAGCCAATCTTTCAAAAGTACAGTGGAGATACCAAGAGAGGTCAGTTAAGGAATGTAAGAAATTACTCAAGATTCAAGTAATAAGCAATTATAGTTTTCTCTTGTGGGTTTTTCTCGCAATTCCTTTAAGAATGTAGAGATTTTTCCATATATCTTCTTATGTTTACAGGAAATTTAGAGCTGGTTTTAGAGTAATGCTTTTCACATATGTTCAGTCTCACCTATACTTTTTCCTTGTGCACAGACTTGTTGGTTGTATTTTGGATTTTAGTACAGTTAAATCCACACTTTTCTAGGGTTTCAGATACCTGGTCATCGACACAGTCAAACTTGCTACCAAATGCAAAAGCATAGAAAGAAGAAATAATCTTTCTACATCCACAGTATTCTTAATTATTTTGTATTATTGTATACTGGTATTTTGAGGGCATGTCTTTGTCAGCATTACATGTAACTGAAGAAAAATAAATAATATCTGACAAGATTATTAGAATATTTTTACAGTGATTGAACACTTCCTTGACTTTTTTTTTGTAATAAAAAGAAACAGAAATCTAGGAGGTATGTGATAAAAATCAAGTAAAAAATAGAAAGGATGGCACTGTTTAATTCACAGAGGTGATACATAAATGTACACACAGTATTTAGTAATGGAAGTTTTAGATTATCGGGAAATGTTCCAAGAATAAATACATTACGTAAATACCTTATCTTGTTTGCACCTTCTTTCTTTTGTGCTTTTTTTTTCTAAATATTCTTATTCCATAAGAATAATACTTTATGAGATAACTATAGCTAATGCACAATTTACTGTTTGAGTGAAAACAGCTTCAGATCTGTTTGTGGCCTCATCTTTGACTTGTGCCACAGACATGGTACCTTGTGTGTCTGGGCCAGTTGCACTCTTCTTATATTCAGTAGTAAAAGCTGCATTTTTTTCAGTTTTAACTGGGTTTCCTACATGCAACCATATTGGTTGTATCTGCTGTCATGTATTCAAAACAGTTTACAGTCCAACGTTAAGTTAAAAGTCTAAAGATATCTCACATAAACATATAGACATTGTAAGCCCTTTTCCTATAGGAGCTGGCAGTTTGGTTGGAGGTTTAGATTTTCCTTGGCCTCAGGAGAAAAATACCTTGTCTTGAGCATGCATTGTAGCTGTTTTGTATTAAATAGTAACATGCTTATACCTTACTAACTTAAAAGCTGTGTCAGCTTCATACAGTGAGCATATATATATGTTGCTGTACATCTGGGAATCTACAGTGTAAAGAAAAAACTGATAATAACAGCTTTTGTACTGGCAAAGTGATGGCACACATGGAAACTAGTAGCAGTCTGCAAAGTAGCTTTATTTAATAGTGTCCATTTAGGCATGTAAGTGGGAAGTGTATGCTAGATGATGTAACTTTTGAGGAATTATCTGCAGCTATAGAATAACTGAGTTGAAAGAGGACTTTTAGTGGTCTGTGATACAGAATGTTTAGATTCCAGGCAAGAATTAAAAAGTTCACTTGTCTATTTTGTCACAGACCTTATGTGCTTTCATGGCAGTAGCTTCCTCTTTGGTAACTTAATGGTTTTTAAACCTGTAACACACTTTGCTCTTTAGTGATCTTAAGTTCTCTGAAGATAGCAAGTGTCACCTTTTTCTGAATGAGTGCTGCAATAAATGCAATTAGGCCTATGTTTTGACTATGTTTTCTTCTAAAACATCCCAGTATATACTAATGTTTTCAGGCTATAAGCTACAAACTGTGAGTAGCATATGATATTAAAATGGCATATGCACAGATATTTCATAAATGGATGAATTGCCAAGCTCAGAAGTGCTTAACCAGTTCTAAAACCAGTCTTGATGTACGTAGTGTATTTCAGCATAAAGGCTGAAAATAACAACAGCAATGGTTATTGGATGTAAAGCAGAACCTGAGCAAACCTCAGCCTGTGATCAGCCACGTGGAACTGCTTAAAGCCAAGAATGTTTCTCTTAAGGAACTAGAATTCTCCTTTTGATATATATATATGCATAGGTGTTTTACACTTTGAATGCCTACAGTCACCAGTCTGTGGACAACTGTGCTGCTCCAGTTGCAGGACAAGGAAGCTTGATTGAACCTGTTGGTCCTATTGAAAGTTGAGAGTTTTATTATTCTTAGATGTGTGTATAACCATGGACAGAGGTGGCGGGTGAAGAAAGTGACTTTTGCTGTTGTGCCAAAATTGAGAAACAGTAGTATACAGTTAGACTTGAAATCAGCATGGGATGTACTGGAAAAGAAAAAAGGTTCTTGTTGGCAGCCAAAGGAAATTCAAGTTTTGTAATCTTAGTTTTGTTTGTTTGCTTATATTCAGCGCTTTTTTTTTTCATTCTTTGCTTGATGTACCTTTTTTCAGAACCACCTCTTGTTGAGCTTCCTTTTTTTTTTTTTTTTCCTTTTTTTTTAAAAAACAAGAAACAAAGCAATTAATTACCAAATATGTGATATGTGTTCATGGTAGGATGGCTAAGAGTAATTTCCTGATGCTTGAGTCAGGAGCAGCATATTTTTAGTGAAGCATAGAGGAAAATTTTCTTCCAGTTGTTTTTCATGTTTCTGTTTTGTCTGGTTTTCATGTTTACCTTTTAGCATTCAGAAAATTCTCATCTATTCTGGATTCCTCTTTCTAGCTTTTTGTTTCTGGTAATGTGGACAGCAAATGGATTCCATAAAAGTCTTCTCTTTAGAGGGGAAGTGATTCCCTGTTGACTTTGACTTTCTCCAGTCTATGCCATGGTTCCTTAAATTCTGATTCACCTTCTGTTTTGTTTACTGCTGTGTTCTGGCAAAATTTCTCAAACCTAAATATTTACAATAAGTTGTAAGTCCTGTGTAGTATTTCTATTTAACCACTGACTGACCTTTTATCCTTTTGCAGAAACGTTTTCCTGTATAATCTTCGTATTTCCTGCTTTGACCCTTAGGCATTTTCTTTCATTCTCTCCATTTTCTTTTTCTTAGGAGATATGGTAGTAATATGAAGTTGTGGGTATGAGGCATTTTCAGTTTTTTTCTTGTAGTGTTTTTTGAGGTGCTTCTGTTGCTTCTATAGCAGTTGCTCTCATATCTGTGGCGTTAAATTCCTTAAATCTTTAGGTTATTAATCATCTTTACATACCTGGGCCAAAGAATTGGCACCATAGATGGTGAAGGAAGGGACCTGAACAACTGGAAAGTGTCTGGTTTCTGTTTTCTGTAATGGGACAGTGTTAGGACTGTGCATCTGGTGCATGTTGGTGTGTGTTTTGCTATTGCTAGAAGTTTTACAGTTCCTCAAAGTATTTCCATATGGGGTGTAAGTTGGGCTTTAGATTGCTTGTCTAATGATTATTAAGTTGCTCCACAGTTTCTGTGCGGTCGAATCTTAGCACTAGGAAAGAGCAGGTGTATGTGTGGGTGTGGCCCTGTTATATATGTTGAAATAATTTTATAGTATTACCAACTAACATGTTGAAAACTTGACATTAACAGTAACTTAAAAGAGTTAAGCGCCTTAGTAGGTGAAAAGACTCTCTAAAAGGTATTTTTCTTGGTCTTTTTAAATGATGATTTTTCTTTCTGTTTCCAGGTTTTCTCAAATAATGATGAAGCCCTTATTAACAAAAAACTACCCAAAGAACTTCTGTTGAGGTAATTTTACATAATGTGTTAAGGAGTAAAACCTGAGGATCGTATATTGCTTATGTGGCTTACAGGCTATCAACTGCTATTCATTCATTCTTAAATCTGTCTTGAAATAAATAGCAACGTATCTGATTTAATTATTGGAGTTCTTGAACTTGTTGTCTTTTGGTTAGTCTTGATTTGTTTTAATGTGTTCAAATTTTTTTATAATGTACCATGGAAGATGTAACTTAATAGGAATCTCTTCCTTGCACATCAGAAAAAAAAGTGAAATAAAATATCCAAAAAGCTTTGGTGTACAAAGTGGTCTGCTCTTCCATGCTGCACCATGTGCTATTTGTAGAGCCCATAATCCTTTCTCTAATGTAATTCATACCCATCATGTCATTAACTTTGTTATTCAACTTCATGACTTTCAAAAAATCACTGCAGTGAAAAATGTTGCCTGTTACCATTGCTGCCAGTCTGATATATAAGGTAGAACCAACAGGAGAATTTTCTTACTGTTGTCATTCAGGTAGTCATAAATTTCATCAGCTTGCTGGTGTGTGAGCAGATCACCTTTGCAGGAGTTAGCTACTACATGAAGTTCAGTAAGTTCAGCCTGTGGTTGAGACCCTGATGGATGTCTTCATGTTCTCATCTGTTTGAAAGCTGATTTTAAGCAAAGTGTTGGCAACCAAATGTGGAGATACTGCTCAACTGGATGTGACCACTTTATAGCTGGAACTGAACCAGCTCAGCAATGTTTTCTGTACCTGCATATTGGGTTTGTTCCCGTCCACTCTTTGTGGTGGAAGATGGAGAGGTGTTAACTTATAACAGTGCAATTACAGTTTTTGTGATGGTGTTATTAAAATTGATCTTAAAGAGATGTTTGGGTTAGCTTGTATGTATGTTGCTTCCTTTTTGCTCTCAAGTGGAAGAATGTCTCTGTGATATTTTGTCTTGTTTTTGAAGAAAGTGCTCTTCAAACTCATTGACTTCATTTAGCATCTGTACTATCACAATGCTCTCTTGATGGTATTAAAGGAGGAGTCTGTTGTTAAAGGAGTTGAATTTTAAAAGGATTTTAATTTTTCTTGAGAAATACTCATTCTGTATGGTGACAGTGTTGTAAATTAGACTTGGAGGACTATTTGGAAAGTGTGATTAAAAGAGACGTGTCACTGAGTGATGCCCTGAACAGAAATTTTAATAACTTCGCTTCGTTGCACTCAGTGCCACATATGAACCACAAGATAAAAGTCAATTAGCAAAGAATCATAATCTGCAAGCTTTTCTTTTCCAGCAGTAGGACTCTTCAAATATCTGTGGAAATTACTGTCCTTTTCACTGTTATAGGTGCTAAGTATCCCATTTCTGTAATTCAACAGAATTTGTTTAGGTGGTTTAGACAGCGAAAAGTATTGTGCACGGATATGGTGTGCACATGTTCTGTTGAAAGAATTTATTATGTAGTATGCCTCAGTTTTCATTGTAGGATAAAAAGAAGATATCTGTGGAGCTACATAAGTATTAAATTCTTAAATTATTGTGTATGCTGATTACATGAGTAACATCTATAAAATGAATGTGTCAAGGGCTACTATGAGAATTCCTGCATCTAACTTCTCTGTGTCTTGAACAAGACCAAATTTGGTTCTTTAAAATGTTATATAGGGAGTAGTTTGTTTCATTGAGCAGTATGTTTATTCCAGTGTGTGTCCTACTATACAGGACATTTTACAGAACTCAGAAGGAAAAAAACCCATATGCAAGTAATTGAACAGTACCAGTGGCTTAGCTGTTAGCTCCTATATTCAAGATTAACTTCTTAGAGGGCGACTTAGAGGATATATAGCCTCACACTGGATTCAGGCAACTGAGGAAACTGGATTGGGACAGCTGGCCTTCTCAGTAAAGACCATGAAGATCATGCTGAATGTGGGGGCTCTTGTCTCTCCATAGCCAGGGAGATATAAAGTCCACGTTTCGTAACACCCGAAATATTGTGCCGACCATCAGGGCTTTGGAACGGAGGGGAAAGGGGATGCGTGGGAGACATATTCTGTTATAAACCTCCTTATGAAATTGAACTGCTTCAGAGACAAACTCACATGGGTTACTGAGAGTGCCATGATGGGATGTGGGTTTGAGTTCTCATCCCTGCAGAGTGTAGATACCTTGGGAAATTTAGAGGTGCAAACCTCGCTGTCTAAAGGATTATCAGTGGGGAACTGGCTTTATGTTCCTGCACATAAATGCTCTTGAAAGACATTCAGGCTCAGTCTTCTAACACCTAAACCAGTTTATGCTTGTACTACAGCATGTTTTAAAATTGTCTTGCCATGTGGTTATGACAGGAGAGATTAAATATTACCGCATTGAGTGTAATTAATATCCTAATTATTTTTACTATGTTAACTGTGCAGTCTACATCTTAATCAAAAGGAGAGCAAACCAGTTGCAGATTATTGCAATTTCAGTGGTAACAACTTTTCTAGTAAGATGTCACAGCCTTGAAGATGATCACATTTTTCTTTTTTTGTTTCCAAATTGCTGGAAAAAAACAAATGGATTTTTGAAGTTACGGTATGAGTTTGACAAGCATTGGAAACAAAAAACCTAAAGTAAATGTAATTAATATTAAAATGTTCTGACTTTCCAACAGATTAAAAAAAAAATTTTATGTTTTGTGCTTGATAAAAAGTAGTAATACCTGGTAGAAAACTGAGGTATAGCCAGTATTTCAGGCATGTAAAACAACAGATAACATTTGTTCATTTGTATCTTAACTGCTAATGTTCTGTGCTATAAGACTTTGCATGAAAATGGCAAACTTCAGAAGCATAGGTGCTTATTCCTTTTGGCCACTTGAAACATTTTCAGTTCCTTTCTGCCTACAAAGTACCAACTTCCGTAAATTTTACGGCTGTAGTGATCATGGTTTATGGAGCATTCCTACACTGCATACTACCAGGCATAATGTTATTTTTCCACATTTCTACCTAGCCACTAGTGTACAGGGTGGGAATGGTTGATTTTTTTGGCTCTTCAGTGCCCAAACTATATAATCCCTTCACTTACAGGAAAAGATGGACTGTAGGACAGCTGGAATAGCCAGCAAGTTGGATTGGTGCTGTGGGCTGCAAGTTAAACCATTCTGAACTAATCATTAGGTTAACTGCATTTATTTAATAAGATATGTTATAGTTGCCAAATTTGTACTTCATAAAATCACTTCATAAAAATCCTGTATTCAAAAAGTTATGGAATAGGTGAGGTTGGAAGTGAGCTCTGGAGATCATCTAGTCATTTAGATGTGGCACTTAGGGACATGTTTTTGAGGTGGACTTGGCAGTATTAGGTTTGTGGTTGCACTTGATGATCTTAAAGGTTTTCTCCAAACCTAAATGATTGTGTGATTTCAACTCCCCTGCTGCAAGCAGGGTCAACCAAAGCAGGGTTGTTCTTGGCATAATCCAGTTGAGTTTTGAATATCTCAAAGCACAGAGACTTTATAAACTCTTCAGTCAACCTGGTCTACTATTTGACAACACTCCTCGCCCGAAAAAGTTTTGTTTGTTTTAAGTGAAATTTCTTGTATTTCAGTTTGTGTCCATTGCCTCTCTTCTGTCACTGGACACTGCTGAGAAGAGTCTGTCATCTTCACTCCCTCCCATCGGATATTTATACACATTTATAAGATCCCCCCAAACCCTCTTTTGAAGCATGTTCAACAAAGTGCTCGCCATCATCCCCAGGTCCTTTTCTACAAAGCTACTTCTGAGTCAGGTGGCCCCCAGCCTCTCTGGGTGGATGAGGGGTCCTCTCCATACTGTGTCGTCTTTTTTTGAATTCCTGGCTGCTCATAAGTAGTAGGTCATTTCTCATTTATCAGATGCTCTTCTGTAATTTAGAAATCTTCAAATGAGCTCCATTTTTTTTTTTTGTAGAATTCTATCTACTGTTTGATGCCTCAACAAACAAAACCACAACAACAACAAAAACCACAAAAAAAAACCCGTCAAAAAATTGCACAAACATATACACGTTAAACACCACAAACAAACCTCCAGAAACCCAACAAACAAAAAAATGCGAAACCCCACCAAAACAAAATCCACCCCAAAAATCCTGTGCTCTAGATGAGATCATCTATAGCTTTAACTTCGATAAAAATCCTGCTAATGAAGCTAGGGAGTTATATAGTCTGCAATGTGCAGGGCTCTAGAAGTCACAGAACATTGTACTTCATGCAGCACATGCAAGAAGTAATGAAACTGGACAGTCCATGGGGCTCTTAAAGCTAGAAATCTGGATCACCTCTCCCAGTACAAATATTCCAATTTTAGGAAAGCATGAAGGGCGAGTGTGAGGTTGTTGGGAGTCCTCTTAGCTTGTTACCATTTTGTTTCTAGGCAAAGCACATGGCTTGCCTCATCCTTGTCTTTGAAAGATAATATTTGGTCTTTAATTAATGTTGTCTTGGGAAGGGAGAAAGATGGAGAAAAAAGATACAAGAGACACAGAAAACTTGTAGCAAAGAAAGGATTCCGAAACTTTCTGCTTCAGCTTCCCTTTTGGAAGCACTTTAGAGAGATTCCTAACAAGTATTATTGAAGAGTTAATAATTTTAAATATTAAGATTCTTTCCTAATAACAGTTGTTACAGTTTTTCTGCTAAAGAGTCTTGTGTTTTGCTATTCCATGAATCCAGATAACCAAAGGAATGAGGTAATTGCTCAAAATTGTTAGTTCAACAGCTGTTTTGAGTGAAACAGCTAAGCAAGGATGCTGAAACTGGTTCTACCATATATCTGATCTTTTGTGAAACATTAGATTTTTGTTTTCCATTGGTTGAGTTTTTCTTGGACATTTTCTATATGTAAGCTTTATGTTCAAGTCTTTAACTCAACTTCTAAAAGGTTACGAAAATATGAGCTTTTAAGTTGCATTACTCATCCATAATATCCAAGTATATATAAATCAGAGGTGCCACAGAGCTGCATTCATGTACTATCTTCTGTATTTAATTTTCAGACTAAAGTTACTGTACAATATTCATAATGTGGTTGTATCAGCTGCATAATTGACACTGCAGAATAAATCATGTAATGTAGTTACTGTATTTTGCATATTTGATGGTAAATTAAATAGAACTAGCCCTTCTTGAATTCATCGCTGGGCATTTTCTTTCAGGTACTAAGAGAATTATGTACTGAAAATGCTGCAATTCTGTTACCTATGGTCATACTTTACAAAGAAGTAAATTTTAAGGAGTAATGTGATACACTTGTCTTGCAAGTAATACACAGGCCATAAAAAGTTAGATGCTGTCTTCTAACTATAAAATGAATCCAGCAGAGCTGATTATTTGTAGAAAAATCTAACTTCTGTTTCAACTGAAAATAGATGTTAGACATCCTGTTCTTTTGCAATTGCTAATTACTTACGTAAGGATTATGCAGCAATAATCATCTTGGCAAAAGAAAAGGTTTGGCTTTTAAAGAAATGATTTTTCGTCCCCCATTTGTTACTGGAACATTTGCTGTGTAGATCTGCTGAGAGGGATATCGTAGCCTGAGTAGTTTACAAGTGGAAATTCCAGAAGTGAAAGTTACTGGAAAGTTTAGAAGTCCCTCACACAGGTTCTAATTTAAGTGCTTTGCTTTAAAAAGTCAGTGGATGAGTGCTTGATGTAGAAGGTGGTGTTTGTCAGCCTTTTGTGACATGCTACTGAAAACAAGTGTGACAGAAATCAGCTAAAAGATACTTATTTAAAAAATACAGAAAATAGTTAGACTCCTTAGGTTTTTAATATCCCACACCATTTACATTTCCAAGATATATTATTATGGGATTTTATTGATTAAGATATTGCTGGAATCTACCAATGGAGCAGGTTCCTACCTGCAAAGTTGGTGAAGGTTAGAACATCACCAACACTAGCATTGTTAATTTAATAATGTAGATATAAATTTATGCATGAAAAAAAATCTACTGATTATGGCTATAAATTATTTAGTTTGTGTGTATTTTCTAGCCTGCATGTTTTTATTGTAGCATTTGTATGTACTGCCAGACTGCAGTTATTGGTGATGCATCTCATATCTCAGAAGGGTGTTTAGTAAAATGGGGATAGAAAGGAGGAGAGAAACATATATATGTTATATAAAGAATTGTAATAATATTTATAAATAAAAATAATTATAATAATATTTGGTATTTATTGAATATGATATTTTATGAGAAAGACAAGACAACTTCCGTAGTGCTTGTGAGACTTTGTGACTGTGTGTATTCAAACATGGTTAGTAGTGAACTGAGAGTAGCTGATGCTCTTTTCTCCCGTCACTCATTAACAGGCCATACCTGGTCATTCTTCCAGTAAATTCTGAGACAAACCTGATAAAAGAGGAAAGTCGAATCTGTAAAAGCTGTACTTTGTCTCTCTGTGATACTTTTTCATATGTGTAGGTGTTACTTTTCATACTGCATTTACATTCAAATAGCATGTAAAGGACTTTCATGAGAGCAGGTTTGCTGTGCAAGTAATTGTGCAAATCAATAATGAAGTTTCATCCTGAAGAAGTTCACAATCTAAAATGGGGGAGACATGACAAATTTTGACAAAACATATGCTTGTTTTCTAACAACTCGATGGTGTAAATTTGAAAGGATCTGAGCAGATTACCTAGATGATGTGCTGCCTTCAGTCAGGCATTTCTCATCCTTATTATTTTGATTTTCATTTTGATACAGTTTGTTGTCATTCTTTGTGTGCAAAACCACTATAAATTTGAAAGAGGTGAAAAATAGAAGTTCTGAAATAGAATTCAATTCTCAAGTCAGTTATTTTAAAAAGCCTTAGCTTACGTTATTGTTGGAGCTTTTTAGAAATTGTTGGGCATTTCTGTGATACCAAATTTTGGGGTTTGGGCCAAAAATCCCAGGAAGTCATAATATGTGTGTGTGGTACTTGCTGTATATGTTTCATTACCCACTTTTTATCAATCCATATAGCATTGTGTCCAAATACTTAAAATGAGTAATTGGCAGTCTGTTACTGCAAAAGCTGATTCCGTACATGAATTTGGAAGGGCCTTACAAAGGTGAGAGAGAGGAAGTTTGACTCTTGCACAGCTCCATTTCTCACTCTGTAGGTGGTACGCTGTACAGTGTTGGGCTTGTAAGAAATAGCTGTTTCTTTCCATGGCTCCAAGGGGAGCGAAACAAAATATTAGGAGTCAGCCTTCTCTGTGTCTCGAAAGACACGGGACAGCCTGTTTACAGCACATGCAAATAATGAAGCTTGTGTGGAAATACATAGGAAGATGGTGGAGATTGTGGATCATAACTTCTTGTAGTTGGCTGGACCATACATATTGCAGTGAAAATGCCTTAAAAAGGCGACTTAGGAGGTCTGTGGCCTTGTTTTTAACTAGGCAAGGGAGGGGTGACCAGAAAACTCAGCCTCATAATCAGTATGCAGTAGAAAATATCACCTGAGATTTGTTTGATAGAAAATTGAGAGAGGCGAGTATACCTGAGAGCTGTTGTGGTTTTGTGGAAAGTAAGCCATTGGACAGTATAATTCTTTGAGATTAAACAATCAGTTTGCTTTAGCAACCAGAATTAAATGTTTCTACTTGGGCATTTGACTTTAGCATTTGAACCTTTTCATTTTAAAAATAGCCCTGTGTGTGTGCAGTGTATCAATGCATGTTAAAGGGATTCAGGATTGGTTAACAGTTCTTGCAGCAATCGACATGGAGGCCCAATATAATTATTTTTAATTTTTTAGATTTCATGCTTTGGAAATCACTGCTTCAGAAGTCACTGAAGATAAAAGCTATAGATTACACAAAAAGAACTGTAATAGTAAACTACTGTGAAGACAAGGCAAGGAAGTCGAATAATGTGATAAATAGGGGTGTGTTCAAACAATATTAACTTTACAGATTAATTGTACATAGATATACAGGACTAAGGAATGCTACAGAAAGAGCTGTGGCCTGAAGTGTGTAACCTCAGAAGAGGATGTGAGCAAGATATTATAAGATTCTTCTGTGATGCAGTGTGAAAAAGGCTGTTATAGGTGCCTGAAGTGGCTCTGAAAATGAGGGTAGTGAAATCATACTTTGTCTGTGTACAGCTTTGTTGATACTAATAATTTCTTTAATGCTGAACATGCTTCTGATGTGTGCATTTGAAGAAACAGAATGGAAAAATGAACAATGTGCAGAGAGAATTAGATTTAAAGAAAAATTATTAACAAGAAGATTTAAAGATGACATAAGTGGCTTTAAAACTTGATGAGGAGGAAGTACTAACTGCTACAGCATTCTTTAATTTGGTGAGGAAAAGTAGAAAAAAGCATAAAGCTGGAAGTCACACATTCACTTTGGAAATAAGGCAAACATTTTAACAGAGTGGAACAAACTACCAGAGAATGTGGTGATTTTCCATCTCTTGAAGGCTTTCAGATCAAGAATAGATCCTTTTGTGGAAATCAGGCTTTAGCCAAAGACAGATTTGTCGTGAGGGAGCTGAGGAACTGTGAGCTTGTACAACCCTTCGTATCTTTGGCATGAAGCTCACGCGTGGTGTGGGTACTGTTAACATGGAAAGGTCTCCAAGGCCAGACTCATGAGGTCCAGAGTGGTGTGTGCCCAGGGCGGGGAAGTCTTGGAGAGCTCTGATTATTGGTAAGCAGATTCTCCTTCTTGAGCTCAATACAGGATAACTGTGGAAAATTTAATATCCTGGGATGCAGGAAATCAGAATAGATGGTCCTAAATTTTACTGTGAATCTATTAACCTAATTTCCAGTTTCCCTGTACTAATGCATGCCAAAGACCTGAGTGAAATTTAATCCTGCTGCTGGCTGCATTAGCTTCCATCTACGTAGCTATGGTCATAGAGGACAGAAGCGCTATACAACCATCAGCTGCCTTGGTAGTTTTTTCCACTTTTTAAAATTAGGAATGCCTGCCGACATAGTCCTTCACCTGAAGTGCCATACAGCATCAGTGTCTGACACTGACAGATGACTGACAATGTCAGTGTGTTGCCGTTTCCATCTCAGTTTGTTGGTTGCATTTAAAGTCTCTTAAAGTCTTTTAAAGATGGCTTTAAACCTTAGAATCTTGTGGCTTGTTGGCTAATTTTCCTAACCAGGAAGTATTTGCTAGTAGTTCTACAGGACTGCAAGTAAAGAAGCAAGTGTATGTTAGTGATTTGCATGTAAGACTGTACTATGGAGCTTAAATAAGTAGAAAAGTGTGGGAAAAATTCTTTCAAGCAAGTTGGCAAAATAACTCTTAGGAATTGTAAAATAATTTACTTGTATCTCTTACCTACTGTAGTATTTAATTGAATAATCATCCTGATTTTTCTGGGTTATAATGTATCCTGATGTTATTATCTATTCTGATAGGGACAGCTTGGCTGCCTTGCAAGAAAGTTACTTCCTTAGAACAAAAATAAAAAAAACTAAAAGCATAATGAATATTTACACCTACTAAAATATTTCTCCTTTAAACACGGAATGACCGCTTTTAGCGTCTGACTTTTTAAAAGAGTCACTTCATACAGGATGGCGCAAAAATAAAATACATCTATTCTACATTTGTGTTTGTATTTTTTTTAACGGAAATCACTCATCAACAATAATATTCTGACAGTAATAAACAATCAAACATGAAGACAAACAACAGAATAATGGGGGTATATACCCTTTCTTCAACATCTTCAAATTCCTTCTGTTATTTCTTACTTTCAGTATAACTTGATACATCATTTCCAAAGCATGTCATGTTCTTCATTTAGGCAAGAGTATTGTGTCATGAAATGGTTTGTCTCAACCCTTACTTCTCTCTGTCACAAATAATGCAGAAATCTGTCTTTTGTGCTTCAGCTCCTGTAGATCTAAGATAACTCTGATTCCGCTCATACCCTGGTACTGGGAGGAAGCTTCTACAAGCCAAGAAGCTTTTGCAGCTTCTAGCATGATCTCCATGTTCTCATCTTCTGTCATTTGCCTCATGGTGAGGGGAAAGGTGACTTCAGAAGAGGGTTCACAGTGTTACTGGCATAAATGTTGCCCTCCGCACAGCCCGGTGGTCTTGCTGAGCACATTAAGCTGTACTTTTTGGATAAAACACTGCTAAGTTTCTTAAGGTTGGCGGATCTCAGAATGGGTGTTCGAATGGCAAAACAGATGTTATCAAAAGAAATGTTATCTGCAGGGTTTTATAATTTGTTTCGTAGTTTCTAAGAATGTCTATCTTTCTGTTTGCATGGCTAATAGTTTTTGAGAATATGTATTACTATATGATGAAAAAGAGAAAGTGTTTTCATTTGTTAATTAAATATTGGAACACTAATGTCTGAAGCAATCATAATAAACATCCGGAAGTCTGTTATGTTTAAGAAGTGCTTCCACTAACTTCCATTATGTTTCTTCACTCTTACACAGCTAAAAATCAAAGCCCTTAAGATGTTGCCACCCATTTCAAGCTCTAGCTTCAGGTTTCCACTTGGAAAACAATAATCAGAATTTTACAGTATTAAATTCAGGCTGTTTTAGCAGCTTGCTCCTCTGTGTTAGCATCTCACTATAAGATGAAATAGTTATTATTACTGTTCATTGTTTTGATAACTGGAAAAATTCACTGGTGAGCAGGTAAAAGTAAGTAAGTGAATTACAGTAACATCTTTCATATATTTAATATTTTTAATTTTCTGTAATAGAAAATGATTTTTTGAATACTATCTATATTTTACGCTTAAGCTAACGATTCTTTTTTTTTTTTTGCTGAGAACAGCCTTTGAAGCAGTTTCATTGTTGTTTGGGAATGGTATTTAGCAAAATTATTTTGACAGTGAAAAATTCATTTCAGAAAACTTTTAAAGAGTTGGCAGCCTTGAAGAATGGGTTGCAAGGTCAGAATAGCAATGCTAAATTTTGAATGGTAGTTGCTTCTTGTAGAGTAAATTTAAAAAAAAGATACTGTGTTAAACTTCGTAATCACTGTGAAACCCCTTTAGAAATCTGAGTCATCATTCTTTGTGTTAGTACTTAGATTCTTGAACTTGGATTTAGTGTTGTTTTCCATGTGTTACTCTTCAGCAAACTCTGAAATCTTCACCTGTATTTCTGTAAGTTATTTCTTTAATTTTAGCCCAATTAAAGTTATATAAGCTAGTTTCTTGAATTAAAAAGAAGAAAAAACAATTTTTTATCATTCATACATGAATGGGTAGTAGGAGGGGGAAACAGAAACAGATTTTTAGAAGAAGCACCTGCTGATTCTAATGTGTTGGTGTTGACTGTCTTTATATGACACCTATGATATTATTCCTGAAGTCTCAATAAGTAAAATAATTTGGTGAAACACTCATAGTTCACTTCTTGTATGACTGGTGTCTTTTCACAGAATTACAGAACTGTGAATCCATGTGTTAGTCTGAATTTATAATAACACATTGTAATTGTTATTCTTTTTCTTTCTTCGTAGAATATTTTCTTTCTTGGACATAGTTACTTTGTGTCGGTGTGCGCAAGTTTCCAAGGTGTGTATTTCTGTTGGAGTTTTTGATGTTCGTTGAGAAGCTATCTTCTATATAATTGTGAATCATGGACTTTAGGGCAATCTGCTTCCTGTCAAAAAAAAAAAAAAATCAAATAGTTCTATCAGACTCTTTGTTTCCTAAAACAAATAAACCTTGGGTCCAGGTTTGTATTCAGATGTAGAATTAGTTGCTATGTACTGGACTTCTGTTTAAAGGCTATGGAAAAGATAGCCAATAGTGTATGCTCTGTATCTGGAGAAAGGATTAAGCCCAGTCTGGCATAATGGCATTTGCTTTTTATAAAACATGTGGCTGTATAACACTATTTTTCAGACACATTTTCTGCTGAAAATTCCATGTAGTTCAGTTAATGTGCACCATGTGTCTAAGAAGTACATCCATCATTTGCTTGCCAAGTACAAAAGGTGTTAAGTAGATGGACTACTAGTGGGGGAGAAAGGCCCACAGAAGACAATAGAGAAAGTATGCTAAGTAAGCTTTTATGTTCAGCTAGTCTTGATTTTTTTCTTGAATTAAAATGAAAAATTCTCGCATTGAGTGTGTACAATGAAGTATATTCTTATACAACAGGAGTGAACTTTTTTATTTCATGCTTTTCTTTCTTTTGATGAGGATTTTTGTTTGTTTGTTTGTTTGATGGATTTAATGTATAATTAAGTGTGTAACAGTTTAATTCCTGCACCCTTCTTACCCTCGCCTGCAACTTCAGTGAATGTTCTGAGCTAATACTGGGTTTTCTTAGAACCGTCAGCTAAAGCCTAGAGTACAGTGGAAGAAAACCAAGGTGACTAAGTTGTGTTTTTCTCTCAGAACTACCTGCCGTTTGGATGCAGTATTATTTTTTTTCTGTTTTTCCGATTACATTTGTGTTTCTCTGGCTTTTTAGTCTTGTTTTACTTTGAACAACTGTTGCTTTGACCATGAAGGACAAATTCTCATACACGTACATGTAACTTAGCACGTGTAAAGGAAAGGCCTGATCCCAACAGTGGAAAGTCAGCAGTTTTCTGAAAGGTTTCTATTCCTCTTGGAATAGTAACTAGTAAGGTTGAGGAACTGTGGTTTTATTGGAAGGAATCTCGTCTGCAGTTACTTTTCTCCATATAGATCTAGCAAAAGTAACTTACTAGACGAATTTACAAAAGCTTTTTTAAAAATGCAGGGATAAATCTTGCTGTACCCATGTACGTACTTTTACATTTAATTTCTTGCTTTCCTGCATGTTTTACTGACATAAGTTAGCCTCTGAGGTGTAATTCATTTAGGAAAGCTGAGACGAATTTACACAAATTCTGTGTTTTTAACTAGTTGATATTCTACGACTACTAGTATCTACAAATATATTTAGTTTTTTAAAATGGTGTATTTTTTATATTTGAGTTTGTTATATTTGAATGCTGCGAGGCAATTGAAGGGAGGAAGCAGTGGAGGTAATAAATAAACTGTGTTTGTTTTCTGTAGGCATGGAATGTTTTAGCTCTGGATGGAAGCAATTGGCAAAGAATAGACCTCTTTAACTTTCAAACGGATATAGAGGTGAGTGTCTCCTTTTTTGTTCCATTCCTGTGGTGATGATTAAGAGCATAGGCCCATTTTGAGTATCTCATAGACTGTGCTTGCATTCACACCTTTTAAAGGCTAAAGTTCAAGGTAATAATACTGTGAAGGAGCAAATGGTAAAATAACTCTATATTTGAATTCTTTTACACTGCACGAGTATTTAAATTTTGGTTGCCAGCTATGTACCAGATAATTTGCATATATCTTATACAAGCAGGGCTCTGGAAATTCAAAGCTGCTTGTTTCCAGAAAGTAAAGGTTTAAATGTTGCCTCTGGACAGAGTGAGATCCTCCACAGTCTAGAGGATTATTCTGGTGGTCCTGGGTCCCTCTCTGAGGGTGCCATCTAGTGCTGAAAGCTCCATGGACACTTGGCTATAGGACTTGGAGATTGAACAGCTGATGCTGAACAGCTTTTCTTACTGCTGACTTGCCTAGATATGATGCAGTGTGTATCTGATTACTGTATTGTGAACATTTGTTTTATAAGGTTTGAACCTTGCCTGAAATGTAGGTGCATGTGGATTAAAGTTCTTTTCAGCATGCAGTGAAGGGAATAGGGCAGTCTTGTCTTCCATAAGAAAAAACATGTCTGCATTAATGCTATGGTCTCATAGATGTGCATAACAAAATAAAATATGACATCTGAAAATGAAGACAAAAATCCCTGGGGAAATACAATTCCTAAATTGAATCTGAACTGGGTTTAGTATTTGTTGTTTGATGATGCAAATCAAATTTAGAATACGATAATGAATTTGCTTCTGGATTTTATGTTTTAGCTTTTTAGTTGCATGTATAAAATCCAGATGGGTTTCATTTGGTATATTTTGGTAGCTGTGGTTCAAACCATTCCTAAAGCTTTACAGTAATACATAGGGTAATTTTTTTTTTCCACCACTCTTTTAAAATTTCATTGCCAACTCCTCTGTGATACTGGTATTAAATGTGAATATCTTACAGAGGTGGGAGAAAGATAGTGGCATCTGCCTCTATCTAAATGTGTCTAAGAAGACTTGGAGCTTTAATGTCATATTTCCACCAGCCTTAAAAAAAGTTTGTGTTTCTAATTTGCAAAGAAATAATGAAGAAAACCCACAGGTCTCTGGTCCTGCTGTTGGTTAACCTTTTCTTTGTTTGAAACCTTTCTGCTATTTGGAAACACAGTATTGGATTTTTATGTTTTCAATATGTTTGTCTTATGTTGTACCTAGTGGTGTTGCCCTTTGAGATGTTATGTTTGTAGCATGGGATTGAAGAGAAAGAATTAAATTATGATCTTCTTTTGCTGTAAGAAACTATTGTGGCTTGGAAAACTTCAGTTACTTCAGTATATTGTATTTAAGTATATTAGTAATATAAAACTCCTAAATTTATTAATAAGAGTATGTTAAACCAACAATTATTGCATAAAGTCATTCTGAACAAGATACGCTTTCACATTTGGTGTCTACGAACTCTGTTTTTTATTTGGCTGGTTTAGTAACTTCTTTTTGGCCTATAAATTTGAGGACAGGTAAAAGCTGCTAGTTGAGTTTGGCAAATTTTTGCTCAGTTGGACATTGTAGTATTTGGTGATGCTTCACATAACATCAAGCAGTACATGATCTGAGGCTATAAAATAATGGAAAATTGGGTTTTGTTGTGACATTTTCTGTATTCAAGACCTTCAGGTTCCCTCCACATCTGGCAGAACTTGATGGTCATTTTAGTAGTCTTAATGGGTAGGTTTTGCTGGAACGAAAACGTGAGTCATGTGTAATAGTCTTAAAAAAGGAAGAGAGAGCTAAAGACTGAGTTGACTATCACTTCAATCTGAGTGAAGATTCTCGACAGGTAACTTCGTAAACTAGCAGAAGAAACTCAAAGAGCTGGAATTCCGCATTGGGTATAGCTGGGACCTGCCTTCTTCCTGGCATTTGTGGTAGGGAATAAAGTGAGGGAAAAAAAACTATGAAGAAAAAGCGTTTCTGTTCTATCACAAATGTGTGAAGATCTTGAAGTTACATGTGGCTTAGGATTTCTTAATTTGAAGAGCTAGTTTTTTGAGTGACATTGAATTATTTTAACCACTAAACACATTTGAATGCACTTACGTTGTCTTTTTGAATATGCTGTTTGTTGGCCTTTATTACCTGCTTAAAGAAATAAATAGGTTTGAGAAAACTTATCTCGTTATTTGTTTCTGTTTTCTCTGAATAATGCAATAGGGTTTGGCTTTTTTCCTGTAATGTAGATTGAACTTGCATTATATGTTATTTGTTGAAGACTTTATCCTTACAGTAAAGATAGTTGACCTCTACTGAAAAATAATTCTGACTAATCGGAAAGCGTTAAAAAATACACAATTTTGTTTCTATAATGATTTTCAGTTTTCTTGAGGTTTTTTTCATGTGAATTCTTTTGAGAGATAAGATAAAGTGTTACTTATGGACTAAGAAGCATGCTCCGGTAAGCAAGTATTTGCACATAGTGCTAACCAGGACTTTGCTATAAGAGGTGAACAACAAAATGTAAGAAATATCTCACTGTTTCAGGAAAATTGTTGCCACCCTGTATAGAGAAAAAATCCACTGACTTGTGATTTTATAAGTATTCCTTCTTTAAAATAAGAAAGAAGAAAGTAAAAGGTGCTGTTAGGTATTAGTCCTGTTAGTTAAATGATAGGTGTTGAATTCTTTTACCTTACCTCCCTAAAAGTAGACACAATGTGATGTCTAGTCAGTTTTTGCAGTGGCTATCTGCTTTTTGCTATCTTATCTTGTTTTTCCTATTTAAAACATTATTGTAATTTAAATAGCATTTTTCCATAATGTTACTTTCAGATTAAATATTAGAAGTATTGTGCTATTGCCATTTCTCTTACTTCGGATATACAGCAAAATGTGCTTTTGGGATGTAAGTAGAAAGTGTTTTGTAGTAAATATGGGATTCAGTAGGAGGTTTTGTTTGTAAATTGTACTTCAGCTTTTGCCAAATAATGAGGTGCAAAGTCTGTAAGCTCCACAGTGTGAGAAGACCTTTGGCATCCCCAAGTGTTAGGAACAGACTCCCAAATAGATATGACATTGAAGACTGGCAGGTAGGCTCAGGTAAATCTTCTGGAGGCCAATGAAGTGGCTGCTTCCACCAAGGTGTTCAGCACCTTGCAGTTGAGGAGGTGACCATCCCTATGGCAGGAACTGTAAAATGGGACTTACCAGAGCCTTCAGAGTAACATACTGGCCTAAGCACAACTTTATGGACAATTTAAATTTACATGCTGTAGTGGTAACTGTGGTCCTTGAGGAACAGGCATGCCTCCCATTCCACCTCTGGGGCAGTTCTTCAGGTTCCCTCCACATCTGGCAGAACTTGATGGTCATTTTAGTAGTCTTAATGGGTAGGTTTTGCTGGAACGAAAACGTGAGTCATGTGTAATAGTCTTAAAAAAGGAAGAGAGAGCTAAAGACTGAGTTGACTATCACTTCAATCTGAGTGAAGATTCTCGACAGGTAACTTCGTAAACTAGCAGAAGAAACTCAAAGAGCTGGAATTCCGCATTGGGTATAGCTGGGACCTGCCTTCTTCCTGGCATTTTGAATTTGGTTAGAATGTTGTGTCAGAATAAAACTTAACAAAATCTTCCTTTTATTTGGTTTAAGGGTCGTGTTGTGGAAAATATATCGAAAAGATGTGGTGGGTTCCTGAGACAACTTAGTCTGAGAGGTTGTCTTGGTGTTGGAGACTCCTCTTTAAAGTAAGTAAAATCCTAGATTGAGACATAACTTATTTCCTAATATCTGGACCAAAAGCAATAATCGTTACATTTGTTTGGATTTCTAAGTACTGTCTAATGGCCAAAATGGGATACTTAAGTAAGTACCAAGTACCTTAATTGTGACTACATGAGACATATCAGTTTGACATCAAAGTATAGCTACTGTTTTTCTTTCTGGAAATGAACTAAGAAATTAGGACTGTGCTTTTCAGAAATTTGTATTTTTCTTTTATTAGTGTTATTGTACTAGCTCTCCATTTTCAAGCATTTAAAATGTTTTCAGACTTTTATTTTATTCCAGCATTCAACAATTATAACTTCATCAAGATTAGTAGTCTGTCAGCACGTAGTTTATCTTCTAGTTTGGACAAGAGGTAACCCCTAGCAATTGGAGGAAGAGTAAAGACTGACGTGGTTGAGTGACCAAGAAAGGCCCGAGATTCTCATATAAGAACAAACAAGCAACAGGAACATCTTGAAGGTCTCTGAACAGAAAGAAGGTGGCCCTTTTTTACACAGTATATAAATTCAACTGTGCATTTTTTCCCACAAAATAGCATAAGCTTTTTCTAGATGCAAACTGTTTAGCCAGATTCCTCTGTGGATATTTCTGTGGGTATTTAAACCCAAAGATCCTACTGATCTGAATGGTCCCTGAGCCACAAGTACTTCAGAGCTCAAAGAATACTTGGAGGAAGCCTTGGGGTATGGCTTTTTGCAGTTAAACATTCCTGTGCTTTCACAGGAGACTGGGCTGGATGGTGTTCAGTCTGGCATAATGTGGCCATTCTAAGGTGGAAAATAGAAGCACAAAGGTTTTTGTGAAGCAGTGGGTGTTAAGTTAGTGTCTTATCCCCTTTTGCAGTTTCTAAACTTTGTAAGTCTAATTCACTGACTTTTTTTCGTTTGTTTGTTTTGGTCTATAGAGTAAATTCGTCCAGCAACTAGTTAAGCAATGGGTTGCTTTAGTAACCCCACTAAGCATCCTAGCTTCAGACCTGAATATTTACCCAGAGCTTTCCTTGCCTCTGGGGCATGTCCCTAAGTGCTCCCTGGTGTGTTGTCACCCTCAGGCACTCTTGCCTTCTCAGGGGAAAGTGCAAGTTCATACCCTCTCCCAGGTTACTGGCAACTGCTGTCAAAAAAGAGGTAGCCTCAGCCAGAGTTAACTCGCTGCCGTGCTTCTCCAAGTCCCAGAGCATTCACACAGACGGTGCCTGTGTCTGCAGTAGGGAAGGCAAGAGCAGAAGTGGAGGACGGGGGAAAGACGGACTCTGAGAGAGGCAGCAACTACCATGAGGAGGAGATAGCAGGGAAGGTGAAGATAAGGGTGCAGGAAGAAAGAGTCCAGGCAGTAGGTAACAGGTTTTGCCCCCAGTAACTCGGTTTTCACATTTGGCTGAGTCTCTCAGCTGTGCTTTTCAGGACATTAAGACTGGGGTCCTGCAGTGAGGGTTGTGAAGAGGACCAGAAATCCTAAGTGGGTTTAGGTATTAGTGGCATGTGTGGAGAGGAGCCGGGCTGGAAATGGGATATTTTAAAATTATTATATATTTAGTGAACAGATACTTGGAATAAGTATGCAGCAGTTCAGTGTGTAGCATGTGTACATTGTAGGGATGATACAGCTAGTCATGTTAGCAGGTAATAGGACAGGCTTAGCTGAGACTGGCTACCAGTGTTTTACCAGTATTCACACATCCATCCTCAACAACCACCTGGTGCAGATGGTGGTGTCTCAAACACTTAAGGAAAGATGGTTTGCCCCAAGATACAAGCAGATGACAGTGAAGTCAACAAATGATAGATGCATGAACTTTAAGACGTTCAAAATGTTCACGTGAGAAAGGTGGCATTAATTTTCAGATACTCGTTTAGACAGTGACTTTTCCTATCAGGCTTTTTGCGCTGAGTTGTTTCCAGATCCATTAGTTTTGTGGGTGATATTATTTTTTCTATTGATCCTTCTTCTACATCAACTTTTGTTTAAAAATAGCCAATTACCAAAGTAGGTATTGGCTATGTAAGTGCTGAATATTTGTTGCAGCTCTGTCAGGATATGCACGATGCTTGAATCTCAGAGGCAAAGTTTGCTATTCTGCAAGTTATTAAAGAGTGTAGTGTCTTTCCAAGTGATTTGAAGGGTGTCTCTGTCATAAATCTCCCTCCAATACATGAATTTTGGAATAGCTGTTTTGAGAATTCAAGTGGAAACTCAGCAGTATAACTCCTTGCTGGGTTTTTTTCCATTGTTTTCAGTCCGCACTGGAGAGCCAGGGAGTTGTTACCAGCTGAGTGTGTAGTCGGATCTGTTAACCGCAGCAAGCCTCCAGACAAAACTGTTTTTGTGTGTTTCCTCCACCCCTGCCAATAAAATCCATGCAGTTGGAGGAAACATGGGCATAAAAACAGTGTTCTGAAATGCAGTGCAGATGTAAATATTAATCTGAAGAGATGAAAATGAAGTTTATGTGTTTCTTCTGGGTAATTAGGATAATGATACATACAGGCTTTTAACAGTATAATAGCTCCAGTCATCCTTAGAGTTCATACCCAGTAATGCACACAGATACGTTTTAGTTTTTAAAATCATAACTAACTTGCAACCCACAGGGCTTTCCATCAGTAGCCCAGTAAGGTTAGGTCCCACTTCTGTGTTGTGCAGGGTACGTTCCTTTTCATTTGATGTGGGCGTGAGCTCCTTAAAAAGACCTTCAAAGGCTTCAGTAATGAGATGTGTGAAAACTCTCCCCAGCAGCATGGTATTTAATTAATGTGATATTTAAACCTTTCTGGTTTATACCCTTAATGTTTTTAGTTAAGACATTTGAACCAAGTCAGTTCTGGCTTATTTATGACAGGTATAAATACCTTGTTCAAATGGTATCTGAGAGAGGAATAACACTTGATTTCAGGAGTGACCTAAGACAGAAACTTGCAATAGCGAAAGGTAAAAGCAACCGCTGAGACACATGCATTCAACATGCATGCATGCATGTAATTACTCTGTGGCTTGAAGATGAAGCTTTTTCACTGAAATGCAAGGAGGTGGAGGGCAGAGCACACTCTAGTGACTGTATTACAACTTGTGACATTGTCTTAATTCTCCAGCTTTTTATTACTGTTTCAGGACCTTTGCACAGAACTGTAGAAATATCGAACACTTAAATCTAAACGGGTGCACAAAAATCACTGACAGGTAAGTCAAAGGGGTTTTTCATTTGATGGGGAAATTTGGAAAAAGAAGTAACTGAAGGTATTTTTAGTGTGTCTGCTGTTTTGCAGCACGTGTTACAGTCTTAGCAGATTCTGTTCCAAGCTGAAACATCTGGATCTGACATCTTGCGTAGCCATCACAAACAGCTCTTTGAAAGGCTTAAGGTAAGAAGATTCAGTGGTTTTGTGTTAAAGTGTTTAAAGAACTGTTCACCATTTAATAAAGTTAAAAAAATCAGTGCAGAGCCTTAATACTGTGTATCAGCACTGACTATATCCTGCACATCTTGGGTGTAGACTATGATGTTTGTGTGTGGTCTTTTCTCATGACTTTTCTATGGAAGCCTGGCACAGTCCACTGGCTGTCATTAATTTCCAACAGTGTGTTTAATTTGGGTTTCCCACTGTTATGATTATTTGAAGGCTGGATTTAACTTTATGTATTTTTTTAATTCTCCCAGTGAGGGTTGCAGAAATCTGGAACATTTGAATCTTTCCTGGTGTGATCAGATTACGAAGGATGGTATTGAAGCACTGGTGAAAGGGTGTAGTGGACTAAAAGCTCTATTTCTTAGAGGTTGCACACAGGTACATAACTGCTTGGGTGATCCTTTAGGAGTAAAATTTTATTTTGGGTTTTTGAAATCTCCATGAATTAAAAAATACTGGTTTTATTATAGTCTTCCGTTCAATATTATGAGATGTGTACTTTCTCTGGGTTGCTTTGTCGCGCTTTTAATTTCTTGTCTCTTTTCCTATGTCTGATTTAATTGCTAAACACAGTTAGAAGATGAAGCATTGAAACACATCCAAAATCATTGTCATGAACTTGTTATCCTGAACTTGCAATCCTGTACAGTAAGTATTTGAAGCTTCATGAGAGACATGCTCTGAGAATCATAAACCATTTTTGAATGCTACTTAATTGATCTGCTACACACTTAAATAATTCAAATGGTACATCTGTGCAGTTCACAGAATTTTGTGTGGAACAGAGCTCTTAAATGAGCTGCCTGTTTTTACAGCTGAGTGTGGATTTGGAGTGTTGGGTTTTTGGGGATTTTTTCCTCCTCATGTTTTAACTGTAGCGAGCTCTAGAGTAAGACTGAACTGCGTTGATTCAAATATCATGAGCTGTGTATCCACTAAATCATGCAGTTTTACAGATGTAGTTCTTGTTCTCCCTTCCGTTAAGATCAAACATTTCCATCTATTCATAAATTTAAGGTTTCTAATTGAGCAGAAGCCATATTCTGGGCTACGTAATTGAGAGTAAAATGTTATAGCTTCATAAATGAAGATGACTCAGAACCCCCTAGGTAGCAGGAGAAGTGAATGCTTTTTCAGGAGTAATGGAAGCACGCACTCATTTGTAAATAAATGACTGGGAATCTTTCATGTACTTTTAATTCTACTTAGAGAGTACACAAAAATTAGATTTGCTGTGTTTTGTTTTTGCTTTTCTGTTGTTTCTGATGTGACTTTTTATGAAGGGGAAAGATCTCCTTTTAGATTTTAAATGTATTTAAGTCACTCTTTGTAAATAAGACTTAGAAAACATTGAAATAAATTAGAATTTCATTGTTTCTTTCATGCAAATTTGAATAATCAAATTGTTTTGGTTTGGGTTTTTTTAAAGTTGTCTACAGTTTTATTGCTAGAATATATCATAAAATCTGCTTGAGGTAAAACTTTCAGATCTGTTTTACACATTATTCCCGAATGAATGTGTCACGGGACCATTTTTATTAAGACCGGATGAAGATTTTTGAACCTAATAGATTTCTTTAAAGTGTTGAACATTTTGGAGTGTTAGGGCTTATGAAAAGTTACATTAAAAAAAATTGCAGAAATTACGAACGATATAAATACAAAGCTTGAGCTTCCATGAGCCAGATGTTTAGTGAAAGAGAATTTTCAGATTTGTCAATCCAAAATTATGTGCCCACTAAAGTTGGGCACTTAAAGGTAACAGGTATGAAAGGAAATTCCTTATTTTGGTCAGAACCACACTTAAATAAACCAACCCAGTATGTAATTTCCTCTGCTTTCCCTCTTCCTTTTGCTGTCCTTCTCCTCCAAAGTTCTTTTTCTGTTGTGTTTTACCTGGGACTAATGAAGTGCACCAAGACCAGCCTCTTCTGGTTGTTTTTGTGGAAGGCTCTCAAGTGCTCTGATGATAATGAGTTATGATCTCTCCTGCTTACAAGGGCCATTGGCACTGAAGTGTGCCAGAGTTTTCCCTTGCCCACTATGTTTGTTGTACGTACACATTAAGTACAAACAAAAAAAACTTTATTGAGTAAAAGTGTTTTTCCCTTTGAATTTTTTGAGCTGATAGTCTGTGTGTCCTACCTAGTTACATGTGCTTTAAAGCTTTGTTTCACTGGAGATGCGTCCTGCTTGCTAGGGCTTAGAAGCGAGCTTCCAGGAGCAGCCAGGCTCTTGATGATCAAAGAGCTAGCACTGATTTTTACACAGCAGGTCTCCTTGTGCTTTGCATGATCCACACTTTAATTCTTGCGCCTCTGTTTTGTGGAGCTTGTAAAATGCCAGGCCAGCTGCAGCAGCTATGGAGTGAACTGATTTTAACTCTGGAAACTGTACATCTGAAAGGTACCACCTTCAAAGTGTAGAAACTGGGGACTTGCGGGCATTTGTTGAGCACTTTTCTTTCCTGAAAGGGATAGAGGCATTGAAATCACAAGTGATTTCAGAATGGAAAATTTTTATATATAACTCAAAGGGTTTGTCCATCTCATAAAATTTACATAGTCCTTACCTCCAAAATAGTTTCTTTGCTCAATAGTAATAGTTTCTTTGCTCATAAGTATCTCTTAAAGGCAACAATACAGTTCCAGAAGATATTTTCTTATCTGTAGATGATGCAAATCCTTCTGGATCCACAAAAAGAAGTCAGGACTTGTAGTTTTCTGTCTGGAATAATTTTTATTTGACAGAATGATTAGCAAATTTAAGCTACTGATATTACAAAGTGATGGGTTAGGGGAGAAGGCATAAATTGGTCTCCATTTGTGCTGAGCTACTGCTATTTTTCATCCTGTTTTCATCTATGAAAGGTAATGTTTGTGGTGGTAGCCTCAGAAATATGCTATAGTGTTATCAGTGTACCTGGATGAACGGCTTGTCAAAGGAATGTGTCTTTTCCATTCAAAATACAGTAGACGCCTTTGTTATAATTGGAAGAGTAATGTTCGGCCAGAAAATAACCTGTTTTGCCATGAGCGATTAGTCATTCAGCAGAAAAATTAAATTCCTGGAG
Source organism: Columba livia (assembly GCF_036013475.1). Lineage (NCBI taxonomy): Eukaryota > Metazoa > Chordata > Aves > Columbiformes > Columbidae > Columba > Columba livia. The sequence continues at coordinate 52,931,221 of NC_088603.1, read as the reverse complement.
TTAGGAGTGGTAGAAGGAGAGAATATTTTTTCCAGAATAGAAGACCTGTAAACAAAATAATATTTGCACACACACCCAGTAACCTAGTTCCTGTTGCTATTTTGTGTGCAGCTGCATTGGGGCTATTTCTTAGAGTTCCTGTCTCTGTTTCAGAGACAGAACTTTTTTTATTCATATTCTAAATTTAGAGTTATTTTCTTTCAGAATATCTAGTAAAAAAAAAAAAAAAGAGAGAAATGAAAAACCCTCTTTTGAGTTAGATCTTTCAGCTAAAAACAACTGCATAGGGTAGGGCAAACCTGGCTTTTACATTTATCTTCTGTAAAGAACGGATTATATATAAATGTTTACCTGTAGCTCTTGCTTTGAAAATTATCCGGAGGTGAAGGATTTTTACCCTTGGCTTCTACTGTTCCAGTGCAGAATAGGTAGTTAGCTTTCCTGCTGTCGAGTTTTAAACTCTGTTGCACTGTTCCTGAACTTACAGTCACTGGAACGAAAGACCTGAACTCTATGAACATATAAGCAGCAAGCTATTTCATACAATGACAAGTACAAATAAAAAAATGATGTGAAAATTATTTTAAAAAGGGCAAAGTGAAAGAGGAAGATGACAACAAACTACTCTCCATTTGTGCTTCTGACTGCCTGTGAGCAGTACTCGAAATCTGTGGAAAAATACACAGATAAGTGGGAAATGTGTGTGTTGATTATCTTCAGTGTTATCAATGAACATGGTTTCACAGTGGTATTTTTTGGTTGAAAATCCACAGGTTGCCATAGTTATATACAGTGTCACATTAACAGTTCAGCAATACGACTTGATTTTTGTTCTTAGCTGATTACTTGGCAGTGAAGTAACTTCAAAACCTTCTTCTGTGTTGCAGCAAATCTCAGATGAAGGCATTGTAAAAATCTGTAGAGGATGTCACAGACTGCAGTCGCTCTGTGTTTCAGGCTGTAGCAACCTGACAGATGCTTCTCTCACAGCACTTGGTCTAAACTGTCCAAGGCTGAAGTGAGTATGTCATGAGCATGTCGTGAGTATGTCACCTTGTTACTGGCCTGATCTAAGAAATTCACTTCTGAAGATAATCAGCCGATAACCCACAGGTTTGATTTAGCTTTGTGTTGTTTGTGTCACTTTTGCAATCAAAACAAACATTAAGTTAGGAGTACCAGTTGAACATAAACTTGAGGGCTCTGTAGCTCTGATATGAATGTAGTTCACTGTATATTGGAAAAACAATAATCAATATGTGACAAATAAAACATCTTGAGCCTAGCAGTTCAATTCTGTGCTTCTAGCTAAATATTTTAAGTACTAATTGAAAACCAGAAGATATAAAGCCCATTTTTTTTTAAAAAAGGTGAAAATATCTGTAGTTGTGTTGTCTTGTGATGTTTATGCTCTGATGTGATTTTATGCAGTTGTCTTACAAAAAAGTAGCTAAGCCATACCTGAGTATTATATTTACAGATTTGATTATAAATGTGGTTTTAATATGCTCTGCAGTATATCCTGACATTCCTCAACTCTGATGTGCAGTGTGCTAATGTCCCTGTAAGCACTGAGGACTGATACTTATGTGATATATTTTGAGTAATAAGGGCTCATCAGTTAAAAAAAATATATAAACTTATACATTGGTGTAATTTGTGCTAATGTATATGTGATGGTGATATTCTCAGAAGTGGGGACAGCTTCAGCTTTATTAATGAAGCTCAGTCATGCAGCAGCTCTCTGGTTGTAGAGACATAGAATACTTTTTGTAAGGTCTCATTTTAATGTAAATTAAATCACAACGAAAGATTTTTGGATTACACTGAGTTGCCATTTGTGACAGGAATGTGCAGGAGATGCAACTTCTCACACTTCAGTCATTGATAAATGGAGGGAGGTGTAGACAGTAAAAATTAGGGAAAGGTACATTTAAGTGCCAGTGTGCAATATGCTGTTATGCAGTGTTCCTTTAGCTGACTGAGTGAAAAAGAGCTTTTCTTACTGTAGAAAACTCATCCTTAAGACAATTCCAGAGTGACAGTCCCCTTCATGCAATGGTTCATGCCTATAAGAGCTTACGTGTGCTTGGGGCTTAGGAGTCTTCTGACACACTTAACTGTGTTCCTTAGAAAGTTGTGCTGTTACTACTGGTCTTCTTCCACGATTTCTCACCTTCTCTCACTTCACATCTCAGATTGGAAATAAAGGGAGGTCTATTAGTTGTGCAGTTCTTTCCAAGAGCAGTACGACTAGGAATTATTTTGACTTTGGTAGGTAAAGCGTTAGCCCCTGTGTGTGCCACAAGGGGGAAGGCGTCTGCTGTTCTTCTCCTTTAATGATGAACAGTATAAGGAACAAAGTGACCCTTTACAGTGATTACTGCCGAGGAGTGTGTGATGGAAGGATAGATGATACAGCTGGTTACATCGAGACTTTTGGGATCATATATGGAAAGTATTTGATAAAACTTATGTTGGAAATCAAAGGGAAACCTAATTCCACACTTGTTCATACCTTTTGAGTATTATGGTGTTGAGTAAGAAGAAAACTCTCCTGCCTCTGTTGGACATGCTGGCACTGTTAGGAATCTTTTGAGTATTTTCTGTGCTGTGCTACTCTTGCTTCATTTGGATGCCCCCCCGTGCTGCTTTCCAGGGTAGCGCTGTATTCTGTCACCACTCACAAATGACACTGCTTTAGAAAAAACCCTAAGCTTGACCCTTCAGCTGTGTTTTTTCTTCTATGTCAAGATATATCTGTCACCTCATCCCTTTTTATATTTGCTCACTCAAGTGCTTGATACTTTCTCTGTTTTTCTGTTTTAACACTTTTTAGTGTTAAAATAGAAGTAGGTGTTTTGATGAGGCTTCTCAAGAAAAGCACCCGCGAATCATGAATGTCTTTGTCTTGGTGAGGCTGTGAAAATTAGGATCAGGTTGCCTTGAACCCTATCAGGGTTCTCTCCAACCCAGTGCCTATTCACCAGGAGTAGGGAGGTGCTGCGTGCAGGGACACTCCAGGTGTCCCCAAAAGGCACCTGTAGGTGATGAGTGCAACTGTGAGGTCTGCCTCGGAGAGCCTTGCTTTATAAGAGTGGCAAATCTGCTCTCATATCACTTTGCCTCATCAGCTCCTGTGCTATGTCATGAATCATGGCATGGAAAATAAATGTCAGCTCTGTCTGGCAAAAGAAGAGCCCTCTGTCGTGAAGTACAATGACTAAAACAAAGCAAAAATTAGAACTTTGCTCATTTTCATATCGACCCAGTGCCTTCCCACCTGTTTTTCATACTGGGATATCATTGATGCAGCATGTGTATATGTAGCTCATTCCCCATTCTGACTGCACACCTGATCTCAGGAAGGCTGGAGCTTCTGGTATTCTGGTTTCTTACTCCCCTGTTCCCATATTCTTCAGAGCTTTTCAACCAGGTGGGCAGTAAGTAGCATCCCTACTGCTTTGCACACTGTGGATGTCGTTTCCCCTCACCCGCTTTAAAGTCAGAAATGCAACAGGGTTGGGAATCCAATGGCTTTAAGTGTAGATGGGATTGAAAGCATGTAGGTGAGGTAAGGGTTAACAAATGTGACCTGAATCATGTTTTTGTTAGTGGTGGGTTTTTTTCTCTTCCTATCTGGCATCCCAGGTAATTTTCAAAGTAGCTGAGAGTGTTTTATGATAGGCTGCTAACTGCACATGGTGGAAGAGCACAAAGTTCCCAAATGTGAGTCTGGAAAGAAAATCCAGGGGCAGTGGAAATCCAAGTGGAAAGCAGTACATGCCTTGTACCTGCCTGTTGGCTGTTCTTGAGTTTCCATCACGCTCGTGAGCCCCATTGAAGACTAGCACTCTGGAATTGGTTATCGAGGACGGACCCTGACGGGGCTGCTTCCCTCTGAACTCAGCCGCGCTCTTGCTTGTGGCTTGGGAAAGAGTGATTGAGCAAAGTCACAGTCAGAGCCCCACATCCCATACTCCGGTGGGGCTGTGTTTTTCTCGTGCACGCAGCATGACTTTTCCCTTTGCACTTTATCCATGGAGAGAGTGCTTTCTAATGACCTCCTAAACCAGTGGAAGGATCTAGATGCCCCTTCAGTGTTACTGCAGCAAGAGGTTCTTTTGTCCCTCTTGCCCTGGCTCCTCCCCTACTGACTGCAGTACAGAAGTCCTGTTTGCTGTGGTAAGTCACACTGTGTTCGTGCTTCTCTTTGCACAGTTCTGCGGTTTCCCATTAGTCATCTTGATACTCGCTCCACCTGCGAAGTAAAAAGTGTTCATTGAAAAAAAAGAAGAAAAAGAAAACAATTACAAAAAAAGCCATTACGCATTGGAGGCCTGTTGGGTGTACTAGTGGTGCAATTTGGGACACCTGACCCTTTTTTGTTGATGCTGCTTCCCAGTCCTTTTCAAAACAGTGTTTGATTTATCTTTCCAAAACACTGCTAGTTTCTTTAGGGTTGTATTGGTATAGTTTATTGTTTTTACTGTGGGTTTGAAGGATTTAAGCTCCTTGCTTTCTGGTAACTTGCTTCACTCAGAGGCTCTGAGCAAATTTCTAGTAAGTGCTTTCTCAGTTTTGTGGCTTCTTCTCAACATCCTGTGTTTAGATTACAGGGTTTAGATGCATCTTCATCTGCATTTTCCTTAACTTGGGGCTTATTCTCCCATATCTTTCCTCAGATAACACATGAGAAAACATGAGCATTTTGCTTTCTTACTGAAACAAGACGTCTAAATGTCTGTAATTATGTATAAGTTTTTCCACTAAAAGTTGAGAAGATTTGAGGATTTAACTTAATCTGTTCTGTGACCATTAGAATCTTCTGCTAAGCTGGATCAAAAGTCTACCTAGTGCTTTTTAATTGCAAGTTACTGTGAAAAATAGACATGTATAAATTTGCTGTTGGGAGCTTTAGGTTGTAGAAAACAGATTTGTATCTTAAATGCATTTGCTTTTCTCTTTGTTAATGTTTTCTTTAACGTTTAAAACTTTTCCAGGATTTTGGAAGCTGCAAGATGTTCACATCTTACAGATGCGGGTTTTACCCTTTTAGCACGGGTAAGGGTCATTTCCAAAGGCAGAGCTCGCCTTGTTTTCATTGCTGCTAAGCAGCTTTGAATCAATATAGTCCTGATGGGAAGGAATATGAGAAGAGAAAGAAAATAGGAAGAACCCAGTGGAGGGGGGGCTAAGAAGTGATTTTATTTCTGGATTATATTTAGAGCTGCAACTTGGTTTGTTTTGCCATCTATCATTGTATTTTTCATGTTTCCCCCTCTTTTTTAGTATGTTTCAGTTGGATTTATTATGTTTAACTTAGTTCTAAATTTGTGTTATGTATTCTAGCCGAATTTCCCCTATAAAGATGACACACGCCCTTGTGATATTTACAGCCCCCAATTCACCATATAATAGATTATTCTGAGCATACCTCTGAGTTACAAAAATACTCACATTATACATGATAAACTATATGTACTTGTGCCCTGGTTCCTGCTGTAAGTACGTAAAGTAAGCATATTGATGGTATCAAATACTTCAAGATAGACTTGTATGCTTGCTGGCTTTGGAAATCTCAACACTAAAATAATGCTCTGTAGATGGAATTCATTTACACTGCTGATATTTAGTGTGAATGATGGGGGTTTTTTTTTCTAACCACAGTGGTTAAACAGTGTGGTTTTCTAATGGTTTGACCCTGCAGCCTTGGGCTTTTGGTGGTCACCTCAAGGCTGCTTCTGAGAGCTGCAAGTTACATCATGTCTTCCTGTGCCTGTAAAAACCAAGGGTTTGGTTTGAGCTGAGCTGTGGCACCATGTGGCCTGTTGTGAGGTCACAAGGTTACATCATTTTCTTGAAATTAGTCATGATCAGATATTGAAAGCACTTCTGAAAGCTTGCTGAGGGTCTCAGAATATTGGGAAAATGGCTTGTGTAAATGTGAAGCACAGCTTTCTCCCAGCCTTGAAGTGGACCCTGTTTTAATATTTTCAGCATTCGTTAGCAATTCTAATTGCTTTTAAGGCTTCTTTCTAAAGTATGATGGTGAAGAGAGAATGTTTCACAGGCTTAAGTGCGTTTCAGATTAGTTCAGTGTAGAAGCTGGATTTATCTGTATGCAGATGAGTTAACTTTAGTGCTCAGGCTATAAATACCAGGGGTTTGAATTGAAGTTGACCCCAAGAGGGGGCGAGTACTGATCACATACTGTTCAACCCTTACAGGGCAAGAAGGAGAAACTTTATTTAGTAAGATAAAAGGCTGAAAATGTCCGTGTTTGAGTGGGGAGTGCTGCTTTGTTTGTGGATTATTTATTTTTTTTTTACCTTTTTTTGTCCTTTACTGGTGACCAAATACTTGAAGGGATTTAGCTCACAATATCCTCTTGGAAGCTAAGCTTTCCCGTATTGCCGGTCCTGTGCATGATTTTTTTTGTCTATCCGTTGTTGTATTTAATCTTTTATTTATCTGGTATTTATTTTAGAATTGCCACGAGCTGGAGAAGATGGACTTGGAAGAATGTGTTTTGGTGAGATTTAATATGGAAAAGAATATTTGAACATGCCGTGTAAGAATGCAGTGCCAATACGAACAGCAGCACTTTCAGTTAAATGTGCTTTGGGTTCTTATTCAGTGCTGTGTTTATTGATAGTAATTAAAATAATTATTGGAAAAATCTAAACAGGGAAATACTTGACTAGGTGTTTTCCAGAATAAAAGAACCTTCATCTGGTAGAGAAAGATATGTCCTGTTTGAGGGTTGGCCCTCCTACTGTCTGTTGCTTATGGTTGTTTGGTCTCTTTTATTTCTAGATAACTGACAGCACGTTGATACAACTTTCTATACACTGTCCTAAGCTACAAGCATTGGTAAGTTTAGCTTTTTGTTTGTGAACTTTTAATACATACATCCAAACACACACACACACACAGAGCTCCTTCAATATGAAACCAGGCTATTGACACTGGATCTCGAAAAAAATCCTGAGTGTATGATGATACTGTGCAACATACGTGCGAGTTTCAGAAGTATTCTAAAAGAAGCAGGTTACCCCTAAAATATTTACATGCATTGTGTGATAAAAAATACTGCCAAATCAGTGAGTAATCACCAGAAAGCTTATATTGTGTGGTTAACATCCTTCATATTTGATTACTTGGTTCAATGTACAGTACTCAGATCCTTTACATTCATAAATGTTCATTAATGGTTTTTTCATAGGGAGTATGATACTTTATGTCACATATTGAATAAACAAAACCACCCAGTGATGATGAATGCGATCACTCTGATCAGTTTCACATGCAAACAGTTTTTCCCAAGGTCATTTACATAGTATATTATGGAAGGCTTTTTTGACCCAGAGTTTTGCACGTAATTGGAGAGGATTGAGGTGCCTTGAGTTGGGGGGTGAGCTGCTTACCATTTTCAAAGAGCTGTTCTTGAGGGAGTGGTTGCTTAGATCTTTTAGAACATCAGAAGCAATTTCAGGTGACATAAATTTGGCTGTTCTTTGGTCAAGGTACTCCAAAATTACTAGACTGTCCTTAGACTAGGAGCTCATGTATTTAGGGCCAGTTATCCTGTAAGCGTACATTTGTTGTACCTGAGATGTACCTGAGAGAACATGGATCTTTATAATCTGTTCTTAGACGGGATTAAAGGACGGTTTGTAGCTTTGTTAATTAAATTGTGTTATGATTAGTGTTACTAAGGTAGTGCCATGAGGAGAGAGGGCTTTAAAAAGGAGCTTGTTCACTATTTTTTTATTGTTGTTGGTTTTTATTTCTTGCTTATTAATTGTTCAACCTCACTTCTGTACCATAATTCTTAATGTTAACTCAAACAAGAGTTGTCAGGAGATGTGGAGACACTTACACAGGACACTTTCTGTTCTTCTGCAACAGATACGTTTTTGTCTTGTAATCCCAATTGTAACCAGGACTCACGAGAGATCTTTTGTACCAGTTGTGCCAGTGCTTCACCAGACATACCATAAAAACCTCATAATTTCCAAGTATTTTTCAGAACCTGCTCCTAATTGCTGGCCTTTGTATGTTACCCTCACAGGCAGGGAAGCATGGCATTGGTCAAATAACGTCCCTTTTCTAAGGGAACCAGAAAAATTGATTATTTTTTGGATGTATATGTCCTATGTGTAGGAAGGACACATACTCAAAAATTGTGAGTGAACAGTGATGGCTGAGAACTACAGGGAAAGGAAGAACATACGAGCAGGTGCCAGATACCCTGCGTGATAGCTTTGGTCTTCATCTTGGTCCTTCACATGTGAAATCATGTACTGCTGATGATTCTGTGAAGTCTTGCGTGGCTGTGCTTTAGCGTGTGTTTAGGCATATCTGCAGTTCAAACAAATATTCTAAAGTTGCAGAAATCAACTTTGGATTTGTTTCTTGGTGTTTGGAGACTCAGTAGACAGTGGAAATAAGCAAAAGTGCTGTTAGACCAATATAACCAACTGTTCTGTCTTCATCAGTATCAGAGCACACAAACGCTTTGTCACTGGACTTGAGAAGTAATTTCTGGGGAAAGTGTTTGTACGTTCAAATTATTAGAGAAACTGTGAAATACTCATTCCTGGAGTTGAGAAGACAGTTGAATTCTTCAGTTATGTTGATCGTACTGTTTCTTCCTGTCACTGTATATCATGCCATATTTGATTTATACACAGCATTTAATAATATGTATTAACAACAAAAATTTAACATATCTTTTTGCTCTAAAGATTTCAAGTCATTATCTTAATCAGTTTGTTGTTATTAACACTTTCTAACAGACCTATGAAGACAGAAAAATTATTTAATACAAAGTATGTCTCATTTAGCATATTTGTTTTACAAAGTTCTGCGAACTCAGCTGTACATCCTGTCTTGTCCTTTCAGTACCAAATACAGTGTCTGAGGAAAGCTGAATTTTATAAGCTGCTTACTTCCTGGGATGGAAAACTCTTAATTAGTGAGCAGACTGCTTCCCCATTACCTCCTGTCCTTCCTTGAAACAGCAGGTCTATTATAAATGTTTTAACCCTGCAGCTGCCAGTTGTTTCCAGGCTGTGAGCCAAATTGAATGCTCAGAACATGAACATAAAGTGTGTCTAGGAGAGAACTTATGGACTTGAAGAGTGGATAGAAATAAAAGTAGAAGTGATGTAGCCCCTCCCTTCACTCAGTACATGTTTGATTCAGATGATTGGCAGGAGATATTGAGTGCTAGTTCACTTGCACCAACTTAAAAAGCATTTTTAGATTGCTGCCAGTGTTTCTTCAGCAGTTGCTGTTTGAAAAAAAACTTATGGCAAGGAAATGCTACTTAAAACCAGTCACCATTAGACTTGGGTACAAGTACAGTCAAGAGTGTTGAGCAGAAAGCCAAGAGCTACCTCAGAGCCCCGGGTGAGAGGAGTTCATAGATTCTGCTCATTGCTAGTGCGTAAGACTTGGGAGAATTTATTTCACTGGTGATGAGGAGTGGTTTTTAAGCCTCCTCCAAGGAAAGTCTGTTTCCTGTTGTTGTCATCATTGCTTCCTGTCCTGGTTTTGCATGGGACAGAGTTAATTTTCTTCCTAGTAGCTGGTGTGGTGCTATGACCTTGGTGCCCACTAACTCCACACAACACACCATCTTTCCTGTTCTGAGTGACGGCCATAACAGGTGGAGCCCAAAGTCTTCATGAACTTCATGGACATTTTGTGGATGTTTGCAGACATTGCACAGGGGGGGTCCAGAGACCAAGGGAATGACATCTGTGTGTTATATATAAGGATGGGAAGGGTAGTGAGATAGAATGCATTGGATAGTGTGAGACATAAGCATGACATAAATGGTATAGAATAATGGGTGGAGATGGAAAGGACTGTTGTGGTTTAACCCCAGCCAGCAACTCAGCACCATGCAGCTGCTTGCTCACTCAACCCCAGTGGGATGGGGGAGAGAATCGGGAAAGTTAAAGTGAGAGAAGTCATGGGGTGGGGTAAAGTTTAATAAGTAAAGCAAATGCCACACGCACAGGCAAGGCAAATGTGAAGGTTTAATTGCAAGGCAACAATAAACCGCAGCAGATGCTCTCTGTTAGTCCTGCCCCACCATAAAAGGTGATAGAAAGATAAGGAAGAGAGTCTTCAAGTTAGAATCTTGCAAGTTGTCAAGTTTTAAAGGCTTTACTAATGCTACTAATAAATAGAGAAAATATACAAAACCAATCTTGAATATCCCAGGGTAGCAGCTTTGTCCTATAGAGAGTTAGTGTCATTCCAGCTGCTGCAGGGCAGGCACACGGAAGTCCTGGGTGGGACTTCACAGCAAACTGGACCTGGATTCAGGGATGCATGGTCTGGAACCAGGTCTGGGATTCGCAGGGATGACAGGCAGGGTCCTCTTCACATGCCGGCTATAGTCAAAGAGAGCAAGACCCTCGTGATCTCCCTGTTTTATAGGGTGTTTGATGTGGATGGGATGGAATACTCGGTCAGTTTTAGTCACCTGTCCTGTCCGCCCCTCCTTGCAAATACGCTCCTCTCAGTTATGGAACGTGTGAAATCTTATCAGTCCTTGCTTGTTATAGCAATAAATCTAAACATGAGCTTCTTCTGCATTCCATTGGTTGTCTTATCAGTCCAGAGCGAACAGTGTCTCAAAAAACATGTAGCTAAATTCAGAAAAGTGCAGTTACTTAGAAGGTACTTAGAAAAACTCAGCCGAAAGGAAAATTCACTACAAGAGAACTGGTCTTGTTTTTAACAAAACCAGGACAGCAAAACAAGGGATTCATTCACAATTTCCCATGGGCAGGCAGATGTTCAGCCATCCCCAGGAAATCAGTTCTCTGTCACATGTAACTGTTACTTGGGAAGACAAACACCATCACTCCAAATGTCCCCCACTTCTTGCCTCTTCCCCCAACTTATAGACTGAGCATGACATCATCTGGTATGCAATATCCCTTTGGTCAGTTGGGGTCAGTTGTCCAGCTGTGATTTATCCCCACTTTTTGTGCACACCCAGCCCACTCGCTGGTGGGGTGGAGTGAGGAGCCAAAAAGACTTTGACTTAGTATAAACATTGCTTGGTAATAACTGAAATGCCAGTGTATTAACAACATACTAAATCCGAAACACGGCGCTATGCCAGCTATTTGGAAAACTAAATCTATCCCAGCCAAAACCAGCACACTTCTCCAAAAGTCATGAATTCCCTAAAGGAACTAGGAAACTGCTTTATGTGGTGCTACTGCCTGAGATGCTGCAACTTTTTCCATGCTTTTGAAATTCAAGGAAGCGAAAAAATATGCTGAAAAGGAGCAGAATTTTTTTGGTGTATTATGCTGACTGTTGCAGTAAAGACCTGCTCCTGCAGTTGCACAAGACGTTTATTACTCCTTGTATGTACAGGCTGAGGTGCTAAGTACTCACAGTTTTCCTGAAATCAGTATTTGGCAAATCAGTCCAGTCTGATTGTTCTGTCTATGTGAACTTGCACAGGCGTGGTTCTTGTGGTGTGTATGAAACATGGTAGCTGTGGAACAGGAAGGCCTGTCAGTAGATCTTCATCTATTCCTGTGCATTCTGGATCAACCTTTATGGTTGTCTCATGTTTCTGGCACAGCACATGTGCTGTGTACACCTGCTGGTAATGGAGGGCGTGACAATTGGGCAGAATTTCCACATTTATGGAGAGCAAAGGTGCCTGTGGAGTTTGCCGGTGACTTGTGTTGTGGGATTCTACTCATTTTGAAGTGAAGTTTAAAATAATGTACAGTTCTTTTTTTATTAAGTAGACCTGTCTCTTTTGTTCCTCTTCTGGATTTCAGCTGTATATTCTTTATAACTCTTTAACCATGAGAATGGAGGAGGTTGAGGAGGATTTCTGATTTTTAGACAGAGTAACTTAGGACTGAGTGGTGTCATTATCTGTTTGCCTCTCCATTACAGAGCTTATCTCACTGTGAACTGATCACCGATGATGGGATTCTTCATCTGAGCAACAGCACATGTGGTCACGAGAGGCTGCAGGTACTGGAGCTTGATAACTGTCTTCTCATCACTGATGTGACCCTGGAACACCTGGAGAACTGCCACAACTTGGAGAGAATTGAGCTGTATGACTGTCAGCAAGTCACGCGCGCTGGAATCAAGCGCATCAGAGTACGTGTTGACCGACTTGTTGGGGTGGGAATGCCCAAGTGGGTGCTCCTGCTTGAGACTGTGTGAGTCCTGCAGATGTCCCAGGCAAGGGAGGACAGAAAGAGTCTGAGTATCATTGTGTTAGGTTCCCATCTCTAGGAACTAAATGTAGCTTTTTTTTATATGGGCAGTAATAATCATCTAATTCAGTTAATAACTCATGACACTTTTCTTGCTGGAATGATGATCTTCTGCTTTCTGTATTTTTTTCAAAGAGAGGCTTCTATGTTTTTAGGATTGCTTGGTGGCATTCTTAATTTCTCTGAAAACATACATTAATGTACAGAGCCAATATCAAAACACCTGCATAGAGATTTCAGTTAATGGGTTGTAGGGCCATTAGCCCCTGGAATCCAGCCATGAGCTCTTTCCCTCTGTGTAGGTCCCCCATTAGGTCAGGGATGGCCTGCCGGGGCAGGCAGCAGTGTTTGAGCCTTACTGTTATACTTGTCTGCAGCTTCGTGTCCCAGCTCTGTGTCCAAACACTTCTGGAACTGGAAAGCTCATCCTGAGGGCAGATGCCCAGTTCTATTCCATTCTGCTAGGGTGAGAGAAGCAGGGAATATAGGAGATGAGATACAGAGAAGTCTTTCTTTGGGAACCGGGGGTCCATCTCTCTCCTGCAGCAGAGCACGTGCCTCTTGTGGCAGGGAGCTCTTGTGGCTGATCGGTGCTTTATTGGGAAATACGTGGGAACCCTGAGCAGGTGAGTGTGCCCAGACATTACTGTGCCTCAGCTGGTTGCAACACAGGAACTACATGTCAGGAGAAACTCCTTGGATAGTACCACGTTACATACAGATGCTTTCTTTTTAGCTGCCCAGCCTTAATGAGCGCTGACTTATTGAGGTGTTCTGCTTCTTTTTACTAGTTATGTTTATTTCTCTCCCATTATAACGCTGACTTTTCATCCGCAGGCTCATCTACCTCATGTGAAAGTCCATGCTTACTTTGCTCCAGTCACACCCCCTCCCTCAGTGGGAGGGAGCGGGCAGCGCCTCTGCAGATGCTGTATTATTCTTTGACAGTCAGTGCAACCACACAGAAAACGCTGTTGCTGAAGAAAACCGTGGGACTGCAAGTCAGTGGAAGGAGTCTGTTTCCTGACAGTCCTAATGGTGATGTTTGGTCATCCAGTTTTGTGACAAGAAAAGCATTGGTTTTTTTTTTTTCCAGGTAAAAATCTTTAACGTAATGTGCAGCTGTGGATTAAGTTGGTGATGCTTTGGTTTGCATTAGTAACTCCTTCCTTCTGTTGGCATGAGAACTGAAGTACCGTGTAAAATGTGGGGGCACTTCAGAGTTAGCAGCTACTTGGTGAAAGTTCACAAAACTTGGAAGTTCATTTGCATTTGTAAGCACTGTTCAGCGTGAAGTTTTAATGTAAGGTGGGGCTCAAGTCCGGCCCACCAAGGAACTGAACCTGCTGTTCTGTAATATACATGACAGATTAAATATCAGGTTTAAGGACAAATTGGCTTTAGCAGTTGTTGACCAAAACTGTAAGGTAATCATGAGCTCTTACAGCAAAACAGCTTATAGTTTGTCATGATTCAGCTTCATATTTAATTACATAACAGGATATAATAGCTAATGTCAAGAGATAGTACCTCAAGATACCTACATAAATAGAAATACTTTTCAAGTTTTTGAACTTGGTTCAGTTGAACTCTGTGGTAGTGCACAGCTTGCCCAGCACTGAAGCACGTTTCATGCCCGATGCCACCAGCCTTTAAAAGGGGTGAGAACTCCGCTGCGGCAGAGTTCGTGCACGCGACTGCAACCGGCTGCCGTGCTCCTACACGGTGCTCACGGTACCGCCCGCCCTGCGCGCTCTGCCAGCTCCTGGGGTCGCGGGGCAGGCTGCAGTGGTCCTAGGGAGGGGTGGGTGTATTAGTCACACCTCGCTACAGATGAAGAACGGAAACCAGGTTGTTACAGGAACTACAATGGAGCAAGGAATTCAATTCAAGCTGTTTGTCCCACCTGTTTTAGGGACATAGCAAGCACAGGGGCAAATAAATCTGTAGGCAAGAGTTGAACCAAAACAAACCTGCTGTTTTCAAGTGTAGAAAGTCAAACTCTTCACCTTTGGGTTATTTAAGAAGCTGTCAACTTCTGAATGATAATAAAAATCTATGTATTAACTCTTAAGGCCATGTTTTCATCCTTAGTTTTTCAGTGCTAGACGGTTAAATTTTTTTTATATTAAACAACTTAATTATCTGTGATAAACTATTCAACAGCTCAGAAAGCGTTTTTGTGTAAGATTGATTGTGTGTGTGTGGATGTTTTAAGAGTTCAGGGCCTCTCTGTTTACTGAAAATTAATAGAAATACTGGCTTTAAAAAGCAGTTGGAGAAGCTACTACTGGATAGTACTGCAATTTCCCCCCACCAAAATTTTAACCTACTTTTTAAAAGGCATGTGAACATTAAGAGACTTTCATGGCCAACAGCAGCTGTGTTCACACTTCACACATTAACAGACAACGGGGACAGTAAATTAAGATCTCAACTTACTTACAGGATAAATTAAAGATATGAGTGCAGTACATGGATTTCTTTACTACTGCTAAGCAAGCCAATCAGGGCTTGTTTTGCCCAGTGGTGGAGGAGCGTTGTTACAATCATCCTCAGAGCTCTGTTAGGATACTGCTGGAACGGAGCATTTTAAGCAGATTTTATTGTCAACTGTACCAGGGAAGCCATTGGTACCGGTGTGTCACGATGTGTTGCCTTTTGTTGGCTCATTTTTTGTTTTTCTAAGACCATACTGAACCTTGTATGTCTACTGCATTAAAGATGTACAAAAACAAATGGAACCTACTCTGATATAGGACACTTAAATAAAAAAATCAGCTGTTGTCAAATTTGAATTTGTTTCAATTATTTCAATGTTAACTAAGTTTTCCATTAGAAGCAGAAGATCTGTGTGTGCACCTTTACCTACTGCTATGGCTGGTGCTGTAGTTAATCTAAATCTTAACAGCAGAAGCATCTTTAATACAAGTGGATGGGGGGAAAGTAAACAAAAAGAAAGCACATTTACAAAATTATTGAAAAACATTTATTATACTTAAATTGAAATGTGTACATCTTATTAAAAAACAAAAGCAATTTGCTGGTGCCATAATTTAACTCCAATTTCAAGTGAGCTGGACAAACTACTGTACAACTTTCAATACTCTTTAAAATTAGATATTTGGATACTTTCCAATCAAGGATTTTTCCACTTTTATAAAACATTTGGATTTGAATACGGTGTGAGCTGAAAAGACACAAGTGTCAGTTCAAGAAAATACTAGGACCAAACAATACCCAAAGATGAACAACTTATAGGCAGAAACATTTAAGTACATAAAATTTTACTTCCAGTGCAGAAAAAAAAATAGGAAGGAAATTCTAGCTTTGATGAATTTAAGCTTTCAAAATGCTACAGCTTTCAGAAGCTTTTCTGCTAAGCACTTGAGCCAGTCATGAAAGAGGGAATGAAATATCAAAGTTGCTTTTTTACATGCTGTAGTAGTTGTTTACAGTGAACACTGCAGCAATAAAAGCAAACTACTCCCAAGCTTTTAAGCTGGAGATTAAGGTGGAACTTTTCAAAGGCACAAATGACAAGTATGGAGCTGTCACTTAATACCGCCTGAAATATTCCCCTCTAAGTACCTAACCAGCTGAAACTTCATGTTAACCTAGGAAATGCTCTGCTGTGTCTTTACAAGAAATATCCAAAATATGGAAAAAGCACATTGCCTGTTTCAAAGAAAAGCAAATATTTGGTCATGTGGAAGAGGCACTGTAACAGCTGTACAGTATGGATCAGAGGGCAAAGAAAGGTCAACAGAAAAGGTGAGATAATTGTCCAGGAGAGTAACTACAGCAAGGCATCCACCTGCTGGCAAGGAGACTAAAATGGTGTCTATTTAGTGTTTCTTAAGCAATTTATTTGATGTTGCTGAAAGCTACGCGAGCCCCGTGGTGCCCGTGGGGCATCTTCCCTCATCAGCATAATTCCACTAAATCATAAAAATCCACCTCTCGCTGCTAGTATTTTTTAAACCCACAATTTACAAGCAAAGAGTTAAACTGCAGCAGTTCCCCACAGAGAACCTAGGAAACTAAACATAAAGGATGCATAGGCAATTCTTTTCCGTTAGATTTGTTAAAGCAAAACACAATTACTTGGTACCCCATGGGATTTATATTAATCCCTCCAAGAAGGTACTACTGATAATGCAGTTTGCTGCATGCATATATTGCATCTGTCTAGGGCTTCTTCAAAGCCCTGTCCTGGCATTTACACTTCTTACATACACTCTTATACACAATTTACACGGGAAGCTGTTTTGACAGCTTTACTCTCCACAGCCTGATCACGATCAGCTTAACTAACTCATCTCCACACAGATTAATATGTGCTCTGCTAACGTCAAAAAAATAAAACCAGCGTTAAGGTACAAGCAAGTAACAGACAAACTGGCACAGAAAGGTAAATGCCCCAAAATGAGTTTACATTCATCTCCAACTGGATACAGAGAATAGAAAAGCAACAGGGCTTCGCTTCTAGAACCTGTATCTACTGGCCTTAATTTGCCTTATTTCGGTAAAGGGCAAGCACCTTTGCTTATGTTGTCTTGCATGCCTGTACGTCAGCTGTCATGGCGTTATACCTCTCATGAGGACACTTAGCTATGGCAGTGATAAGAAAGTTCACCTCTCAAACAGCTCATTAGAAAGGTCATTTTGTGTTTTCAATATGAAACATACGGTGAAGTTAGATCCTAAGGTTTTGGATGATCTTCATAATCTTCAGGCAGGACTTCATTCTGCGCGGGAGTATCAGTCTGGTGATTGTGTGACATCATTTCAAAATTATATGGAAGCCTTCACCATTTTCAGCTGAAAAATAAATACGTGTCAGTCTTTCATACACAGAACCATAAACACACTAGGCAACACAGCAACACATCTAGGTATGGACTTGTTTTTTACTGTGTAGAAGAGGCTTATTACTATTACAAAATATTAAACTTGAAATGTGAAATATCAGTAGCCTGCTATTCAGACTAAGCGCTTGGAGAACAACTAACTTTCAAAAATCTCTTTGGTTTCCAGTTATTTCTGAGCTCTTCCAAGTACTCATTAAACCCACCTTGCTTGACAGTGACTGTATCATAGAAGGCACTTAATTTCTGCAAGACCAATAAATCCTTAGCATATGTTTTTAATAACCTATTTTGTGCCTTAAACTAGGAAACCAAATGAAAGAGTGTTAAAAAAAAACCCAAAACCCTGTGGAGTTTATGCTTAGAAGCTGGCAGTGCCACCAAAGGCTTAACAGCTGAGATAAACAGGTCTCTAACAATCACTGACCACGCAGGCAGATTTTATACTACACAGAACAATTAGTTTCAAATTAGGATGCTGATTCAGCAAAGCAGACTTGAAAAACACGGCTCATCTACAGCAAAAACGTAGCTTTTAAAGATTTCCTACTTGTGCTGAACACAAATGTTATGATGAACAATTTGTAATGGGATCCTCAGAGCTGGGACAGTTTCTCTAGGTAAAAGTTGCAGAGTCAAACTTGTCATTAGTGACAGCAACCTCCTGGCAGCTTCTACCAGAAAGAAACTGGTCTCCTAAGGAAGTGTGAGATTCACCTGGAACACCTCGTGTTCAAAAAGGAGACTCATATCACAGAGATGTGAATGTTTATGGACTCAGGTTGGCTGTATCCCAGTGCAACTGCATCCAAACAATTACAATCATTCCACCCATTTGACAGCACAGGGGCGGAGGAGTTTGTTCCTGTTCAAGTTTACAAGTCGCTGCTAAACCGCAGCCTTACAAGAGCGAGTCTTTGTTAGGCAGAGGAGACGTGCCGCAGTCTGCCCAGCAAAACGGCCACATCCTGTCTACAACAACAGCCTACCGAAGATTATTGTACTCGCACAATTTTTTACTTGGCTCTGCCGGCTATCATGACTCAGTTATTAGGTTTCTGAACTTCAGAGGTACTACTGCCAGGATATTTGGTTTTTAATTATTATTTTGAAACTTCACTCTCACCAATGACTAACAGCAAGCACTGTTCAGTGATGGCTGACTATATTTTAAATGAGGTTTGTTACTGAACACCATGCTGGTTCTGAACGGAAAGCTTGGAGAGCCTGAAAGGTCTGGCTACAAGAGGAAGAACTTGTGCATATATTCTGCCACTACTGTATGCAGATTTATTTTATTTATTTGCAAGTCAGCCTTCAGTAGATTTGCTGTTACTCTTTGCTTGGGGAAGTTTTACTGCAACAATATTCTGCTTTACAGAAGGTGCCTTGGTAGAATCAACAATTGTGGTTTAGACTGTCAGAAAAGACACTGTACCTTTTATCATGGTGAATAAGAAACAACTCTCATCTTGAAAGTTCTGAACCATCTACAAAAATAAAAAGTTGTGAAACCCTCCTGAGCACGACCAACGCAAATAATAAATACATCGGATACAAAACACGGCCTTTTATAAGCAATTGTGTATTTTTGGCTTTATTGAGCAAATGATAAGAATATACCAAATTAAATTACAATACATTACTGTCATAATACTGCTTGCTAATCATGTGACAACCAGCTGGGAGCCTGTTACTGTTTGCTATGTTTTTGGAACTCTAAATATGTGTAGCAGATGCCTGAATAAGCCGAGTTCTACAATATTTAAACACTCCCTGCCTTTGGGCATGTTCAAAGTAAATACATACTAAGTAATTACTGCAGCATCTCAGAACTACACAGACCAGTTGCCTTTTCCTTTTCGTAATGGGAATTTATTCAGGTAGAGGAAGTGATATTTAACAGATCACTCTGCTCATTTTAATGAAAAAATACTCTCAATGGCAGAAAACAGCAGGTTGCATTATCAAACAGAAAAAAAAGAACAGTAATAAGCAAGCAGAAGAAAATCCTCTATTCTATTTCATTCATAAATAAAATTTGTCAAGAAAAGAAAATTTCCTTACCTGGTCACTAACAAGAATGTGGATACCTGTGGGACCCTGTCTGTAAACCTGGTTGATCTGATGCAAAGGAATATTAAATGCCAAAGCGAGCTTGCGTGTGACTTCTGAGGCTGCCATTTCTTCTAAGTAGATTGCATGATAAACTACAAGAAGAACAAAAAAATAAGCACAATACAAACTGATAACAAGTGACTATATTTAAAAAAAATGCAATTTGTTTATCGTCTGGCTTTAAAAAAATGTTAAAAGCTAGAAACCTTTACTCTCTCCTGTTCTCAGTAAGCAGCATGAACTGCCATGACTCTTCTTTCAGGGTAAAGACACAAGCACAACCTCTCTGACAAGGGGGAGGCTTCTACTCGATCTGATACTGAAAGCAAATTCCGTATCTTTTCGTGTATCCTGCACCAAAAGGCACAGCCATGTCAAACAGACTCAAAATGCTTCTTTAAGACTCACCTAATGATGACTTTGGAAGTAGCTCTGGACCGTCTCAAGCAGGTAATAAGCCTGACTTACACTACTACACTGTTGCTTTGAAGAGGGATGTAGATTTTTTTTTTTTGGTAAATAAAGCCTTTTTCAACTCTCTAAATAAATTTCCTACTGATCACCTCTGAGCTGAAGGGTGGGGGGGGGCAAATACAGCACCACAAACAAACAGAATGGCAAGACAAAGTTGCTATTCAGTTTGATGCTATAGCTACAGCTCTATAGTTTTATTTAATAGCGCTGGAAGCCCTTGACAGGCCCATGTTTGCACATTCTTCTGTCCCAAACCAAAGACTAAAGATATCCAGAGGGAAAAGATGTATTTAACACAGACAGCATCCTATTTACAGATCTTCCTCTGCCTCAGTTCTTGCATGGAAAATACACAACAACTATTACAGCAGCAGCCACTGCACATTTCAGTTGGTTGGGCAGGAGGGCTCTTCACTCAAAGCCAAGAGCAAGAAAAGAATCATTCCACACAGCTCCATTCTCTTAAATGTAAATTGACATGAATTTACAATTAAATACTAACTTTCCATCTGTGTTGAAAAAACAGCTATCTCTCAGGAAAATAATACTAAAATCATGAGCTCATAGACTACTTGGCTGTTTTTCCTTGCCTAAGCTCTACCCGGTTTAGTTCAGTCGCACAGCAAAACCTGATTGAAAAACAGGAAAGAATGTAAGTGTTTTATTTGCGTGTAGCTTTTACATGCACCTACATTTATACAGTTAATACCTTGGCTGTAACAACATAGCACATCTAATTTGAGAGCTCCTTAATTACCACGTAACTAGAGTTAGGTTTATCAATGGACTGAAAAACAAACAAATAAAAAATCCCAATGATTTAATCTTGAGAGGTTTCAACAGTCTTTTCATCCCCTGCAGTGTTAAAATAGCAAAGTTGATCTAAATATAACTTTCTATGGTTTCTCTGCACACCAGAAAAAGAAATTCAGCCTCTTCACTATTCTTTTTTCCTTCCCATCTATCTTGTTTTAGACTTTAAGACAAAGGAATGGTATGCTGAGAGACCCCTATGTGCCATACCATATATTGCACCATTGCTGCTGTCGCCGTTGCCTGCATCTTGTCTTTCCAGTTGAATGCTCCGTAATGGCTCCTGACAGACATAGATTGTTAAACGGGGCCTAACGGACCTGCAATTCAAACAAATCACACGTCAGAGAAAAGGTTATTTGCCCTGGAAATATGGAAGGTGATATGTCACAAATGTAGATTTGTTATGCTAATAGTATACCTGAAATGTTTTCTCTCGACTGATCAAAAAAAATTAATATAATGGTAAGTAGTCCCTCAGATGCTACTGGATTCTAACAAAATTTCAATCAATTCCAAGTTCATCAAGATGTTGGAATCCTGGAACGTAACTACTGAGTGATGATGACAATTCTTATAAAGGTCAACGGTAACGAATACCCAGAAGGCCTCAGCTGGGGGTTGTTCTTGGCTCCCGTAAACAAGAAGTTTTGTGTCTTGCCAACAAACCGGCAGCGCCCAACTGCACTGGTACCGGTCTCACAGGCTGCCTTTGGACCGGTCAGTGCCAGCACCTCATCTGGGCTCTGCCCTGAAGGCAAACACAGGAGGCTCTTCTGAAACACGCTGCTGGCAGTTCCTGAGACAGCTCTCGCACACATCGAGGCCCATCCCCCCACTAACTTCCCCGATATCCCAGTTCTAAGGAAGGGGATTCTAGTAAAGGACAGAACAAACCCCACTTAGCCTCACACTCAACATATTTACCTGGATTTCAGTGCATTATATAGCCGAATTCCATCGGCTGGACCACAGATTTGTACCAGATCCTCTCTTGTCAGCTTTAATAAATCAGCACCTGGAAAAACACAGGAGGATTTTATGAAGATTCTTTTAGAACATCTATACTTTTAAAAATAAATTGCATGTTCATTTAAACAAAGAATAACAAACTCCACCATTACAAAAATGGAATCCTGCAAACACAATCAAGTAAAATTTAGAATAGGCACTAGCTAGCACTGAGAAAAAGGGACCCATTTTTGAAAGGTGGCTGGTTTCCCTTGACGGTGCTCACTTCTTTGAAAATGTACGAAGTCTGGAAGGCACACAAACACTGTAGAGATAGATGACTGCTCTATATCCAGACAACGGCTTAAATGACAACGTTTTAACTGACAGCCAGGTTAGTGTATTTTAAACCCATGCAAAATACAGAGCAAAGATATTTGATGGTTTCTCATTCAAGGAATCATTCTAGGGGATCCAGAGGAAGCCACCAAGATGATGAGAGGGGTGGAACACCTCTGTTATAAGGACAGGCTGAGAGAGTTGGGGTTGTTCAGCCTGCAGAAGAGAAGGCTCTGGGGAGACCTTATTGTGGCCTTTCAGTACTTAAAAGGGGCCAATAAGAAAGATGGGGACAGACTTTTGAGCAGGGCCTGTTACCACAGGACAAGGAGTAATGGTTTTAAACTAAAGGAGGTGAGATTCAGGTTAGACATGGGGAAGAAATGTTTTATAATACAATGCGGGTGGTAAAACACTGGCACGGGTTGCCCAGAGATGCCCCATCGCTGGAGACATCCAAGGCCAGGCTGGACGGGGCTCTGAGCAACCTGATCTGGTTGAAGATGTCCCTGCTCGTTGCAAGGGGGTTGGACTAGATGACCTTGGAAGGTCCCTTCCAACCCAAACTATTCTATGATTCAATTAATACATCGTATCCTCTATGCACTTAAGCTATTACAATGCTCTCATTTATAGAAGATACTGCTAAAGGTTGGCACAATTGAATCAGTGTGGTCAAACGAGTCCATCAGCAGCCTATTGGGTAAATGTGGGATACTTCTATCCAAAAGCACGTGTTTGTTTGTTTGTTTGTTTTTAAATATTCCCGGGACTGAGTGAGCTGTGAAAACAGCTGCTTCCCAGAACATTTACTTCAGAAAATGAAGTGTCAATAACAGATACTAAGCAGATCTAAACACAAAACTGAAGGAAGCACACTTCTTAGAAGCACCATGAGTGTCAACAGGGAAAACAATAGTCTGAAAAAAAATCAGTCACTGTAATAGATGAGTGGGAGCACAAGTTAAAAAAAAGAGTCAGACTTTGTGAAAACACTCCACAGATGATCTAGGAATGCATAGGTGAAATACAGTAAAAATAATTTGTCATCATACCCCTTAAGTACTATAATAAAAAGAAAAATCACACCTGAAATAGTATAATTAAAAGCTATACTACATGTCTTGCTTCAAAGAAAATCTATCAGCTGGCTAGTATTTGACTTCTATAAACATATACAGATAATAATGAAAGAGAAGAACCACTTTAGAAGTTTTCCAAGGGTTTTTGTCAGAAATTTAGTACTAAATTTTATTGAGAAAGCTTAGGAATCACAGCACAAGCAGCACAGATCAAAAACTAATGAACAGAATAAAAGGTTCATTTCCAATCCTGCAAATGTTGACTAGAAAATGTTGCGCTTTTCCATTAGGCCCACGGTATTTAAAATAAAATAATCAAGTCACTGATCAGCTAAGGAGACTTGATGTGTCAATCTGGATGTGCTGGTAGATGCTGGTGGTTTCAGGGCAGCTGGCGGCAGCGCTGCACACTGATATACAACAGGCTGCTTTACTACAAGGTGTACTGAGCCACCCTGAGGAGAGAAACCCAGGACAGCACCAATTGATTACTGAGATAACTAGTGGTGCCACGTGGGTCTTAAACATCATATATGTGGTTTGTTTTCTCTTACAGAAGTCATGCTCTTATGTGCCAAAAGCTGCAGGTTTTCCAGAGGCCTCACCACCACCTCAAGGTCTGGTCAGTTTTTATTTAGAGAAGTCATATTGCCTGTGCATAGGAAAATATCGT
This sequence comes from Columba livia, assembly GCF_036013475.1. NCBI lineage: Eukaryota > Metazoa > Chordata > Aves > Columbiformes > Columbidae > Columba > Columba livia. The sequence goes on along the minus strand of NC_088603.1, from coordinate 52,907,613 downwards.
GGACCCCTAGGGGATCTCAAAACTTTACTTATTTGTATTGTATTATTGGCAGTAGCTTCCGAAATCTTATTTATTGCTGCCTCTATTGATGTCACCAGAACTATACCTAAATAATTTTCCATGATTCCATACGGTTTGCTGAGGAAGTTACCGCAAAATATTGGCTCGTTCACCAGTGAGACTGCAGAACTTAACTTCTCAGGGTTGGATGACACTTCCACAGCTAGTTCAGAAAGGCTAAATGTGAGCTTATTTCTCAGAACCTGTATTATCCTAGCAGAAAACAGTATGAATTTTAGGTAGAAAACATGAGGCATATGCGAACAGAATTAACTAGCTGGAGAAAAGACAGATTTCAAGAATGCCACATTAGAGAATCTGTACTTGGGGCTGCTGTCCTTACTAGACGGAGTCAGAGAAACACAAACGCAACCAGGGAAGACGCCTGGTGCAAACAGAATTCTGGCAGGAGTGTGAGCTCGGCCTGAGAGCAGGAATCTTCAAATCATCCGCACCACATTTTACCAAGGCACAGGTGGAATGTTACTCATGGTGTGTACTGTGTCATCCCACCCTTTGCACAATGACATGAAAGATTAAAGAAGCAAACAGCGAAACACCGCCCCACAGGGCGCATTTGTTGCCGTTTCTTGCTTCTGTACTTAGAGTGGAAACTGCACTGATGCACATTTAAGAAAGAACAATCAGATATTCTGTTAAACCGAAAAAAATTAAGACAAAAATACAAATACGTACGTGAATCCTCCTGTTAAATGGCATTAAAGCAAAGTTCGATACAAAAAATAATTTGCCATTTCTGTAAGTAAGATGACTTCAGAGCTTCACAGAGAAACTATTTGCTATTCACAGCTTCAGAGCTTGGGAGGATGAAAGTTTCCTATACTACAATTAAATTTAACTCCAGAGAAAAGATCTAACATGGGCTGGATGTCAGCAATTTCTTGCACTTTCTTCAACATCACTGCATACTGGCTGCCATTAGTACACACCATGGCACAACAGACAGCCTGCTGGTCTGAATTACCAAATTCCTTTTTCTCAAAAGACTTATCAAGGTTAAAAAGATTTTGTGAACTATCACGGGGGGGAAAAAAACAAACAAACCAACCAACCAACCTTAGATTAACTTTTGGGTGTGAGGGTGAATTTGTGTACAAAGCAACTAGAAAAAAATGCCTTCCAATGCAAACTGAACACTTAATATACAAGTTAGTAAATGACAATAAATACTGAAGCCATATTGTTTTTAGAGAACTATTTTCCCACACAAAACTTGCTCACTAACACAAAAACTCTAAATAAAATTAAACAATACCTGAGAAATTTGAAAAAAGCCTTGTATAGGTAGAGAACCTATGCTTCAGCAACCATTGCTGAGTTTCCTGGATTGTGGCTGAAGGATGAAGCTGCTGCAAGAAACAAGATTGGATATAATTTGGATATCAAAAAAAAAACCAACCAACCCACAAACAAAAAATAAACCCCCAAACCATTAAAAAACGTCCTCAGTTAAACATTTCCCAAGTACCTATTAATATCAAGGTACATATAAATCAAATGTTCTGACAGAAATATACAAAGCAAACACTCACATCTCCAGATCCTTGAGAGGTTCCATCTCCTTGATGATTTGGGGAGGAAGAATTGCTACAGATTAAAAACAAAAAAAAAGGTATTAATAGAATTTTATTAAGCAAAATATTAAAGCATTGCTGAAAAATAACTTGAAATTCCCCAAACAATAAATATCACTGTTGAAAGACAAGTTAAACACTGCATAGAGTGAAACTTAAGCTAAACCCATGAAAAAGATAATCAAAGTTCTATTTGCAAGTTGTCTGGTTCCTATTCTGTGTATTCTTTATCAACTGGAGAAGCAGCTTTCCCAACACTCACAGGAGCTTTACACAGACACCTGTCTTAAATGGTGACTGAGGGAGAGGTAGTAAAATACAAAGCAGACAAAACAAAAGTATATAGACCAGACAATACCACTGTACATCATTCCTTGATCAGCCAAGTTTTATTACAGTAGTTTAAATAATGCCTCAGTACAAAGTGTGTTTACCACTACAGTTTCTGTTGAAAAGCTTGTAAAGATTATTGGTGGTTTTTTCCCTTGCAAATTATATTAACTGTGTATGAGGGGAACAAAGACTGTTCTTCTAGAAAAGCTAAAGAGTTTCCATATACAAGGACTAAATGAGAACAGTTAAAAGAGAAACTATTTGCTATATGACAAAGGACAAGAAGAAGAGTTTCCAACAGTGTACAGTAAAAAGGAAAAACGCTGAAGTGGAAGTAATTACATTATAGATGCATCACATAATGCAAGCGTCAAACCCTAAAATAAAAATATAGGTCAAAACAATCTCTCGTTCCCCAGTGGAACCTGAAAACAGTTGGGTTTACTCAGAAAGCGCTTCTGAATAAGCCTGATTTTAAAATGTTATCTTTAATTAGGTTGCAGAAAAGAAACCTACCTGTCTGGGACACTGTAGGTATTATGTTGAGCAGAGGTAAAAGTTGGAGCAGGAGTAGGACTGTTGTTTACAAATGTTGTGGGAGTATCAGGCCATGGTGAACACTGAAGATAAAAAATTAAAATTTAAGTTTCTCTTGACAATACAATTTTTACTCTGATGAACAGCTCTTTAATTTAAAGCAACGCTTTTCTCCAGAGAATTTTGATATTTAATTCCAAATAAAGGTTCCCTCCATCCCACACATTACATGCAGATATTCCAGGTTAAAAATCAGTTTTGTTTTATCTTGTTCTTTCAGGAAGAATTCTATTTATACTATCTTCAGTTAACAAACTGAAGGTATTAGTGGTGAAGCTAGAGAAGACCTCTAGAGATCACTCAGTTTAAAACAAACCTACCAACCCACCCGCTGAAAAAACTACTTTCATCCTAAAAGGGCTGTTTAAACAGCAGGTCTCATGACCTGACAATAGGTGTTCAGCAATACTAAGTAAAACTATGAAGCTAGATTTCATCTTGTGGATAAACTAAATATATCTGCCCTGACAACAATGAAACACAAATGTCATGTTCAGTAGAAATTGTGTGAATTGGTTTCTTTTACTAATTTACTGGAGGACTATAATGATGCTTACATGTACCGTTTTCTCTAAACTGCTTGCTAAACTGGAATTTTTATTCAAAACTTTTAAGTCATCACAAGTATATTATGAGCCAGCTGTCCAATTCAGTCAATCTTTTTTGGATATTTTTTTTAAACCACCATGATAGAAGCCCTTCAAAATGAGACTTGCTTTTAGTGTTTCCAATACCATTGCAAATTCAGTATTAAAACCAAAACAAAAACCACAAAAAAACCACACAAACAGATTTTGGTATATTCAAAGACAAATAGGCAGGATTAAAAGCAAGCAAGTTGCCCAAGATTAAGTAAGCTAAGACTATGCCTGTTAAACAACAAAGATTTCTGAAATACTTATCATACATCAGCTAAATACCCTATAAGGGCATTCTGAGTTCTATCATAGCCTTGCAGAGGAGGAAGAGGGAGGAGAACAAGTACGACCTAATATTAATGGAACACGTTTCAACAAATTTGTCTTGAAAGACCCTTTCACTATCTGGTGGAAACAGTAAATGAGCGCAATATCAGTTGCCATCTTCTGTAAAACAGTTAACAACGTTTCTGTGCTGGACTCCAGTCCTCACCTGTCACAGTAAGATTGCAAGTTCCACAGCATGGCGCGTACAATTTAAAAAAAACTACTCTTGCACGCCCACAGCTTGAAAATAAAGAAATTTTTCATGTGTCCAAGACCTGGTTCAAATCAGCGTTTCTGCCAGCAACTGTGTACACAGGCTTCGATTACATACTCTAAGCTACCCTTTAGATGACAGCCAGTGCCATCCGCACCAAGCACACTCTGATATGACCTTCTAGTGTTACCCACTCTTCTTTCTACTCTGTATATTCCCATCTGTTGTTTCTCTTCTGAAGGTCATTTTAACATTAATCTCAAAGATGTTATATTACAATAGGTAAGTTAAACTGGGCCTTCATTCGCCAATTATGTGGTCCCCAAAGCCATAATTTTATAATAAAAGTCCAACATAAATAATGTTAGCTTTGTTATTCTGAAATATTTTGGAAGTGCAATTCATTTCCTTTCATTTTCTGACACTCTCTCCCTAAATTTTAATGGAAGATGTTCATTTGGACACACAGATGCAACCTGTACACCTTTAGCCACTATTCTGTTCGACTTATATTTGAATTCAGGGGCAGGCAAGAATGCACTGGTGGCAGAGAACAGCTTCTGAGCCATTGCAGAGGCATGTGCTGCAGTTAAAGTTTTTGTCCTTCAAACCCAGCTGAAGTTGTTCAGAACAAAACTCTGAGTTTAAACACAGGAATACACACATTTGAAATACTTAGAAAAAGACAATTCCAACCCAAAGAAGCCCTTCTTGTCCTGTAGACACACTTTAATGCCTTGTGTCCGCTTAACTATCCACTGAGACTGAATCAGTTGGTTACTATGAAAAAAAAGCAGTAGTGATAGTAATTACATTCCTAATACTGCTGCTGCAACATGCCCATTGGTTCAGTTCTCTTTCTGTCTTATAGGTTGTGGAGTGGAAAATTAATATTTGACCATTGAGGTGGTTCAAGGAAGGTTCAAGGAACAAGAAAACATAGCATTTATTCTTCAAGCATCTTCAAGCAATTAACCCAAGCTTTCAGAATCACTCACATGCACAACTGTCCCACACTTCACAAACCCACCAAGTTCAGAAAGGATTAGACAAAAGTCCTGGGCACCAGATCCATGACAAGGTTACAAGGGTGGTGGTCACAGGAAGTGGCATGGGCAATTGCCACCGCCAGGGGCAGCACACTGGACTTTACAGAGTCGGAGGCTGATCAATCAGGATATTTCTTATATTCTTAAGTGCAAAATTGAGTTAAGCAAAGGACATTCAGCAAGCTAATGATACTAATACTGAAGTCTTCGGCCACTGGACAAACTTAAGAAAAAATATCAGTCTGTCATGGGGAAGGAACCGACTCTGTAAAACACCATCACAGACCAGAAAAGAGATTGGAGTTGTATCTTTACCTGTACAATGAACAATGAATACATACTGGTGAATTTCCAAAGACGATGTTTTTGAGGTCTCATGACTAACTGCCCTCTACTACTAGTACACCGATTCCATGCTTCTGATAGAACTGTATTCAGGAAATTGTGCCTTAATTTCCAAACATTGATTAATTCTTGAGACAGAGAAAACTTTTGGTTTCAGAGACACGAGAAAGAAATTTTTTACAATGAGGGTGGTGAAACACTGTCCCAGGTTGCCCAGAAAGGTGGTAGATGCCCCATCCTTGGAAACATTCAAGGCCAGGCTGGACAGGGCTCTGAGCAACCTATCTAGTTAAAGATGTCCCTGCTCACTGCAGGGGGTTGGACTAGATGACCTTTGAAGGTCCCTTCCAACCCAAACTATTCTATTATCCCAGCTTTAACATCCTTCTGTGTAGGACATGAATGAGGTTATAAAATGTTGACCAATGGTTTTATTGAGTTAGAAATGAAGAGAGAAAAATCTTTCTGACTTTTTAGATTCAGTATATGTAGCATTTAAATTCAGGATGTTCCTAACTCCTGAAAAATTGCAAAAATCTCACATTATTCTATGCCACTGCTTAATGTGATTTCCCTCCCTACTCCCAGTCTACCTGGATCTGCTCAAATGCATGCCTTACAAGAGAGCAAAACTAAACTTTGGCAAAGAACTCCATACTATATTCAAATACCAAATCAACACAAAACCGTAAAGGTTGTTCTCCAAATTAGACGACTTAAACTTGTGCACACAGCATCACCTTCAGATAAGAAGGCAGCAATTTTATTATGCACAGTACAAAGCCTCTGCAATGAGCCTATAAAATACTGCGTTCTTGCTCCAAAAGACCACAGTTGTTGTTGGCAAAAACAAAAAACTTCCGCTCATCTAGACTTAATTATTATGAATGCAGAAGTAAATATGTTATTCCCAAAACGTGAAGTCACCCACATGACATATCCTGTATGTTACTGATACTGCTAGAAAGTATAGATAGAAGCAGGGAGAAACAAATTGGAAAAAAACCTATATGCTTATGTTACTAAATCAGTTTTGCTCCAGCTCCACTTTCTGACTCCCACAGCCTCCAGGTTTCATATTCTAAATTTAAGTCATTTACAGAAAATATTTATCTTCTGCACCAATCTTTCACATCCCAAACTCTCTTTTCCAATTTATTTCAAGGTCTATAACTGGAAGTCTTCTGACTTCCATATGCCCTATAATCAGCTCTATCTGTAAAAAAAAAAAGACCATTTGACCAAGTTTAATTAAATTATAGCCTTATATAGTCTAACTTGTAACATATATACTAAGATAAAAATCAACCAAGATACTGTACACAGAAAAAAGTGCAAAGACTCAATTATCACAACACAAATTTTCCTATTTTCAAATTCAAAGCAGGCAAAAGAATCTGCTAGGTTTTTTTTTCCTCTTGTTCCTTAGATAAGCTCTAGCTTCTATATATTTGGAAAAGAGGAGAAAATAAGGTGCCTTTTTCATAAAATGGTCCCTGGATGAAGGTCACCTGTACATAAATATCCACTCTGAGATTCAGAAGGCAAGTGTTAGGTAGGTAGCCTTTTATTTCTACAGAAAAAAATAATAAAAATAAAAATCAATGCTCCATAGCACAAGAGAGAGTCTTAACAAGTAGCTTAACTATGCATCTGTCTGTCTGGAAAACACTGAGATAAATACTGCAGAAACTGTAGTGAATTCACCGAGTTTTGAAATATCAAATTAGTAAGAAGGAGCAATGGAGAAGCATATCTAGATGGCATTCTTATGAAAATGAATGAGAAGGAAAAGATGGGTGATAGTACTCGGAAAAAAATCTCTGGTTCTTAAGAAAGGACAGGAGAAGAGCAGAGCAGAATGACCATTCAGAAAAGAAGCTTCACCAAGCTCTTTGTATTCTATTAGAATTCCATATGAATTAAATTGGAAAGAAAATATATTAGGTTCAATGTTTCCTGAAGGAAGCACAGTAAGAAACCAATCTGTTCACATCAGATTGTGGCTGAACTGGAAGAGTTCATATAGGAAGGAAAAAAAAAAAAAAAAAAGAAACAAAATACAAAATGAGATGCAAATAGCAAAGAAGAAAAAAGACAGCCTATATAATAGGTTTGGTGGAGTTGGAAGATAACAGTACCCAGCTTTAAAAAGGAAAAGAACTATAGATTGGATCAACTGGATCAAATTTCTAGAATCCAAGAAAAGATAACAAAAAACTACTTCTGGGAATGTAGAAGCAGCATTTGCTAAGGAACAGCCAACACTCTCAACTTCATCAAGAAAAACACACTCCAAACAATCCTGTTCTCTTCTGTAATGGAGCCACAGTTCCTAGGACATGAGAAGTGCAAGATCCATCATACATAAAGAATAATATGTCAAACAGCATCAATTCTCATACTTAAAGCAGGTCTTCAGTTTTTGTGCCTAAGCCCCTCTGTGACAGCTGCACTGCACATATGGTACATTTGATCTGCACAGATGAGGCAAGTCTGATAATGGCCAAACCTTCTGATGGCTGCATTTGGGAAGATGAATTCGCAGGGACAGAATTGCTCTAACTAGAAATATGCATCATTCCCTGCCCATATTTACAAGGCTCAGAAGAACAAGCCTGTCTGGTGACAAGAAGAAAAGGCTGATGAGTTGGGCTGTCAAGCTGTAGATCAGACATTCCATTTCTAAATCAAGCAATCAAGTTGTACTTAACGAGTATATAGCCATTACCAAGGTTTCACTACTAAGACAGCAAAAATAGTGTTTCATGTTATTTCTTTTATGGCCTCGGCGATTTCTAATAATTTTCCTAATGATACAAATCATTGTCACGATGGAACAGGTTATGTATTAAATCCAGAGATGATACCAAGTTACAAAGGCTGAAGGCATTTCATCCTACAGGAATAAAATTCAAAACGGTTTCAACAAACTGCCCAAATGACCTCAAGATAGAATTGTATTAAGGGCAGATGCAAAACAGGAATAGCCAGCTGACAATTAAGAGAACTGGAAAGCTGTACATAGGTGTTATTCCAAAATAGTCTGTGCGTCATCCTTCATCCCAAATGAGAAGTGAAGAAATAAACACACGCACAGTCCTGTTGTCTCCTTTGGGAAAGGCATTGCAAGTCCAGTACTACCTGTCCCACATCAATTTTTCTTCACCACAATGAAGGTAATGCTCCCATTCATAGCTTAGTGTTTCAAGAGATTGTTAAGCTAACCACAGGTTAGATAACTTTCAGGTATCATTCAGCTAGTTTTTGTCCTAATCTGGACAAGGGCTTTGTCATCTATTTTTAAAATACCTTTTTCTATTATTCTTCCCATATACAATAATCATTCAATGAAGTACTTATAACAAGAGAAAGAAAAGAGAGCACGGCGTTAAAAAAAAAAAAAAAAAAAAAGTAGAAATCCCTCAAAGGACCAACTTCAAAGATGCTTCAGACATGCTTCATAAGTGGAAGTCCTGTTTTCTCCTGTCTATACATCCCTTCACGAGACATTTAAAACAACTACAATAATGTCTGCGTTGCCAAAGAATGCTAAAGGTGCCTCTTAAAAGAAAGAAAAAACCAGAAACTAGGAACAGCAGAAGGTAAATTTAGACAGCTCGGTGCTTATAATAGTTTCAGGGGGCAAAAAAAATCCACCGAAGAGCCCATCTTTCTTAGTATTGCTTGTTCCCTCCTACCCAGCTACACTGTTTATAAACAAGAGGCAAATGCTGAGAAGTATTTTATAACCTCAACCATCAGTTTCACATATCATAATACAAACTAAGCGCTGAGGGACAAAGACAGCACTGCTGGGAAAGAGCTGTCAGTACAACATGCCTGTTCAAAGAATGGTTAAATAACTGTCTTCCACAGTCACATTATTAATTGACATTTAAACTTGCCAAATGGAAGATGCAGGATTGCTTGTCACTGAAAAATGTAAGGTCTCAATATTCACCTTACAGCACAGCATTTAAGAAATCTAAAATGCTAACCCTTGACAGGAAGAGTGCACAGGATATACGTTGGATTTATTTTGGGAGGCACATACAGGGTTAGTGTACACGTCATGAATATCTGCTGACTCTTCTGAACTGCATTAAACCTGCTTGGAGCACAATATGCGGACAGCTAAAGGAAAAATCAGTAACTAATGATCAACCATCTGCAACGCTACATGGTGTTTTAAAAATACTGATGCACACGGAAACTTATATCGAATGTCAGTACAAATATGGAATAAAACACTAAATTTCACTCTTTGTACTTCCACTAGTTACATACATATAGGAAAGCAAAAAGCTATTTCATTCAAAGTGGCATAAACGGAAAGCTCTTGACTTTTAAAAGTTACACAGTCCCTCTTCAACAGTTTAAGTGTTAGATTTAGGAAGGATTCCTTTGCTGAGAACAAACATGGAGTAATTGGTATACATAAAAGTGAATAAAATTATGACACAGCAATGAAAATATTTTTACTTTATATAATGGAAGTTTCTCCTATATCTAACACTGCACAAGGTATCTTGCACAATGAAAAGGTAAGCAGAAGTCCCTTACACTGCCTCGCTTTGCCAGAGAATCACCGTAGTCTGCTGGCAAAGTCCGCTTGCTGGACTTTTTCTGCTCATGTTCAACTGCATCTTCAATTATAGGCTCAAGCCTCATCTGGACAAACACCAAAGATTTGGATCAATTTTTTTTCATTATACAGTGAGGAAAGATCTAAAAGCCTTTTAAAAACTTCTGAAATATTTAGAAAACCGCGTAGAACTCACTGATGTTTAAATAAAAAGAAAATGCAAAAACCTGCTGGGGCTCGGGCCTTAAATTCTGTAATCTCAAAAAAATACCCTTTGAAGCTCAAATTTGTCAGATAATTAAATTCTAGATTCCCCCCTCTTATTTTTTGCGCTTTTCAGCTGCAAGCTGTACCAAAAGACTTGCTCTAGGGTTCAGTACAGTCAGTCAAATAGTGTTGAATCTTAGTGTGTTTTAATACAACCATCTATTGAGTATTTAAATGAAAGTTTACTTCAAAATGTCAAAATTTAATGTCGCTGTTCACTGGAAAAGTTTGTAAAATAAAAAGCTTATTTTAGATGTAGAACTAATTCTTCCCCAACCCTTCCAAGACTACATTTGTATCTATGTATCTTCTCCTCAGTAAGCACACGCAATTCTATTTTGTTACCTCTGTAAGAACTGTGGTGTCATAGGAAGGCTGATACTTTTCTTTTTCATGTGCAGTTCGCTTTTCCATCTTTTCTCTGTCTGTCTTCTGCTTCCTGTCTGCTCCTTTTGGCTAAAAACGAACAGTTACATGAACAAGAAAGCAGGTGGAAAACGGTTTTATACTTGAAATCTGATCTCAGAAGTCAAGCAGTAATATAAAGGTGTCCTCCCAACTTTACAACAGCTTCTGAGCATCTTATTAAAGAGCTGTTTTCTACTGTTACCTTAAAAACTTTGATTTGACAACTGGCTGAATGCAGATGATCTGTATATTCTCCATTTTCAGTCTGCTTGAAAGTGTCAACCTGAATCCTAAAAGGAACTCCTTTCTCTCCTCCATGTTTACGAGGGGTAAATTCAGTGCTGATACAATGTACCTGGAAAAAAACAACCACCAAGCAAAAAGGACCTTCAGAAGCATTCTAGACATTAATTTCATTATGTGTTATCAACATCATATATATTTTCTAAGGATAAGTAACAAATTACCCAGCCTATCTGAGGACCAAGCTACATAACTAACATTGTGTTCCTTTTCGTACCCATAAGCAAATGAAGCCAAAAATATTGTATTTGAGGTGACAGGGAAGAGGGGAAACAAGCAAGTGTGTCACCAAAATCTCTCCAAAAATGAGTCATCATTATAGATTCTTATTAAAGTAGAACTTGCTAGATCTTAAGAAAAATATATCTGGCTGACAACTGCAGCTGTCATGAATATAGCAAAAACTTTTCCAGATACTACTGTCCAATGCATTATAGCTAGAATAAACTTCAGAGTTACTTGTAATAAATGTTACCAAAGCCACAGAAGGTCACTGACTGGCAGAGTTTTTCATCTCATGCAAAATCAGGGTATTTTCAAATATGCCCAGCTTCCTATGAAAGTCAGCAGACTTTTGAATCACTTGCCTCAAGTGCTACATCAGAATGAAGACTGGGTTTGTAAGCCAGAAATACCCCTAAAAGATATCTAAGGAGAAGATCAGTGTAACAAAAAGTGATGATGAATCTCACTGGACAGCGCTCCAAATTGTTTTTGCTTCTTTAGGGAATTTTAAGCAAGCCAAGCACCGTGGACACCTTGCACTCTCTGTGACTACAATACTACCTTTTTATTTCCTATGGTCATCAACAATAGAGAACCACAGACTGGAAAATGAAGTTTTAAGTGTCATCAGTGCCGCTATGCTGTGTTCTCTAGCCTTCAGAATAAGTGAAGTCTACTTGCATAATAAGAATCAGTTCCATTTTTGCTAAATCTATTATCACTTTTTCTAAGGAAGTACATGAGAAAAAAATGTGCAATAGTTGATCTCACACTTCTTCAAGGAGATTACATTTTAGTACTTGTATAATTCTTACTTGAAAAACATGTCTTCAACTGCACCAGATCGAAGTTAATTTACTGACAGTGTGGGATTTAACCTATTTGGGCAGCCTCAGTAAGAATCTACCTCAAGCTTTATACCTTTTCTTCACAATAAAATCAGATCTGTGACAAAAGTAACCCAAAAATTCCAATGCAAAACTTAACATTCTATCTAAATAATTTCCAAAGAAAGCATGTTCAATTGCCATGAATATCAAATACATAAATAATAAAAATCCTACTACAAGGAAGCCTCCTGATATAGTGAAAAACATCTTTGAATGTCTGAATTAAAACTCCTTGCAGTACATTAATTTTCATTTTGTATCCTCAAGCTAGACCTTTGCTGAAGCTCATCTCTAGGACAGCAGGCCTCTCAACCAAAAAAAACCCAGTATTAGTAGCAGTTACTTAGAGGGATATAAATTAATTCTAATACTCCATATTAGACTAAATCTTTTAACCACGGCAGCTGTCTGCAAAGAGCTTTTTGAAGCCTTTTATTTAAATTGTTTTTAAAAGATGCTTTTATAAATTCCAATCCAGTTGATTGGAATTTCACCTAACTGTGAATCTAACTGTGAACCCTTACAGACCTAACAGTTGCTATGAACCTGGTATTTAATGTCTCTCCCACAAACACGAAACCAAGAACCTTCATGGTGCAAATATACTACTGTTTGTGACCTGAACGGCAACAAACACAAACATCCAGTCAAGTAAAGTTTCAAACCTGAATAAAAGCAGATGTACATTTTGTTGGATCCCACAAAAATTCAACTGCATTGAGCTGGCTTGGATTTGTCTTGATATCAATGACTCCAACAGACATTGGAATATCTACATTAAAATAAGTAATACATATTTTAAAACAATCATATTCCAAGAAAACACTAGAAGTAAATTTAATATAAAGTGACCACCAGCAAACACAGGTAGAGTGAAAAAAGGTGGGCTTTGGTGGCTTGACCATAAGCCCATAAACAGTTTCTTAGGACTGATCTGAAGAAATGTAGTAGACTCAACACACAAAGTGCTCAAGGTCTGGGGGTGTTTTTTGATTCCGCTAGGCCACCAAACCCTCCCACCCGGGCTTAGGCAACAAAAAATACAAAACTACGCAAAATAAAGAAACCGTGTTGGTGTCATTTCCACAATCTACTAGAGGAAGTTACTTTTGTCTGTGTTCTCCTAATTACTGTAACATTTAGTAATCGCAATTAGAAAGATTACTAAATGTATAAGCTTCAGAGTTGCCATTTTACTTCTGTAACACTTTAAGGTTTATAAAGGAATGCGAAAGCGGTAAGAATATACATATTCAAAATATACACTATGACAAAGCAGCACATAGACAACTGGCCTGTCTTTTTTCACCATGTGACCATGGTCAATTTAAATTTGAATTTCGTACAGTGGCAACATAGAGAAACAATTATACCTAAGTCGAGAAGTCTGTCCCCAGGGCGGTTCCACTTCCAACCTTCCAGCTGCTGGTGCTCTGTATACTGCAACCTTCTGTCATGGAACACAACTCTTATAATACTCTAACAAAGAACAAAACAAGCATCTGATGAGCCATAAAGTTACTATATGTTTAGAACAGCTTAAAGCACTAGAACATTCCACAATAGCTACAGCGCTGATATGCACGTATTTACAGCAAAAAAACTGGCAACCATCAGTATCCCAATATATTCCAGAACATAGAAATAGAATTGAACAGCAGGAGATATTTGAAAATGCGGTAAAAATACAAAAGAGAATGACATCTGATTGCATATTCTAAAGGTCAGCATGAATTGCCTGCAGTGAACTGAGCAACACTGACAGCATAGTATCGACACTGTGCAGGCAACACAAACTTATTCGAGAAAACAAACACAGGAGACTTCATTTATTCTAAAAAGCAGTGAATACGGTTTGACCACTGTTTTTTCATCAGGAATTTTGTGAATTTTTGTAGACAACTTTAAGAAAGAAAACAGAAAAATATATTCCTAATATTTATAAATATATTTACAACAAATATATTATTTTAACTAATAGTTAGAATAAAAAACATCCAAACTACTCCAACTCTTCCCACTGAAATATTAATCTAAAAATACTACAGTATGATTAACTTTATTCAGCTAGGAGCAACTAGCCAACAATGCCTACTTATGTGACTAGTTCTGCTACAACTGTGCTCTTAGTCATCTTAACTAATGGTATCCGTTCTGCCGCATGAATGCGCATACAAAGTTATACAGACAGGAAGAACAACTGCAGACATGACTTGCTACTGAACAAACAAAACATAGACAAAACTTTTAAAGGCTCACTTTTTCCCATTAGTCTACAGTCTTACTTGTATTAACAGTGGATAAAAGCGTTCAAAAAAAACCTCAAGAACTTTCAAATGAAGTGCCTTCTCCAGATACAATGCATTTCCTCGGTTTTATTTTGAAACCGGAAAGCACATGTGCACGCATGTGCAAATATACGGCTCCTTTTTCATTGCAAACTAGCAAGTTTGGAAGTATCAGCAGTCACCTCCACCACCAGGAAATGTTTTCTTTAACTACTGGGATTCCAGCATTTAAGTGCCCAGAACAGAAAATTTGTTGATGCATGTCTTACTATGATAAAATTTACTGGTTTAAAACTTTTACACTGCTTTCATCTATTCTACCTATGAAATGGCTCACCACCAACATAGGAACTTATAAAAATACAGCAGAGAGATTCTGCGAAGTTACAAGGAAACAGCACTGAAGCGGGCAAAATAGTCAACATGCCGATTACAGAAAGCGAACATGACAGATTGTAAAAGGTTTAATTACAGAACTCACAAGTCAGTTTTATATTTGTGCTTAACACTTCCTGAAATCCCACAGACAAATAAGTACAAGCCACAGGAATATACAAAAGCCAGCCAAAGTTCACAAATTATATAGTCCCAAGTTGACAGGTGAAGAATCAGCCTCCCACAGGCACACTGTTCCGATGTACTTATCAGTACCACTGTCAAAGTGACTTTAACTGAACTGTTTTTCCTTCTTCCCCAATGCATGAATGAGATTTTCTGGAAAATCTAGTAACACTGCCTGAAGCTTATAAGAAAAGCCCACCTTCCCACCTTAAATACCACAAATTGGGCATTTTTCAGTCTACCTCATTCTTATACTTCATGAAATAGTTCAGATGCACAGTACCTTCTGCTAATATTAAAGCATAAGGAGACAAATCTGGAATTAGGAACAGGAGCTCAGGTATGGAACAAACTGCTCAGGAAGCAGCAAAATTAAAGATGGGTTTTGCTATAGACATGTTTCCTATGTGCCAGTATTCCACCGCTGCAAAAAACATAGGTTGGCTCTATGTGTCCTCCGTAACACCTATTAAGAAATATGCTCATAATACCTCCACTGCTTTCTAAATGACCCTCTAGCTTCCTTATGCATGTCCTAATTACTTAAAATGGAAAATGAAATGGTTCAGAAGATGCTGGATACAAATCCATAGACAACTAGGTATCTTCAGCTTTGTACAAAATAATTCAGTCTTCACTACACACAAGGACTCTATGCACTGCCTATTAATATTCTTCATATTCATATTAAAATTATCACTGGTCAACAGTCATTCTGAACGCGTATCTAGCGACAACAGGAAAAAAAATTCATAAAATATGCAGTCTCTGGATTGGATTTCTCTCATCTAACTTCAAATATCTAAATTTGAGATCATTGCTACCACGGCTTCCTTTTACTCAGCAGAAAGACACCTGCACTTTTAGTGGAGATTCATCTCATCTTAAAATAGATCAGACTGCAGACCACATAAAGGGTACATAAAAGTGATTAGCTCACTTTTAGTTATCTAAAATTACATTAAATGAACCAATCCATTCATAAAGATGAAAATGCATACATGTATATTCTTTTAATTTGAAGTAAACCTGAAATAAAACAATAAAACTAGGCATTAGGTTCCACTGTGCGTATTTTCTTTATTGGTAAGATCAGGTGGTCCACCTCCCTCTGAACTGGAGTACAATAAGAGGTCAAAAACTACTCTTTTCATGTGCAACCAGCAGAAGTTTGTTAGTAACACTATCTAGAGAACTTCAGCTCACCTTCACCAGTTTTCCATTGATCTCTGGAATGTCTCCAGCTTTCCGATTATCTAGCATCCGTATTTCATAGGACTGACCTTTAAAGAGAAAAAAAGTTTGTTATCAGTAGAAGAGTCAGAGCACAAAGCTATTTCATGTTTAATGCACCTGAATTAGCTTCTGGTTCATACACAGCACACCAGAATCAGTACCTGCAACTTACGTTTAAGAGATTTTTGTAACAAGGTTAACTTCATAACACAGGAATTAATGAAACTAAATTCAGCTTTTTGGTCCCACTTTAAAACTGCGGATACCTTCAAAATTTAAGTATTTCATTTTACATGAAATGTAAGTGTACGTTTCTCTTATTTTTTTTCCCCAAAGAAAAACATTTCAAAGCTGAATTATTTTATTTTTGAAACTGAGAACCATAAACTGGTCTTCAGAAACAAACTCTCACAAAATTTTTGTACTCTTCATACAACACACATACTACTCTCCCATGTTTAATTTTGCCCATGTAGCTGTTGCCTTTGTGCCATTTGTGTGCTTCATATCATTTCAGAACTAAGCCTTTACAAGACCTAGTTACTGGTAATTTCACACAGGTATGAGCAAACCTGTCTTTCCAGTGAATTTGAGGAACTGTTGTACATCAAATTAGAAAAAGCTCAAAGTTATTTATTTGAACTACAGGGATTTTTTTCTTCCAAGGTGAGCAACACACATTCATTTGCAAAATCACATTTCCTTAATTAAAACACAGGACAAAATAGATTTCAAGAGATTCACTAAGATCAAGTGCAGTACATTCACATTACCTCCTGCATTACCATCCAAACTACCTTTATGCTACAGTATTTACTACTTTTAAAAGACATTTATCAGCTTGCCACACAAGGTGAATGTTCGGCTGTCATACCCTGTGAATAAGATTTCTTCAGCTCCTTTCACTGCTTCATAGACTGATGTTACCTCCAACTATGGACTGTCTGGGCTTTTTTCTGTAACACAGTTAGTACCTTTCTGTATATACTCGACACATGTACAGGTTTTCTTTACCCCAGCAGCATTTGGTCACTGATGACAAATATGTGTAAATATTAAATGAATGTAACCAGTGCAACTGAGTAAAGCAAGAGATCATTGCTTCTCTTATGTTTAACAGGAGATTTTTTTTTTCCCCTGTTAATGAGATTCGTTCAATTACCAGTGTTACTTTACTCATATGGAAATAAAACATGTAATTCCATCTCCATTTACAGACAGCATCACGGGTTTTTTTGTTTAATCTAGCACTATTAATAAAACTTTTGCAAATAGATCTCTGTTCTCTTTCACTATTATTTTGAAAGGTGTGGGAAAAAGAAAGAAAGAAAGAAGACATTTTAATTGCTTGCTCATCAAGTGTTACTAGTCTTTTCAGGTACAAAATACCTACTGCTCCACCCTTGTCTACCAAACCAGTCATTTCATCACAGAAGTTTATCAAGTTGGTCAACTGTGACTTCCCCTTGGCTTTTTTTTTTTTTTAGCTAACCCCGACACTATTTAGAAATACAGGATTTTCCTGTGCTGGCACTTAAACCTCTTCAGGAGTCCCATTTTACACAGTATTTAATAGTGTTATTAGGTCCCTCTGTGAGGAACCCTGAATTCTCCATTCATATGCAGCTCTTTTAGTTACTGCAATGCATAAGATTGTCATCTGAACTACACTTTTAATTATTCTACATCTGTACATTGAATCAAATTAAATGAATACTAGATTAAATCATTCTGTAGAATTTATGCTTCCTTCAACACAGTTCAGTTCATTATCTTTCAAACTAAACCTCTGTTCTGGTATCAAACACAATGCTACAGAGAGCTAGTCTTCCCTCATTCATCAAATAGGACATATCTATGCTGACTACTCCTGATGACCTTCTTGTCCTTCATATGCTTGGAATTCATTCCCAGGATTAGTTACTGTCGTCACCCTTCCAGGGATGGAGGTGAGGCTGACCAGTAGTTCCCTTGGTCCTCCTTTTTGAAGATCAGCACAACATTTGCTTTCCTATAGTCCTTGGGCACCTCTTTTAGTCACAGTGATTGCTCAAGGACTATCTAGAGTGGCTCCACAATGACATCTGCCAACTCCCTCAGCACTCATGGTGCATCCCATCAGGACTCATTGATTTATGTATGTGCAGTTTGCTTAAGGAAACCCTGACCTGTTCCTCTTCCACGAAGGGTACATATTCCTTGCTCCAGACATTCCCCTTGATCTCTAGGGCCTGGGATTCCAGAAGACCAGTGATGCTAGTGAAGAGTGAGGTGAATAATGCTTTCAGTACTTCAGATTTTTCCATGTCCTGTGTCACCATTGCCCATACCCTCTTGAGCAGGGACAGCACATTCTCCATAGGCTTCCTTTTGCTACTTATGTACTTACAGAAGCTCACCTTGTTATCTTTGACACTCCTCACCAGATTCAATTCTACCCATACTTCAGCTTTCCTAACTGACTGCATCTCTGCATGCTTGGACAGTGTCTCTGTATTCCTTCCAGGCTACCAGTCTCTGCTTCCACCTACTGTATGCTTACTTTTGTGTTTGAGTTTCGCCAGAAGCTCCTTGGCCCTCCATGCAGGCCTCTTGACATTTTCACCCAATTTTCTGCTCATTGGGAACCACTGCTCTTGACACTGGAAGAGGCAATCCTTCAATATTAACCAGCTTTCTTGGGCTGCTCTTCCCTCATGGACCTTATCCCATGGGACTCTACCAAGATCATCACTGAAGAGGGTAGTATGCTCTCCTGTAGTCCAGAGATGTGATCTTGTTTCTGCCCTCCTCCCTCTTCTCAGGATCCTGAACTCCACCATCTCATGGTCACAGCAGCCATGGCTGCCTTTAACATTCACATCCCCAATGAGCCCTTCCTTGTTATAAGAGGTATAGCAAAGCACCTCTCCTCACTGGCTCCTCTTTCATTTGGGTCAGAAAGTTGTCATTAATGCTCTCCAGGAACTTCCCGGATTGCTCATGCCCTTCTGTGTTGTCACTCCATCAGACATCAAGGATAGCTTAAGTCCTCCTATGAGGACCATGGCCTGTGAATGTGAGGCTACTTCTAACTCTTTGTAGAAGGCCTCATCTTCTTGTTCTTCATAGTCAGATGGCCTATGGCAGATACCCACTACAAGGTCACCCATATTGTTCTGCTCTTTAATCCTTACCCATAAGCTCTCAGTTGGCTTATCACCCATCCCTAAGCAGAGCTCCAGACATTTCAGCTGTTCTCCCACAAAAAGGGCAGCTCCCCCTTCCTTATCCTCTTGCCCTGCTTTTCCTAAAAAGCCAGTATCCCTCTGTTGTAACACTCCACTTATGCAAGCCATCCCATCATGTCTCTGTGGGCCACCCTGCTGGCAAAAGTGCCTTTGTCCCTCTTGCTGAGGTGGATCCCACCTCTCCCAAGCAGTTCTTTGCATTCACAGAACTACAAGCCCAGCTGCACAGTGTAAACCAACTTAACAGATGCTTCCCCTTTAAAAGCAATTCCCTTCCGTTACCACTTTCACTATTTGATATACATCTAGTTGAGCAGTAGCCAACTCAAAACACTGTCCTACAACTCTGATATGCATTCTCAATGGACTCATTTAGTAGATTTTACAGTTAGTAAGAACCCTGCAAACCCCTGAAAAACCAACCATCATCCCTCCAAGACCTGAACATCTTGAATCAGCTTCAGCTGGAAACCTAATCAGTTTAAATATTCCATTAGCTCATAGAATATCTCGAGTTGGAAGGGACTCATAAGGACAGAGTCCAACTCCCTGTTCCTCATAGGACTATCTAAAACTAAACCATATAACTAAGAGCATCATCAGATGCTCCTTGAACTCTGAACAAGGCTCTTAGGTATTCCAATTAAAGTACTAACAGAGGGTAAAGTCTGGGCTTGTTTAAGTATTGCCTTAGGAAATGTCTCCACAGCTTAACAGAGAGGGCAAATGTTCCCATTACTTATGGCATTCCCAATCCAATACACTAAGACAACTGCTGATGAAATTCAAGAGGGTCTTAGCTCTCTATGGTATTCCCTACTCACAAACCTCTTGAAAATTATTTAAGGCAAGACATTGCCTGATAACAGGGCCAAACTAGAAACCAGATAACTGAAGTGACCTCTTTTTCTAGAGGACTTAATCCATCTCATTACACAAACAGATCTATCAGTACAGCTCAGTGTTGCAAACCACAACTATTTTGAAACCTATTTTAAACTGGCTTCAGTATGAAAGATGTCATCTCTGAAAACTATCGCAAGATTTTTTAAAATAAATAAATAAATATGGTTTGCATCAACAGCTAATAGGGCATTTTTTTAGGAGAAAGTCTTAACGTAGGCAGCAAATGTACTGTCTTTCTGTCTGAAGCATTAATACAGAAGGAAAGTTGGCCAAGTGGTTTTTTTCCATATTTATTTAGAAAAAATATATACCAATGCCTTCATTTTTCAACAGCAGGAAAAGTTGGACACTGAAAACCAGCAAAACTTCTTTCCAAAAGAAATCTTTATATTAAAAGATATTTTCAAGGAAAGATGAAACAATCTGAGTCATTTCAGATGCTGTCACTTAAATGGCAAGCTCTTCTCAAGGCAGGGATAGCAAACACTTTCTTCCTTCAGTTTGTCGCCCTGTCCTGGTTGCCTAGTACACTGAGGTCGCCTTCAGGCTTCGTGTTTGGTCAGGGAGGTTGGATTCTGGCACTGAAGAAAACAAAGTATATTTCTACAGAGTAAGAAGTTTATAAAACTTAAATTTTTGACAAAGCACTCTGCCGCAATTGTACTTTTTTTCTCCTGAAGAGAGCATTCAAGGTACAAAAAGTGGTACAAAATAAACCTGACTAAGCAAATGGCTGAACTATGTGACCACGTGTTTCTAAGAAACTGCAAATCACTTAAAGACCTTCTATTATCCTCATTAGCAGAAGAGTCAAGTAATGTTTAAAGCATTTTTAGATAAGATTGGATACTGGCAAGATGAAGCACTTAGCAGCTTTATTCACACAGAAAGCTGAAAATGATGCTGTCTCATCATGACAGTATCAAATTAGATACAATCTGCTCTCACAGATTGTGAGGCCCCAGCACACAGGTATGAAATGCATCAACAAAGCTCACACAGTACCAGAAGCATTGCAACTTAGGCAAAAAGGGCATCCTATCAAGAAAACACATTGTAAAATATACAAATTCTACAACCTAATAAATCAATTAATAGCTTGCAAAGACCAAGGAAAATTCACCAATACATACTTTTATCTGTGTCCTCCAGCAAACTGCCCACTAAAGCAACCCATGCTCAGATAAGCTCATGAGCTAAGAAGATCAATTGTATCAAAGCATGGTAGGATATGGAAAAGAAATGGTGAACATGATTTTAAAAAATTGTTTGTATTTTTCACACAAACTATGCTGCAGGACTGTGTCTTCTAATTACAGTGCTACCTTTTAAGAGATGTGGTGAAGTCCACAAAGAAAAGAAAAACCACAACTAAATCTAGAAACAGTGATCCTAGAGCATTAGAGCCAGGGGAGGTGGCAGTGTACAAAGCCATTGGTATGATTCAAAACAAATGATAAATGGTTTTGAGTTCAGAATACTAGCTGATTAAACGTAGGACACCAATGTCATTTCCAGAGGTGAGGGAAGTTTTATCACATAGCAACGAAAACATTCAGGTTATATCACCCAGTAGTCAGTGCCCTCTGGAAAAGGAAAAACAAATTTTCATGCAAATCAACCCCAGGCTATGAGGAAAAAGCCACAAGACTCACATGAATCATAGAACAGTTTGGGTAGGAAAGGACCTTTTCATAAATATAGAGAGACAATAGTGAAATACAAACAAACTCCATAGGTAACTACAAAGGTAGCTGCACATGTGTGTATGTTTCAAACATAATACTCTTATGGACAGGTATGTATAGCTAATTTGAGAGCGATTACAGTGTCCTCTGTTGTGCCACACTTGTGTTTAGGGATTGACATTTTAACATCTATTATGATTTTCTGGAGATGTTTGTATCTTATGCAAATATAATCCAATTAACTTGCTGTTATCCATAAAGTTTAAATAGGAATGGAAAAGTTGTCTTAAACATTTTAACCTATTACTATCTGAAGTTTGTCTCCTATTAGCTCTGTTGGCTTGATTTTACTGGAGAAGGTGGAGGAGAGGGAGGCATAACACACAGAACAGGATAGAACCAAAAACAAACAAACAAAATCACATAATGCACCACACTCTAAAGAGGAAGTTATGACAGACTATGAGTCTGCAAGTTGGACAAAACAAGACCACTACTATGGTATCCAACCTCATTTTTGACATGCACTTATTTTGGGTGTACCCACATATATAAAAATACAAAATACAATTTCAGTTTTCGACTTGCACCACAAGCTACATTCACTATAGTTATGCCTGCAACATATGTATACCAACCTTGATTCAAGTATGTAAGAGTTTCATCATATAATTTTACTGCTGGGGATGTTGCAGCACACATAACATACTGGAAGGGTGGATGTTTGGTCTCATTTTCTTGTGGAAGGCTGGAATCTTCCTGTTTGAAGATAGGCAGTGCCAAAACATCGCTGAAAAGAATAAACAAATAAGTTTGTAAGACTGTTGGCCCTGTTCTGGCTGAAGTTAAAGAAAAAGAGTTTTTTGTGATTTAAAAAAACACAGTGTCCCTCTGAGCTTATTAGTGAAACCAGTGTGAGCAGAATCTAAAACACCAAAATTTTAGGCTAGGATACATAAACAATGCTCTGGGACCTAAGCAGACAAAAAATAAAGTTGTGCTGATCTTCTCAGAACTTAACCTTCAGTTTTTGACTCCATTTACTCTTAACTATACACCTGTCAACACAGGCAAACTTGCCTAATACACATGCAGCTAGGAGCAATGCATTTACTTCCTTCTTCAAAATAATATATTCCCCAAAGTATAATTATATCTAACCTACTAATTTTCAATCTCAACTTTCCTTAGGCTTTAGCACACTGAATAGCACAAAAATTATTAAGCAGCAGATTCACAAAACATAAGTTATAGAAAGTATATACCAAGATTCACTTCATTTAGAGGCATAAGACCACCAGAAAAACTCTGGAACTGGGAAGTTTCTGATCAGTAAAGAGCAATCCATGCTGTCCACAGGTCACAGTAAGAGAGATGGCTTCACCACAACCAAAACTACACCTGCTTTCTACACAAATAAATATTCTGTATTCCTTGTTTACAGTAATTCTTCATAAATAAAACTTCAAAGAGATCAGTGAGTTCTGTTCAAAGCTAGTATTTTTCTAGCACCGAATTTTTATTCATGATTAAATTCTTATCTGCAGATCCATGAAACTTTCCTTGAAAATTAGTATCTAAACTGAAGTAAGATTTCTCACACAACCTCATCTGTTGATTCAGGTTTTAATCTACATGTATGTTTTCTCTTGCACTGATCACATAGATTTAATATATTTTCATAAAAGAATTAAAATTGTCTCATCTGTATTACACTATACTTTGTACCCTAAAATTTTTCAAGTAAAATCTTTTTTTGTTGGTCCTTGTTTCTGTGAGAGCTTACTTTATTTAAAGACAACTCTGTAGTTTCTCTTGAATGCCAGCTCATATCTGGAAAATTTAAAAAATATCAGTATCATAAAAAAGTTTAAAAAGTGAAATTACAGCCAATATTTTTGTATCATGGGAAATTACAGTCTAGACTTGACCTATGTAAGTACTAGGTATGAGGAGTGCAGCTGGGGCACCCCAGTTTTTCTTTCAGAGTATGTGGCACATACAGTAAAAACCAGCCACATCATAGTCCAATCAGCTGGCTACCTGGCAGAAGCTATATTGACCTGAAAGAGGAAATACTTATGAACAGTGAAAAAGTCTAAGTAGTTTGTCTATACCTGGTAGAGACCATAGACTCTCTCCCCAACAACTAGAATAAAATAAAATTTAAAAAAAAAAAAGATACCCATGCAGGTTCCTTTCCACTAGGAAGAAACCACAGGAGATGCTACGAACAGGCATGAAAAGCAGGACAAGACAGGATACTGTCCAAAAAGGCTGTACACATCTGCTGAATGCTACTGTAGCTACTTCTGATGCCAGCTCTCCAAAGCAGGGCCCAGAGGAGGCTGTATTCCGTAACTAGCTATGAATAACAATAATGTGAAATACCACTTAGGAGAAGCAGGCACTCTTAAATATAGACAAAAGGAGCATTATATCCAGAGGTAGGACAGAAAACTTCATAGACTGGTGGACTGCTACTTGAGAATGACTCAGAAGAAACGACTACTGCTTGATGCCTTGATGTCAGGCAGAAGGGCAGCCCAACACAAGAGGGAGCACTGTGACAAGCCGAGAAGCATCCTCCCAAGACAGGACTTCGACACTTGGAACCCACACTCTGCACACACTTTGGCCCTTAAAACACAAATTACTGTTTTTATGAAGAGGAACTTTAAAACAGAAAGAACAGGGAAACAATAACAATGTTTAAAACACACACATAAGAGTCGAAGTGCAACAAAGAAGACACGCATAGTATGACACCAAATAAGTGACCAATAACTCTCGACTAAGTTCTGCAGCACTTGCTTTCACATAACATGCAAGATTAAAAAGAGAAGTATTTTTGTTTTTATGAATAAGTATCTTTCAAGCCTTCATTTTCCACCCACTATCTAAAGACAAAAATGCATCTGTTCTGGCTTAAGAACATGTGCCATGGTTAATGAACTAGTTAAATAAACAGACAAGGCACTGGAAGCCAACCGATACAAAAGGAAGACAAATTCAGCCAGCTTTAAACCTGCTTTTGCTAATACTTCTGAAGTGGTAATGACTAACTGCCACTGTGGAAGGAGGAAAGAAAAAATATATATATATATCCGACTTCCCAACCCTACAATTTAGCTGTAAAACAGAGCATAATGCACATTCTTAAATGCCACCACTAAAAAAAAAAAAAAGACACTCCAGCAAATAGCACATGGCAAACGTAAGAATATTCATTTATTTTCCCAGATGAAAACACAGATTTTTCTTACAAATTAAAGTCTTCTGGGTACTAGTACATGTCAAAGGCAAAGAGAAACCAGTGCAATTTAAAACTTCTTCTTAGACCATCTTTAAATAACATTTTGATTTGTTCCCTCATAAGAAATGAAATTTCACTGTTTTCACATACACTCATTCCCATCTTAAAACAGATAAAAGCTGCAGGCAATTAAGGAAAAAAAAATCAATGAGGTATGAACAAAGTATTTAAGATTTTAAAGTGATAAAGAAGTGTTAACTGATTTAGAACCACCTATTAATTAGTTTGTTGTGGTTTTTTGTTGTTGTTTGTTTTGGTTTGTTTTTTTTTAATAATGTATCTTTTCTGACTTTCAACAAGGAAGATGCTACGAAGTGACTGATCTATCCTTCAGTCATCACTGTACAGCAACAGAGGATGACCCGTTTTATTTGATACCCGTGAACCCGTGGTTCAGCAACACAAAAGGTCTTCTGGGCAGCACCAACATAAAGAATTCTGCCAGGTGAGCTGCTCCCTCCCTACTCTTCCCCTCTACAGAACATTTTCCTGAGCCATTTTGGGATCTCTATCAGTTCATACATACCATGGCCTAACACACAGCTACACAACTGAGGGTGGTAAAAGCAGGTGGTAAATATATTACTGCAGAGAAACCCCCATCCTACCAAGCAGGACTTGAGGGCAGGCATAATGAATTAAGCCCATTTCCCTCCTCAAGACTGGCAGTAACAAGGATGTAAGAATCAGGTAAGAAATTGCTAATGTCTAAATTTACATAGGAAGGAAATCCTTAGGAACATGCAGCTTTGAGGAACACAAAAATACATTCCTCATAGTTCTCTGAAGCCAAACTCCCCTACTGTTTATCCTTACATCAGTTCAAATAGGGACTATCTAAATTTCACAGTCACATGCATTTTCTACAACATAAAACTCATTGCTCACAGCACAGCTGAAGAAAAGGTGCCAGGTGTACTCACAATTCAAAGTAGGAAACTAACAAGGAACAGAAATTTAATATTTATAGCAGTCCTCTTTACTTACACTGAATAACAGTATCTCATAAGTAATAAACTGCATATAATATATGCTATTATCTAAATCATATTCCTATAAGCTACAGAGATCCTAAATGACAGTAGTTTTACCACCTCTAATTTTATACTGAGTCTATTATAAGACCCAACAACAACAACAACAGCACACAGGAGAGTAGGTCAGCCTTCTCAGTTCTCACTTTTCTTCCTCAGACCCCAGATACAATTTCCGCATTTATAATGAGCCAAAGCCTGGCAGTGCAAATTATGTGCCCCTCAGTACATCACTGGCAGCCTCCGTGGTCATGTCTACTTTAGCATCCTTTAGTCATTTTCCTACTCACCTGGTGAAATTTGATTTTCGCTGGCCAAGGCAGATTACTGACAGGCACTTCTACTGCCAGCTTTGCTTGGATTACTTAACACAGCAAAGTAACTGTCGCCTAAACTGAAGCACCCACTGGCAAAGTTGCCCAGATGGAGGAAAAATAAGTTTTCCAAAATAGCTACCATTGAAATTATTTCAGGCTCCAGGAGAAAAGAGCTTCAAGAGACTGATTCTGTTCTATTACTGCCACTAATAACTTTTTATCTTGTGAAGTAAGACTATCTTACTTCACTTGTCTCATCTATGTGAACTTCGGACTACTACAAGCAAGCCGAGGGGTAAAGGAATAGCAATGTTTTGAAGAAGAAGTACCATCTTTTGTTAAGACTTCTCGACCTATCCGGGTTTACTCTCCTGATGGAAGGAACTCTGAGACCAAATTTTTGAAACTATTAGCTCCAGTAAGAGAAGTCTTATCTCAGTCCCTTACAATTCATTATCTAAAGCATTCAACAGAAAGCATTCTTTCTTCCTAGAGGGAGAAGAAAATTTTCCCAGAAAAAAACAAACAGAAACAGTCTCCATTACACACCAAAAGTAAGCGCATCTCCAACACGCAATCTTGGCAAGATATGCTACAGAAGTGCATAAATGAAATTTCACCATACAAGAGCAGGAAAGCTTAGAAAAGGGAGCAAGGTGCATGTTAACACTTGAATCAAAGCTTCCAGTGGGATGGATCACATGTGATAGCCACCCTATGTTATGTAGCCTACATGAGCATAGTACAAAAAGACCAATAAAGATGCAAGTTATCCTCTTCCCATGCTTGTGAAGTGTGTGTCAGTTACAAAATCACCTTCCTTCCAAATTTAAAACCTTTTTTTCCAACACTTCTTCTGATGCACTTAAAAAACCCACAAACCTGACGAATAATAACAGGGTCACGAGATAAACAAAGAACCTCCTGTCCTTACAAGAACAGGAACTAGAATGTGATCAAAATTCAAAGTGGCATTCCATCAATCATCTGTCTTATCTGTCTTCTGGATTGTATACTTTTGGGTGTGAGTACTACAGCATTTGAGAACATCCAGGTCTTTTGAAACTTTACAGCATGGTTTACAAGGACAAATACCTTGAGAAAAATGCTTCTCAAGACATTTTTGAATTAATTATGATGTCAAAGCCAAGCTCTGCACTGTTAAGAGGCCTCAACAAGTCACAGGAAAATGTAAAAAATGGGAGAGCTGATACTTCTTAACACTTTTGCTGTATCCACAAAAAGCCCAGTCTGATGCAGGATGAAACCACTGAAAGTAGCTTCTGGGGAACAACTTTCTCTGAAGCAGCTGTCAAGTGCAACATGAATAAGAAAACAGGTGCAAATGTAATGCTGTTAGTGGGATTCCTACAACACATCATATAGAAACTGGTTAAAGGCCTCAACTTATTGCAAGCCTGGCACAAAATACAAAAAGCAATCAATAAAAGAAAGAACAAAATTCTCATAATCAAAACCTCTGTCTTCCTAAGCTCTTGAAGGTACCAAGGAAAAGTTTTAAAAATAGTATTTGTTCACAAGGACAGATCCACAGTTCTCCATCTACTCCTTCAACACAGGGATGTCCGGCAGCTACTCTAATTTGCAGCAGCTACAGTACAGATTGCTCCTAAGTGGAAGTAACACAGAAAGCATAAATCAGGGTAAACCTGCTGTCCTGCTCTCAAATCCCACACACCTGTCCACCATGGGAGGTGACATGGGAACAGAGAAGATAGTTATGCAACCTGAAAAAATCTTTCCCTTAAGAATTTAACTGGTCTGCTTGATGTCTTGAAACACAATCACACATTCAACTTGAAGACAAAAACAAAACAAAAAAAACCAACAAACCCCCACAAAACAGTGTCAGTGATCTAGAACATGAGGTTTATTTTTCAACATGTTTTATCTGTGGTAACAACGGGAAGAGGTTTAGGTTTGTGGATTGTCTTTTTCCTTAAATGTCGATTTCCTAGCAGGTATTTACATATTTGCGTGCGTACACAAAGAATCAAGGTCCAATTCTAATCAGTACATAAAATTTCATTTCACAGAGTCTAGATGTTAGTGAATTTTCTTTTTCTACAGCGTAATACATAAAAATAGCACAGACCACTGCAACAGAAACTTTTTTTTAATATATTCCACAGAAAGTACTGTGTAGAGCTTAAAATAGAAAAGAAAAAATCTGAGGATACCTTAAGTAAGCGCTCCTCTGAAAAAAAACCCAACACAGACAGTAGCACATTCTCAAAAGAGTAAGATGCATCAGGGGAAGCATAAACAGTCATTTTGTCTGTCAGAAAGTAACAGTAGCCACAAAGAAAACAAGCCCTGAACAAGATAACCTCATTTTTTTAATCTTTGCACAGCGACTATGAAGTTAAGACAGTAACTGCCACGACTGTATCACGTTCATCAGAAGCCAAAAAAAAAAGTTTGTCAGGTACCCGAAAGTTGTCTCTCCATTTCAAAACAAAGCTGTGCATTCTATAGTAAGACAATGATTCCCCAAATCCTAACAGACCACCTTCATGGTTACTTTAGCCTAAACTTTGGAAGACAGTTGCCACACAAAACTCCATCACCATCCCAGGCTCTGGCAGCCCAGTGAGGAAGCACAACTGACTGCTCTGATCTTTACAACCAAGGCAGCAGCCAGCTCCATTCTCCAAAGACACTCCAGCTGTTTGGGAGATGCAGCAGAGCCAAACCAACCTGATTCTCCAAAAATGGAGGATTGTCTAGATGTATTTTCATGCAGTCTTTTATACAGACTTTCCCATTTTGGAACCAAGAGTCGTCTTTTTCAATTTAGTTTAATAAACCTCAGGTTTTAATCTAAAAATGCATACCAAAATAGCAACCTCTGAAATAATCATCAAGTTCCCCAATGACATACTTCAATTTTAACACTACAAATGCCATTGGATTTGAAAGCATTGAAACAAATCCATATACTAAGCTTTCAAATCACACATAAACATTCAGCTATTAAGGTACTTGTCCTTATATTAATGCTCAATTAGGTTAACTTTAATTAATTAATTAATCAAATAATTCATTACATGAAAAATGGCGTCTGCTAGAGAAATGGCAGGCACTTCTGAAACTTATCTTTTCAATGAAAGTCTCCATTTTTTAACAGTTCGTAGCAACAATCAATGGTCCCAAAAATGTGTTACAATAGATGACAGATTTAAACACTGTGACAGTCTTAAATCTATACAACAGCACCATGACCAACTGAAGTTACCTGTGTGATACTCAAAAGTCACCATCACTAAAGGTACTATGTTTTTAGGTAGGTTTTTGAAGGGGGTTGACACATCTGACCATAATTGCTATCAGTTGAATAGAATTTTGTGTTTATAGGCATCAAAAGACATTAGAACAGCAATCAGAAAAACCAGGCTTCAAAACGTTATGGAAATTTCGAGAACTATTTAAAACCATGTGAATCTGCAGAGAAATTTTGTCCGGTCAGCTTCCTTTTAAAGAAAGTACAGCTACTGGACAATGGATATGAGCAGATTTCTTAATAAGAATAAACACAGGTATAATGCCATATATTCAACTTCAGGGCATTGATCGATCGTCAACTTCAGAAGCACCAACTCTGTTATATACCACCCTAATAGGTAAAAAGTTTATGTGCAGGTCTTCCTAATAAAATGCAGGGGCATATAGCTTGGGGACCTCTCCTAGCATTCTCCTCTGGAGAACATTTCTCTTTCTTCTATAATTTTTTTTTTAAGTGACCAGTAATTAGCTTCTACTGGCACACAAAACAGTGACAATTAACATCTTTGGTCTTCATGCTACACCACTTGTCTTAGTTTTCCCCTCTCACATCACTTGAAAGGGCATGATTTCCTTAAAGGAGAAATATAAGCAACACAAAATCAGTAACATACTTGCTGAAATCACTGAGTCCAGCAAACGCTAACTGCTAAAAGGTGATCCCTTTGTGTGTTCTGAGATTAAAGTTATGAACAATGTTAGTGTGGAATAAAATCCAGACGAGCTGAATATAAAATCAGGAGTATTATCATGAGGAGAGGTGAAACACCTTGCTGTCTGAACTGCCAAGTTCTCAAAGTTATTTTTAATTAAATATATATATACACACACACACACATATATATATATATATAAAAATCAAACCCCAAACAAAACAAAAACTCCATCAAATACATATCCCACCATAAAACTGCTGAGCTCACAATCCCAAACACTAGCAAAAGGGTCAACATTTCTATTCAGCTAAAACTCTTTTATTTATAACTTTGAACAAATATACTGTCATTCCAACACTTCACCTGGGAAGCACTACTTTATATATATATATATATATATACACACACACACATATATATATAAACCAGCCAAAACTCGTGGTGGCTTTCAAGTTTCAGGTAACTCTGAGCAAACGTGTCTTCCACATAGGCTAGGCCATCAAAGCTATCAAATTCCAGTGCTGTTCTTCTCCAGACTCTCAAAATACTAACTAATATTGTTAAAAACCTCAGACTAAAATGTCTCCCAATGCCTTCAAAGCAGTTTCCCTTCTTCACTATACTAAGCCACTCAGGAATCTACACGTTCTGCCCATAACTGAGATAAAGTATACTTATTTCAAACAAGCATAGTTTTATCTTAACTTCGAAAAAGCACACGCAAAAGCTATTTAAACACTTTTACTGCAAAACCTGGAAAAGTATCAAAAGGTAAAGATACTGCCAAGTTGATTAAGAACAGAAAGAGCTACATGGCAGGAAAAGGAAAATAAAAAAGCAAACGTCACTAAAGACACATACTACACCAAAATATGAAGGAATAAGCAGGCTGATTAAAGTACAACCACACTACTGGCCTATTAACTACCACAACGAGAAGGAAAATTCCTCCAACCGTTAGCGAAAACAGCTGTTGTTGTTTATTATGAACCAGAATTATATTCGCCGAACAGAAGATGATCATCGCCTGACACACGGGGTCCCGTTACGTAGCCTAGAGGACCGAGGAATGCCATTTTTACCGTGGAGACGATACACGCACGGCAAAAGCCCGAGCAGCAGGCCGGCTGCCAGCAGAGGGAGGGGGCAGCCCGCTCCCGCCATGAGGAGCGGGCGGCAGCCGGTACCGGGGAAGAGGCGGCGGCTACCGGGAGACCCCGGGCCGGCCGCCGCCACGTGCGCGCTCCTCGGGAAGAGCCCCCAGGAACCGGAGGAATTAGGAAAAAAAGGAGGGTGGAAACGAAGGGAAGGAGGGGGGAGGCCCCGGCTCCTTCCCGCGCAGCAGCACGGGCAGGGCGGCCCGAGGGGCCAGTGTGGAGGCGGCGCCCAGCGCTGCCCTGACCGCGTTCCTGAGGCGAGGAGTTACCTCATGCTGTAGGCACCGGCTCCCAGCTCCTGCCCGATACCGGAGAGGCTGGCGTCGAAGTCGTGCACCAGCCCGGACTCGATCACTTCATCCATCTTCAGCACCCACGCCATCTTCCACCGCCCCCCGCGCTCCCGCGGGAGGAGCCGGACGGGGAGGGGCCGCTCAGCCCCGGAGCCGCCGCCGCTGCTCCACCGGGAGGCGGCGCCGGGAGAGGCCGAAGGGCTGAAGGAGGCGGGGGGAGGGGGAGACGTGCGGGGGTGCGAGGGGGGAAGGGAGGGGGTCCGCGTTCAGCCCCGGGGGGGCCCTCTCCCCGCGGCGCGACCAGGGCGCGGGGTCGCTCTCAGCATCCTGCGCTCGCCCGGCCGCCGCGGGGGGCTGGGGACCGGGCGGCCGCCGCCGACCGGACGCTGCCCAGGGCCGCCTCTGCTTCTGCCACCGCCCGAGCTCCGACGCAGCCCAGCGGCGCCTCCCGCCGCATCATTCGCCGGGGGCGGGAGGGGGCGGGAGGCGGCGGCGGCGGCAGCGCGGGCACCCGCCGCACGCGGCTGTAAGGGCCGCCCCTGGGGCCTCCCCGCGGGAGCCGCGCGCCGCCCCGGCGTGCCCCCGCTCGCGCGCAGCGCCGCCGCTCACGCCAACATGGCGGCTACTTCCACCCCCTGAGTGGCTGCCGGGGCTGGGCTTTCCCGCGCGGGAGCCGCCGATTGGCCGGCCTCCTCCAGAGAGCCCAACCACAGGAGGGTGGGGAAGGGCGACGGGAAAGCGTAGCCAATGAGCGGGCACCTCCTCACGTGAGGCGACGTCACCGGGTGACAGCCCCCGGAGCCCCGCCCCAGGGCCGGAGGGTCCCGTCCCCGTTCCCCCCCCCCCCCCCCAACCCCGCGGCATGCTGGGAGCACCCCCGGAAACGGAAGTAGTGGAGCGCGGCGGGCTGACTGACAGTCGCTGGTGCTGTCGATGCAGAGACAGAAGGAACAGACAAGACCCGAAAGTACTTAACGTTTTATGTCTCGTGCGCTACCTCACACACGCTCTAAGCACGCGCTGTTTCATGGGAGCAACATCCGGGGCTTCCAGGTCTCCAGCTGTGTTAGAAGAAAAGCGAGTCCCCAAATGCGGGCGGGGCTCACCCGGCAATGGTGGAACGTAGAGGGTCTGAACGCTTTTATCGGCGGGTCGCTAGGAGGAAGCTGCTGTGAAGGGACAGACGACAAGTAGAGCTGTTAATGGCGTCTTTCAGGTTAAATGGCGTCTGCCCTGTGGTAAGGCGAAAAGTGCACTGACCATACAGAATTTTCTTTGCTTAGTATTCATTACTAACTAATAATTAGTATTAATTACTAGTATTCTAATAATAATAACTAGTATTCATTAGAACAGGCTCCCCAGGGAGGTGTCACGGCCCCAAGCCTGACGGTGTTCAAGAAGAGACTGGACAAGCCCTCAGACACATGGTGTGAACTGTGGGGTTGTCCTGTGCAGGGACAGGAGCTGGACTTGATCCTTGGGGGTCCCTTCCAACTCATTGCATTCTATGATCTCCTCTGTTTCTTTCTGGCCCTGGAGTTGTTTCTTGGGCCGTTTTGTAGCAACTGAAGTCCCTTTTGTAGGTTCTGAGGCGCACAGAGTCTGCCTTTCTGTCTTTTAATAGGGGCAAACCAAGTTAAATCCAGACGCATTCAGGTAGCGTCAAATTCCTCTTTCTGGAATATGGATTTATATTTTGTAAAATTTACAAAAGTAGCTTGATTTTATGCTGTTATTATTTTATATTCTCCAAGGGCAGGATCCAAGAGGCAACGAAGATTTTAATAAATAATTCTTACTGAATTTGGAGAAGCCTGGGAGGGATGCAATGAAGAACTGGAACTGCCAGGGCTTTAGATTTTAGCCCTGACGCCTCTGGTCATAAAATACTTAGTCCAGTGAAGGGCTGGTTATAGGGTAAGTTACAAAGGGTTCTCAAACAAACTTCAAAATGTTAACAGTTCAGAGGATTGTTAAATAAATTCACGAGAAGTTCCATTAAAATGATACATCCAGTGAGCAAACTCCAGAAAAGTGTTGAGACTGTAAAATATATTTTTTCATGTAGTTACGTACGTTAAGTACAATTTCTAAAGCTTTTCAAAAGATACAGGTCAGGAAGGCCCTAACTTCATTAATGATTAACAAAATACAAGCTGTTCTTCAAAGTGTACATACAACCTCCTCAAAGCCAGAGAGAAGCACAAGGACCACAATTTACGATTTTTAAAGGCAATTTATAAGTTGAGATTCAACCGCCAGCTTCTCCAGAAAACTGTGCTGGTGTTTTTGCTGCTCTAAATGCTGTGAGAGTTCTCTGCCTGTCTGTGGGTGCATCAACCGTTCATCTGCATGTAAGAGGAAGCTTAAAAAAGGGAAATTCTGAAGAGACCGTGGGCTTGTGTACAAGCGACTGGCACAGGCACAAGCTTCCAAGTTACACCTTTTAGCAAGAAGAACTGAAACTACCACAGCCAAAGTACTTCTTTTAAGCCTGACAAGATGATACCGATACCCTGAATTCACTAATTTATTATTGTGATGGAAATATTTGTTAGCACTCCTGAAGGTGGATAACAATGCAAATGATGGCATTAATTAATTTCAGTGACTGTTACGGGATGTTTATGGTCCAGTTAATATATTAGTAGGCAGTGTTTAGCATACTCCAGTAATTGCTATGAAGCTTAAACTCCTACTGTGGAAGAATTACAGAGTTTTAATTGAGATCTCAAACCTTACTCTAAGCAGACATTTGTAGACCAAAAGTGGGTCTTAGACAAATAAAGTAGTATAAATAGCACTAAAAAGCCACTTTTGCAAATGATACAAAAGGAAGTGATGGTTTGTGGAAAGAAGTACACTTTCTGTTTCTGACAGAGATAAGACAGGATGCAAGACTAGGGAAGCCAAGATACCATTTGATTTATGCATAACAAAACTGGTTTATCTGCTTACTATACTTAACATAGCTGCACAGCAGTTACAAGATCATAAAATGATTATTTTTATACTGGGGATTGTTTTCTTCTGACATAAATTCCAATCCCTGCTGAGGGTATCTTGAGTGGGTACAGTAAGACCCATCCTCTTGCAGTTCAGTCTTTAAAAGGTGGGTAAAGCTTGTCCATGATAAGCAAACTGACTATCAGCATTTCTGAAGATGTGATCTTTAGCTATTTTAGGGCACAAAATGCCTTTTTCTATAAATTTATGAATATTACAGTGCATATCTTTAGCAGTATTTGCATCCCTGACTAACTTAAAACAAGTTTTCTGTAAAGGTTTGGGGGTTTTTTTGTTGTTGTTTTTAAAGTACAGGCCTGCGATGTGTTTGTTTTCTTTGGGAAAGCTTCCTTGGTTGGTCCTGTTCTCAGATCACCTGCCACGGATCAG
Source organism: Columba livia (assembly GCF_036013475.1). Taxonomy (NCBI): domain Eukaryota; kingdom Metazoa; phylum Chordata; class Aves; order Columbiformes; family Columbidae; genus Columba; species Columba livia. Next base: position 52,872,387 of record NC_088603.1, on the reverse strand, counting down.
CAGCGCACACAAACTCCGCTTTCCAGCCAGATCTGCCCAGCTCCAGTGTCTGCAGTTGCAGCTTCACTGCAAATCAGCTCAAGTACTCAGCTCTCTAATTTTTGTGATTATGATGCAGTGTTCTCAGCTTCTGCCAAAGTAGTTAAAAAATATCTTTAGACAGATAGTGATTACAAACAGAAACACTGAAAATAATAATTTTTCTGTTTTATTTTTTAAACTAGACTTATTACTTTTTTAATGCCTACAGTTGACATTCTGCATATTGCAGTATGAATGGTAGTTGCTCTCCTAGTTTTTTGATTTTTAATCTTAATTTTTGGGACGATTTGTTTGCTAAACTTACGTATTTGCCTTATACTCAGGGTAAGTAGAGTCAAGTTCAAGCTGTTTTAAACACTTAAGTAAATAAAGAATACAATTTTCTATTGCAAAAGTAAAGTTGTTCTTATTCTTTATGAGCAACGAACAGTCTTGTCTGGAAAAATTGTCACACTTTTGATGCTGCCTGTATTCTACAGAAAACTAGAGTGGGTTTAACCAAATAGGAACTGTTGAAAATCCACATCCTATGTACATATGGTACATTTTTAATGCTCTTTTCCTAATAAAATTCCTATTCTGCAACATAGACCCTATAAGCCCCATACAGAGCCCTGCAAGTTAGGCACATGAGACTTTTTTGAGGATGAGACTGCAGAATTTGTGCCTAAATTGTAAATATTTGCTTATCAGTAAGGCTGAGAGCAGAGGCTACAGGACAGAGAAGGTTCTGTACGCTTCACAGAATTATATACGACTTTCCTCCTTGGCTCTCTCCCAAGATTTGCCTATATGAAAAGTATTCAGGACTTTCTACCTGCCTTGTGGAATTTTGAGATCTCAAATTCCTTCTCTAACCCTCTGAGCAGGTCAAGTCCACAAGCCTAACTTGTCACAGGTGACATTCCCTGTGTCCCTGCCATTCCATTTCTGCATAACCCTGTCACCAGACCCAGCAACTGGACTTGGAGGCTTGATGTAACAGAGTATGCAATGGGAGCCTGATCTTACAAAATACCTGCATAAATGTGTTCTAAGTACAGTTCTACAGGGATGTGGGACAGGGGATCCTGGGACACTTCTTTTTCCATCTGCTGTTCACTAATGCTGGCAGGCGTCCTCCCCTGAAGTCGATGGCTGTTTCTCTGAGTCTTACTCATGTCCAGACGTGGGACTGAAGTCTGGTGTTTCACTAAGGGTGAAGCACTGAAGACAGAGCCAAGGAACTTGATGATTATGACCAGACCAAAGCCTAGAGCCTGAACTGGTTTGTATTCTTTTTGCTTACGGTAATGGGCCTCAAGGGCCAATCTTGTTAGCTCCCAAACACATCCCTTAATTTATGGAAGTTTCCCAGCTACATTGTATTTCAACACCAAAACGCAGATAGATGCATGCTGCTGGCCATACCTGAAGACAGATGTTCAAAACTATGTGGGAAGAGTAACTTCAGAGGGACTCGAATGGCAGATTTTTAGATAAGGGCAGGAAAGCAGAAACAAATACTGGGAAGCAATGAAGAAAGACAAGAACCTGAGAGAGCACGGGCCTGAGAAAAGCTCGGAGGGGACACAGCCCCTCTAGGCTGAATGGAGGCTGAAGAAGAGGGGACCTGAGGTGTGAGTTGCCGTCCTTGCTTTCTCATGCTGTTCTGTTCGTTTTGCACTGGGAACTGTACACATCACTTGTGAATGGGATTGCATCAGGGAATTCCAGCGCCCGTTCTTCATTTCAGGTTGACCGCTTGAGTCAATAGAAACGGTGCTGTGTTTGCTACACACTTGGGTTAGCCAATCTAAATTTCAAATCACCCCAAACCTTTGTACTGAAATGGATCAATTTTATAAAATTTCTCTGCAGTTTCCTTCATTTCACACTTCAGAACCCAAATATAGCCCAAATTCCTTTTATTTTCTTAAACCTTAAACGTTACACATTTCTAATAAAAACATGCCACTCAAAAATTCTACAAGAGCAGAAGTAATGTGATACAGTAATAGATGGGAGACTATGAACATATGAAAAGCCATATCAAGGTATATGATTGAACACTATTATGCTTACATACATTGTATTTGGCCAAAAAAGTAATAAGCTGAAGTTTAATACAGAGGGTGAACCACATTATAAATTGAAACTCAGTTGACCTCAAAATTATCTGGAATTTGTGAGCTTAGCTCTTGCCAAAGCATAATCATTTTTAATTATAAGAAAAATTTGAATACTGTACACAAATAATATTTTAGTCATGAAGAGGTAAAGCAGGTTCATAGCTTATAGGAATGTACTGATGCAATAAGCTATATATTGCATCAGAATTTCAATGCAAAGCATTTAGCCGGCATGCCTGGACTGATAAGACAAGCAGCCCCATGTACTGATCCTGCAGGTCAGCTGAGCTCTAGCAGATAATCAAAGTAGATGTGAAAAATTAAGGTATTTGTAAGTCTGTATTACTTTGTATAAACAGAGTCTTATCAACAGACTGTGAATGTAATTTGAAAAAGAAACAAAAACTTAAGACACCTATGAATTACATATTAAGCAGTAAAATGTTCCTATTGCTGTTAAGAGCACAGATGTGTGGTGGCATGGTTTGTGAAAATTGTGGAGCTATAGTAAAGTAAATCTCCAGTATGGTGACTGTACGGTGCAAAGAATTCTCAAAGGGTCTGTGGTCACCACCAGATCTGTTTGAAGGCTTGAACTTATGGATTAGCAAAGTCTCCGCAGTCTGTATTTTTGTGTGCTCTAGCATTATAATAATTATTTAGAAACGTCCCCCCCACCCCCGCCCTGTTCTTCTCTTACCGCAGGTAGCTGCTGTTAGTGCTGGGATACTGGTGATGGTGATAATGTTCAGGCTGGCTGTGCCAGAAAAGCATTTTGGCATGAGATGAAGCGTTGTGCTCAGCTAAGAGATGGTCACTGCAGTGATGGGAAAGAGAAAACAAATACACACGTTCAGATTAAGGTTGTGATTGGCTTTATACACCTCTGTGTTTAGTTACTGCCCAGCTGCAAGGCTTTATTACAAGCTGATGTGGCATCAAGTGCAGCTCAGACCTCACCAGCATCCCCCTTGATCTCCACCCCTCCCTACATACTGTCAGAGCATCATGGAGCAGAACTGCTTGTTACAGGGCCAGGAGAAGGAGACATTTCCTAGCACCTCTGCCTCAGAGAGGCATACAGCCCCCTCTTTACACACTCCACTCAGAGTACTTGAACACTATAACCTGCAGAGGCACGCCTGACTGAAAAAGAATAAAGGTGTAATATACAATGATTTATTTAAAGCAAGCAAGGTGCCCTCTCAGTAGCATTTAGACTGCATTACTTTCGGCTGTTCATTCTATGCAAATTCAAGTGACAGGCTACTGCAGAGTGCAACTTTATAGTTACCTTATTGCCATTAAAAAAAGTGTTAAAAAATGAAAACGCTGTCAAACTGCAGGGTAAATATTTACTCCAAAACCCACTCACACCACCCCTCACACACACACTTTAGGGACAAATCAGATGCAAACCAGCTGCTTGGTGCACTCATGTCTCAGTGCCATTTGCTTGCCTGGGTTTGAAGCCAGGATTGCAATATCTGCTTAAAAGCACACAAAATAGTACTGGTTGATCCTGCTGAGGCCTTGACACTCAAAGAAAAGGGGGCACAGAGCCAAAAACTTCATCTGAAAAGAGTTACCTGCAGAGGGCACCCATTCTGCTTGAAAAAGAAAGGACTGCTGACAAATAGTAGCAGTTCTTTTTGGTGGTGGTGGTGGTGGTGGTGGGGTTTTTGTGTGTGTTGTTATTGCTTGTTTTGTTTTTAATACCACCCACAAGCACACGTTGCCTGTTCCTTGCAGTGCATTCTATAACAATATACTTTTAAAAGGTATTGTGATAGTGTGACCACACTCAGGGCCATGAAAATCAGAATGTTGAAGAGAAGGGTTCTGGAAAACAGAAAGGGATTATTTGTCATCAGAATTATAGTAATAGGTAACAGTAAAAATGAACAACGTTGTTTTTTTTTCATAGCATGAGGCAGTTCTCCTTTAACTTACCGTTCTTATTCAACATCAAATGACACAAACAAAAAGCAAAGGCCAGAACAACAATAGAAGAGCAACTGTAAATGTGGGAAGAGAAAGAAAAACTCCTATGTGGCACTGTCCAGAAAAGCAGCCAAAAATTGGGACTGCTGACTTAGTGATTCTAAGAGATTATTCTCTTCCCAGAGGCACTGAGGTACCTCCAGGATGGCTGTCATAACACAGACCTGTTTCTGTACATAAATTGATTTTAGTTCCAGCAAGGATGAGAGCTGGAGGAGTCTTTTCAAGGTTAGTTTTTCCACTTAAATATCTATATGTAACTGCATGCTTTTAATAAGCCCTCCCCTAGCAGATGTAAATGACTGCATGAGTCCTGAAGGGACTACCTGAGTGGAAGTTATAGCCAGGTGGGGATTGGTCTCTTCTCCCAGGCAGTTAGCAATAGGACAAGGGGGCATGGGCTTAAACTCTGCCAGGGGAAATTTAGGCTGGATATTAGAAAGAAATTCTTTACAGAGAGAGTGGTCAGGCATTGGAATGGCCTGCCCAGGGAGGTGGTGGACTCGCCGTCCCTGGAGGTTTTTAGACTGAGATTGGACATGGCACTTAGTGCCATGATCTAGTAAACCAACTAGAGTTGGACCAAGGGTTGGACTCGATGATCTCTGAGGTCTTTTCCAACCCAGTCGATTCTGTGTGATTCCTGGTGATCACTGCTGCATTTTTATTAATAGTTAAATTAATTTGATTTCAGTTACTGTAGAAAAAGAATGTGTATCCTTCTATCCCATTTGCTCCATTGACTGTCAAGCTATAGAATGAAATCCCTCTGTCTCCAGCCCAAGATTTAAGCAAAGGTTTCAAATGCGTACAGCATGTTGTTTTTGGAAGCCCAATTTCCCTTCACACCGCTTGTTCTCAAGAAAAGGACTACACATCCCTCAAACCACTTTCACAATCTTCCCTTGGGGCTGACATGAGCTCCCCACATAGACAGCAGGCATTTGTTTTGTTCTGTAACTTGTATTTCTACTAAACGGAAAGAGTAGAATGACGGATTCCCTTTGACTTGAAGAGCTTTCAGTCGCTAGCATAGAACAGCTTCCCACAGAGCTCATGTGGCTTTAAATTATCAGGCACTTTTTCCTCTCCCAAAGTAGCCTGTTACTTCTGACAGATGCTGGTTTGTCAAAATGCAGGTGGGAACATTTAACTTTTGATCAGTCTTTTTTTTTGGTGAAGTCCAGGAGAGAACTTGTGAGCAAAAGCAACTGCGATTCCCAGACTCATCCATAGCCTGTTTATATACACACACGCACATCTACATGTGTATACTAAAAACCTACACTCCTATTTTTTTCATCTTTGGCACAGTAGACTTTGTTACTAGCCCTTTGAGAATTTATTTTGGTATTCTTAAATAAATGCAACATATCGGAAGTCCTGGGTTCGTTCTCCTGTGGAGACAGACAACTGGCTGTCATTGAAAGCAGCCACTCTGGGGGAGCCCCGGCAAGCAGCTGCAGAGGAGGCTGTGGGGCTGAGTTTGCCCCGTACGTTTTGAGTGGGGATAGTGAGTGAGAGCTGGTAGGGCTGTGGACTTCGGTTCTCTGATTTCCATCCTCTCTGTCCTTGGTTTTCCCAGCTGTTAACAAAGCTTTGACCCTACAAACCGCACGAGTAAAACACAGGAGCATCACATACCCATTCAGACTCCTACCTTCATATGATTTTTTCAAGTATTACGCTTATGCGGACTAAAAATAACAGAGTCATTGGTTATATCTAAAAAGCTACTGCCTCAAGGAGGTGAGGTGTTTATTAGTAGAGAAGGCTGAAAGGATGACGGCTATTCTCAACTCAGTTTCCAAATGCCTGCTGCTTATGAAAGGCTGAAATTCAAGACCTGTGTTATAGCTGCCCCTAGTGGGTATGCAGTTTCAAACTTGAGTGCGGCCACAAAAGCTGCCACTACAAACCATCACATCCCACTGCAACCACTGTTCCTGACAGCACAGAGAAGCAAAACAGAACCAAATCTCGTGGGCTTCCATGCAAAAAACACTGTGGAAGAGAAAAAGTTGCCTTTATTTCCATCCAAGAGCTAACAAGATGCTTGACTTATCACTCATAGAAGCTCTGAGTTGCTTGTATGAAAAGTACTAGATTGAACATGTAAGAAAGATGTTGTTATTCAAACTGAAATTAAGCACTACCAGAAAGAATCTGTTCATTTCTTTTCTATATGCTCTTCACAGTCTTGTGTTTTGACTGATCTTTGTTGCAAACAGTATATGGGTAAAAATTTAAGTACAGTATAGCTTAGTTTTTTAAATCAGGATAAACTTCCCAGGTTATATTTAATTCTGGTATTTTGCCTTGTGAAACACTGTATGTTCCCCACACCTGCTGCCCTTGACTAACCTCTAGACGTAAAGGTATGTGGTTACACAGTCTTGCAAGTTTGGGGACAAATAAGGTGAGTTTTTTACCTTGTACTGTTTATCATCTGCCCAGTAAGTACTAAAACAGACCTCAGCAAAGGAGCTTTGTATACACAAACAACAAGACATTATTTATTTAAAACATCTCTTGCTTTAAGGCTTGTGTATGGCATGCAAAGTTCAACCTGAAATTTAAGGTGGAGAGGCTAATGTTTTGCTAAGGAGTAGATCTGCACTGAAGTACTTTAGAATATGGTGCCTGAAAACTTTGTTTGTTGGGTTTTTCCATGAGCAGCATCCCAAATGATGAGGTCTCCTAAGGCATCATTCAACTTGCAATTTTTTTTTTATAGCGATCAGGCTCCCCACTTCATTTTCTAATTGCCCTTCTGAGAATGGCAATCACATATGGGTATATATAACTGGTTATATATACAGAACGTCCTCTTTGCTTTTACAGAGTACAAGTTATTCTACAGGTAAGACCCCAGAGAAAAACTCAATCAGCTACCATGTAAGACAGTGTAAACTCAGTATATATTCTGAGTAAAATATTTAAAGGAAGTTTTTGTTGTCCAGTGATGATTTTAAGTTGTGCTTAAAGTGCTAGGTCAGTTTAAAACTGGAAACAGATTGAGATGTATGCAGAAGCAATCCCTGCATGCTTCAGTCCTCAAACCAAGTATGGAGGAGAAAGTAGTGCTTGTTTTATGTGTCCTGTTTGATATTAGGGTCTTTTAACAGTTGCTGCCAAATGCAGGGTAACTTTGCAATGAAAACATCTGTCAAACCAGACATTGGTGACCCTGTTCGCCTAAATGATTAGATAACAGGGACGTATTCACATCTAGATGATACTCCCTGCTTGGATGGGCTGTGAATCCATCATAAATTTATGTCAAAGGTGCTGAAAACATACTTCTAGCCCTTCCTTGTAAGTACTTTGGAATACACAACCTCTGTCTTCTATATACCTTGGTAGTGGGGCAGTATTCATTTGCACTACTGTAATTAAACACTGACAGGTAACAACCAGAAGCAATAAAACCTCCTGCATGTGATCCCTTGCTGCACTGACTTGTAGTTCTCACCACACACCTCCTGAATGCATTAAGAGTTGTCCCAGCCCGGTCCTATTGCTACGTCTGGTCATTGGAAGGCGGCGGTAACTACACAACCACTGCAAACAGCAACACACCACATCTGTTCAGTGCAGTAAGGGATAAGCAGCAACACCCCCATATTCTGGATTGTTGGATGGTTTAGGTGTCCTCATCTGGGCTTGCTTAATGTTGAAGCACCGTAAGGGCTGCTGCCTTTACCAGTCCTTCCTCTGTGATACAGAAGAACTGTTGAGAAGCAGGGCTGCCAACAAAGTGAAAGGGGAAAAGGCAAAAAGCATAAAGAACATTTTTGCTAGACCTCCTCAGTTCCAGTAGAAATTTTGGGACGCTAAGAGTACAGCGACAAGGCAACACATAACGGGGTGTCTGACCAGAATGGCATGAATAACATCACTGAGCACACTAAGTGCTTCAACAACTCCTTCTGATCACTTTGATGAGATACATTAGATCCATAGCAGCCCCTGTGCTTGGACTTGCTTCAGTGTCTCTTTGATGAGGGACTCGAGAACTAACTTCAATGTAAAGGAGAAATACAGACTGCTTCCAGTGCTGTGTCAGTTTACAAAAAACACGGGTTTGGCTTTTTCTGAAGAATGCACGGTGTGCTGCTTTCCTCGTGGGATCTATCCCATTTAAAAAAAAAAAAACCAACCTGTAAGTCTCCACTGCAAGGTGTTACTGTTCTGTAATTATTCCTCCATAGTCGATATTCTCACGTAACATCCTTCTGAATCCAAAGAGGGTACAATTAAGGTGCTGAGGTACGAACTGAGGAATAAGCATCTTACTGACTTCCTGTCTTAAGAGATGGAGGCACTGTAGGTATCGCCTTTGCTTTCTTCTGTTTCTTCTACCGCATCTTGGGAAGACACTAAAGACTACAAAGGAACCTATCATATGGAGATTGTTTGTAGGCATAAAGAAATGTAGACAGCAACACTGCCCAGAGAAAATTTTGATTTAACCCATCACATCACACCCAAATCAAAACCTAAGTTAGCAGGTTTTTATGGCTGTGGCAAAGCATGGAGTCTGTTTCTTTTGCAGAAGATTTGGAAGTCTGTAAAGGTGGACAGGTTCAAGTGTTTGTCATTCTGCTATTCTATGCTTGCTGTGCAATTATGTGACAGCCTAAAAAATAAAAAAAAAAAAAAAAAAAAAATCCATATTTGTACTCACAAACTACTGCAGCAATGTTGGCTTCCTGCATGGTCTGACAGAAAGATGGCTGAGCTCCTCCTCATTCCTAATGGACAAAGTCTCTTTCACCAGGGGCTCCAAAGTCATCTCTGGTACTCTGCCGGCTCTAACATTTTCTAGCACTGTGCTGTCAGGGCTTTGTGGACTAAATCCTCCAGTATCAGTGTTACCCTTTTATTTCCCAATGCATAAAGCAAGATATTCTGTATTCCAAGAAAACACCCTTCCTAAAAACTTACAAACCACATGGGGTTTTTAAGACCAACAGCTACAGCTTATAGGGCGTTAAATTAAGTATATATACCACGCCTCTCTCCTCATGTTCTCTTAAAAACCCCTGTTGTTTTCCACTTCCTAATAGGGCAAAAATCTCCTTTCTCACATGGTTCAGAAAGCAATGGCTCATTAACAGACTCCTGAGAAAGGGCAACCTCTGATGATACCACCAGTTATTTCTGAGTAAGGTTTTCAAGAGTTTAATCTGACAGTTGTTCAGAAATTAAGATCTCTCAAGTAAATACAGGCTATATAAATAGTTTTGCATGAAAACACCATAGGGAAAACAGATAATCTTGTCTGGATAAAATACCCTGTTTCCCTGAAAATAAGACAGGCTCTTATATTAATTTTTGCTCCAAAATATTTTAAGTTTTTTACACGTATAGCTGCCTGGACACTGTTTAAATTTACTTTTAAAATGAACTCTAACTAGGGCTTAGTTTTGGAGTAGGGCTTATATTTCCAGCATCCTCAAAAATCTTCAAAAATTGTGCTAGGGCTTGTTTTCAGGGTAGGTCTTATTTTCAGGGAAACAGGGTAGTTCAACTGATCAGTCCACCAACATGGGCACAGCTGTCACCTGATGGACCAAAACCATATAAAACAACTCAGAATTTCTACATAAAATACAACCATCTAGAATGACATTTAGTATAATGTAAAAATATTTTATCCACATCAGTTTAGGTTGTGCTGACAGGACAGAAAACCAACAGGCCAGAAATCACTATTTTGCCACATTAGAGGCTTTTTACACTTGTATACCATTAGTTACACCTCACATATACAGATTAGCAGATAGTAAAGTATTTAAAAACATGCTAACCTGCAATTCCAATTGAAACAGACACATTCAGTTCCCCCCCAACAGTCTTGTACTTCAGCTGTTTAAACAAGTTGAAATGGGAGTTTCCTTATCTTCCCTGGTGTTCTAACATGAACTACATATGCTCAGGCTAAACTGTGCTAAGAAATTTGGTTTGCCTTTTTTTTAAATTTTGATTTCCCTGCCCCATGCAGGCGGACACTCAAATCCCACAAGAGATGCTCACGTTTGCTGGAGGAGCAGTCTGAGGTTGTTCCCCGTGATTTGGCTGGAATAGATGACAGGAGCTCCCAGCAGGTACTTTGCTGGCTCTGCCGTGGGCAGAGATGAACAGATGGTGAGGCAATAACCAACCAGACTGGCTGACTTTTGAGAATGTCCGTCTACTGCCTAACTTACATCTATACGTTTGTTTTCCGGGGTATAGATCTTCCCTGGACAGACAGGCACGACCTTTGAATCCAGCCTGGCCCATCGTTAACAGAACTGACTCCAATACTGATTTCAGGGTGAGTTTATAGAGGCCCCAAGGTTTGCATCAATGGACAACAGCATGAGCTAGGACAGAAAGCACAGTAAAAATGGAAGACTTGTAAACCTTTGATGCCCAAGATACATTTTTGTTACCTTTCTACCTCCCGCCAGTGCTAATATGTCTGGATATCAAACAGTTACATGCAGGTATGTTATTTTTTCCACTGAAGAAAGATATTTTCCATGCTTTGCTACCCAGCATTATTCCCAATCTTATTCCCTCAAAACATGCTTCTTCAGGACCTCTTGCATCGACCTAAAACACATATAGGAATCATACAGTATTCAAAAGTGCTTGCAAAATACCATTTCAAAGTTTCCAAGAGTCACTGTTCAACCACAGTTTACACAGTTGTGATTCTGTCTGAGCAGAAACCAGCAAACTTTCCTCAGCAGGGAATTCTCAGTAAACGTGCTTGTTATCCTAAAATCCTACCAGCAAACGAAAAAACTGCTTCAACTGCACAGCTTTGGAACCCCAAGGTCTTAAAATATACTGAAATAGACAAGCATATACACAATATAGAAAAAAAAACCAAAAAGGTTAATGAAGTTTGATTTTTTTTCACTTGCCAGACAAGCACAATTAAGTTTCTCCATCTTCTCACATTACTGAAAATCTTTTTTTAATAAAAATTTGTCTAAGAGAACATTTATAATACATGAAGCAAACCTTTAAAGCATACGCTTCTAAATAACTGAAAGATTTAATTAAAAAATGTAGGGGAGGAAATGTAAATTTTCTTTAGAGATGCTAATATGAATATTGACTTCTGTCTTACCTGGTAGTTGACTGCAACTGCAAAACTGAGCAGTTTACTGTTTTAACTGGGAGAAAAAGATCAGTTTTCTTTCTTCAGATAATCCTCCCTTCCCAAACCGCCCTTTTATCCCCATCGTATTTATGTTTATTGTGTTCTCTGTTTGTGTTTCCAAAGTCCCAACCTGACACAGTGGAAGTCGCCTCAAGCAGCTGAACCATTCTCACTACCCTGTCAGAGGGAAGGACTGCAGCATAACTCGGCAAGTTCCTCAAAACTATTTTCTCTGACTGTTTTTAAAGGGACAACATAATATTCAGAATTTTAATTCTTCTGCTGAAAGCTAAAACTGTGAGCAGCAGGCCTGCATTCTCAATAGGCTTTTTACATGGGTATGTTTGTGAAAGTACTCAAACATTCATAGAAACTACTAGGAATATGTAAGTGTTTCACGATACAAATGTGTGTTATTTTTGTTCTGGGATTCAGACCACAAATAATAAACACAACTCAATCTGTTCCAACCTTTATCTTCAAAAACAAGCAAACAACCAAACTCAGGAAAATTTACATCATCAGCTCTCCTTTCAATTTACATTTACCATCCCAACTTCCTTGCTATGATTTCAGCTAAACATAATGTGCTACTCAAAATTCTTTAAAGCAAATGACATCCAAGTCAGAGACATCCAAGACATGCATTTCCTATCCTGATTCTGCACGTAGGTTTCTTTCCTTCCTTTTTTTAAGCCCAAACCCAGCCTTTAAGAATTACATTTCAGTATTCAAATGTTTGCAATGAGGCCTATCTTTACAGAAGATGCAAAAGAACATAAAGAAACCCTTTCTGAAAGAGCAGCAACTTAAAATTGTCCTAATTTTTCCCAGATCTTTATGCTAATCCATTAGAAAAACCACCTCCAGCAGGAACATAAGGCGTGACTAATCATTGCTCAAATTGAACTGATCTAATGCCTATTTATAATGTAGGAACTGAAGGCAAAAAGCGATGCAGTGAAGCTGATAACTGGCTACAGTGGCAAAAATTTCATTGCAAATTCTTACATTCTCATGGCTCCATGTAATATAAATAGATTCTATCCATTATAGCAGCCTCATTTTTGTTGAAAACAGAACTAGTCATCTTATATGTAAAATATTCATTTAAATATATTGCATTGAGATTTTTAATACATGGGATATCCACACTTAGAACCTTTAAAGATGGCTTAGAAACAAAACAGAGGGACAAATTTTGTGTAAGTATCTTCTTCCCTCCCTACTTGGAGCAGAAGTTTTCATATAGGGGATAAAACCATTTCTTTCTTTCTTTCTTACCCACTTTGTTTACACATAAAAAAAATTACGTTCATCCAGAATATATACTGTATGTTTCAATAACTTATTTTTTCAGTATGAAATAGCATCTTCAAAAAGATGACAGACAGCAGTCATCTTGAAATGATCCTCTGAAAATAAATATTACTGTGTATAAACACAGGAATAACACATGGGACTACTAAGCTTAGGATTGATGCAAATTTTTTTTGGAGTGAATTTACATAGAATCAAAATGTAAACTACAAGATTGTAGACTAAAAATTATTTTTTTAAATATTAAAAAAAAAGCAAAATATGTATAATGTACAAAAAATTGAAAGAGTAAACAAGAAGCCTGTCTAGATGAAGGAAACTGGGTGTTTCATAAAGATTCTATTCTATTTGAATAAAACATTTTTGTTTAGCATACCTATATTCACAATATGTTCTCAAATGCCAAGTCAGATTTAGTAACAAGAGCATATAAACATACATCACTTGGACACTTTTTTAAACCGATGTTGTATCAATCACAGTTATAGTTTTTTCTTATAGCATGTGATCAAATAAAACAGAAACCCAGAACGTATACATTGCTAATTTTTTAAGTAATGTTATGTACATTTTATTGCCAGTATATGCACAATGGTAAGCATAGAACTATAAATACACAATGTAATTAAACAGTAGAAAACAACAAGGATGTTACATGTAACAAAGGAAAGAGGAGATACTATTTTCTTGATGTAGCTGCTAAGAAGGGCTAGCGATGAGTTATGACAGTCTTGGTTTTAAGTCTTTACATGTATTTCTACAACTTTTCCTCCAAATAAATCTCTGCAACAGCACTGCTTCTTTTAACAACCACATCTTAGCTCTTTCTATTGCATTCACTTCAAACTAGAGTGAAAACAACTTTTCACGTAACTACAAGCATCTGACTTAGTTTTTATTCAGTTTTGATTTTCAGGGTTCCTAGAAAGTAAAGTACATAAGTAGTTTCTTACGATATTTATTTGGCTGCAATGTTGAAGAACAGAGTTCTGAATACAAACTAAGTGATAATTTGGAGGAAAAAAAAGAAAAAAAAAAAAGAAAAATATTTTGTGTAGATAGTTCTTCCACTGGGTGCTATATGCAGCAGCTCAGTTAAAACATCAGCCACCCTGAAGAGGTAGAGAGAATTTTAGCCTAGCACAGATCATCATCCTTGGCACCGCTATTTTCTCTCTTATCAGGATACACTTCCTACAACTAGACAACACCACAGTCAAAGGGGAAAAAAAGGGCAAAACCAAAAGTTCCACCATCCCTGGGAAGGGCACTGTTTAATCCCAGTTCTCAGTTCATTAGCTTGCTGCTTATATCCAAGACCAAAAAACAAAAACAAAGAAAAAGAAAAAGACAACATTGAGGGACACATTTACTTGATCTTTGCTCTCTTTCCATTATCAAGTTCATAAATACAAAGAACCATTATTCACAATAAACTAACTCTTTTTCAAAAATGGAAAAACAAACCCTGGAAACATTTCCACACCTTAATCCAGATGGGTCTTGAGGATGCTATTCAAGAAAACCATGCAAATAATTTGGTGCAGCTTTCCCAACTCATCCAAAATATATATATTTTTTTTTAAATTAAAAGGTGGCAAGATCCATAGCATCTGTGACTGCCCCCCCCTCCCCCTTTTAAGTTCAATGCAGAAAATCTCGGTGCTTTTAGGAAGGTAACGAATAAATAGTTTTCTGCACTGTTGTCATAAAATCCCATGTGAGTTACAATACAAGACTACTTGTTCCAGCAATTAGGTTGAGAGGAAATATTCTAGTGATAAAGATAAATACATACTGAGCATGCTTGGGCAGAGCACTCCATTCCGAAGCATCCTGCTTGAAGAACGAAAGGTGACAAGGATGGTTCAGGTCCATCAAGTGACCATTAACTCTGCTGCTCACGAGCAGACTGCCACGCTCTCACCAGGCCGGCAATGCTACCCCGAAGGGGCCGTCTTCCACATTAAGAGGTACTGGTTCTACCAGTCCTCCGCTGCGCACACTGAATTCTTGTTTATGCAACAAACATACAACCAATGAACAATATCACTTTTACAGAACTGGATCAATCCAGCTTTTTTTTTTTTTTTTTAATAGGCGTATTTCTCAATCTCCAGAATACCCCAAACAAGCTGCAAATGTGATGAACCACCAACACAGTGAACCAGTCTCACTGCTGTTCAGACTAGTTCAGCCTTGTTTCACATCACTTCTTGTTTCTAGTGAAGGACATGATACTCAAACGAAATAGCAATAAAAAAGTAACGTTATCTGCAGCTGAATAAAAGCAACAGAATTTATATTTTAACTTCTAAAGCTTAAAGCATACCTTTTAATTAGCATTTAAAAAAAATCTTCTTTAATACATTAACACTGGCAAAAGTTAATGGGAAGACACGGAGGATTGCGAACAGGATAACTGGTGGATTAGATTCTTTTAAAATTTTATTCTGCTTTGATCAACTGATGTTAATACTGTTTTTCCTTGGATTTGGAGTAATTCTATTGCAAGAGTCACATGCAGGCTGAGGGCAGCCATCGGTTAAAGAAAGAAAACCAAACAAACAATCAAAAAAACAAACAACAAAAGAAAGAAAGAAAATAAAGTTCCAAAAGTTGTATGTAAGAATTTTCCTTTCACTGAAAAGGGCCTTGCCCTTGCTTTAGGAGACCTGGTTAACTCTCGTCAGCTTCATTAGCTTTGTCCAGACATATCTGCTGTTGTATCCCCTGATCCAGAGCCTGTTTGTGCACGTTTGATGTAAAGGTTCAATAATTTCATCTGCAAATTTAAGACAGAAGTTCACTTTCTTTAGTATTTGTAAACTGTACAGGTTATAGGAATGGTAAAAAGGAAACATTATATCAGTTTCTTTTCCCCAAAGCAAAATTATATTTACACAGTTGATTCAAAAACATAATCTCAAACGAAAACATCAAATACAGCAAAACTGGTCACAAGGAAACTGCTCAAGCTACTTTAAAGATGTGAGTAAGAGAATGATCTAAAGTAGCTAGATTAAGAATATTTTCCCCAAATTACAATGCTGTTCTAAATAAGGCAGGGCTTGTTTGGGTTCCCTGCCCCCTTCCCCCCCCCCCCACTTTTTTTTCTTTTCTAAGTTAATGGTCAGGTTTTAAGCCTCTAGTTAAGATCTGCTGATGCTGGTACTTACTGAAGTTTCCAATACTGTCTAGACTCACATTCAACACAATCACCGCCAGAAAGTGTTTTTAAGGTGTAACTGTCTTATTCAAAGCTATACAAAATTAATTTTCCTGTTTTACCAAAAAGGACCACAGACTGATTATTATTATTACTATTTCAAATTAGAGCTTGAGTATAGCAATTATCACTACTACCAGTAGCTACATCCACTAAACAGCATTAAGAAACGTAATTTAGTATTTATCTTAATGCTAAAGTTCATACACTTGCAGAAATAAAGATCTGTGCCTTTTCAGTTTTGAACATTTTATGATGACGTGGTATTAATCCTCAGAGGGTTTCAGTAGCCCTGATATTCTCATTCAAGTATATACTTTTATGAAACTTTCTGGCAATTGCAACCAAAATGCAAATATGCAATTATGAACCAATATTTCTTTAAATAGTGTATTTTACTTACTTTACTGCCAGTGAGTTGACTAAGATGTGGTTTTAGTTCATCACCAATTACTGCATGAATGGCTACAAGGCAGAAAACGCATGCCTTACGAACACTGCTCTCTGAATTATCATAACCCTAGAACGCAATAAAATTAACGTTAATACCTTATCAGTTAATGATTAAAAGCCTCAGAAAGCTATTTACTTACTTACTATAATAAAAACATTGAAATCCACTGTAAATGAATGCTAGTGTAGCCCAATGAAGCATTCCAACAAAAAAGAAACATGCAAACACAGAGCACGCACTTAAAAAGCAGGCGGCTGCTTCATCGTCACTGACAATAATTTTCCAGACTGAAACTAAAACCCACACAATCGTGCTCATATGTTACACTGAAAACAGAGCTGCTGTCATGCAACAGGGGAGTACATAAGAGAAATTTTTCTAGATTATACAGATATTTACTTAAAGCAGAAAACCACTCAGTTTAGAGCTTCCCTTCATCTGAAAGAAGCATTCTCTTAACAGCTAAAGATCCTTTCGTTAACTCCCATCTGGTTCCTTAATGATTTTTGTTTCTTTTGCCACTTTTCTAGTACCCCATGCCTGGCTGTCTCACACCCTCTTCACTGCCTCTACCCTCCCACAGATGTAGGACTGGATCACATCCACACTGAAGACAGAAATCTGCAGAATGCAGTTGTCAAACTCTGAGAAATCTTTATCCATTCTATAAAAATTAATGTATCTTGGCTCTTGATAAAGTGGGAAAGAATTTAAAGACTAAGAGAAACCTCCAATATCCTTGTCATTTATTAAACTTTCCCCCATCAACTGCTTCTTTCCTCTTTCCTCTTACCTCCCCCACACCCCAAATGAAAAACCCTACAATTATACACAAATACAACATGGACAACTTCAGACCAAATGATTACAACCTGGAAAAAGATACAAATAACAAAAAACTATCTTATAACTAGAAGTATCTACCCAGCTTAACTACAACCAGTACTTTACATCCTATTCAGATTTCCTTTGAGTCTGACCACAACCTGCCAATCAAAGAGTTTGTTCCCACTACCTGAGTTATCTTGTCGAATAGCAGCCATCAGCTGTTTGACAAACAAAAGCCTTCATGACAGACAAGTGATACTATTTTTTTGAAGTCTTTGCAATTCTTATACATACAGGGTGTTTTGTTTTGTTTTTGTTTGTTTGTGTCCCCCCCCAGCCCCTTTTCTTTCTTTTCTCCTTACCTGTATTAAGCCTGGCACAATCTCTGGTAAAAGCTGAGTAAGGGTTTCTTTAGATACTCTTTCTATGACTTTCGTCTGCATTTTGATTGCAGCCAGATTAATGGGGTAATCTGCAGTTTGGATAATCGGACAAAGAACTTTGATGCACTGATCTGGGCTAATGGAAGTGGCCAGCATCGAAGCAGCTTCTTCAGCAGATCTCACCACCTATTATTGAAAGAATTAGTAAAAGACATCGAAAAATTATTTACAAGAGACTGTTACTATGGTCTGTTTTCTGGCAGTAATGGTTTTGAGCATAAAAATTTCCTACGAATAGCTCTGCAGTACTGTAGAAATATGTTAATGAAGAGCCCTGTGACAATCTGTTTATGAGATTCCAACTGTTGGACATACTTTCCTAAAACAAGACACTTCCCTCCCAACATTCTGTGGTTAATCTAAGTCCTTGGCAATATACATATCAGTTTTTCAAACGTGCTTGTTTAATCAGATCTGAAATGTCTCCATTCTGCAATACCTTCCAACTACATATTGAAATACCACTACCTTTGTAAATCTGTGATTTCTTGTGCTGTCATTTGTTATTGCTTGTTAGGTCAGGGATCACTGAAAAGACATGTTTGCATATTCATCTCAAAACCACACGTTTAATGACATGCCTACATAGCTGCTTCTAGAAATCAATCTAGCTGATTTTCTTCCCCTCTGAGTTTGAAAGAAAAAATGACAGAATACTTTAAACATGAGGAATATGCAGAACAAGAGTAATTAGGTAGGAAGTAAATAGGTACAGAAGCTCAGGACACAACATGGATGCAACAGAGAAAATTCACATCAGATCTTCATATTAGTGCAGCTGCTGCACCTGCCACCTAACAAACCTCTGTACAAAATGAGCGGTTTGTAATCAATGATGTACAAAAACCTCCGTAACTGTTTCTCTCCATCCTTGTCCCCTTTACTCTCTCACTCATACACACAAAACCAAGAGAGAAAGCCTAGCAACAGCGAAGGAAAGACAGGGGCGAGACACTGTAAGAAATACAGTATATGAAACAAATCAAGAGGGTGCAGGGAAAAGAAAAATCAGTATTAGATGAGTGACAACTGTCACTGGTGTGGGAGGAACTGCAGTCAAACTTCAAAATCTGAAACTCCACAGTAAGTTCCATATAGAGAAAGTGCCCTTACATGAGGAGGGCAGGGAGAAGCTGTACTCCTTTAATAATAAACCTGGATTCTTTCTACAGCATCACTGACACTGATGTGAAGTGTTTAACGCTGGGGTGGTTACTGTATTTGTTTCTTATATCTACATGCATTATCCTTTACTGTGCTTCACAAGTATTTCTGAGCAAGATTACAGTTACTCTTCTACTTCCGAATCCCCTCACTACTCTCAGCCACAACCAACTCCTCCCTTTGATACGTTCCAGCGTGTTCTCCCCTAACAACGATCAAAGCCATACTCTGCAGAGCTGGCTAAAAATGCAAAGGGTCGACGATCCCTTGCCATGCTCAGTTCCATCTCTCAACCATGAACATTAAATGAAATCAAAAGCTTGTTGTAGCACTCCAGGACTCCTATATCTGACTTAAGATGTTATACACGGAAAAACCTCCTTCCAGTTCCTCCTTGAAGAGTTATAATGACACGCTGTTGCTTACCATGTCCTCTTGGACAGCACTCAAGGCAATTCTTATTAGAGCTGATATTAAGCAACTGAGAGCTTATAAAACTACAGTTCTTTTTCTTCTCTTGTATAGCCTTCTTAACTAATAAGAGCAGAATGCTTGACTATTAAACAAATTACTTCCTCAGTAAGATCTGACTAACTTCTCCAACAGTTTTTAGAGAGCTGTTTCATTTCGTGATAATTTGTCGTAACCTCAGACAAACTGAACAACTGATTACTAACCTCCTTATGAGGATCCTTATGCGCTTCTAATGTCTTCATGATTGTGAGCTCTGCGTAATTCTTAAACCTTGCTGGCTGGTTTCTCAGAATTTCTCTTAGAACTTTCAATGCCAATGCTCTAATTGCATGCTAAAGATTTAATGTTAAAAATAAATGAGTTGTTAAACAGACATACATTTTAACATTTGTTCAACAGCTGGAAGAGCCTTTGATAACGTAAAAATATCAGATTATGCTCTACGCATATATAGAGTATGAACCTAGTGTTAAGAAATGAAGCTAGAAAAAAATCTTCAGTTTCTCACTCTTCTTGATGTCTCTTTTTGCAGATAATTCAGGTGGCATATCATAAACATATTGCTAACCTAACTGAGTTAGATGCTACCCAGAAGTTGCAAACAATTTTACTCTTCACAAGTGCTGATAAAACCTTTAGCATCACATCATACAAATACATTTGACTTTTTTTTTTTTTACAAATTACTGTATTTTTAAAATCAAAAGCAAGTATTAGTGTCTTTTTGATCTTCACTTATTTCAGAAACATGGCCCTTACAAAGAACAATTACACCCAACTCAGTCTCTTCACAACATACATTACTGTATTTTAGAAAGACATTTTTAAATGCTTTGCCACACATGATGGTTTGATATTCTAGATGCTACCACAGGCTAGTAACACATAAGCTTTGTATCCCAGTGAAAAAAATGTTTCATTTAATGTATCATATGAAAAATCAACAAATAAGAATACTTGAGAAGGTAAGTATTACTGATGCCCTTTTTACCATCAGGGCATTCAGACTTCATGACATTAAATTTCCACTGTCTTTTGTTTTTCAAGACTAACTGAAATTTGTGGCCTATAACCCATACAAATTTCAGAGATACTGAATGTAAGCCATGTGCTTTGTCAGCATTCTTAACTGGATTAATCTGAATTTACCTCTTTATCTCCAAGTGTTTCAAGCAGCAAAAGTAGTATTGTTTTGAAGTGCTCATCCCAAACACCAAAGGACTCTTCTTGAGTTAATTTCATGAGCTCATACAGGGCAGCTTTTCTTTCCTCAACTCTCTCATTATGGTTTGATAACTCTTTCAGTAACTCTGCAACCAGATCAGAATGGTCCATGGGGGGCTCTGTCAAAAAGTAATACAGAAACACAGTTCTCATATTATTGTAAATAAGTATTAGTGCCTGCTGTACAACTGAAAGGTATTTTCTAGGATGGCTTTCTAGCATGCTTTTATTTTTTTCTTCAGATTTCTCTGCAAAAAATGCAGTTTGGTTACTACATTTGCAGGGCAGCCAACACGGCTGAACAAGCTTACAATCACAAAAAAAACCCTACAATGGCATTGCAAAAAACCCCTGAAAGCCTGTTTACTGCAAGAGTCTATATGCTTGCAATACTCAAAGTGCTAAGTACGATGCATCCTTTAAAACCTGATCCCTACACAAAGTGCTGCCTTTCCCATATGACCCTTCCATCCAACACAATAAATTCGTCTTTTCTCTGTTAGTTATTACAGAATTGCTTAGACTTTTGTAAGCCATGGTTTCACAGCAATAGCCAGGCTTTTAACATGAATAGGGAAAATAAATGCACGATAGCTGAAACAGAAGCAAACCAAGGCCATGAGTCCCACAGAGATTCTTGACAGCAGCCACTATGAGATGGTTCTGGATTTTAATTTTGATTAGAGAGGATTCCATGATGATGGAAAAATGCATTAGTAACATGATCCATATGGGTAAAAACTGCACTAAAAATGGCAGGATCTGCAAAGAGTCAAGAAACTTAAAAATGGTCTTAATGAAAATCAAAGGTCATGTTGCTGCCTTTATTCCATCATCAAGATCCATTTAGCCTTTGAGAAAGAAGAGCATACAGCTTCCATCTTTTCAATGAGACTTCCGGATAAGACAGAAACACGCATTCTTATTTTTTTTGGAAAAAGGTTTAAAGTATTGGCATAAATGCAAAAGTTCCTGCACTGCATCTTTCCTAAAATTATTCCATTTATTAACACATGAAATACATTCTCCATAACAAATTTATTAGGTCAGATACTTAGAAACCATAGCCACTGAATATCTTATATTACTGTATTCAGTATTATAAATGCTGTACAAAGCAACTGCATAAAGAAACAAAAGCTGGATACCACATATCACGCATCTTAAAATCACACATCAGTTATCAGTTGTATCCAGCTCCTATTTGCATTCAGTTTTTCATGAATAATTAGGAGCATAAGCACCTGAAAGCAGAACTTTTCTTCTGCAAGCACTTCTACTGCCTCTATATTAATGCATACTTTGCAGACTCTCTAAATGCATTGTTAATGTTTGGCTAAAGGACAGACTGAAATTACATTAGGCAAGTTATTAATTAGTACGGATGAACAGAATGGACAAACATTTTTATAGAAGCAAGATCATTACCCTTTATTACTAGAACTATTACACTTGTTCTACAAACTGTGAGGATTACAGCTGTAGTAAATCTTATTTTGGGGAACACATATTGACATGTAATACCCGTATCTGTTTGATTCAAGTTATTTTCACTGTGGAAGTATCACAATGAAAGAACTGGCAACCTGAACATATGGAAGGAAGGGGTAAAGAGAGAAGGTAGCAGCCATGTCCATGCCAGAATAATGGGAGGAAAGAAGCTCCATTAGTGAAGGAAATAGCTGGAATTCCGGAAAAACATGAAGACAACCAAGAGGGATGTGCCTTCACAGCCTGTGTTTTCCATTCCTCTGTATGACTTAGCACCCAGTGTTTAATTTCCAAACATTCTTCAGATAAGAAGGGAGAAGTGTAAAAGAAGTCATATTCTAAGTCTACTCTCAAACGTTCTTTTTCAGAAAGAAAACAAAACACAAATGAGAAGGAGCAGATGCAACTTGTTCATCTGAATGAATTACAATATGCATTAGAGATATACATATTTGATGAAGAACAGCTCTTTTCAAACCTATCAAATAATATCTTCTGACAGGATAAACAGTGCAATGGTTAAAAGGGAACATGTAGGTATGTCCTGAATTTCGTAAAGGTTTTCTTATTGTTACCCACAGCACCTTAATTCAGAAGCTATGCACACACAGTGGACAAAAAAGCCAACGTGGTGGGTGCAAAACCTGGTGAATCACTTGCATGTGACTGGACTGTAAATGGCTTTCTCTTAACCTAGGAGGGTAACGAGTGATGTCCCTGCTCAGGTCTCTGCAGAGCTTGGTTCCGTTTGGTGCTTCTGTTAATGACATCAAATGAATATGGAGACCACTTATAAAATCTGCAGATGACATCAATTTAAAAGCAGTTGGAAACATTCTGGAGAACAGGATGAAAACTGAAAATTATGATAAATCAGAGGAATAATCTGAAAGAAAAAAGATGGTAAGTATAAGGCAAGATACAGAAGCAGAAATCTTAAGCCCCTTTACAAAGTGGCAGGCAAAAGGAGATTGTTGGAAAACACAATCCATGGAATTAACTAAATAAGCTGCTTCAATGAGGAACAGTGTTCTTCACCCAGAGACTGTGGACTGCTTTTAAGGAGTCTGGAAGTGACTTAGCCAGTTTCCCTGTGTTTTGGATAAAAAGCATGTCCCTTGGGGAAAACAAAAGCAAAGGGTGCTAGTGGCTGGAAGATTCAGGCTGTTACTCTGCAACCCTTTTTACTGTAAGAGAGGCAAAATGTTCAAATGGCCACATGAGATACACACACTGGGGCATCTCCACCATGGGAAATTTTCATCTGTCAGACAAACCATCTGCAGAATTCACATTCACACCTCAGTGCTGTTGATGGGACTACATGAGCAGCTACAGTTTTCCCAT
Source organism: Columba livia (assembly GCF_036013475.1). Lineage (NCBI taxonomy): Eukaryota > Metazoa > Chordata > Aves > Columbiformes > Columbidae > Columba > Columba livia. Next base: position 52,849,091 of record NC_088603.1, on the reverse strand, counting down.
CCAGCCCTGTATTTCCGCATCCTTCTCCAGGTAACACATGAGAGGACAGCTGGGAGTCCAGTAAAAACAGGACTGTGTCATTAACAGTCAGCAATTCTATAGTTTTTCTGAAAATTAAAATCTAATGTCCAACAAGCGCTTCAGGTTTATGGGAAAAGCACGCAGCTCCTAATTGAGGGATTATGGGAGTGCATCTTTTTTCACACAGATCTTTTCAAAGTTATCTCAGATGAAATTTGAGAAGTAACACACAAATGACAGAATGCACGTGGTATAACTAAAAATGAATGATCAACACAGGAATGAATGCACATACTTAGCTGAGATCCATTAAAGAGCAAACCGAAATAATGCATACTCTTCTAGCCAGGATAAACTAATACTGGATGAGAAAGCTTCACTTCAACCAGTTAAGAGTTTTTACAAAACCAGAACATGCTGGTGCAGCATTTGGTTTAATGCAATATCCAGAAATACATTGTCAGAAGGTATAAAGAGGCTTATTCCATGTAACAACAGGATTCCTGTAGTACAGAATCATGATCATAAACTGGCTCTGTACGTGGATGACAAAGGGATTTAATTATTGATATTCACATGACATGATTTGTAAAAATTTGCTTTCCCCTCAATCTATTTCAGAAGATAATAGTTGGCCATATACCTCTTCACTAAACAAAAGTACAGAGAGAAATGTGCCTTACTTGGATTTGTTTTTAATTTAAAGCCAACTTAAAGCCAAATCATATAAAATAGCTGACTAAAACACCATGTCAGAAAATAGCTTTGTTTTTCAACCGTTTCTGTAATACATCTTTGCTGGATGACAGAAGCAAAACAGAAGGGAGAAAACTCATTTGTCTCTCACTTTTAAGAAATCTGTTCACTTAAAAACTAATTTTAATCCATAACTTAGTATGAAATATCAACAGTAATGCATACCAGATTACAAAAACCACCTACTACTTTTAAAAATTACCATAGTTGTGATACTTTGGAATCTTCCCAACACTTAGATATAAAAAATTACTCAAAGATACACAGAGAAATCTTAAAAAGAAGGTCTAGGAGCCTACGAAACAACAGCTCAAGTTCCTAGATTTATGTGGGCTAAATGAACCACTTTCCTGCCTTTTTTTTTTTTAAAGAATGTTTAGTCAATAGAAAATGCCAATGTCATGTTTCAAATACAAATATACTACTAACAAAATACTTAAACTTTCACCTAATTCCCAAACAGGTTTGATCCAGTTTTACTTCCTTGCTGTAAATATTTTTTTTCTCTTTAACTTTCAATCATAAAGCAATCTGAGAAGTAAATTTATATCCACAATACTGCTGCAGGATGTGCTACCGGAAGGATACAACATAGCTCAGTATTTATCTCATTTTTACCCTTAACCTCTACAAAAACCAAGTGATCCAGCAACGTCACTCAAAAGGATTAATAACAAAGAAACTAAATCAAAATACAATATTTCTAAAAACCTCTCAAGTGGCACTGGTGAAACATATATTGCTAATAATAAATTCAGAAGCCATACTGAAAGATGGAAAATTTCACTATTTTTCTCCTAGTGCAGAATGTAATCTGAAGCTTACCATCAGGAAATTGCTCTGCATCATCATCAAACATGGCTTCTTTCAAAGCAGATTTGTTAAACGAACTGATACCATCAGAGTAATTGTACGGGTTATAATCTCGGGAACGAGGTGAAGAGTGGGGAGGCATCGTGTTGAGTAACGATGTCTTATTATCAAGAGCTGTTCGGCCCGAATCGCTCACACCACTTCCCGCTCGTAGGTCTACTATTCCAGAAGCACTGCAAATCTGCAGAAATGTCATAAGAGCATATGAAATATACACTTACACTTTTCAATTCACTACATTACTAATTCATCTATGTAGCAGGAACTTAAAAATTTCAAACTAGCCTTCAAATAAGAAGTCTTAGAAACAACTTCCTAAACTTTGCTCTCCTTCAAAATAAAACGTGTATGTAGTCCAAAAAACTTCATGAAATAGAAACAGCTGTCAGTATTTTATCTCAGAAGTTTGATGCTAAATAATTAAAAACATTTAAGCATATGCATATTTGGCAAGCTCAACAAATCTGAAAGCCAAAGTTCAAGTCAAACAGAAGTTTCAAACACTGCGTGTAGCACTGAAAAAAGCACAGGTTTTGTACAGAATAAAATAAAACCTTTGCAAAACACAGATTGAGGTTCAGACCTCTCAAAAACTGAACTCCAGTTGTTTTGCAAGATAACCTGTTTTTAAACTGCTAAAATTTTAAACAAACAGCTAGTGTTATTTAGAGTTAGCATTTACATTTCCAAAATGTGGTTCAAGACTAGGAACATGTTTTTCTGAAGTTCTCAAGTAATTTGCAAGAAATGTTCCATTTCAGAAGTTGTAACATATAAACGTACTGCAAAAGATGCTTCATTATCTGAAGTAAATCAGTCATTGGCTTGATTTGCTGATACCAAGATGCACTGAGTTTAAATACTCACCGAATCGCCATCATCTTTTTTGGAATCTCGTTTTACAGGTTCATTCATATCTTCCTGACTACGAAAACTGAAATTCTGAATGGCTTCAGTGACTCCACGAAGAGAGCTGTAAATATCTTCAGAATTCATATTCTCAGTGTCATAGTCAAATGCACTGTGGGCCACAGAGAAGGACATAGGAATGAAGAAAGCTGGCTCACCACATAATAAAATTGTATTATGGTACATCTTAGTACGTGTACTGCCAGTGACAGAGAAAGAACTGAGAGTAGCTAGCTAAGGGAAGGGCTACATGATGTAGCAGCATCTACCTGATGAAAAAAAAAAACAACTTCTTTTGCTCTGCTTTACTTTTATGAATATGAAAGAAATTGGATTTTTACACCATTCTCTCTTTCTGAAAAAAGCTCCAAAGTAAAGAGGACTGATAAAACTCAACAGTTTTCACAGTAAGTTGATTGCTAAAAGCAAAATTACAGTGTCCACTTCGCTGGCAACATCAATACCACAAAATCAAAGATCAGAACACTTATAACTACTACTTTTTCTAGTCTCCCCAATATAAAGTCTGATTTGATGACCTTGCTTATCTATTCTAACATTTGCTAGAGATGAACACTTCCACTCCTTCTCCTACTAATCCATTTGCGCTCCCAGGTGCAAGGCCCTTCCCACCTCAGGCCAGCCCTGGCATTTGTGAGACCCTTCAGGGAGACCAAGCAGTTCACTGCACTGCCATTCTGTGGAGGGAGGGGGGTTATTTTTCAGCATCTGTCACTTCATATATTCACTGCTGGGGTGACAACCTTGGATAACATGTAATGAAGCCTCAGATGCAGAACTGTAGCAACACCAGCCATTACCTTGGTGACAAAGTGTTCTGCGATGTATTGGTTGGGGAAGCGAGAGGACTTGACCAACTTGCTGGGGAACGTGGAGTAGGTCTTGTTAAAGGACTTCCCATTGATCCCTGAAAGAGGAGAGGTGAGAACTGATCACAGAATCATAGAACGGTTTGGGGTGGAAGGGACCTTCAAAGGTCATCTAGTCTAACCCCCCTGCCATGAGCGGGGACATCTTCAACTAGATCAGGTTGCTCAGAGCCCCGTCCAGCCTGGCCTTGGATGTCTCCAGGGATGGGGCATCTACCACCTCTCTGGGAAACCTGTCCCAGTGTTTTACCACCCTCATCGTAAAAAATTTCTTCCTCATCTCTAGCCTGAATTTCCCCTCTTTTAGTTTAAAACCATTACCCCTTGTCCTATCATAACATGCCCTGCTAAAAAGTCTGTCCCCATCTTTCTTGTAGGCCCCTTTAAGTACTGAAAGGCCACAATAAGGTCTCCCCAGAGCCTTTTCTTCTCCAGGCTGAACAACCCTAACTATCTCAGCCTGTCCTCACAGCAGAGCTGTTCCAGCCCTCTGAACATCCTCTGGACCCCCTCTAACAAGCCTGTAGTAGGACTTCGGCTTCCTTTTTAACTTATTATTGTATTTATTTTCTAGTGCCCACAAACATTTAATGAGCTTCTATTTAATTTCTTGGATTGACTAACCAATTATAGTAACTTCAATCAGGCATAACTTTGAAATTAGTGAAGTATATTAATGAAGTAAAGATAAAGTACTCTTAGAAAGCACATTCAAACTTATTAAGCCACTTGGAAGCAACAGACTTAGGAATTATCATTCTACGGAAGAAAAGGCATTCCATCAAGATCAGTATCTGCTACTAAGACTGACTTCTACATAGTATTTGGGTTGCCTCCCCTCCTCCGCCAACTTTCCTGCTCTCACAAACAGCTCTACTGAAATGGACTTATGTTCAAAATACCAGTAACTTCAGAGAGAATAATAAGAGAGGTGTAGATACCTGACCACTGTTGCCTGTATTCCGGAGATGATTATGGAGAAGCTTTGTGGCTCCATCCTGAAATGTTTTTGGTAAAGCGCCCAACAGCATTGTAAACTCTGGAGTGTTGAGTTCAAAAAGGGAAATCAGCACTGACTGTGCAGCCTAGAAGAAGAAAATACAAATTGCAGACATTTGAGTCATTTAAGTCTTGATCAAGCTTGAATAAAGATATTAACAGATGTGAACAAAATTAATCAGTATTTGTTGGTAAGCTGGAAGTTCAGATATTGATAAATCCAGGCACAGAATGAACTTACACTTTGCACAAACGTTTTAACACGCAGTCTTTCAGAAACACGCTCCTCAACCCCTCTCAGCCCCAGAACCCTGCTTACTAAAAAATTACTGAAGGAATTTGCAAAATAGGTTTGGCAAGTTGAACAAATTTAAAGAGCAGAATGGAATACACCAGGCATGAGCAAACCTGTAATTCCCCCTCCCAGCTTCTGGAAGTGGTAGTTACAGATGATGCATGTAGCTTGAAAAGAACAGTTATCACTTCAGAAATTTGAAAAGAAAAAACCAAAAACAATCAACCAACCCCAAACAGATACTCTCATTTGGAATGAGACAGTCTTGATTTTGAGTTGTGACAACAGCATTTGATACTCTTTATAACTTACCCTACAGACAAACTAGTAAGTTAACCTTCCCCCACTTCCCACTCTGCTTCCTTTATCTTTTTCAAATATACGCAAACATCATGAGGAATAATTTTAGCTGACTACATATTCTAAAGACAGAAGGGGTTAAGTATTGGAGTTTGGATATCACCCCCCCACACCCTCAATTTTAATAGTTCATCGTTAATGTCATTTTCATCCTACAGCGTGTTTTACTATATATAGTTTTTTTATCTGTATCAAAACCCAGAGCTCTTTACTAACAAAGCAACACCATAAATTACACAATGGTTGGGTTCCCTCTAGTAAAGGAAAGCTGACTGCACGACTTAGTAACGTTTGTACAGTTTGATGAATATTCACTGGATAATCTAACAAACCCGTCAGCATAGCAACTAAACTATGACATGCAATTAAGGTCTGGAGTAGAGATTACATTCTCCAGAATAATTTAATAGTTTATTTCTAGCACAGAACTTTCTGATTGTAAGATTAACCAATTATGCCTAGTTTATACAGTTCACCATCAAGGTCTGCCATACACTGGAGAGAACCAGTGCCTCATGCCAGACAGAAGGACAGGCAGCTCACTTAAGCGGCAATATACTTCAAGCAAGTAGTTTAGAAAATTCTTGTAGACATTTATTTCCCTCCTTTTGCTTCCAGAGCAATGAACTGTAGCATTTTTTAATTAAAAGTGGAAAGCCAAAGTATGAGCACACATACCAGCACACATCTCAGTATTAACTTTAATGACAAAAATACGAGCGCGTTAGATTGCCACAAATTATCTCTGCACACTCGTGACTGGCTGTTTTCTTTAACTTCTATTCCCTTCTCCCTCTGATAGCCTTCCCTTCCAGTGAACACCCTGAGTGCGCTCTACAATCTGCCTTTAATGCTTCTCTTTTCCTTATTATTTCTTATGGTCAGCCTTTTAAGAGAAATTGAAACAAAGCAACTGCACAAAAGCTTGGGAAATACCACTTCACTTTTTCTGTCCTGTTATCTGTGTGTCTCCATAACACTGTGGCTATTCAAGCTGCCAATAACATAACACAATAGATGGTCCAGGGTCGTATCACAAAAGAAACTGATACCATCAAGTCTGCCCAAAAGGAAGCTCAACCTAAAGTATCAAAATTGATATTGACTCACAAAAGGTTTTCAACTACTGAATTCCTCTCTCTCTTCCTTGACAAGAAAACATATTTTAGGGTATTTGGTGGGGTTTTTTTCTACTCACTATAAGCCCTCCCTCTTAAGTCCAGTCTTTCAGATAACATCTTCACAAGTCTGCAATTAAGATTAGAAATGTTTTGTTTTGTTCTCAGAAGAACTCTTCACAAGATTCTAGTTCTTTCTAGAAGAATACTAATCTTGGAATAGGTCTAAGTTCTGAAATATAGAATTTTACCTTCCAGAAAGAAGTCTTATGTCACTGAACTGCACTGAGTGCCCAACCTCAGACTAACAAAAAAGCGGTTTTCATAATACTTCATACTGGAAATGTTTTTACACTTGGCAAAAACTTTTAATTTAAATAAATCATACTAAATTCTATAACCTTATTAAAGTAAACAAAATGAAAAACTCTGTGATAGCAGATTGTGAAGCTTGCTAAAGGAGCAAAACATTTTTATATCATTAAAATAACTCTTTTGACTACTTATTTGCAACGTTTTCTTTTCAAGAGTTATTAAAGGCTTTTGGCAGTTAGCTGCCTTTAACTGCTGTGTTATGGAAAGAAAAAATAAAATGAGAAAACATCATATAATTAAGGTGTTCCAGATTATTAAACTCACTGGCAATTCTTTCCACGATTCAGTTACTTACTGACATAAAAATGCTTATTAGAGATATGAACCACCAGATAAGACAGCTTGCCACGTGTCTTGGTACTAAAACTTTCCTGATTTAGAAGATAGTGCTGCTTCAATTCTCCTCCTGTTTTATAGTCTTATATGTCACTAGAATATGGTGCTAGGCAAGAAAAGTCCATAGGATACAACCTATTGCTGTTTTCTCATATTTGGGAAATACCAAAGACAGAAAGACAGAAACATCTCCAATATAAACTCTCCTATGTTTTTTATTACATATTACCACTATCCCAGATATGAAGAAGTTGTGGAAGTTAGTTTTGTTTTCATTCTCTTCCCATTACACACTTTGGGAGACAGCTCCCACAATTTTCTCTCAATTCTTTTATACAAAACATCCCTCCTGAAGAAAGGAGCTTTGGTACTGTTTCCAGAAATGAAGTTGCCCAAACTCAAACTTAATTGAAAATAGCAAAGGAAATCTAAACAAATGAATTGTTGCAACTCTTCAAGCTGCAGAAATAAACACAGAAAAAGACACAGAGCAGTAAGTTCTCTGTGTCAAAGAGATCACGAGCCATAAAATAGAAGATCTTTATTTAGCATTCAAAAAGTGCCGGCATGCAGCTAATGGCAGCTAAGACAGAATAGGCTGGTGACAATCAGAACAACAACAGAACTCTATTCCATCACAATGCAGACAAAATTCAAAGATTTTTCCTTTCTATAACTGGGAAGACTATTTAGAAACCCTTTCCAAAGACTGCACTAGTACATTTCTCATGGTTATTCTGTATCCCTGGTATATCTACATCACTCACAAATACTAATTTTCACTTCACAACAGTTATGTGGAAAAGGGAGCTCTGCAAGAACAAAGCTTTGATGCTACATTAGTAAAGTACAAACTTTCTTTTGTCAAAGGGTCAACAGCTATTCACCTGTCTTTTGTTACACAGAAAGGATTTGAGAAAATCCAACAGAGACTGGACTGAGTTTACTGTCAAACTTACCATTCCTATTATGAACGTACTATTAGTATCACAGAGAGTGGTCCCTGAAGTAGTATAAAAACTACATAGCAAATGCCCACTGAAGAGATTTTAATACCAAATAGTGCTTGAAACAAAGTTATTCCTTGTATTAGAAGATGATCTCAATGCATTAACATAGATAAAAATACAACTTTAATAGAGAGTTTCAAGATGTGTTGTTTTCATTATTTACTTAAATATTCCTAAACATACAATTTTTCTTAAAGTTTTTATGTGCCGATTCTGATACTTTATACAGAAAAATCAGGCGTGTTTGTTGAGAAAGACATAAAAGGATCTTTTCTGCATGAAATAATAGTTTGTTTTTAAAGAAAAACTTTTCTTGTTGTTTTTGTTTAGGCAAGAAACATTAGCTTCTCTAATTTGACAAGATGCTTGGAACATGCTGCAATGCTAAGCGCACTTGAACAAACATACCTTCCTGACATCTGAGCTTTTAGGTTCCGTGGTCCAGGTGATGATTCGAGACACTGCTAACCTAGTTTCACTTGAATTTACAAAATCTCCTGGATCCATCTGTTGCGCAAGAGTCTCTATGTATTTAAGGATCGCAACTTTGACCTGCAAAGAGAAACAGAGTCAGGTGGACAATGAAAATGATGTGCTGTAAGAACAAGTGTGTTCACGGAGGAGTGTTCATTCTCTAAAATCAAGACTATTTTTTTCCAATTAAACTAAACATCTGTTCAGCATTGATATAAAACTCTATACAATAAATCAATTTACAAATTGATATAATATTTCAAGAAGGGAGTTATTCTACAGAAATTAAAATATTAATAGAAATCCTAGATTTTACTGGTAGCAACCAAAAGATACACAAATCATTGCATATGCAGATGCTGATATTTAAGAAGAAGAAAACCAAAGTACTTAGAATACTGAAGAATAATCAGGACTTTAAAGAATTATTAAAAATTAAGAACTTTTTCCAAGTACTAAGATGGAAACCAAACACCATCTGATGAACCAATAATAAGCTCCTATTAGTTCCTACTATGTAGTTAACACTCCGCATTGTTTTATAAATCATCAGAGTTGAGCAGTCACTGTCTCTGGGGATAAGACACATAAATCTTCCCATTAAACACAAAAAAGGTGCGTGATAGAATTTCTACAAAAGACTTAGGAGGGGTCACATGCACACTTTTCGTCTGCAGATATTTAGAAGGCAAAGGTGTAGATTTACCAGGAGGACAGAAAAGCTGCTTTACTCCTTCATTTATCTGTACACTGTTCTCCTACTCCACAAACTCCATCTCCTCCTTACGTAAAAATCTCTGTTTTATGCACCCCAGACTATAGCACCTCTCTTGTTTCTCCAAAATTGCACCACTGCACAGCTTTGGGCAAAGGGCTATTATGCCCGTATCTCCTATTTATCTCCTCAGCTCCTGCTGCCCCAGGGATTTGTCACAAAACCCATCAACAAAAGTGCTGAACATTTATTTACACCACCTTTTTGACTTAAATGCTTTTATTTCCACGAATAATTATAGTGAACAAGAAATACCTACCGGGGGGAGACACCTATGCCCATCATAACCAGAAAGAAAAATATTTCTGAGTGTATTTTTAATTGTTCATGTCTTGAAGTACAACTGTTCTGGACAAAGCTATTTAGAAATTTCCCTTGGTCACCAAAACTTGCAAGCTATTAAAAACTCAAGATACAATAAGCGACAAACACACTACACACTAGCGACAGCTGATACATGTAGATTAATGAGGAATGCTTCATTTTCACAGCAGTTGTTAAAGCTCCACTTGTCTGAAGTAATACAATAAGGAACAGCTGGAGCCTTTCATCTTACACAGATTGATATCAACAAACGCAGTAAAAAACCACATTATTTGCTACATTTTTTTTTCCAAGGGAAAAACCCCACAAACGCTGCTGCAGCAAAAAACTTTAGGCTATGTGGTTTTCCAAATACGAAGTAACGGTTAAAATTTCTAGATTACCAAGTGAAACCATTACAACAGCACTATGCTTCACTGTTCATGATTTAAACATATATAATATCACACCTTATAAAAAAAATTACTGTTAAGAACTGTAACACTTAGAACACCCAGAGGCATTTCTCCCAGTGAAAAAATTCTGGAGTTCTGTATCTGAGAGAGCAGTACTATTTGGTGTTTAAACTACTCCCACAGGATAAATCACACAGACTTCTGGAAAGATGGGCGCTCTCAGCAGAGCCCTGAACAGAAGACGAATGGAGAGAGCTCACACTCATAAAGCTTTCCACAGAGACAGATACCCCAGGCTACATTGGACAGATATTTTGAAAGAGCGTTTTTCACTAAATGCTTTTAAGAGAAGAAACTCTGAAAGGGGTACCTTTCTATGCTCAAACATTATGAGACAGTATTATTATGGGTTAAAAAAAACCCACTATGAAGTAAACTCCATAATAGCAGCAAATCTACTTATGGCGTATTTTTGTCACTATTTCTAGTTATGTACAGAGTTGAGATTTAGGAATAAAAGGTCTAACATAGTCCTCTTGAATGATCCATTTAATCTCTCCAAGAGATAAACAATTTTTGATTGCAATGAAAGCAGCTCCAGGAATTCTTAGAATGAATATCTGCCATTAATCTGAAACCACTAGCTATGAAGTTGTCTTGACTTTCTTCGTACTGTTCTAGGCTGAATTTATTGTAACTTTCACTGGAATATAAACAGAGACATTTTTCCCCGCACAGCATATAACACAAAGAGACATTTTGTTTAAGAATAACACTGCTGTAGTAAGTGAGCTGAAATACAGACCAAGCCACAACTGGTACTATTACTCACAAAACAAAGATTAGACATAAATGGAACTAAAGCACTTCATAAACATCTTTCACAGATAATGAAAAAAACAAATTATGGCACAAAAGCACGTGCAACTACCGCCAGAGATTCACAAAATGCTGTAAGGATGCTACACAGTCTGCGCTAGAAGGCAAACTGTTTCCTGTCCTGTGAAAAATCTGAGATTTACAGCGTTTCATTTACTGCATCAGAGTAAGACAAAAGAAACTTTTCATGTAACAGGAAAAAGGAAAAAAGGAGAGAGGAACATAGAAAAGCTGCTTTACTTACACCAGGAAAAAAAAGAGTCCACCTCTTACAGTGCTTTCCTGGGATAAAAGACTACCCTGCCTTACTCAGGATGAATACAAGCAATCACATAAAGTGACTTTCAGATTGCCACATCCCAGGTGTCTGTCCCTAAGTTACCGGATATTTAAGAATGACTGCCTCTGCCACTATTTAACCAAATAACTAAAATATACACTAGAGATGAATTTTGAAGGGCTCACTCATCCCTGGAAATCTGTGTCATTGGCTGGTTGTTTTTTCTTTTAATTCAGAAATTTTAACATGGACTTCGGGAAAAAACAAAATCTGATGTTCTGATGAACTGTGGCAAAAACCTGTGTCAACAAATCTGTACATTCAAATGGAAGAAGGGTTCAGAAACTTGTAATGAACTTTGATCACAACGCTTAAATCGATTTCTCACTAAGTGAGAGCCATTTGATATTCAACCTGAGAAAAATTAAAGTGATGAAGTGTTTCCTTTGGAAAGTGGATTTTCTGCACCTGTGAAAATAAGCTTAATAAATTATATCCCATCTAGACAATTTGAGTCCTATGCCCGTCTATACATTTCATTAGAACAGACACACGTATTTGGCACCTCTAAACTGTGTTGCAGTGGTTCGCCACACCTACGTGCAAAATGATAGCAAAAGAAAGTAAGACAGATACAGCACATACACTGTGCTGCATCCTCCATGGATTAAGTCAATAGCATTTTATTTTCTTTCTGTTTGGTCTTCTGACTGGCCAGCTATCCAAATCTACCTCTGTGGTCACCCTAAAAACTTGACTTTTATAGTCCAAGACTTAGCCGTGTTTGTAAGTATAAGAACAATGACAGTTTCAAATGTCTTTAGTTTGGAGAAGAGGAGACTAAGGGGTGACCTCACTAATGTTTATAAATATATAAAGGGTGAGTGCCACGAGGATGGAGCCAGGCTCTTCTCGGTGGCAAACAACGATAGGACAAGGGGTAATGGGATCAAGCTGGAACACAAGAGGTTCCGCTTAAATTTGAGAAGAAACTTCTTCTCAGTGAGGGTGACAGAGCACTGGAACAGGCTGCCCAGGGGGGTTGTGGAGTCTCCTTCTCTGGAGACATTCAGAACCCGCCTGGACATGTTCCTGTGCGACCTCACTTAGGTGTTCCTGCTCCAGCAGGGGGATTGGACTAGATGATCTTTTGAGGTCCCTTCCAATCCCAAACATACTGTGATACTGTAAAGGATCATGATTATTTACTATGACCACAAGAAAACCAGATGGGCAGTCATTTGTAGATAGGAATCCTTCAATGGAGCAAATTTCTGATCTTTCATCCCTTCTTACATCTGACCATCTTTAAGGATGCTGAAAGTCCTTTCCCTGATCTTTCCTGCCACAGTGAATGCTGTTTCTCAGTATACCTAGCCCAAAGGCACACTCTGCAACAAAGTAATTTATCAGAGTAAGACCAAAAGCTGAAGATTTCAACAAAAATAGTAGTACCCCAGGATTATCCATTAATCTGTTAGACATCTGGGTGCACTGAGGATGGGATTTAGAGAAAATGTTCAAGAATGTGGATATCAAAAATGATACTTCTGCAGTTTATGTTAAATGACTTTACTACCTGGATCCTGAAGTTGTATTTACCTCATAAAGACAGAAGTACAGGGTAGATATCACTTTCTTTTGAAAAAAAAAGCTTACCTTCTCTTAAACAGTTACATACTTCACTGTACCAAAGATTCATTTTAAATACTCTTGATTTTATTTCAAATGAACAGGTATTCTTCTACAAAGGTAGTTTTTATCAACATCATTTCAGAAGTCTCTCCCAAATACTCAAAAATATTTTCAGAATACCTTCTGATTAAGTGTTTCATATTTCTTAATTCCTCCTAGGTCACACAGTGAATATTGTTGAACTCAGCCCCAACTCAGTGATAGGAGTCCACGTCTCATTCGAGATTTACACTCTCAACTTTGAAACATGACTGATATGTGTTTATCAGCTATACTACCGCACAGAAGAAAATAACATCTCAACCATCAAATCCACCTTCCTGGGGAGGAAAACCAAGTAAAACAAAACCAAACCCAATTTGTTCCAAGGATTTATTTAAACAACAAACTAATTTTTACTACCTCATTTGCTGTCTTCAATAAATGACAGCAGTCCCTTTTAAACACAGCTCTACGAAGCAAGAGTGGTCAACGTATCAACTGTCCTCAAAAGCTTAATAATGAAAGTTTTACTGTATTGTAGACAAAAAAGGCATATTGATGTGACTTTAGGTTCAACATAACTTGGGAAAAGTCATATTCTTGTGCAGTATCAAATTACGCAAAAATATTTCGTGCAGGATAGAGCAGAAAATGCCAGTTATCATATGCTTGTTATTTCCCCATTTACATCGCTTGTAAATCTTAGGATCTGATGTATTTATCTTAAAATCAACTCTCTTTGGAACTTTAACTGTATTATAGAATACATTTTTACTCTTCAGTTATAGTTGCGAGTCTATGGACTACAGATTCTTATGTAAAAATGTGTGTAACTATAAAGCTACGGACTGGTTTCAGAAAGTAATTGTGCCACAAAGGGAGGTGATTTTTAATATACTATAGTAACTCATGTCCATATTAATATAAAAATATTTAAATTAATTCAAGACCTATCAGGCTGAACACAGGCAAAATATATATATGAACTAGGAAACCACGATTGGGAAATCACAAACATAAAATTAGAAAAGACTTGATAGAGTAAGTTTGCATAACCAGCTTGATTGTTAGGCGGCCACATTTTTGTTGCTCATTTTTACTGCACTGTGGTTTTATTAGATCTCTCTTGCAGCAAACATTTTCATACTATTGTAGTGTTTAAAATTGAACATCTGCATGCTTCAAGTTTCTTGCAAAGGTTAGTAGCAGCATACAAATGCATTCAAATAAAAATTATTGGAAACACTGTAAGAGTTTGACATAGGGTTAAGAATAAAGACAATAATTCGGAAAAAAAACCTTTGAGCTCCAAAAAGAGCGAAGCTGGTCCTGTAGTGCTGGCTTGACTGTCTGAAAGTTTACAAAAACAAAATCCACTAATTGAAAACCTGTTTATTTTAATTTTTTTTTTTAAACAAAAAATAACAATACAGATTCAAGTATTACGACAAGAAAATATCTACCAATGAAGATTTTTGTTTGCAACTCAAGTCTGAAAATTCTTACCTTCAGGCTAGGTGTTTGGGTCTGGTCAACAGTAAATCTCATTAAAATACTGAACTGGAGGTCATTTGGAAAAGATTCCCTGTAAAACAAACAAATAAAATTGTGATAAGCTATAGGTAATTTTTTTTTTAATACCTGTTGAGAGGCATTAAATAAGTCTTCACTCTTTTTGGTAAAGAAAAGCTTTAGTACTTCTAAAAGGAAAAAAAAAATATCTACCAGTTTTGGTGATATTGTATCTGACTTTCAGAAACTTCCACCTAGCATGAAAAGGACAAAATGTAAGAAATTCCTGCTTTGAAGCCATTATAGCTGGAATGGATAAAGTAAGTCATAAGGAATGGCATAATAATAACATGGTAGTATTCTAATTATAAATCTATGCAATTCTCGCATTAACATGCGGCAGTACTGCTAAAATTATACAGCGCACCCCTCCTGCACACTTGTCTGAACCATTCTGTTCCCCTCTGGCTGCCTCCGCTCTCCCATACACCACACTCTGGGCACAACCCTCAAGGGCTCTGCTGCAGCAGCAAAAAAAAGAGCTGTAGCAGATCATATGCCCTCTCTCCCCGCAACACACATCACCCCCTTCCCCAGATTTCACAGCAGACCTGCCTCACGAACAGTTTCAGCAGAGGCCCAGGCTGCTTAGACCAGGGGTGTCAAGCTCATTTTCACCAGGAGCCACATCAGCCTCATGGTTGCCTTCAAAGGGCCAAACGTGATTTTAGGACTGTATAAATACAGGAGTAGTTGCATTTACACAGTCCTAAAATTATGTCCAGCCCTCTGAAGGCAATCATGTGGCTGACGTGGGCCCTTGTGAAAATGAGTCTAACACCCCTGGCTTAGACTGTCCCATACTTCAGAGAACGGAGGACAAAAAAGGGGGTCCCAGAGCCTTTCCAAATCTATTTCAGAAGGTAGCTTGCAGTTGGAAATAAAACTGGCAGCTCTGATGGCCACCCAAATCACATACGATCATCTTGGAATCAGGCTATTAGTGAAGTTTGGGAAGAGTAGAGGGAAGACAGAAAGCAAATCCGCTATTGCCATAACTCCTTAAAAGCCTACTGATACTGAGAGATTAATATTGCCACAATATTTTCATATCAAAATAAATAAGTTCAAACACAAGCACGGCATCGCTGAACACAAGGCAAGACAACAGACATACAAGGCTCAGGTGCACATTTGGGAATCAGGTAAGTAGTATCACATTGATTGCTCAACATTAAGGATCAGTATAGGTTGGGAAATTACATATAAAAGAGCAGTGTAGGGGAAAGGAACCTGGGGGTCCTGGTGGACAGCAGGATGACCATGAGCCAGCACTGTGCCCTTGCGGCCAGGAAGGCCAATGGCATCCTGGGGTGTGTTACAAGGGGGGTGGTTAGTAGGTCGAGAGAGGTTCTCCTTCCCCTCTACTCTGCCCTGGTGAGACCACACCTGGAATATTGTGTCCAGTTCTGGGCCCCTCAGTTCAGGAAGGACAGGGAACTGCTGGAGAGAGTCCAGTGTAGGGCAACAAAGATGATTAAGGGAGTGGAGCATCTCCCTTATGAGGAAAGGCTGAGGGAGCTGGGTCTCTTTAGTTTGGAGAAGAGGAGACTAAGGGGGGACCTTATCAATGTTTATAAATATATAAAGGGTGAGTGCCATGAGGATGGAGCCAGGCTCTTCTCGGTAGCAAACAACGATAGGACAAGAGGTAATGGGATCAAACTGGAACACAAGAGGTTCCACTTAAATTTGAGAAAAAACTTCTTCTCAGTAAGGGTGCCAGAACACTGGAACAGGCTGCCCAGGGAGGTTGTGGAGTCTCCTTCGCTGGAGACATTCAAAACCCGCCTCGACATGTTCCTGTGTAACATCATCTGGGTGTTCCTGCTCCAGCAGGGGGATTGGACTAGATGATCTTTTGAGGTCCCTTCCAATCCCAAACATACTGTGATACTGTGTGACTCAAACCCTTTCAACTAAGAGTCACTTCGGAAACCCAAGCTCTTAAACTACGAGTTTTTTTTAAGTTTCACAATCTGTTATTAGCTCTGCATTTTTCCCCAATAATTTCATACCACACTAAAAAAACAACAAAACCAACACCACAACAGAAAGAACTTGAAAGTAGTATGAAGGTTTAGAATTTCTTTTTGTTTTAGAAGAACTCATTACCTTGTGACATCGAGTGCCTTCTGAACTTTTGCTTGTACAGACCCAAGTAAATCAGCACCCATTTTTTTCAACAACTGTGTCAGGAGCACAAACAGCCAGTCCTGCAGATCTTCTTTATGGACCTGGATGAAGTCCACCAGTGTCTCCAGAAACATACTGAACACCTAGAAGGCAGAAGAAGATGGAAAGAGGGTAGGATGGGGCAAAAGAGGAAACGACACTGACATATGCTGAACTTACGAACAAAGAAGAAAGCAGTAAGGGAATCAGAGGCAGAGAAAGGCAGTGTTTTGCAGCCAAGCAGGAGGGAAAAAAAAAAAAAGAAAGAAAAAAGAAATCTGTCTTGCTTTTTCATTGGATTTTGATACAAGAGTACATTGGAAATGTTAGCCGACTTCTGTAGAAGTTTGATAATTAGGTATTCCATGCAGTTTCGTCAAGAAAAGAAATGCTTACTGTGATGGCTGGCGCAACCTCAATTGTTTTCAGTAAAACTTCATTTTTTTACCCTTTCCAGCTTTATCGTTAAGTTGATTTAACGTATTTCTTGAAGACTACAAAAACACTTCCTCTCTAAACCAAAAAAGCTACAATTCTTCAGCAAACTATTCATTGTAAATATCTGCATTACTAAATACGGGAAAATCATGAAAGCTGGCCAGTTCCTTTACATAAAATATTTGTGGATCAGAGCAAGATTCTCCTGCTATTGCAGGTATCCAAACACAAAATTATTCACCAGACCAGGAAAAAAAGCCACCGTACATTTCAGATTTGCACGTGTCTAAAACACAGAAGTACTGTCATCTTCTCAAAAACATGTTATCCACTGTGTTACTTTCAACAAGTAATGTTGAATACAATAAATACAAATAATGATGAAAAGACTACATTCAGTTAAAAAAAAAGAAAAAGACACATATTATTAATATTATTGTATGTATAGTAACCTCAGCACTCGGACCAGGGAAAAGGACTTTTTGGAGGGAAGGGGCAAAGCAGGGCATGACAAATAAGTAGTTTCGTTTAAACAGGCTTTTTGGTATCTCACTATTTTTCTGTATTTTCAAGACTTTGGGTGAGATCAGGATGCACACACTATACCACTGTGGCACATGGGTTTCCTGTTTCTCTCCACAAGAAACACTGATGTTTGGGCTGAACAGGCTGCCTTCACAGCTCCAGCACAGAGCTGGGTATACAAGCAGAAGTATCGCTAGATGTAAAGAGGGTTGGAGAGATATTGCCTCCTGATTTATGACAGTAGTACAAGGTTAGAAATAGCAGCTGCAGAGGAAGGGCTGGAACCCCACGTCCTCCTGCGGCTGACCTGGCTTGTCCTAAGGCCAAATTCTGCTCTGAGGGTGGCTGATCCCAAACTGGGATTATACCTCACATTGCTGCAGAAAACAGTTGATGGGAGTAGGCTTTTCACCACAGCGCTGATGGAGTATGGAGGAGCTGGCTCATCCTGCTGAATGCCTTCAGCGCTGAGGAAATGAGATCTCTCTTCATGTTGATAATCAAAAAGAGATGAGACAACACCCTCAGACATATGGTGTGAATTTTGGGTTTCTCATATGCAGGGACAGGAGTTGGACTCGATGATCCTTGTGGGTCCCTTCCAACTGAGGACATTCTATGATTCTAAGTCAGGCTAAGCAAATTAGCACCACGAAGTGAAGAAATCCATACCGGTATCGTTAAAAGAAGTGCCTCAAAATTTTCATTAGAAATAAAAAAATAAATTCACATTTTCAGGATCTAATGAAGACTGGGGAGAATCTTTTCACAGACACCTTAAATACTGAAAAGCTGTGTTAGAAACAAAACAATAGATATCCTACTCAACATAAAGCCTATCAGGCTGAGCTACTTTTTAACTTCCATTTTGGGGCAAACTACATTGAATGCTGTGTTTTTTTTTTTCTTAAACTAATTCTGCTACTATCTGTCTTGCTTTTTATTCAAATCTGAGATTTAAAAATCACCCTCCCAGTAGTGGGAAGAAATTTTTACGGTCAGGATTGGAAATGTCTTCTGTATGTGGCTGAACTGAAACAACATACCACTTTGTGGATGCGGAAGTAGTGGGCACAGTTTTAAGACCTAAACAACAACCAAACCAAACCAAAAAGTACTTTCTGTACTGCAATATGACAGTCTTTGGATTTCACAGTCCTAAAATTGGGGAAAAATATATCTGACTTAAACAAACAACAACAAAAAAATTGTAGCGCTATAAAGATTACACTGGAGATCTTACAATTGCACTTCAAACCCTTCAAATTAAACTAAACAGCTCAGCAGAATTTCAAATCTGTACTGGTTTCTTCCAGTTGGGAGACACTGACACACATTTTTTTCATTAAAATGCACAAGCTGAACGAACTGGTTACAACCTCTTATTTGATGGAGTGATGTGGACTTCTTATGACACTTTAAACATGTAAAGTGATTTAAATTGAAATATTTATGAAATGAATTATGAATCACTATGGTAAAAATACTCTAAAGATTACTTGACAATGTTTTAGCTGTTAAAAATACACATAACTGAGGACTCACTTTTGTTTTCAAACTTCGTTTGATTTTAGGTTTACCACTGTGAATGTCTGGAGAAAACTCAAATAAGTTGAGCCATTTTGTTGTGCTTTTTAAAAAATATGAATCATACTATTTTGTCTTATGCCCAAGCATGAAGAATTTAAGAAGACTGTAAGAGCATTTAGGGTAAAGTATGAATTTGGAATGGAAAATGGAACTCAACCATCTATATGTTGAACAACGTATGTAGGTACTGCGATTTTTCCAGTTTCCATCTGTATGATGTAAATAAAAATTCTGAAATCAAGCACCTCAAGTTGAAGTTTTTGATAATTTGACAGTGGAAGAAATAAACGGATATGACAATAATTATACGTGATCTACCTTTAAAGTACATTATTTCAGATGTGCCAACCACCACAATATAAAGCAGGAATGCATAACCAAACAATGTCAGTTAATTAGTAGATAAAGCACATCTCGAAACTTTACCACACAGTTTACATAACTGTATATAGCATTTTATGATTGCAAAAGGCTTGACACTGCATGAACTCTTTGGGGAAGAAAAATAGAGAAAAAGGGTTAATTGCACATTCATGCAAGTAAGGTTAGGCTTCCAACAAATATTGAACCAACTTACTCTCTAAAGAGAGTTCCAACACAGGGGACAGCATGCAAAACGAAACAAAAACAGAAACAAAACAAAACAACAAAAAAGGAAAAAAGATAAAAACACATAAATTAGTGGCCATCAATACAAAGTTCCTGTACGGAATATAAAACAAAATAAAACAAAAAAGGTATTTCAAAACTCTTGTGATAAATGTAGTAATTTTATTGGGATACCCAGTGTATTCTGAAAGCAAGCCCTTGGCATGTCCTTCAAATCATTCTCCCATTTTCTCCTCCAGATGCTATTACCCTCTTTTTCTAAGCAATTCCCTGCATCCGGCTATCATGTTAAAATAAACCTTCAAAAAAGTCTCCACAAAAATTATGACAGAATAATTCCTACAGACACCTGGAAAAGCGTCTAAGATGAGATTTGTGTATCCATATGCGTGATTAAAAATTCACAGCTTATGAACTCTTAATACTTAAAAAATTCTCTTGACAATATACTGATAACTATTAATAGGTTTGCAACACCAAAAAGCAAGCCAGGTTTCGGTGACTGGACCGGGTGTACCACATGTGCGGTAACACAGGCCAAATTTTCAAAATCAAAGCAACGTTATTTTATGCCAGAATGCCCAGTAAACAAAATAACACAATCAACCAAAATAATTTAATGTAACATTCCTAAAGGCTTAAGGAAAAGACAAAATGGTCTTCTGACACGTGTGACTAAACTTTGGAACATTTTCATCATCCTTCCCTGGCTCCCCCACTACAAAAAAAATCTCCAGGGTAGTTCTGATGTTTGCATAGCTGCAATATTAATTAACACAAGAACAAGCAAAAATTAAACCAAGCTGCTATTCACAATTTTGTCATTACTTCATTTAAAAGCCAGTAATATTTCAACATTTAATTTTCTTTCCTGTCCTCTGACTTAACTGTTCTTTTTATGGCAAATTTTCTTCAGTTTCTCTTTAACTGCTTAACTGTAGCCTTTTCTTCTGGGTTTCAGCAGTCTGTGAACAAGTTTAATACCTTGCTGCCTGCAATGCAAGTTTCTTCCAAAATACCTGGTGTAACATAGTAGCTAAGTCACTTTTTCCAGCAAGAGAAATACGGAGGACAGATGAATACTAAGTTAACCTGTCAAGACTGCTCATCAGTCTGAATACAACTGTCCATTGCAGCAATAAGACTTAAAAATATTGCATAACAAAAGCAGGTTTTCGGAACTCTGCTGGGAAAAACCAATAGTTTTGAAATAACTACTTTGCTCTGAATTTTTCTGAGTTATCAATTATCAATTCTGAAGTATGGACACAAAGTGGGACATGTCATACTCAACATAAAAGATAAGGTTTCTTCCAAACAAGCCTATAATTCAAACAAAATATGCAGTTACATTTTGTTCACATGATATCATTACAGCTTTATTCAGCTCCTCATTTACCTGCAGTCCTTTTGTTATGAGAAATTACTGCACATATGAAGCTGTACCAGTAGCCCACCTCCCATGAAAAAATTGTAAAAAATACTATCAAGCAAAGTAACTCAGATCGAAGTATTTTAATGGTCTTTACCCAGGTAAAAGTGAATAAAAAACTGCATTTTCTTTTATACCTAATATAGTTTCCACCTTCCTTATTGAACAGTAATGACGATGTAAAACATTATTCAACTGTCTCAACTGCCAGCACTAGCTGCAAAACTCAAGGAACACATCATAAGGTATGATAATACAAAATACCCTGGAAAATAAATAAGTAAACATTTGGTATAGTTCAGACTCATTATATATGGTTTGGTCAGACCACTTTCTTTATGATTTAAGTTACTACACCAGAGCCTTTCGTTTCTAATTGAGGAAAAAACCACTGCTCATCTTGAAGTTGTCTTTATAAACAACATGTCTTCTTAAAAATACTTACCAATTTTGAGCACAAACTGTTGAAATACTTTAATGCATTTTAGACAAAACTAACCTTTATTTCAATTATCCTGCAAAAAAGGTAGAAAATTATCTTGTTCAAAATTGCAAATTAAATCGATTGAAATCTGATACCATTAACTGCTTATAGAATACATTTTGTGAAGTTTTTACACGTGCAAATATGGCTGACGTTTTACCGCAACTGGCTTTTTATTAATATGTTCTCAAACATTGACTGAAAGTAAGAAAAACCTAAACATACCTTACTGTGAGGATCAGCAAACATTCTTGTGAAGATTTCACACAATCTTTTCAACTCAACACGACTGTCAAAAATGACAACAATACATTAGTAAACCCCCCTGCTAGTACTACCGGAACACTAATGCATAGCAGTCAGTGCAATCAACTGTAAATATTTAATCAAATAAAATCTACTAAACAAAGCAGAAAAAAGCATTTTGATTAAAACATGGATAAAAATGTAATAGATTTTGTCTAAAATGAGACTTCCAACCTAGAAATGTCTCCTTAAACTAATTCATACATTAAACCATTCTCAACTATATTAACAGAACAGATAATGAAAAAGGTATTCTTAGTAGCCAGTAGTAAACAGTTTCTTCTGAATTAATACCCAACTAAAAATAAATGAATAAAGGCATGAATGAATCAATATGAAGGTCTTCCGTTAATACTAGATGCCAGCATTTTAGGAATCTCCTGCATTGCAAGAATTCTCTTTGTTTAAATCTTGCTTCCTAACCTGAGCTTTTTAAACAGACCCCATAAACTAGTGACTAAATTGACAATAGCTTCTCCTCATTCCTTCTCCCATCTCACAGACACACATGCCACTTTCCATCTCCCCAACTTTCCAAATTCTATACAGCAGGGTTGTCAAACTCATTTTCAGTGGGGGCCACATCAGTCTGGCAGTTGCCTTCAAAGGGTCGAATGTAATTTTAGGACTTTATAAATGTAACTACTCCTACATCTCTACAGTCCCAAAATTACACTTGGCCCTTAGAAGGCAACCATCAGGCTGATGCGGCCGCAGGTGAAAATGAGTTTGACACCACTGCTTTAGAACATTAGCCTCCTTTTCTGTTAGCATGTCTTCTTACCTTAAAGTCCTCTGGTTCTTCAATAAGTTTTGCAGGCCCAGGAGTCCTTCTTTTCTCTCTGACCAGTTGGAGCTGGCACAGCGATTCAGGACCTCAGCCACATCTTCTGTCTGCCTCATATATGTTGGTATGCTTCCATTCCTGGAGCTATAGGACCTTTCTGAACAGGCACTTGATGCATCGCTGTTGGCATCATCATCTGAGTACATCCCATAGGACTCGTATCTTCTTCGCACAGGCTTCTTCTATTGTACAGAAACACGCTGCATTAGTACTGATTTTCAAAGAGGTAGTGTACATACATATCATCAGTAGAAAGACTCAACAGCTCAAATAATTGGTGCGACTCTTACTCCCTACAGTGACAAATGGCTCCAACTGTTCAGCAGGTGAAACTAGGTTAATAAAAATATTTTAAAGCAGTATGGCTCATGTAGTATTCCAAATATAAAAGCAAAGCAAATGCAGAGAAGACATACGTTTGATGAAAAGTTCAACATAAAGTTTACTTGTAAAAATCCATAAAACTGCATGACATAAAGACTACTGCAAGTTAAGTTATTTCACTTAATGACTTTATATATGTTACAGAAAATAACAATCAGGTCTAAACCAACATATTTTGTAGTTTTAAATTATTTTGTATCAAGCACGTTAATAACAAAATATTAAACTATTGAAGAAGGAAAATAGTTTCTATACCTTAGTCCGTATGTCTCCTAAGAGCTGTTAGCAGTAAATTATTGAAAAGAAACAGAAATTGAGAACACGAAGGTAAGGCATAGCAGCATTGTGACTATTACTCTACCTGCCACTGGAAAACATATATTCTTACTGTAAATTTTGTTCTTAGCTCCCTGTATCTGATTAGCATATCACCCATTGCCAAGAAGTAGTTTGCTAAGCTTCAATTTCCAGGGAAATATTATGTGTCATCTGCTGGTTGGTCACAAAGACTTCTCTGTCAAAATCTGTGTGTCTTATGCAGAGATATTTGACTAAGATGACTTAACGCATGCAGTCAATTGCTACTGAAGTATGAAACCTTCTTTTAAACTTTATTTTCCCATCAACTTCTCCATCCCTGTCTCTATTTAACTTCACTTTAATATCTGAATTTTGTCACTGCAACAATTACTACAGCAATGTCCCACAAAAAATTAATTACATAATGCAAAATCCCACATCCCTAAACCCAAAAACCAAGCTAACAAAACATGCCAGAGGGGGGAAAAAAAAAGCTACTTATCCTAAAAGTAAAAATACACATCTCTGCAAAATAACTGCCACTCAAATTTTGGAGTTGAAGCTATTAGTTAAAAATACGGTTTCATTACATACTTAAAGAAGCAGCAGTGTGATTGTTTTCCCCTTAATTACCACTGCCATTTGCACAGGATTCTCATTTTTTACTGCAGAATAATTTAAAGGATATCACAATACAAACTAGTCCATACATTATGTAACAAGCAAGCTTTCTGTTAACAGAACGAGCATATATACATGCGCAAGAGAACAAAGCAAGGGAAACGTAACAAAGACATGAGCGTTTTTGAAAAGGGGTCACCATAAGTAAAAAAGAATGTTTTTAAAGAAATAGAACCTGAAATGCCAAGGATTGTGCTAAAGTAAAAGGTATAAAAATATGTAAGGATTACCATACTGCTGCATTTCATGCATCTTATATTCAAAACCAGGTCTTAGCCAGAAGACTGATACTCCTTTGGCTTGAGCAGTATTATAACTGGCCAAGTATTTTTCATACCATTAGAATAGTAATACAACCTAGAATATTTTTGATTTTTAAATTACATTTGTCAGGACTCTACACTCTACCTTTCCATAACACTGTTCGGAGCAGGGGCTTCAGTCTATGATAAAGCAAGAAGGGTGTTCATAACCAGATTTCCATCTAAATGGAGCCTTCTGTACAGGACAACTGCACATTTAGAGCATGGCAGGCAACCAGGCGTGCAAATAATGCATCAATAAAAGGTTGCTATCCTTGATCGTTCGTTGTAATGACAGATTGTAGCTAAAATATACAAACTAATTTTCCTCTAACATTTCTAGAAGCATCATGCTATTTTGGTTCCAGGTAATACAAACCAGTTTCTATGAAGAAAATTTACTCCTTCAACACAGCAGGACACAGTCAAGCTTTAAGAGCAGTCACTGGGAGCCTGAGTTTCTCTTCAATTTATATCCTTATAAAACACTTTGCCACTTTGTTTACAATATCAGAAAGGGGAAAAAATACTATATCTCACCATGACCTCTTCAGCAACATCTCATAGATAAGCTGATCTCTGTGCCAGTGAAGGCACACGAGTTTTAAGCTAATATGCCAAGAAGACAGTATTAACCAAGAAATCAATAAACTGCCAGACTAAGAACATGACAGAATTCTTCATAACTTTTCCTTTGAAATTTTGTTTCCCGCTGTTCATTCATATTTGGCTATAACTAAATTTTTGGAGTATAATTTGTAGTGTTTTTACCAATGTTCCAAATAATCTTTTTGTTAAAACAGAGTAATAACAAATTCCTTAAAGCATTCTGGTAACTAGATAACAGGTACTTACAAATATTTAATGATATGCAAATAGGATACCTGATGAAAATGTATCTGACTCATAGCATCAAGTATTTTAAATTAATCGAAGATTTCAGCTTGCTGATGTAAATGTCAGAATAGCAAAATACATTATGAGTTCAGTTCAGCTAACTGGGGTGTGGAGGAAGAGAAGCCAAACCCACACTCTTTTTTAAGAACAGTAAAGATTAAGAAAACAAATGGCATAACGAGTTTTAAATTCAAAGTAACGTTTTGAAAACAAAAGAAAATGAAACAAAAATTTATGAAACCCTTCCTGCCCAGCCGCCGGTTCATCTCTTCAGCATCAATCTCAACATGTTGTCAGACAGCACAACTTTAAATGGAACCCAGGCTTAGGATAAGCAAAGTGCTTTAGCTGTCGTCATTCCCAGCTCTGACAAGCCCTCAGCCTTTCCAGAAGTTTGCCTGGCTGCTGTGGGTCAGTGCTACCTGCTCACGTGGCTCCTTGGGCCGCTCCAAGAGAACAGACCAAAGACTATTTCCTGTCTGCTATTGAAAAATGCACATTTCTCAAAAGTTAAGACTTCTGTACGGAACAAAAACTCCAATAATTTGCAGCTCTAGCAATTCAGTTTCACCTTGTTCTGCACCTAGAAGCCAATAAAATAATGAATGACGAGTTCTTTTGCGTACTTTAATGTATAGGTACCAAACATTTTTAGAGCCTGTGTCCTACACAAGTGTGAGATTCTTACCAAGGCATCTGCTACGGCCTCTTCCACGTCAGAACCTGTGTTGAGAACTCGCATAGCACTAACTGATGATGACAATCTACTTGACTGACTAATTCCAAAGCCGGTGCCTGTTTTAACAACAACAAAAACGAACATAAAGAAATCAGTCAGAATAGAAATGTGGGATATTAATACCATACTTATTCTAAAAAAACCCAAGCAGAAGAAAAGCATTTGCTTAACATTTCTAATAAGTTATGGATTGACTAAAATACTCATTATTTTCATTCTAAAGTCTTTAGTGGTACAGCAAAAGTAAGAAACCAGGTAAAAAAGACCCCAAACATAGTCATATATAAACTTTCTATTTCAGTATCACAAGGGCAAAACCCCACAAAACAAAGGTTTTAACTGAAAGAACCTTTTGGTTTTTTTTAAAAATAAATGTCTTCTTCATTTTGGGTTTTTGTTTTAATTTAAAAAGAAGGAAAATATAATAGGAAGGCTACTGAGAATACTGATTAGAAAACTACATGCATAAAGAATGCTCTACACATACTGAAAAATGGAAAACTAAAAGAAGTTCTTCTGCAACTAAAAATAAAATGTTGTTAAGGAAGAAAATAACATTGGAGGGTGGGAGTGGAGACAAAACTCTAGCAACATAAGCACATCTATCTGGCTTATTAAAACCACAAAACTCAAATGAATATAAGTAATACTTTTAAAAACTGAACTACAAAAATAACCAAGTGGGTGGGGAAAAAAAATAATCCAGGATGACTGCACAGATGACAGCAAAGTGTACTCATCCTTCACCTGTAGCCCCATAAACATCAGGAGTGTAGAGGGCACCAGTGGATCTGGAGTGATGTCTGGAAGCTGCAATAACAGGATCATACAAACCCTATCTATTACCATAGAATCACAGTGCTGCAATAGTTGCTTAGATGAATGCAAGAATATTTATCAAGAATATTCAGCTTTAGCACAAGAAATTGAGTATTACATAGAAGGAAAACGCTTCTTGATTCCTTGATTATATAGAAAATGATTATATAGAATTATGTAGGTTTATGTACACTGGATGTTCCATGCATAATTTTTTTTAATTTAAAAGATTAAGAGCAGATAAAAAGCAAGTATGTTTAGGTTCAAAGAAGAAAAAGCGTAGACACACATGCGCACACACACACAAACAGAACCCTCAAAAATATCTAAAAAGTTCCACTGATACTGGTCTTCCACTGTAGAATTAACTCATTCCTAAGCACTCAAGTTAGAGCCAGAGTTCACATACCAAACATTATCTGCAAAAAGCGACTACTGCATGAACTTACTGTGGTAGCAGCTGACCACCTATATAAGCCTATGTGCAGATAAGTCAACCTCAGTTAAAACTCACCACTGTGCAGCTTAAAGTTAAAATTATTTTAAGCTCTTAAACAAAATTGAATAACTTAATGAAACTGGTATTTGACATTTGTATTGTTTTCTTTAAGTAAATAAAATGTGAAATTGAAACACTTATGTTAGTTACTGTAGCTCATTAAAATGCTTTAAAGTTATGGAAACTGGGAACCAAAGATCCTTAAGGACTTTTGAATAAAATTGAGCACCCTCCTCCTTCTGGCACTTGTATAAAACTGGTCTTTTAGAGATTCTAAAGAAGCTGACTCACCATTGCTAATATTTTATTTCTTAACCAAGAAATTTCAAATTCAGTGTGTTTTTAAAGAATTCATCTTCTTTTTTCTTCAGTTCATTTAGCTTGGGATTTTTCAGCCATGTAAATGAAACTGGTTTTGACAAACTTAACTGAATTCAAATGTCTACCCACAGTGATATAAACCCCAGATATAATCTTATAATTCAATAAATAACTGTAAATGCAAATATTTTACACCTTTTTGATCTATAAAGTAATATAAATAGAAACCAGGAATGAAATGAATCATTCTTAACTCTGATTAACTTAGACAATTTAAGAGTCTGACTGAATCAAATAACCCTGACATGGACCAAATTACATTTAGGGAAACACACGTCTTTTAATCTGAATGGACTCCTAAATGATTCTAAGCCCTGTAAAGGTCCCAAAGACAACACTGTTTTTTCCAGTTAAAAGTTCACTACTCTTCACATAAGGTGCAGCCACGTATTTTATTTCATGCATGAAGTTGTTTAGCTAGGGAATGTTATTTTGCAACTAATACTTTGTGGAATACTTGGCTCTTTAGAAAGTCTGTCTCAGCACAGAGGATGTCAAAACACCAGCATTAAGCTTGATAGAGCTTTAAGTACAAGCAATAATGGCATAGACCTTTCTATTGCTTTCCATCAACAAGCCCTGAAAATTAAAGGTACATTTAGAAATTCAACCTTCAGGCATGTAATTCAATATGATCCTCATGATCCTGTCCCCATATATGTTGGAAACATGCTGGGAAAGTTTTTCAGACAGTGAGAAGAAGCACTATATTGAATCTAACGTACCTCATTCTAAAGTGTATTTTCAAGAATATTCTTTGTACCCATTTCAATTGCCAAAATTGTACAAACATTTGCTTTTGCTGTTTCATTTTTTAGAATATGACTCAAACAGGAATTTAAATGGACTTAAAATAATTTCTTGGGTAATACATGGAAATTATACTAGTCTGATATTTAATATTAACTCTACATAGCAGAAAGATACGCACATCCACGTAAATTACAAATAACTTGCTTCTCAAAGTGTCTGCTTTCTCCCAGCTTATCATCTTATACCAAGATGTGAGGTTACATAAACACTTTATATCAATGTATAAAGAAAAGTCATCTTAAGTACCATAGGGCTTAGTGTTTCTAAGTAAAAAAATTATGCTCCCCTCCACCACCACATGTAAAACTGTCTCTAAGACAAAGCTGAATTTGCTTTAATTCAGCTTCCACTTTTACCCTTGAAAACACATTAAACTTAGTATTTTTGATAGAAGTTAAGAGCATCCTGTAAGACAAAACTGGTCCAACAAAATAGTGAATGACATTCAAAATCATTCAAATAATAAGTCATACTAGAAAGAATCCTAGTAATCCTCATTTATTTCAGGTGTAGCTGCCTTTTTTTAACACCACCAGTCTCCTATATGTGCTACTTAACATTCTCTGTGCCATCAGGCAATTCAACCCACTGTATCTGATATCTGAATATAAAAGTTAAACTCCACCAACAAAAATAAAACCTCAGTGACCCATCTTACGGTATTAGTTGAATACAGCTTTCTTAAGCTAACATGCATTCAACCAAACAAAGTATAAATCAGATTTTGCATGCATGCTATTGAAGTCAAGCTGTAAGGGAGCAAAAGAAGCATGAAAAGATCTGCAAAATACCCTTGTTTTTAAAAGAAAATAATCTGCGTACTACAACATGGCCTGCCAGTTGTGTTTTAGTAAAATATACAAGTTTACTAATGGATCCTGCATAATGTCTACTTTTAATTTCATTTCCCAGTTAAATAGCATCTGGGCAAATCAGCATTTATTATTGAAACAGGTTTCATTCAATTTATCTGTACTTTCCCAATGAAACCATGGCTGACAGGCAGCATACTGCCTTAACAGGCCACAGTAAGTTTGCCACATGAATTAGCAGTACAGCCAGGTGCCTCAGTTTGAGATATAAAACAGAGATCTACTATTTTCAGACTGTCTAACAGCTACTATTACCAAGTCCTTGACTTTAAGCTACACTTGAACAAACAAAGGAAGAGGGATACACACTGAAGACTAACTCAGACAAACACACAAAAAGACCAGTTTCAGATACAATCTTAGAGGAGCAGTTTTGTATTACCAAACATTCAAAAGAAAACCCCCAATATGTAAAAAGACTTCTAATCAAAACTTACTACCAACTTCTAGTAATCTCGAGAAGTATGCATGGAGATGACAAGCTTTACCTAATCCTTAACCAACAATATGTTGAAGTAATCATAAGCTAATGTTCCCATGCCTTATTGACCCTTCAGAAACAAGCAACAGCTTGACAAAATCTTGTAAAATTCTTTAAGGGTCAGGCCGATAAGCTGAAATACTAAGTGGAAACAAAAACTTAGAGCAGCTGTAGGAATGGAGACTGAACATGGCTCCACACGTGTGAATGTCAAAGTTTCCGACTCCTCTCTGCTTCCCTATGTAACAACAGCTGCTACTTTAATTTCTCATCACTTGTTCTAGACAGATTAAAAGTAAACTTCAGAACTGTACTGTGGTTCATCTACTGGGAAAAGGACTTCGCTACCTGCCCTAGAAAGCAGCCTCAGAATCCAGTTCTGCTTCAATAGATCGGCCCCTTATCCACACCATCATATTCACTTGCTCTAATAGCAAAAAGCTAATTTTTAAAATTATTTTTTAACAACACAGCAATGACAATATAGATAAGGAGACATAGAATTAAATGTGTTTTCTTCATATACATCAAAATGATTTATTGCCTCGGGAGCAATTTGGAGTACTAGCAGACCCCAGCTGTTGGTGCAGGGAAAGGCCGAGGGTGGCAGCCACACTACATTCTTTGCTCCAGCTGGCCAGTGAGAAATGGATTATCTAATCGCACCCCAGAAATGAGTGCTGTAATAAAAAGAGAAACACGTAATTTCAAATAACTTCCCAAAAGTATCATTGTTCTTTCGAAA
Organism: Columba livia; assembly: GCF_036013475.1. Classification (NCBI taxonomy): domain Eukaryota; kingdom Metazoa; phylum Chordata; class Aves; order Columbiformes; family Columbidae; genus Columba; species Columba livia. The sequence goes on along the minus strand of NC_088603.1, from coordinate 52,818,454 downwards.
ATAAAGCCTCTAGGCATGGCGTATCACACTAATACTGTAAAACTGGCAAATCGAAGAAACTTCTAAAACCAGGGTTTAAGGTTTTAAAAGTAGCATTCCATTTAATTATTTGCATGCGTCACTCAGGTGCTCTCACGAGGATAGCTCTGCCTAGCTCCAAACAAAGGCTATATCCACAAAGATTATATACGTTCGTTACATTTCCAGGAAATCCTTTGCATTTGCATTACATTCCTTTGTTATTCAGATTGTAACCACAAAAACAGTATGAACTGGTTCTTGTTCCAGTGTCGCCACCTTATCCTCTGAGAGAAAGGGCTTCTGAGAGCAAGGGCATCGTCTCCTAACCTTCTACTGCTTGTCTTAACAAATACCATTCTTGTGACTTAACGCCTTTTAAGTGCCCAAAACCTAACATCTGTAAACCTTATTCTTACTAACTTAGTAAGTGCCTAAAATCTATGAACCTTGTTATTTCCAGGCTTGGTATTTAAATAAGACTAACACTAGCGAAGTGTTTATTTTTTCCAGTGTGCAACCCATTCACACATTGGTCAATTCTCCATCGAAGTTAAGCAGTGAGCGAGCCAAAGGAAGGGAAAACGATGGCGGCTGGCTACAAGCTAAATGAAGGAGGCACGGGTTCATTAGGCGCAAATAACGAAGGGCACAGACAGCCATGCACGACAAGGGGCTCCAGTACTTACCGAGGGGTGGAAAAGAGCGGACAGGGCTCGTGTCCCTGCTGCTTTCGCGGCTGGCCTCCCGACTGCAGCCCTGACTCACACTAGGCCGAGGAATGCGGCTGCCTCGCGCTAGTATGATTCAGGGTGCAGACCAACAGCAGCACGGAAGGGAGAAGACACAAGAAAAGTTGCGGTTTTAATGCAATTCTGGTTTGCAGTAAGATCAAAGACGCATTTCTAAGAAAAGACTCCTGTGCGATTATGCTGTATTTTAAGTCATTAACCGTTTCCACACACTTTCTTCATTGCACCGGATGACACTAAGCCTAGCCAGTTTGATTAAATTATTTCTTCTAAAACGGGGATTTACCAACTCTTTACAAAATGATTGAAAAACCTCTTGAAAAGATCAGAGAGGAAACAAGCAACAAAAAACAGATAACTATTAATTCAGAATTTGTGTTCAAGGTAAGTCAATAAACTGTAACGCAAATGAAAAAACCCCACAGCTTTCTAAAGAAGCTTTCTTAATGCAGCTAAGGTAAAAATCAAAATACAAAATCAAAACCAGCAGCAATGCCATTAAAATCAACTGATATTTTTCAATAGTATTTTTCTGTAATGAAGTATCATCAGGTTATACTGTGAGGTTTAAGACACGACATTCATTTTTGTATCACAGAAGTATACACATGCACGCACACATACACTGAATACACACAAAAGTAATGAAGAAAATATTTTCCAAATGGTAACACTTTTATTCAATGGATATGGGTATTTTGGGAATGGGGATAAGAAGAAAAGTGAAAGAGAAGAAAGGAAGGTGAGGAAAAGAACCAGTGCATTCTGACAACCAAAAAATTGAAGTTTCAGCTTAAATTTAAAACTGCCTCATACATCAAAAAGCTCAGAAAACAGGCATGGTTTAGATTTGTATCAACATGTATAATTTCATCATCCACCTGTAGCTAAAAGCAAGCTGTAGATATATATTCAGCATTTAAAGTAAGAAAGGCTACAATGAAACTTATTCAGTGATTCTTACCTACTGACAATCTGGAAGGACTCGCTTCTCTACTGCATCCCTGACTTCGTGGGATTTTGCTTCGTTTTTGTGCAGCTGCAGGATTCACCAACACTCTCTGAACTCCTGTGTTCATAGTGGAAAGTGTGGTTGTTGTCAACACTCTTCCAGGAGACCCAGATCTGCTGCCAGCTGAAGGCAAAATGGATAAACGTAAGTAACATTATAGAAGATAAATAACCATGGTTAAAAACAAAAAAACGCTTACAGTCAGTAGTGAAGTGGTGGTAGATTGAAATGATTTGGAAAAACTTAGAAGGTAAAAATGTGAAATAGAAAGCCTTGGTCCAAGTTCTTATAGCACTACATACATGGTAGATAAAATTACCAATGCAAGGAAGTACTTGGCATGGTATTTAGCACTAGATATGCTCAAGAAACCATAAATAATATTTCTAGTCTTCATCAACAGTTCCAATGCCCCTAATATAAGCATTGGTGTGTTCATTTTTTAAGCTACATGGTCTCACTAATCACATTTTCTATTAAAAAAGAAAAAAAAATGCTAGAAAGCTAAAGGGAGCGACTTCAAACTAGCAATTTCATCATTATCCCGGCTCTTCCAATGCAACCAATGCTGTAATAAAATAACTTCATTTGTTAACATCTAAACTCTTCTCCCTTGCTTTTAAAAGCATGGGGTCTTCAAGGACTATTCTCTGAGAAATTAAATAAAATGTCACTGAAGACAATTAAAATACTCATGTTCACTTCTGTGGAGGTTACCTCACAAATTTGAAGAAAATCTTCAGTTAGTTCTAAACAAGCTTAAAATTGATCACGACATATTTAAGCATCTTACATTTTTATTAATCAAAACTGTACCTTAAAAAGTGTTAGAAATGGTCAACACACTGTACTCACTACCAGAAACTGGTCACTGGTCCCTAATTTTAAATTTTCTGTAAATGAAATATCAAGTTCTAAGCCTTTAGAAATAATCCATTTATAACTAATTCATACCACCAGTTGATATAAATATACTGTTTCCAGCTGCAGAATTCAAGAATTCTGACCAAATAAAAAACAAAACATAATTTTAACCAAAAACTACTTACACACAGATACAAACCCTTCATTAACATTTTAAAAATAATCACGTAACGATATGACCACAGCTACGCTATCAGATCTATAGACTTGACATGCAACATCTCAAAGTGAGTTTCATGGATTACTTCTGATGAGGCACATTTAAAAAAAGATACAAGTTGATTAAAGCTTCTCTATATGGGAAAAGAAACAAAATCCCCAACAAAATAAAACATATATTGGGTGGAAGGCAGAAAACTAAAACAATGTACCATGCATATACTTTCAGATTCATTGTTTGAATTCAAACTTGAAATGATTATTTAGCAAAATCCCTTTTCCAAACTACGCACCTATTCAGCAGAAATGATAAATAAAATATTATGCAGGCTGAAAAAAATAAGCATAATTTCTATAGCAAAAAAAAAAGAATAGGCAAATCTATAACTGCTGTAGTCTGCAAAAATTAAAGGTTTGGCAGTTTTTTCATATCACGGCATTTCAACTTAGGCCTGATACTAATATGCCTTCTTCCTGGCCTACATCTCTAAAACAATAAAATATTGTGAAAGTTTTCACAATATCGGAGACTTTTAAAATATTTTCTTCAATAGGTCAGAAGCCTGAAAAACTTAACTCTTCTAAGAATATACAGAAGAAATGCAACCTCTCATTCTAATGCTTTCTTTATCTTTCTATTGTCTGACTTACAAAGTACACCACTCTAGTGTAAATACCAAATGAAGCTTAGTACCCTGAAAATATTATGCTAATAACAGCACCGGAATACTGTTGCCAGTACTAACACCAGTAGTTGATCTAAGTGAACCGAATGACGAAAAAAAGGATTTCCAAAATGGTATTCCACCATGACAAAGAACTCCCATCTCTACTGCCTCCTAAATTGGGATTGCATCCAATTAAGGAAGAGCAGCATACAGAAAATAAAGCGAGCCAAAATTTCTGCTGAATAGGGTCCTTATATGAGATATGTCAAAACAGGTGATCAAACAATGATGTATACACAAATTCTGTAGACTCTTACCACCAATGGGGTTAGCAGACTGTGATCCTGAACAAGTGTAAAGGCAGGATTAGGGTAAGGGTTTATAATCCATGAAGAGGGAGGGAGCAGAGCAGATTAAAAAATGGATGGCAAATGGAAATAAGAAAGCTTTAGTCATTTCACACAGGAAAAAAAGCCACAAGGGGGTTATGCTAAAGCAGTGCTTTTAAGTAGCTTCCACAGTTGAAGAACTAAACTCAGATGCTATATACAAAGCAGATGAAGCAAAGCTGCACAGGCAAATAACAATTCTTCAGCTTTCGAAGCAACAACTGGATAATGCTGAAGAATTACATTTCAATTAAACATGAAACTGTAGCCTTCATGTCACTTTAAAAAAATATTACATTGCCAAAAAGGTTCAAGAAGTTCAACAGCTGAACAAAAATTACACACAAGGCCAAAACATTTTTTTGGAGACAGACAGTAAAGGAACTGAGCTGCAAGTGCGGTGGATGACAAAATAAAAAACCTCACAATGGTACAACTGAAAAGACTTGCATAGAATTTCAGGTCTTCCTCTTTAAAATCAATCTGAAGTATAAAAGTAGCAATTTGTTTCCATTCGGAAATTTTATACTTTTTTTCTGAATGAGGATTGTAATGTAGTTTTGGCACACCTTGTTCAACTACCTGATGACCAAACAGGAAGGGAGAGGAAAAAAATGGAATGATTTTTTTCCATAGATAAGAATACAATGAGATATAGATCGCATATGCATTTTTAATATTACAATTTAAAAACAGAAGAGGAAGAGTAAAGGGCTTCTAAAACCCTAAAACCAATTTTTTTTTGGAAAAGCATTCAAGTTTGCAAGTCTTTCATAACATGATCTTTGAACAGAAGTACTGAATAGCTGTAACCCTAAATTTACGAAAGTATCGGTGTTACAGTGGCTTTTCAAAAAAAAGGCTTAAAATCGAATATGAAGCTATTCTCCCACTATAAGCTGGGGAACCAAAACGATCCCCTGTATGGAAACATCAAGCATCTCGCTCTCCATAATGCTGTGAAAATTTTCAGTCTCATAGAGAAGCATCACCCAAACAGCCGACACAGTGCCTGACAGTTCTCCTTTGCCTCTCTATTTGTATTTGCCCCATTTATCTTCCTTAAAACATCTCAGAATTCTTGTTCTCCCCCACTGACAGGTTATAATGAGCTATCTGCAGCCATCAGTTCTGAACAGAAGTAGTAATAAAAGGCTGGAAATATGCATTCGTGCATTTATTCACACTATCGCATGTAGACAAATCCAGTTATTTCAATAACAATTCAGCTTATCTCTTTAGACATTAATACTGTGCAAAACCAAAATATTTGTCACTATTAGCGAAAAGAAACTGAAAAATCTTCAGTTTGTTTCACTGAAGATACAGATGATCATCACAGAAGTCTTCTAATGCTACCTATATTTAACCCCTCCCCCAAACAGATTATCAAACACCTCAACTTTTTAAGAAATTACCAAATCTATTTAAAGTATGAAGGTATTTTCAAAAAGCTTATTTCAGAACTTTCTTAACATTAATGTTACAGATACTGCTCACAGCTTTTCATGACGGGAAAAACTGATTTGACAGGACTGTTAGCTCCTCTCTCCCTTACATTATTAATTCAAATATTCTTTGCTTATGATATAGCATAGTCATCTTAACAGTGAAAACAAAGTTTTGCACAACCTTTGTCACAGTCAATAACTATATTTTATTTTCAAGCTCTCATTCCATGTACACTCGTGGGATTAGAGCACCATCAAAGCAAAAAATTAACTTAGGAGAAATTCTGTTACTGGATTTTATTATTTTATATTTATCTGTTCAGATTTTTTAAGAGTTTTATTTCACAAAACCTGCAGGCATTGGATCAGGTTTGATCCAACAGTATTTGTTTGAAAATAACATAATGTAAAACTGAATGGGAAGTACTCTAACAAGAAAAACAAACCCCACGCTTTTTTAACCTCTAAAGTAATTCTATTTATGATAAAAGCAGTCATTGCTAGGAAGACAAATGTTTCTGCCACTAAACACAGAATTAGGGGTTTTAAGGGTTACTGATAGCAAAATAGGTATACTGGAAAATCCAAAACCCATGTAATTTACTGGGTTTATAACATTAGACCTGACAAAATATAGGACCGTTTAGTTGATTTTAATTTTAGTGTTGCTTCCTTTCATTAATTTCATTGCATTTCACTTAATTAAACAAAGATAGGAACCTGAAAACACTACAGAGCTTGGTCAGAAGACGTCTGTTGGAGATATCAGATATGTGAACAAATTGCTGTAGGTCAACCAGTGCCAAAGAATGTGGGGTGATCAGGCCTTCTTAATTAATGACAGTGCTCAGATCATAAATTTTGCATTTGTTTTGGTTTCTAAACGAACATAGATAATTACTGTGGATTAGCTGACATACAGGCAACTGATTGTTTTAACCCTTTGATTCAATGTAAGCTAAGTACCTGATTATAAATTTAGGGTTTTGTGTTTTTACTCCAAAGCAGATTTAAGTAAAGGTAACAGCTATAATACGCAAAGAGGGGTATATACTCAAGAGCTAGAGAAGTACCTAGCTTAAAATGGTAACAGGTATTTCTGGCTGAAAAACAAGACTTCTTGAAAAATGAAAAATTAGGTTTTGCAGGTAACACTGAGGACACCATTCAGCCTACTCATTCTTCTGTATTACTTGCCCATGTGTCACATGTAATGGATACAGGAGTTTACTGGTCTTTTATGTTGGAGAGGTCAGAAAGGGGGGAAAAGAATGTTGAGAAGTTATAACTGAAGACAGAATTTAAGGGTAGATTTCATTTCCTGCTGTTATCTAATTTAAATAGCAAACTAAGACCTAACCTAGTATTTTGTCCAGAGAAAAACAACATGAATTAGAAAAGCATGCAAATACCACTGACCCAAAACACTGAAAAAAATACCTTCATTTTTGTCTGGCGATGATGAACCTAAGGCACAGAACAACAACTCAGTATGTAGCTTGTTTTTAAAATTAACTTTGACTGTAGCCATTGGTCAATGAATATATACTTAAACATTTGGCCTCTTTATCAGGTATAGCTGACAAACTGAAAATACATACGCTGAGACTGCGACACCACTTTGGTTCTACTCCGTCCTCTGGAATCCGTCTTAGAATTTCCAATACCAACAGAAGGTGTTGAGAACTTTGTTCGTATACGACCTAGAAAAGAAAAATGGCATTAAATCAGTTTTTTTACAGTAATGTAGAAAGCAAAGCATCAGTAGTATTTACTAAGTTTCTGTAGATAAAAAAGAAGCATAAGGTAACTCAATCGGTGAAAATTCGCTTGGGATAATTAGCAGAAATTTGAACACCTTAAGGGACTTAGTAACTGAGGAATCAAAATACTTCTCCTCTAATACTACATGTTCCAGTAAACAATTATTATATTATCACTTAAACACCCTGAACTAGCTAGCTAGTTCTTGCTTCCTACATAAATAGATTGACTGTATGAAAAAAGGGGAAGTTTATTAAATATAATAGGCAATGCATACACTAATGATGATGATCAGGTACAGTCTTCTGATTATTACTTGTGGTCGTAGTTCTATTTTTCCTGTCATAAAACTACAAAAATTACGTTGACTAGTTTTTTAATAGGGTTCTGACGTTTTGTCCTAACTTCACTCGTCCTTTTAAGAAATTTAAATGCTAGCTTTCCTATTACTGCAGATTCTACTGTTTTCCTGGCCACAGTCGTATAGACTTGTGCAGGGTTTCCCAAGCCTTTTGCGGAGACCAAATACACTTAAGTACTTTCTCAGTGACAACATAATTAAATACTACTCTCCGCAACAGATAGAACTGAGAAAGAGATTAAAGTGAGTATCTACAATTAAAACAATAGATCCACCTTTCTCTAGAATGCCAAACCATCTTGGTTTTGGGTTAAACTTTTCTCCATTATGAGCCACGTTCCTCATAACATCCAGAATATACAATGAAGTTACAAAAGAAAGGAAGACCCCAGCTGGATGAATTATAGGTAACTGAAAGATTATTCGTAAAAGAAAATAGTAGAGTCATGTGCTACATTTCCTAAGCCAACCTCTTAAACAATAGAAAAATGAAACAAAACCTAAACCCAGGCTAGACATAATTCTTAAAAGTTGCAAGAATTAAACCCAAAATACTTGTACAGGGTGGATCTAGCTCAACAAGTAATCCACTTTTAAAACCAGCATCATTCAAATATTTTCTAGACAAGCAGAGTCAATATTTGACTCAGAAGAATAACAGACTGTTATTTAGTTCTAGCCTCTTTAGGCTTTCCACAGCAGAATTTGGAGACCAACCAAGTTAACATTATTCATCCAAGCAGAAGGAATAGCCATAGATGAGAGTCTATAAGAAGAGAATCAGGATAAAGGAGGTTATTTACTAAACTATTAGAAAACAATAGGTTAGCAAGAACGGTTAGATTAACTAGTCCAAGCTCTACTAGTTATCCCCGTGCAATGGCAATGTTTTCCCACTGAGTGCTGTGAGACTGCAAGGCATGTAACTGCATTCGGAATTTGGTTCAAAATCCTAGGAATACAGAGTGCCACTATTTAGATATTTAGATACTGGTTAAATTATCGCTTGGAATCTGGCTCAATTTTATCAAAATAATAATAATAAAGTATTTTGTATTTAGGGAAATGAACTTGGAGCCTCTACATCCATTCACTAATGACAGGTTTAAATGTTACTAGCTTATTGAAAATGAATTCCCAAGTCTCAAAGAGATAAGTAATAGTAGCATCTGCTTCCCAGAGCATGAACACATTTGATGAAATATTCTGTGACAAGATTTGCTTTAAAAAACAAATGCAAAATTATAAAGCTCCTATGTTTTCACACTAAAATGTTAAGCAATGACACTTCTACTGCAGATGAATACTTGAGAATCAAAATAAAAGCAAAAGAATTTAAAAAACACTACATGACAACCAAGTATTAGATGCATAAGCTATCTGGAGTTATGAACCTTCACTAAGCCCCAGAAAGACCATATTCTATTTCTAAAGCTTGAATTGTATCAATGAAAATATGAAGCTGAAAATATTAGCTAGTCTGACAAAATATTTTCTTACCATCTTCAGAAGCTGTTCCTAAACAGAAAAAATAACAAAACACATGATATTCCAAACAATACTGTGTCTCTCCAATTCCTTTGAGATTAATCTTATGAACCTTGACAAATTTTATTAAGTCAAGGGGGCTAAAGTTTTTTTGTTGTAATTCCATTACAGAACTCAAGCAAAATTATCAAGAAACATCCATACTATATTGTTAGTGATTTACAAGAACACCATATATAGCACTGCCATCCAAACTTGTTACAAAACCACCATCAAAAGAAAATTAAATGAGTCAATTAAATTTTATGTACAGCTCAAAACAGACATTAAAATATGTTAATGCAAGCTCCTCTGAAAATACAAAACATACTATTATAAATTACCTCAGAGGAAAACACAAGGTCAGTGTTTCCCACACTGGACAGTGATGATTTGATAGGAACTGCCAGCAAGAAGGATTTATCTGAATTAAGTCCATTAATTAGTCTGAAGATCTACATGCACAAGATCAAGTTTTGCTCAGAGAAGTTTAAGTAAAATGAGCTTGCTGAAACCGGATCACACTTAAACAGGTATGCCAAACTTTAACAAGGCTTGATTATGATAAAATGAGTCAGACAAATCCTTTTACTGACATCGGTACCTAGGAATTGATGGGAAGCTATCTAAAGAGCACACCTTCCTCTAAGTTCCTTTGAAACAAATCATTATGGAATAAAATGTTATGTTAGTAGTAATAGAAATGTTAAATGCCTCAAAAAAATCTAAGTCTATTTCCATTTTTGTTTTCACTCTTTGACGTTTCTGCCTTGTAAGAGAACGACAATGATTAAAATGTCTGTCTTTGGCCAGCCTGAGCTTGGCTTTCTCAGCACATCTGGTTATGGCTTTCTCACATTCTACTGTCTTCAAGGCACTGTTTTTTAAAACTCCCTCTAAAAAATAATTCAGTGTAAATTTCAATGCTTCTTCACAAAAATGAGTTACACTAATATGTATGTAGGATTGTCTCAAAGTTTTCCAGTCTGTATGAAAAAAAGAACAAACCCTAAACTACCTGCTCCCCATATCCAACATTCTTCCCAAGCTGGACCTTGGAAAGCAGGTTCTATGCAACACCCAAGTCAGGCTCACAGAGACCTCTCCTAAAAAGGCTGGTTCTGCTTCTCCTGCCTCTTCACCTTTGTGCTTCCACCAGGTTTGGATAGCTACAGGCTCAGTGTCAGCTCCAAAAGCCAAATAACAAAATACTATTCACTTTTGTTTTATGAAATCAGCTTTCTGGAGTTTGTTCAGCTATAGTGATTGATAATGGAGCATTACAAGGCACTAGTGAAACAAGTGGTAAAAACATGTGGCCAAGATTAGTGGGAAACAGCAAAACGATTATTTCCTTCTAGTGGTTTTTAGATCAGGGTAGCTCTATCCCACAATTACAGTTGCAGAGCCGAGCTGTGCTTATTCTGTCTCACACATCATCTCTACAGATATCCTCCAGGAAAAAAAACCCCAAACAACGCTGTTATTCTGATCTGTTTTGCAGCACTTCCCTACTATTTTTAAACAAAAGTGTGAGACACCATTTGTTGTGACTACCAGTGTGAACAAAAGAAAAAGCCTGTACACATACACATGGCCCTAAGAACCTTGATTGCTGGTGACAATGCATATAACCCCAAGATTAAGTGTTTAGCACAGATACGAATAAATCATATTATACACTACATAAGGAAATCTGATATGAAAATAAGCAAGACAGACACTACTATCCTGCACAAACTCCCCTCCTTTTAGTAAAGTAAGCTTGGCATTTGCAATACTCAAAAATGGCTCAAATTCTTCCAAAAAGTACCTCTCATGAAACTGATTATCTGAGCTTTAAAATGATTCACGATTCTGGGTTTTAGTGATCTGCCTTCTTGCTGTTTTCATTTCTACGAAAAATACCACCTGCTTCGCTTCCAGTAAAAAAAAATTATTTGAAATATGAACTGTTAATAAACAAATTACAATTATTAAGTAAGTAGCAAACATAACTGACTCATTAATTTTTCCCAGGCAATAAATTAAAACTAGAATTATCAGGCAACAAGCTGGGACTCAGTCACTTTATTATATGGGAAGCAGTACTTAGAAACCTGAAACAGACAACTGCTATGAGAAGCCTCATTCTCAACTGCTTTGTCATTGTGATAAATATATATGACAACTTCCTCCATGTGCTTACTATAGTGAATTAAGAAAAAAAAAAAGTGCTATAAAACTTAGCTGCAACACTATTTTAATGGGTCTTTTTAAGAAGCTATTCTTCAATAGAATTACATTGTATTACGTCATTTACGGGCACTTAAAACCCTGTAACTAGACTAGATTTTGATAAGACTGCTTTTGAAAGAGAAGATTTTAGTCTTATGTTAAAAAAAAAAGTCTTAAGTTATGTTGTCAAGCATCTTCTGCTCTCCCACTGCTGTTCTGCCAAGAAGTAAAAAAACTTGACTTTACAGGTAAAACTATGAAACTTGAGGGAACTAGAGCCAATTAAAAAAAAAAAAGCAAGTACTGATTGCAGAATTGCTCTGTAATTAACAGAGCCTTTATAAAAAACGAATCCAATTTCTGATAAAGTTTCTGTTGCTGATACAGACCAATCAAAAATACTGACAAATACAGCAATAACACAACACATATTAAAACATCAAGATTACATACAGGTTAATGAAAACAGCATAGTGTTTTGTTAATGAACAGACAAATACATTAAACGTGACTAATTTAACATAGAAGACACTTTTAAAAATATTTAATAGAATTAGAGGACAGACTAAACAATTTCTTACCATCCATCTTGTCAGAAGTATCCTCTTTGTTGAAAAAGCAGGCAAAGAAACATGGAAAACTTAGTGTGTTAGAATAAAGATGTTCACAGCAGAGTCATAAAACATTAATTAAGGAAAATACATTAATATTAAATACAGCAGACACATTTATCTAATTCATGCATGTATAAGCTACCTTAAGTAAAGTTGGTTTCTCTCAGTTCAAGGTACAAAATTACAGAATGGGGTACACGTACCCAGGCATGGACCTTGAATCTGTCCCTACTACCCAGATTTGGGCAAATCCTTACTAGTAAAATATTTATGAACTCTTTCATGCTTTGTGTTCAACAGTTACTGAAGCATCAGCACATATTTATATCATTACTGAGCCACAATATTTATATTTCTTCTGAAATTTGCCATGGAGCATGAAACCCCACTTAGGGTAAGGCATGGGAGGGAAAAAGACATCACAATAAAGACAGAGGACAAATACGAGAAAGTTCCACTCTGGTTTAAAAGCATTAAAGATTTATCAGTTCAGCTGGAAGGCAGTGCATACATACTCTGACAGTAACAATCAAAATTAAAATATTTAGTGTGAGACTTATATAATTAGTGCTCAAGTCTCCTCAGAAAGGACCTTAATACTATAAGGATGTCAAAGACAGTCAACATCTAGAATAACTAAACTAGAGGATGTCCTCCTGCTGCTTGAACAGTCTTAAAAAATCATAAATAAGCAAGCAAGAGTTCTATTAAAAATAAAAAGGGAAAAGATGGGTAAAGACAACTATAGATTACTATGTTCATGAACTTGTGGTCCTCTGAGGCTACAAATTTGGCAGTTTTTTAACTAAAAAGGTAGATGTTTCTCCGTACATAAGGGTGAAAACAAACTCAAGCTCCAGCAGACAATGTTCTTTATTTTGGTATTGACTACAACATCTGAGAAGATGTGGAAAGTATTAAGGAAATATAGTACCATTGTCTAAATATTTTAGTACCATGGTCAGCATTAACTCGACAACTCTATCATTTAGTATTTGGACTAGTATAAACATCCCCCTTAATATGAACAGAGGGGACGACATTACAAAGTTGTCTATTTTCTGAAACATGGCATTTGCTTGGATTCACACACCATGCATTTTAAGGTTACATCTAAAACTAAGAGCAAACAATATTTTGAAGTTAATGCATAGTCAAACACAGTCACAATCTCTACACAGGTGAGAGAGGACAGCTACATGTCATTTAAATTATCTTACCACTATTAAAAAACTGTTAGGAGAATAAGCCAAGGTAAATGCAGCAGTACTGCTTTCATGAGACCATAAACAAACCTGGGTCTTCATGACTATTGCTGCTATCTGTAATAGGATTTGACTTTACTATACGTTGCTAGTATCACATTATTTCATCATTTTAAACAACCATTGTATTCTTTTCCAACAAGCGATTGCATTCGCTAGCACGGCAAAGCTTCTGGGTATTCAAATTCTTCAAAAGAACACAATCTGGACTAACTGTCTATTTGTTCCTCTCCAGCACCGATTTTCACCAAATCTTAAAAAGTACAAAGGGAACAAGCTGTTTCTTTATTTCTGCTATTTGCCTGCATTAAACCATCACTATCTACTACCCTGAAAACCTCTGTGGCCTTCTTAACCACTGCTCACAAAATCCTGGGCATGAATCCCATATTGCTTAAAACGTTCTGAAAGCAAACCAATACTCCAATCAAGAGCTACTTTTTTGTGAAACTCTTAAGACTGAAGTAGCCCATTTAAGCAACATGAAGAAGATACATTAACAGAGAGAGATTTCTCTTTCTCCATTTGACCTTTTTTCCTTAGCTGCATGCTCTGTCACCTTCACTTCTCACAACAGCTGAACTCCAGCTTTATCTGAGCTTCACAATGTGTCCTGTTGCACATCAAAATAGACCAAGCAATACTCTGATCTTTGAAAATAATCATCCCACCTATTTCAGGCTTTTAGGTGCTAAGATAGGAGGAACTGAGAATTCTTCAAGTGATAACCACAAGCATATCTCCTCCACCAAGCAAACTGTGCCGCTTTGTGTCCACTTGCTACCCAGCAGGTTCTCCGATTCCCCCCGTGGACACTAGAGGGAGCCCACACCTGAAATTGCTTTTTCAAGTAGCAAGTGAGCATCTCTCACTCTCAAACTTTATCCGAAAATCAATGGTGTTCAAACCATTTCAAATAGGTCCTGATCACAAAAGAATCTACTTATTTAGAATCGTTTTTAACTTAAATTTTAATTTTAAAAAAGCATAATCAAAACCTTTGAAAACGACAGCCTATGTGTATCCTAATATCTCCCCAAACACAGTTTATCTGCCTCTCTTGTGATCGTCTTCAGCAACACTGACAGAAGGACATGCCTCCCTGGTGACCCAGCTGGCACATAAGCTGAGAAGAAAACACTAACAGTTTTGTGAACACTGAACCTCATCTCCCCCTTTGCTATCCCTTCCCTATAGTATGGATAACCTAAAAAGAACAAGAACACGACCATATTCCTTTACCCTCCCCACCTACTGGTTTAACTCAGACTTAGTGGAGGTTCTACCATCTATCACCACTATCAAATACTTTTTTGCACTCTTGTAATTTGTAGCACCTTCTATGTCTAACAGCAAATATGCCTGTTAGTGAAAACTGTGACCTAGATAAAAACATGCACACAGTACCATCAGCATGCTTAGGAAGAAATCTACTAAATCAATGTTGTATATTACCATGTAAAACACTTCAATATTACATGAAGAAGCGACCACTTACTGCCAGGATGTCTCTTTAGCATTGTTATAAAATAGCCGGCTAAAGAGCTGAGAAAAATGGAAAATCAAGAATCCTAACACTCATTCCCCTGTTAGTTTTAGAAACAAAAGCTGATCACCGTTTGCTGTTAAGTGAAGGTACTGCTCCTTTCAATAGTTAATATTGATTCCAGATAAACACATTTGAAGACCACGGTATGGATACATTCTTTGCACCTGCATTCTTCTAGCACAATAAAGCACCTAGCAATTGGGTAACTTACATGAAAACACCTGCCTCTTTTGCAGTACTCTAATACTACTAAAAATAATAACAATTTTTCAAATGTAGAAGTATTTTCCTGACACTTTTTGATCAAAAACCTCAAAAAATATTTTGCAGTGTTGCAAAGATGTTTCCTTACCTAGCGATGCATACGATCCTGGAGGTAGACCAGCTGCTGACAAGCGCCCAGCTCCGGCTGTCTGCCCAGCAGCGTGGCGCGCCTTCGCACCGGCGGCAGCATTGACATCAATGTCGCTGCGAGACCTCTGCAGAGTTCCTGGGCTTGGAACACTCTTGCTGCTGCCTGAAACTAAAAAGAAAAAGATAAATAAATAAATATATACATATATACATATATATATATATAAGGAAGTTAGTTGGTAATTAATAAAATGACTTGAAAAAAAGTCAGCATTTTCTGCTACTGCAGCATATCTGCAAAAAGTACAAGAAAACAATATAACATAGCGTAAGTCAAGTTAATATTAAACAAAGTATTTTTGCGGTTAAGAAGCAAACTAGACCTGGTGTTGCCATGAAATCCAGATAACGAACAGTTTATTTTAGAGTAGTATTAATCTTCATTCAGCATGAAATTTTACCATTACTTAATACAAACTATGTGCTCCCACTCTAGTTCAAATTACATAATTCTGAATATTTCAATAATGTAGCAAGTCATGTAAATGTTCACAAACATAAGGAAATTCACAGCATTCCTTGTGATACTGGGGGAAGATAATATTCCCACACTTCAGAGAGGATAAAGCCACAGGCAAGCTGAGGGCATACCTTGAATTGCTTTATGGTCTAATATTCTGTAAAGTATTTTTATATCCACTTCCTATTATTTACTGATTATTACCTATTTGCTTCAGTTAATTTTAACCACTCGTTTATGTCTTCAAAACCTGACTCCCCCTTAACAGTTTCAGTATCAAGAACTCTCAATTATTGGCCATTTGTAAAAACGGAGTTCAATTATTTACTCTACAGGAGTTACAAACACATTATGTGAAAACGAGGACAAAGATATGATATTCTGAAAACTCAAGACAAAATTAAACTCTTTGTATTACAAACCTGGTGTGTGTGTGTGGTTTTTTTTCACAGCAGCAGTTACACGTGAATAGATAAAAGGTACAAGTCCTTAAAAGTCCTGAATTTCCAATTGCCTTAATCCTACTAATAATGAGTAGACCACAGAATAATGTTTTGCTTCTTTGCGAGTGACTCTTCCATGACAAAACTCCAAGACGATGATCAATTAATAGTACCGGTACAAAGAAAACTAAGTCTTATACTTGAAACAACTGAAAATATATAAAAAGTGAAGTAAATATTTGGCAATCATAGCTCCAGGTGCAGGCTGTAGTTTCACGTATCATTACTGAAGTTGGAAACAGAGTAAACGCTTAAGACTCTAAGACTTAGAATTTTTAATTCAAATAACATAAAGCACTATAATTGTGCACAACATTGTAGAGCAACCACCTTACCTCTGCCTGCAAAGTTTGCTGGGCTGGCTGCAGACCATTTAGAAGACAGAGGGCGACTGAAAATAAAAAAAAATAAAAAAAAGAAGTCAATAAACCCAGTAAGTCTCATTTATCAGATCCAAAAGGCAAGAACAGAAGGCTTCTGTTCTTTTCTGCCCTTCAGTTTTCTCAGTATATTTTAAATACACACAACTAACACAGAAAGATAACGAAAACACAATCATCTTATCTTTTGTATTTTATAAAATTATGTCTTCAGCACAAAGCATTAATCCTTTGGTTACCAATAGGCACACTTAGCTAACAAAGTTCAAGCACTCCAGACTTGGTCATAGAAACATTTAAGATTGTCAGTACAAGGTTTTAGCCACAGAGCTGATCTTCAAAATCAGTTATCAAACAAAAATAGCGGGAGCTACAGAAAAAAAACTTGATTTATGAAATAAATTGCGTGAAGTATTGTCTGCAGTAACAAGGAGAACAGATGACCAATTCATAAGCCTCTGCCAGTCCTAGATCTCCCAAGAATCGAGTTACAAATTAAAAAGGAAAATGCAGGAGCTCCCAAGCAGATAAACTGAATTTCCCGTTTCAATGTTGAGAGCCCCCACAATTTATAAAATGAGAAAAAGCCTATTTTTTTTCTTTGTGTTTTCTCTCCATTCCACTTTACTCTTACTGCAAGTGTGAGTAGTTGCTGAAGAAATATCTTTCTGTCTACTCAAGTTTAGCTGTGAGCCCTTCCTTCTGACTGGTTCAGGTGGTAAAATGCAGGCAGAGGAACAAGGGAAAAACAAAAGACTAAGAGAAGAAACCATGATACTTTATTAATGGATTCACCATATCTAGCCATCTAAATATTTACCTGATTGCGAACGGTTCTATTTGCTGAAATAGTTGGCTATTTCATCAATAGTCATATTACAGCCTGAATCTAGAGTCTCAGCTTTAGTAAAAATAATCCCTTTCTAATTTTAAACTGAGAGGCAGAGAGAAAAGACATGCATAATGTGTATTTATCCAAATTATTAGCTCAGGTGCTCAATGATAACATAAATGTCAGCACTGTTACCCAACTCCTCACAGAAGATCACATATTTGCAGCTTATCATTAATAATACCTTCTCTTCTGACATTATTAACTAGTGTTTTGGAGGCATTTTGCTGCAAGGAAGCAGAGGAGGCCCAGGCAAAGCTCCTGGGTGCACCCTGACCTCACAAGTTGCTCCGATCAGAAGGCCCAGACAACTGTTACGATTTCAGCACTTCAACAATGTGTTGAGATTGACATTTCTTTTCAAGAGCTTCATATATAGCAGGTTGGCAAATGTCACCACATTTCTCTCATTCTACCATCCTCTTTAAAACCATTTTTGGCCAATGATCTGCAAGAGCTATTAAGTGCAGAGGGTCAAAAATCACGGAGGATCAGACTTTTAGGAAAACAATACCCATATTTATTAAGTTAGTCTATACATGGAGAACTCAGCATCTCTATTAGAAGCCAGAAATATAATTTTTGGTAACACAGGGAAAACAAAATGCATCTAAATGCAGAACCGGTGAAAGTTCAATTACAAATTAATTAATTTCCAATATGATCTCTTCTGTTCATCTCTTATTTTACTCCTCCCTTTCTGTATTACAGTACTGGCATATCTTGCAATACAGGGAGTAACACTTACTTGAATTTAGGAGTATTTTAAGATTCTAAGTTCTCTGTAATGTAGTTTTTAACATTTTATTACCAGCAACTCATTAAGAGAACTTTGATTTTTCAGACAGAAAATACAGATTAATTTAAACAAGAGTAATTAATATCTGAATAAACATTTGTTTGTGGAAGAATGAAGTGTTAGCAATAGCCTACATTGAAGACAATTATTTACAAATTTTTTTAATAATTAAAAGTATCCTAGGAAAGACAAGATTTGATGTAGTAGTACTACTACTACTGTTTTACATTTATACTAAAAAGCCCATAGATTTCTTTTGCTATTGGTACCTAAACAAACTTTAATCTATTCAGCTCAAGATTGTCTATACAGTTTATCACACCACTGACTGCAGCACAGACCCACACTCCAGTAATGAGCACAGCTGCAAAATACTGCTAATACATATTCCATACTGTGAAGACAGGAAAAAACATGATCCCTCATCTGATTGAATCTCCCTGTCAATGTCTCTTTCTCATACTTACCAGTGAAAACAGATAAAAAAGGATTAACACCATTATTTGTTACTTATTCTTTGCACCAGAATGTTGGACATCAAGATGTGAAACTTAAATATATCTTGGTCTAACAGAAGCTTCTAAGGACTAAACATATGAGTAAGAACAGCCTGCTAAAATCCAGTTAATGATTGCCCTTATTTTTCACCTTGCTAAGGTAATATCATCATACAGCAAAACCCAATAAAAGATTTTTTATTAAAAAAAACTAAGTGTGACAAAATACAATTTTAGCTTTTTTGCACACCACAGCAGACTGGCTCATTTGCTTTTGAGAAACAGTTTTTATTTGTTTATAGGCTAAGAAACACTCAAGGGACCCTTACTTGAGGCTCTCCTGCGAGCTGGAGGATGACCTGTCTGACTGGGGGAGAGATGCTATACTGCCAGAATTCTTCAAGTAGGTCTGGAGGCTTCTTTGATAGGGTGGCTCAAGAGAATTGTAGAGAGTCTCAGCTTCACTAGGAAAGTGATTTCTAAGACCCAGATAAGCCCTGCAAAATAAGAGAATAAGCATGTGCAATTACTCTGTATTTTATTCAAAGTGTGGAGTCAGGAAGTAAAGATTACACAATGAACCAGGGATGGGAGGGAAAGGAACTCAGACTGAAAATAACTAATGCATACGATACCGTTCATCAAATCATAAGAGAAACTAGCTACACTGACTGAATTAGTATTTTCAAAATAAGTAACTTTATCCTCTGAAATTCTCACATTCACTTACCAATTCTGCGGGGAAGGCAAGAGAAGTTCTTTTCCAGACCACTCACTAGTTAAAGTGCTGCAGTTGTTTAATGACTTAAAGGGGGTAATCAAGAATGATTCTGCAGCAATATCAACCTTCCTGACTCCTTTTTCAGTAGAATCCTAAAATGCTGCACAACAGTATTATTTGGCTCAACTTTCAGAATGTCTTTTGCAAAATAAACTCGACATTAATGCAAAACTTCAAGAACAGAAATATCCATTTTCAACCTAATGTGTGTTCTCTTCTTCAGCCACAGTTATCTGCTCACCTCCAGGTAAAGCCTTCTTATCACTCACGTAAAACGTAAAATTTTTCAAAGCAAAAGGTAGTCAAAACTCACTTTCTTGCCTCCACTCTTGCTTCTGCATCAGCGTCATGAATGCCCTTCTTGATGGTTTCAACCAAGACAGCTGCATGCCTAGGAGAAAGACATTCTTCATGTTATTTTGTTACTCCAAATTATATTTTAAGTATTCAAGTTTAAGACTTCAATTGACATTTCTCTAAGTAAAAACCAGCTGAGGTAGTAGTTCCTTCTAAGATACGAAGTAAGCAAATGCTTGAGTACACCGATGACATAATTGCACCTTCTGTAAAGGTTTAGGTAAGCTTCCTCTTTCAATTTAGAAGAATTCTAATCTACTTTTCAGACATACATCCACCCATCACACTTTAAAAGTTATTTTAAAATATCTTTTCTAAAGACATCTGCTTTCCTGAAAAGGAAAAAAAATATTTCTCCTACCATATTAGTAGTAAGATAAAAGTTAAGATTTGCTTTCCTGGAAATTCACCTCTGAAAGCTTTTGGCATATGAGTTCTAAACCTGAACGCATTCTCAAAGAACAGCAAAGTACCCATCAGAACAACCAAAAATTGTGATGATAAACAGACTTTAATTCAAGACATGTTTGGGTGGCTGCTTTATTTGTTTGTTTTTGAGTGGGGAGGCTGGGCTATTTTGGTTTTGTTGAGGTTTTTTTCTATGTTTGCCTTTATTTTTTTTTAATACACACACACTCTGCCATAAATCAAGTGATCTCCCTGTTGCTCCCTTTCCCAGGAGTACCCGGAGGGGTTGAAAGGCGACTATGGAGCTGGATGAGCTCTTCAGAGTCTTTCTGGAGGCCCTGCAGTCCCTTTGCTCTTACTGTCTGCTTACAGCACCAACTCTGCAGAGCTGATGTGCACACTATTTTCCTATCTACCCAGAGAAGCTGGTATGCTCTTAATCATTAGCAGAAAAAGTCCTCCATCCTAATCCCACTCGCCGTCTTTCATGGCAAACACACAAATTTCCTCTTTTCAGGAGAAAAGACAGATTATTACCTCTGCATCTCCTACACTTATACGGTCCTAAAATTACATTTGGCCCTTTGAAGGCAACTGCCAGGCTGATGTGGCCCCCGGTGAAAATGAGTTTAACACCCCTGATATAAGCAAAACTCAGAGAAAGCATAGTACCTACTGCTCACACGCGGTATAGAAGAGACAGAGGGGAAGGAGAGGAGGCAACACCAAGTCAAGGCTGGAGCACAGACCTCTCCTCCCTCTCCCTGGCACTTGAATCAGAGTCACAAGACCTGATGTGCTAGAAAGGTTGTCTATGCTAAAAAGCTTGGCCAACACTGAACAACACAATCCAATTAGAGGATTCAGTGAAAATATTTCTGTCTTGAAATTCATGAGCAGTTTATTCTTGGGGAAAAAGGTATACTGGCCCATACCTTTCCAACGAATGTGTTTGCCACTCTTGTAACAACAGGTCTAAAAATTCAAAGGAGCGCCTGAAGAGACAGAACAAAAAGTTATAATTAATACTCATTTCTCTAATGGACTTGCAGAATAAACAGTAACTTCATTCTTTTCCCTTGAGGGAAACAAGTACATAAAATGAAAGTACATTTATCTGTTAAATAAGAACATTAGTCACCTTATTGCAAAGTTAAAATATTCTATATAGAAAGCAAACGTGCAGGCTAACTAATCCCAAAGTTCAGAAAAATAGATGTGGTTCAATTAACCATAGCATATGTGTAATAACATGGCAGATGTTAGTTTTATTAAACCCAAACAAACAGACAAAAATCAATAAAGTTTAAAAATTGTACAAACTATAAAACCTTTGTTAAAAAACCCCACAATACTTTAAAAATTCAGCTATTAAATCACAACATAATGTTTCTATGGCACTGTACTTGTGTCCCAAACACTATTCCCATCCTTTCATTTGCCATTACTGAGTAAGTAGCATAAAGGAAAACATGACACCACCAGTACAGGGCTGTGAATATAGAAAGCACTCTGAAAATTTGCTGGCACTGTACAAACTAAGTTATGTAATCCTATAACTTATTAATTCAGAATTCTTGACAATTTTGCAGACAGCCATGGCAAAAGTCAAACTTTAAAATATGTCTGAAGATAAGTTACTGGTGAATAAATCAAAGCAACACAGATTAGGAAGCTGTACATATTAGGTCTTCAAAATGGTAGCAGACTCTACTGCCTGGAATTACTTTTCTGGCTATGCTGAATCTTTGACCTGTTCTGGAGGGGCAGATTTCATTTTTATGCTGCCCAAATCCTTTGGACATGTACAAGACATGGCAAGAAACTCTGAAAGTCTTTTCACTATTATAACTGATCTATTTTTCCTTTGTTTTTCCAAAGGAATGAAGTCAGCATAAAAACAATGCAATTTTGGCCACCTTCATTGATGCTCACTGAATTGTGAATTGCTGTACCAAAGCTACCTGGAGTCTAATGTTCTTCAGCAAACTGTGGTAAGTGGAGGCACTGAAGCCCTATGAATTGTTCTGCAGTGAAACCAGAAGTTATGAAAGGTCAGCATAACCTGGGTTGAGATAATACTTGCTTTGGATGCAAATACAGTTTACATTTAGAGCAAACAGTTTAGGTGCTCAAGCTATTTCTTGCATACACGCAGCTCTATTGCTTTCAGGGCTAGTGTGGGTCCAGAAACAGTTAACTGCTCTTGTGGGATTCTGTGCAGACAATGACACTGCCAGAAACCAATTAATTTTATCAAGAGCCAATCCAAGTGTTCAAGTACCATGCTCTTGGAAAATGCATCATGCTGCAGATGCACCTCAGTTGTTAAACCACGCTGACCCATCAGGTCCTACGTAAGGTAGCAGCCACCGTCCTAATCTCACAACACCCAGCAGGGCGCAGTATCAGCCAACCCAGCTCCACACATTCAAACCACATTGCATGGAAGTTATGCAGTCCTCCTGGTATGGGAGAGCATGGACTCTACGTGTGGTGTGCTGTGGTGCTTCGACAAGAACCACCCTCAGCAGGTCTGTCAAGTCTGGCCTAACAGTAGCTGATAGGCTCGGGCTGGATCTTTGTGGAGACACGCAGATCTGTCTCCTGCTCTCCTAATGCCTTTCAATGTCTGTGTTCTTTATTCTCATTAGACTGAGCAACACAGATTGAACTACAGCTTTTTTTTCTTCTCCTTCTGGTTTTAAATCAGAAGGTACTTTTTTAACAGGTGTTAGAAACATTTTTGATAAGAATAAATTCTGCAGAAGGATACAATGTACATCCCCCAATATGACAGAAAGTATCATTCCTCAACATAATCTAATGTAACTTGGCTGAAGTTAATTTTGGTAGTTTAATGAGTAACACAGTTTTGTGTATTCAGAGTGCATGGCCATTTATAACATACTCACCTTCTAACTGCAACTGATTTTGAGGTACAGTTGCTTGTTATTAAAGGTATGAGTCGTGGCACATGGGTATGCTGAGAAAAAAGAAAAAGACAAAGCAGTTAATGACAAAAGCATTCCTGAATTTGTACTGTACTAATTAAGTTAAACAGAACTAGGAATATAATTTAAAAGACAATCATTTAAAATGCTTACTGAAACTAAAGGGAGAATATTATTAAATAAGAGGCTGCTGCTAGCATGTCAATTAATTAAAACTTACATTTTTCCAAAACATCAAACAAAAAGCACTTACACTGCCATCAACAATTTTATAATGATATGCCATATTTAGGTGTCAGAAGTCATATAGGAAGGCTCACATGTGTCTCCTCAAAGGAGCTGTAAGCTGATGTTATTTTAGTTTTGCCACAGAAAAAAAAAAGCAATGGACACAGCGGTCTTAAAAAAATCCAAGTTATGGAGCAAAAAGCAAGTCTGTCAATTTGAAACTACAGGTATTCTTTTAGGGATCAATGAATATCATTAGTACTACAAAGATCCAATTCCTTTTAATGCAAGGTATGTCAATAAAATAATAACAGTATGACTAATATAAGCAAGCTTATGTATATAACCTATATGGAAACACTTAAATCCTCATTGGATAGAAAACCCTTGGACTACCACTTAAAGTGGGTAAGATAAACTACATTAAATCCAATTGCAATACTTTAATTCAGAAATAAAGCAGCCTTACTTCAGGTCAACTAACTGTAGACACGAAGCACTGACATTTGAATTCCAAGTAAGGGTAACATGATTCAACAAATCCATTCTCAATTCATTTCTTTATTCTTCTCTTGATTAAACACTTAACTTCTAAACCAGTCCCCGATACAGCGTGAAACTGTTGCCTTTAAAAAAAGCTGCTTAAGAAGTACAGTATTGAACAATTCTTAGTATCTCACATACGCTTTCTCCTTATGACATCGTTGCAGGATATAAACACAGAAATCACCAAAAAAGCAGAGAGAAAACTATCACCTCTCAGAGTACTACCAACTTCAGAATTAGAAGGGAATTAATCGAAAAATCTGGAGGAGCCTTACAGTTGCATTTGTTTGTACTGATGTAGTTTTAAACAGGTTTTAGCGGTTTTGTTTGTGGTTTGCATAGTTTTCAAATTGAAAAGTGGCACACGACTGTCAGAAAGGCAACAATAAGCAATATCAGGGCAAAAAATAAAACATTTTTACAGATGGAGAAACCTGTATGTTTCCAGTCTTTAGAGCTATTGACATTGTAATTTCTAGGAAGTGTTTTGCAAAGACTCAAAGCCCCAGGCTTGCCTTCATTCAGCTTTAAGACTGCACATTTCATCTGCTACTCCTTTTGAAGCTGTGACGATAAATGCTTTCTCCAAACCCACCTTGCAGCAAAATTGCCCAACCTGAATCCCACTTCCCTCTGGAAAAGATTTTCTGCCACCATGCAACCCCTCATGGCACATGCCCTTCTCCCCCCTGCTTTTAAAAATTGTTTTTCCGATTTACTAAGAGTCAAAAAAAAAGAAATGAGACTGCACTATAAGAACTATCTGGAGAAGAAATACAAAGTCCAATAAAGGCAAAAAGATTAAACAGAACTCTTCAAGATCACTGGTATAATACAGCTTCCCTCTTTTTATGTAGACTCACTCTCATAGCAATTAGATATTAAGCACCAGTATCTGAGCTGGCTGTCCGTGGATGCTGGAGGGAGTTTTTGAGGAAAAATGTTGACTCCAAAAGCTGTAATGGGTTGGGCTCTAAATATTGATCTGATCACACACTCCCTGACCAACTCTCACATTGTCCAAAGGACAAGTCCAAAGGAGTGTG
Source organism: Columba livia (assembly GCF_036013475.1). Lineage (NCBI taxonomy): Eukaryota > Metazoa > Chordata > Aves > Columbiformes > Columbidae > Columba > Columba livia. The sequence continues at coordinate 52,793,519 of NC_088603.1, read as the reverse complement.
GGGCTGCACTGTTTGACTCTGGCATTTATTTCTCTTTTCCCACTGAAACCTGACTTTTCTGTCAGAACACCTTGCATAAGCCGCTTATTGGTTGGGTATTTGAACACTATGGACAGGATTTTCTCCCTTCTATGCCTCCAGTCTAGTATGTTAAATTACAGGTAAGAAGAAGTCTAAACAAAACCAGGGCCAACGTGTAGTCTTGTCTCCAACTGAACTGAACCAATAAAGCCAACTTAATATAATGGATGAATTTTTATTTCATGCTGCTTTTCTGATGCTTGATTTGGCTCCTGTAAACAACACAACAGGGTCAGTTTTTTACATGCCTGAGCTCGCCTAATACTACTGCAAATTGTATTCTTCTCTTACAATTTTAATCATCCTTTGTGAGGTGTTTTCCTTCCTCCACTCTCAACTCTGTGCCACTGGCCACCTCACAGTGCATTGTAAGAGTGTGGGGAAAGAATGCCAATGGATCTTAGCCCAAGCACTGATGCAAAGGTAATGCAGATGTTTCAGAGCATGTTCTCAAAGGCACGAGTAGACAGAATAACTACAGATTCCAAAATGTACTGAGCATGGCAATAAAAGCTGTGATTCATTACCTCAGTTAGGTTTCCAACAACTTACAAAATTAAAACCATGGATGAGATCATAGTGAATAACAGTAAGTGCCCAGCACTAAGAACAGCACAGCTTTTTATGCAGAAACTACAGGCAACTTCCCACTTTTATGTGAACACAAAAATACCAATGTAAGTCCCACAAATCTAGCTAAATGTCTTGCCTCAAACACCAGTTAGTAGCAGATGCTAAAGAAACAAACAATAAGAAGCAGCTAGTACACAGCATTGCCCTCCCCTATACAATACAGCTTTAAGGACTCATCTTAAAAAGTTCTCAAACCCCAGGACTACAATCTGTACTGTGCTCTTCTTCCATGAACTTGTGCTTTCTGAACTGATTCACACATGTCCGGCCTCTTCAGTATTTTGTCATTAACTCCATGATTCCAAATCTGTTTGTTTGTTTGTTTTCCCCCAAAAGAAATAGTTTTTGTGCATGAGTGGGGGTTTTTTGGTTTGGTTTTAAAATTGTTACTAGCTTCTTGACTACCATCTTAACTTTGTCTTTTCCAAAAAGCCAGTTTAAAACAGTTACCCTTTGAAATACACATGCCTTTTTGACACATTACCCCAAAAAAATCATAAAAACAGACTTGCTTTTCATACCCATTCCTTGATCTTTACTATGGTAATACTGCCAGTTGGTTTCAATGATAGATAATATGTCTGTCTGTGATAAAATTACTTCTACATTAAAGCATGATTTAAAGTCTGTATTTCAGAATTGTTATTACCTCTGCTAAGAGCCATTATCTGAACATTCCTAGCAAGCAAAGTGAGAAAAGAACACCTACCCGAATAATGAATCTAATGGCTGCACACCCAGAAGTTGCCATCACTTTGGCGCTGTTGGGAACCAGGTTAAAAAGAGTAGGCACAATGGCTTCAGCGCCATGATCAAACTTGTTTCCCAGAACAGTTGAAAGATGGCTATTTAGGAAAAAGAAAGAAAACGTGTTAACCAAAATTAATTTCTTAGTCTTAAAATAAAGAAGCTTACTGCACACTTTAAAGACTTAGCTTTCCAAACAACAGAATTTCCTAAATCCATTATTTCCAAGTCCTTCCCTCACCAGAAATGCGTAGAACGTTTTTTTTTCTACCTAGCAGACACATTAAGAGGTTGAACACTGATAACTTTATTTTGTTATGAAAAACAAATATCACAATTTGAAAGGCTAAAATTCTCATGTCCACATAAAACATCATAGTGTTTCTGCTTTCTAACGCACTTTGAGAGTATATAAGTCTAAAATCTTCTGGAAATTATTGTTTGAGGTTTTTTTCCTTTTGAATGCAGGCAAAGCCATTGAACTTATAATTAGCCAACCATAAAATTTAATCCCTTGTTTATTAAAGGTTATGGTTTCAATTTTAACAAATACACAAACGCACACAATACACAGTAATTTATCTATCCAGTGGTGACAACTAATGCTGCTTCTATGTACAGAGCCCACATAAAAAGAAACATCAAATATGTGTAAGTTTCAGGGATCAAACAAAATTCCAGGCTTTTAGGCCAGGATGAGGACATTTACACAATATTTTTACACTACTCCTGACTTCATGTTAGGAAAGGTTAACATTATTTTCTTATAGCCTCAATTTCCCTGGCAAGGACAGCTGTATGTTCTAACAGGTCTGCGTGGCCTGTTCAGTCAGGAGACCAGAATAGGAAGGGTGAACTCAGGGACGTATCTGTTCCAGATGGTCACTGAGAATTAGTGGTTGCCTTAACGCCTTTCCAGAGGAAAAGCAAGCCACAGAAAACAGGGAAATGGGAAAGACTACTCTGATGTAAAAACAAGGCTTTTCTCCCTGTCTTTGAATATAATGAGAGCCCTCAATATGATAAACCTGAAGATCTTATTTCTGTTTAGTCACAGCTTCTGAAATTATCGTGGACATGAGAGATATTATCTCACCAAAACGTACCATGTTCAAACCCCTATAGGGCAGCTCCCTTCACCATTACAAACAGTCACAGTAAAGTCCTGTGCCAATCATCCAAGCGTAAGTGCTCCTGAGACTAGTCCCCAATATTACATTAGTACTTACAGCAGTTTATATTAATTTGCACTAAGTACTCAATGTAATGAAGATTATTTGATCTTCACATAAAATCTATTACAGGTTTATCAACTACATACATCACCCAAAAGAACAAATTCCTTTAGTTTTTTCTTTTTCTCTATGCTGGTTTGACTCTTTATCAGATAATCTTTCCTGCAACACTGACAAAGCATCTTCAAATCAAATTAGTACAGAAGTCTAGCGATGTACACAAACACACATAAACTGTACTTACGCTACAGTAATGCATGCTTCTCTAACCACCTGGGATCTGAGATCCTTGGCCGACAGCTTGAAAGCACCATCCAACAACCGCAAATGCTGGAAAAATCCATCATATTGTGCAGCTCCAGCAACAAGCAATGACCGAACTTTCTTCAGCTAAAAAATTGAAGGCATTTATTTTAGGACACTACCAATATGCATTTCAAACTAAAGAAGTCACAAATTCGCTGCAAAAATGTTCACAGGCATATCTTTAAATGAAAACATCATTTTGAAATATATGGCAGTCATTTAAAAAACTGTAAAAGAATTCTACTACTTAAATTCTAGAGCTAAAGTCTCAGATTCCAGTCTACAAATACTCAAATACATCTCTGTTCACAGACCTGTTCCACACACTAAGATGCCATACATTTGATAAAAAATACAAATGCCACATACACACAAACATTTTAATCCTGCAAGTGAAACTTATCAGAGCCACACATAAGAGCTACAAATGCTAGCAGTTTACCTGCAGCATATATAGAATTTTGCATAAGTGCCAACTGAAACATACACGATGGCTTTCAGAAAAGCTTCCTCTTAAATGTCAGCAAAAATGCATTTCAGCCCTTTTAAAATACCTGCTAAAACTTATTTGGCATGTGGGAATTCAATATTTAAAAATCACAATGAAAATGTATCTAGGTGTCTGTGCTTTATGAAATACACCCACAAAAAAATCAAATCAGATAAAAAGTTTACCGCATTAGTTCGTTGATCCCAATCATGTTTGTCATCTGAGAGAATTTCCCTGATTTTGTTCAACGTTTCTTCAAGTTCTCGACTAGAGTAGATCTGAAGTATTAAAAAAACCAGAAAGTGTATATTGTTAATATTCCAGGTAACGTGATAAAGGAAAGTAACTTGACAAGACTAACCATACAATTATAATTCTGAAAATCTTGCCCCAATAGTTCTAGGCAACTGTATAAGAGGTGTAATTGGGCATTTTAGAGCAAATCTTTGAGGATATCACTGAATACTGAATATTCATTAAAAGAAAAGCTGAACAATCAATATTTTCCTCGAGATTCCACCTTTCATCTCTGTGATGAGCTAACCATATCTAGAATTTCATTTAAAAAAATAGAATTCAATATGAACAGAGGTTTTAGATAATCTGTTGTAATAATATTTCAATTCAATTTCATTTTCATACCCACTATTATAATACTGACTATTCCAGTCAGAGTTCTCTATTCTCTACAGCGTAATTCCAGCAAAATTGATGCCAATCTAATCATACAGCAGTCACTATTTGATGATACATGAATTAATGCATTTATTGGTAACTGCCCACATACAACAGTGGATTTCTAAATAAGAAAATTAAAGAAAAGTAGTCGTGAAAACATATTATTAACATCAGAAATAAACAGACTTCCCTTCTGTTCTCCTAGACAGAAGCCACACGACGCTCTTCTCTGCTTGATCTGAAGATGCAAACTTTTAGGGTTATTTTTTCCTCCAAGATTGAGAACAGGTTGAAGAGGATATGAAGCACATTACTAACTAGACTCTTGATCTGGCCAGATTGTTTTTTTAAAAAAGTATTTTCTATAAACATATTGGGATAAACTCAGTTGCCCATACACAGGCATCTGGTGCCATTTGGGACGCATCCAAGACATCCACCGATATTACATGATTCGGGACTTCAAGGAAACTCATACCATTCTAGAATGAAAGCTGGAGGCCAGCATGATGCCTCTGCCTTAAATAGCACCTAAGTAGTAGTTTCTGATGCTCCATCATTATTTATTTAAGTCCAAGACATAATTTTTGTATGTGCAAGAGCACACAGCATGTAGAGGCAACAAGGACTGATGGTGAGGACACCTTGCTTTGCATGAATTGCTGAAGAGCTTTGACACTGGTCTCTTCAACACACTGTTCTGCATGTATATATTCATCTTGTTATTTGTAAAAAGATTTAGGACCATCCTTCTTCTGTTTTACAGCTACGCTGAATGTTTATTTTCTACAAAGTACCTTATTTCCCAGGTGATCTGAAATTACTACAAGTTATTCCAAATACAGCCTAGTCTTCCAATTTCCATAGCATATCAAATTAATTTAATTTATAGTAGATATGGGACCTTGACTCTACTGACATTTACTTTTGTTCCAATGCTTTAACAGAACATGGTTATGAAGGCCTCTACATTTCATTCTGGAATACTGAAGTGGAAGACATCCATGCTCTAAACGTCTGCATATCTAGTTTATAGAATAAACAGGGTAGAAATCACTTCACAACAGATGAATTAGTGCACCCAGGCCAGCTTCGCTATCAGGCAAAACCCAATTTCTGAATATGCTTTACCAGCAAAATTGAAGTTTTTATTACCCTCACAGTTGTGTAAGCTTTTCCAGGGTACACTGCGCAAGAAGCTTTGCAGTTGTACATAGGACACAGAACTGCGTCCACAAAAACCAAAAAGCTATTCCTTATGATTGTTTTCTTCTTCATCAGAAGTCAATAAACACCTGGTGCATAACTTACTTTAAAAGAGTAAATGATTTAATGAAACCAGTGGGTCCAAGCATAACAGACTTTCTATTCCACTGCCCACAAAATTGAACATGAGTCTTCTATCACCATTTCATATACTTGTGTATGCTGGTATCATGTAATACTTGTTACACAACACTAACTTGCTCTAACACTAATTCAAAAGGTACCATACCATTAAGAACGAGTATTACAGGCGTCTCAGTAAGAATTTTAATCAAATTAAATTTCCATTTTCAAAGAAAATTCCTTATTTTCCTTTTAAAAGTGGAGGGGACTAGTCACTAGTTAACTAAATTAACTAATTTCACATTACAGTGACCTTAATGCCATCGGAATTTGTGACATGATGTGACCTCCTCAGGCTCCCTGTTCACCATCACTCACCTTGCTCTGTCTCCTTCCCAGTTCAGGGTTTTGACACACAACTAGTTAACCCTACAAGAGGAAATGCAAACATTTCTCTGCCAACTCAGCAGCCTGTGTCAATTTATTGCGAAGAAGTGAAGTGCAACAACAAGGGAAGCAGGATCATGCCTTTCAGTGGCAGCTGAGAGCTGGTTAGTGCAAACTCAACTTAGTCTGAGGTTCTGGTCAAGGAATGATTACCTTTTTTAAGGTGTCTCATTGAGTAGATCCTCAAGAACAGGACAGTTTTTGTTGTCAGCCTATGTGTTATCAGAGACCATGTGCTATAGTTACTGCCACTGGACTAAAACATGCCAGGTGATAAACAAGCACAGAAGCAATACGCACAATGGGTTTATGTCTGTGCTACTTGCATGCCTAGGAAAATAATTTAATTTTTTTCTTTAATTACCTGGCACAAACAGCATTGGATTTATGCAATTTCTGCTATTCAAATTGGCACTGTAATGAGGACTTTAGTAAATGGCATAATTTTATCTTGTCATGAAATTAAAAATGTAACTCCACCGAAAAATCCCGAAGTGTCAAGGTTGTCCATACACAGATTGGTTTCAGAGGAATAAAAGCTAACTTTTAAATAATTTCTTTTCTCCCTGCCCTTGATTAATTATGCTTTTAGAAAGCCAAGATGAAACTCTCTCTTCAGTCAATAACATAACAGATTTTTTTGTTCACAAGTTCCCACATCAGACTTTTGTAAAAATAATTAAATCTGTTTTGAAACAAATTCTAGCTACTAATAGGCGTTACTCCTAATAACCTGAAAACAGAATTTTCTTCAATTTAAGCAACAGCAAATAAACAGTTGTAGAAACACTATGCTTGTAATCTTAAATATGAAGACACAATTCTCTCACCACAGTGCTTCTCTTTTTGGCACCCAGATCCATCAGACTATATCTCAAAATCACACATGTTCTTCACAAACTGCTGTTATCCATTAGAGGGCAACACGCACACAAACACAGCATTAAAGGTAAGTGAAACGCCAAAGACAGAAAAATTAAAAGCTTAAACATAAAAAAGAGTAATAACTATATAGAAGCTATTTCCAATATGCAGATTGCAAATGAGGTATGAGTAAACAATATGATATTCCTAAAAAAGTAATGACGAGCACCATTGCAACAGGTTATGGGAAGGCAGATCCACCATCAGAGGCTTTTAAGGATGAGTTAAACATACACATACTCTAAATAACCTCAATTTACGTGATTAATCCAAGTGCACTTAATCTTGACTCAGAATCGGATGTTTTTCTATAACATAGTTCCCTTCTTTACTTTCACTGAAGCCACTAGTAAAACCCATAAATGTAATGAAAATAGAAAGACACAGGAATGAGCCCAGTAATGTACAACTAACTCCCTCTCCCCATTCTGTCTAACAAGTTTCCTTTGCTTTTAGAATAACCAGGTCACAAACATTCTTTCTTCACAGGGTCTAGTACAGAAAATTGTCTCTTCCTTTGTAATTAACATGTTCTCAGAACACGGGATTTGCCTTTTTTTTTTTTAAATATCAGAGATTATCCACAACATGAAGTTAGACAGCAGGACATAATTATTCCAAGAATATCAGCCTCCCTCACACCTTTTTTCTTCCTGTTTTGCAGGTCCTTCTTACATTCTCATCCATTAAACAGGTTATTTTGGGTTCATTTATACATTTCTCCTCAGCCTCCTCTCACCTTGAGTGAGATTAGTTCAGACAAGTGGGTCTTTCTTCTTCACCTTTTGCAGCTGAGGAATGATCTACCTTCCTATATCCCCCCAGCAGTCAGACAGAAAATCATACGTGCTGGTCAACAACACACACCCCACTTTTGTTCTTGCAATATTATTAACCAATTTCACTGATTAGAGAACCCTGCTTGGAACCGCAAGTATTAGGGCATTGAACTACAGGCAGCACATTTTCTGTGTTGTGGAATGCGGCTCTGTTCAACATAACGTGGATAAATACCCAGAGCTCCGTGGTTTTGCCCTCTAAAGAATCCTTAACACGCTTTAGAGAGGCAAGGAAACATAAAGCTCTTATAGTGTAAGACAAAGATTTCCTCAATGCGACAGGAACCATGGAGATAAAGTGTTCCTTCATAAAAGCAGACACTTGTTCTGCCTACAGAAGGAGATCTAACAAATAACTACACTATCATCTTGAGAAGTAAAACCAGAATGAATATACATCTATCAAGAGAAGGGAGTCATACAAAATCCTTCTGGGATTTGGGAACTGTGGCTGACTAAATTTCTGGTTGTCTTCCACACCTCTGCTGCTCAAGGAAAGCTTATTCAAAATAGGTCTAGGAAGACACAAGCACGTTAAATGAGTCAGCTGTGTGAACGCACCAAGTATGTGCAGTTCCCACACGTAAAGAACAGAAATTACAATCTGATCTTTCAACTAAGAATGCAGCACGCAACAGGTTCATTAGTGCTGAAATAAGGCAACAGATATATTTTTGCTGTATTGCTAGAGATGAGGACATGTATGCCAGACATTACAGTTCAGGCACTCACATTTGAAAATACAATTATTGCTTTTAAAATCATTTGCCTGAATTATTATTACTCAATTGTCCCCCAAAATTGCAGCGCTAAATTTTTCAAACATTATGAAAATATTTTTCTTATGAAAATTATAACATACATTTATTTTCATAACTCCCTGGAAAAGGTTACAAAAAGCAATAACTGATTTTAGTTGAAACACTGTGGTGGGTTGACCCTGGCTGGACACCAGGTGCCCACCAAAGCTGCTCTATCGCTCCCCTCCTCAGCTGGACAGGGTAGAGAAAATATAACAAAAGGCTCATGGGTTGAGATAAGGACAGAGAGATCACTCAACAATTACTGTCATAGGCAAAACAGACTCAACTTGGGGAAAAAAATAATTTATTGCAAATCAAATCAGAGTTGGGTAGTAAGAAAATAAAAACAAATCTTAAAACACTTTTCCCTCCACCACTCCTTTCTTCTTGGGTTGTAACTAACAACTGGAAAAAGCAGCTTTCCACAGACACTGTAAATTAACTTTTCAACAAGAAGAAAGAATTAGAAGACTGTAACACCACAGAATTTTTAAAAGTAGGCTAACATATAGCATTGTAAATAGCATATTTCTGAAAACAAACGTGTATGCACAGCATCTTACCTGTACAGTAGGAACATCTGTAAATGCCTTAATAAAGTCATCCTCATCCACAGCTCCAGCTCCTCCCTCTTTAGAGGAACCTACATAAATATAAAATACTGTTAAGCAGTATGTAATGCATGTTGGGGGTCTTCAAACTGACGTTAAGTATCTTTCATAATAGCTATTTTCAAACATTTAATATAACTTACAAAAATCCTGAACATTTATCCTGTATAAAATTGCAAAACATGGCTCTGATTTCTCCTTGAATAAGAAGAGGTAAATTAATGTTTTTCATGGATGAACAATTCTGTGCCCTTTCCAATTTGACAAAGTTGATGTTTTCATTTTTGTTATGTTTGTAAGTGGTAACATGTTTATTACAACAACCCTCTAGTAGCCATTTGCATAGAATTGTGATGCCCACACCCTGATGATACAAACATTCCCAAATAAACCACAGAATTTCAAACTACTTAAAACAGCAATAACTGCTTGTCATTCAATCAAACATCTCAAGGTGAGTTTTCACCTTAAAACATGTACCACAAGCAATCAGCCCTAGAAGGTTTGGGGTAGGTTTTTTTCTTTTTGGTTGGTTGGGGCTTTTTGTTTGTTTTGAAATCTTGTGCAGTAGCCCTACATTTACATCGTGCTTTCTAGTATTCTCCTGAGAAGCTAAAAAGCGTGAGGTGTATTTCTCAACCTCAAAGGTCCAAGAATATGAAGGAAGAGAGCAAGGACAGTGAAGGGAATGTAGTGTTGGAGCAAAATCTGGACTCCCCTGAACAGGCTGCCCAGAGAGGTTGCGTAGTCTCCTTCTCTGGAGACATTCAAACCTGCCTGGACACATTCCTGTGCAATCTGCTCTGGGTGAACCTGCTTTAGCAGCTGGGTTGGACTAGACGATCTCCACAGGTCCCTTCCAACCCCAACCATTCTGTGATTCTGTGATTGGCAGCCTCCTTCTCTGAGCGCTCACCCCCATTTGTGTTCCACAGTGGGGCTCCAGAATTGAATCACCTGAAGGAAACTCTCAAGAACCTTCCAGACCCGTTCCTGGAAAACCACCATACCAAAAAAAGTCTTCTCTCCAAAAGCTTCCATGACAGCTATGCAAGTAGTAGGGCAGTTACTTCTTTGCAAGGTAAGTGATGGAAATATTTTCACATAACAGGCAAAGATGCCCCAAAGCCCAAACAGAAGGATAATGAAAGAACATTAACAGGTAACATGCTGGCCTCACATTGGCATATGATTGCTAAGTTTCATTAAAATCTTGGGTAGAATCTAAGCTAACTCTAACAAATAAAGTAATTTTGTATCAGTCTCAGATTTCACTTTCTTGCAAATTGGCTACCAAGAAAGCCCTTTTTCAAAGGACTAGTCTCAAGTTTGCTATCAAATCAAAAACCAAGCTCATCAGATCCAGGCTGTGCTACAAGTCTAAAAATCTGAAGTAAAAGGTAGAGCATGGCAGAATCCATAAGTATCTTCAATAATTACGACAGGCAAATGATTATGACAACACAGGTTAACTGCATGGAGACGATCACTTCAGTAGAATATTTCCTTCGTGGGTTGGGGAAACAAACTCTTGCAGGAAATGAACTCTTTCAGACAGAGTGAGGCCAACGGGATAGACGACACGATGTCCTACTTAAATTACACTAGCTAACTCTGAGAGCACAGCTGAAAAGACATTTATTTTACCAGCTATATGACAAATAAAAACCATCAGTAAATATAAGAGGTCAACTAAGGAGCTATAATGACATACATTTATGTCATCAGTTGGCTTAAGTGGCCAACTAAAATGAAAACCTAGGACTTCTGGACAAATCAAACTCTTTGTAGCTGCACTCTTCAGAAACATTTCACAGTTTCATCTCTGATCTCCTATTTACAGTACGGGGAACTACATCTGCTATGGTTGTATACTCTGTGTAGTTTGAAACACAAGGGTCCACTACCACTACAAATTTGATGGCAAACTCACTAGATCTTAACACCTCTATGCAGAACAAGATCTCCTGCGTGCCTTTGTGGCTGCTTAGTGTAAAAACACTGAAGGAGTATCTAGCAAAATTTGGACACTGTGCCTTCCAAGATGATACAGGAACATCTAGCAAATTTTGACAGCCTGTACTCAAGGATGTTGTAAAGCGATGCTGTGCATAAAACTCTTCTACATGTGTATCTCCAACACCATCTGTCATGATTGTCAATGGCAGTCTGAAGGGAAAGAAGAAATTGTAACTGCTTATTTTTTTTCACTATCCGGACAGTAGAGGGCAGGAGTCCCTTCGCAAAGTTAACGAGTACCTGACTAGCTAAGAAGAGGGTTTACACTCAGAACACACCCTTGTGCCACACAAACATGTAGATAGCTCCTAAAAGGGAGGATGTCCTGGCCAGAGCAGAATTTGGTGGAGAGGAACCTCGAAAAGAAAGAATTTGGCACAGGGATCCCATGCTAAACTAGGCAGTACAAAGAGTCATCTGGATGCTCAATTCATAACCCTGTTTGTCCCTCCCAAAATATCACGGCATTTTAGGAAGTCTCATAGTACTGAAATAATCACAATCAATATTCAGTACTTGGGAAAAATAAATTAAAAAGAAAGGTCGAGAAGCCAGAAGGTTACCTAATTTTTAAAGGGTAAAATATGGTTTTCACATGGTTAAAGAACTTACTCTCCCTTAAAATTTTTAAAATTATGAAGAGTTTGTAAAAAGTTTCTGTTCTTATCAAAATTGTTTTAGTCAAAGCTTTTGTTAGTCACAAACCAGTAAACCTCATGAAGTTCACACTACATGTTTCTTCCCAACCTGATAAAATATTATATAAGGCTACAGTAATCCTGTGACACTAGAAGCAAAAAACCCCTACACTTAACAGTTTACACAAGTCCTATATTATTATTCATCTACACAAGTACCCAAACACTACTGTTAAAGTAGGGGTGGGGAAAAAGGTATTTTGCACTCCCATCAATTACTTACCAATGTTCTGCCAAGATAAGAAACTTACAGAAATCAAACATTAAAAACTGACACATACAAGTCATGAACATAAAACCAAAATATTTGGATTTCAAGTATTCATAGTGCTTCCCTGTACACTATAGATTAAACAAGTATGAAGTTGCCTTTGCTAAATAAGTAGATGTTGTCATCTATTAAAGTATCACTTTTAAAATGAGAAAATAGAATGGACTACATAACAGATCTTCTAGCACCTTAAGATCATCTAATAATGCATCCCGAGGGATAAGAGCACATCCTTTATCTAAGGAATAACAACTTATTACTTTAAAGAGAGAGGAAGGACATACTACTATTTAAAATCCATGTGACATATAGTTTAGGCACACACTATCCCACCTTCCTTAGTCTCAACAACTAGTTCACTTCTACGGATCACTGCTCTTTGAAATTAATACTCTCAGAAAATTGTTTTATTGCATCTTTGCCTGGTAATAAAAAAGGTTATGTGTTTTTCTTAGCAGGTGACACTTTTTAAAAGTTATCTCTAAACACATGTTCACTTCTATTTCACTAATCTTTATGCTCCTCTACTGCATAAGCCCATATGCATACCATAATAAAGTGCAAAATAACTATCTTCTCTTTATGATGTATACAAGTAAAAGATCTATATCATTCAACTTTTCCCTTCCTGACCTCTTCATAGGTATGTTTACCAATTCACTGCACCACTGTTTCTATAGAGACTAATCAAAACATGACAGAACTCAGCTCACTGTTTCCCAACTCAGGAGAAAGTCTTTTACTATGCTAACAAAATACATTAATCGTCACACACATGTAGGTGCCTTCAAACAACTTCTCATGCTGCTGTACAGCTTAGCTGCCCTTCACAAAAGCAACGGTAGAACTTTACAGAACTCTCATTTCAGACAGTGCTGCCTACAGACTCAAAATCGATATATCTGTCAGAGCACACATGTATTTATACGCCGTTTTGTTGTGGATTACCTTCTCAGACCAAGCTGTGATTATACATTTCTTAGACATACCTCTTTTGAGTGTTAATGCCTTCCACTGAATAACGCACGTTCTTCACCTTACCCACAGAACACGTAATTCTTTGACCAAGTACAGACAAGTTCAACTACTCAATTCCTAATGGCAAAGACACTGTAAACAATTCCAAGGTGCTGTGAGCCACTGCATTTAACACCTTTAAGTGCTCAGCAAATAACTAAAATCCAGAGCCTCATCAACTGTTTTTTTCTTAAATGCAATTTACATTACCCTACCTTGGGACTCAGCCCACTGAATCTAACTGGGCCTCCCTCAGCTGAGACCCAGAAGAGAAATGCATCTGAAGGAGAGGGAGAACAATCCACACAAGACATTTATCTATGCTTTTTGTTAGTTTTCATTCCTATTTCATTCATATCCTCCAACTACCCTGGTTAAACAGACTCACAGGGACACTTGCAAGCCTAAGTTACACTTCAAGAAGCTGGCAAGAATCTACCAAAAGTAACAAAGAGGCTTGATACGACAGTAAATTACAGCAGCTGAAGCACCTGAGTTTTACTGTGGGTTTGTTGTTTACGTTTTTTTTTTAAACCAAAGCTCATGGAGTCTGGGGATGGAGGCAAAGGAAACACACCTCTTAACTCCCGCAGACTACTAAGAGAGATGACATCTCCCTGAGTTAGATTTAAGGATTTCTAACATTTTGTAAGGCCTTAGAAAATAATTTTTTTAAGAAAGTTTTTTCCAGAAAAAGGCAGTGCCGTGAAAAAGGGCACTGTGTACAAGTGAAGAAATTACCCAGTCTTTTGCAGAATCAATTTCTCACCCAGGAATTAATTCCTGCGGTTGAGTTCTTCCCCTCTTCCAACGGAAACATTTGAAATCATTCCATCATATCAGAATGACTTCGAGCTGCTCACTTGCTCTACCACCACGATGCTCTCCCCAGCAGTATCTACAAAGCTGTGCATGATGGGATGGCAAAACAACAGGACAACACTATACGGGAAAAGAAAGATACCACGAATGTGGTACTGGACTGGTATTTTTGTTTTGAAACAAGGAACTGTTTAATCAAAGCATGCTTAACTGTTTAATAAAACACACTAGCACTGGTCTAAAAATTAAGAAAAAAAATGCTCAACTTGTATTTGGTAGCCACTTCTACTAGTCTGCTTTTGTGGGTCTTCTGACTAGAATTTCAGAATGAAAATTTCCCTGTGAAAAAGGGGAATTTGAAAACTGGTACAGAAACTGAAGAGTAAAATAAACTCTAAAACTCTGTTTCACTTTTTGTTCTAAAATGCTTTTCACAACACACTTCCCCATAAAAAACATGTAACTATTTTCTGATACAATACACATCACAAATTAAGTGTTAGCAAACTTTGAAAAGGGTACTGTTACACAAGTGTCTCTTATCCTTCAGAATTCTCTAATTGCAGGCTGTAACAGTATCTTGCTGAGCAACACATCTAGAGTAAGCAAACCACAAACAAACAAACAACAAACCTAAAGCTATACTCACATCTCAACTAATTTTAAAAGCTTCACTTCTTATCTACCAGATACTGAAGCAGAAGATGCAGATCATTCTGGATTAAAAAAAAAAAAAAAGTACTGTTATAGGATAATAAACAATCAGCTGTAAATTAGGCAACAGCTTCAGCTCAGCATAAGTGGACAGGACAAGCTCAAGTACTCACTCAGCTCTTTGTATAACAGGTTGACCAACAACTCCCACTCACTCCTACTGACCTCCCTCATTCTAGCACTAGTACAGCTGCATGGTAAATCACAACAGGGAGTGGCTAAACTGAGAATAAAATAAACTAGCCAAGAAGAATGGTTTCAATGAGGCAAGTTCCCTGGCCTGCTTCACTGTGGGGCTGTATGAATGCTGTGCCAGCACAATCCAATGGATGACTCGGGACACAAATGAGTTAGAGAGGGAAAGAAATGACACCAGGCAGCTTAAACAATATAGCTACTGAAAGGCTAAGTATAGGCTGGAGGAAGTGGAGGAACATTCAAAATGAACTGAAGCAAGGACAAGTGCAAAGGTAACCTAGTGGAATGGATAGGCTATCTCACTAAACACAAGGGAAAAAAAAAACCTAAAGAGAGCAAATATACAAAAAGAAAAAAAGGCAAATGTACCCTTACAAGCTACAAATAAATTAATAGATTACAGCAACCAATTTCCTGAATCCCTATCAACAACAAAGACACAAAACCTAATCGTTTGTGAACAGAGTTCTTTAGCACAGAACATGCAGAGGACAGTGACGGTGCTCAATAACCGAATTCTGTTCCCAGGCCCAGTGGACAGATGTTGCAAAGGTCATATTTCATTCTTTCTTTGAATATATGTTCTGCTGTCTGTTAGTCTCTGAAACTAAGATTTTTCCTGAATCTTCTACAGCTCTCAGATAGTCTTTGCAAAATCTACTTATTTATTCTTGGGTGAGCCCTTATTGCTATTTGATAAAACTGAAGACTTACTTTTAAAATGGTATCTGTTGGAGGGCAGGGGAGGGAAGTTACTGGTGCATCATCATCTGAATTACCTGCTCAGAGACGGCAGGCGTGAATTTTATGACAATGATTCCGATAAAGCCCTGTGTATAGACTGAATCTGAGTAGATCAGTAAGGAACCTTAATATCTTTCTAGGTATTAAAACGGTACAGAATAACATATTTTCTTCTGCATTTTTCACAATTTTGCTTCTGTAAAACATGAACCAAATGTTTGAGAAAGCAGGTGAAGATCAAGAACCTCTGAAAATTCCCTTCACGTTTTAAATTACTGAGACATCTAAAGCAATTTTATCTATTGTATACACACATCTTGACATATTAACACAATTTGAGGTCCCTTCAAATCCCTAAAGTTCTGTGATTCTGTGAAAAAATTGTGGTCTTGCCTTAATTAAATCAATGTTCTTATTTCCATGTTTGAAAGATTAATCTTTGGATTGTAATAGAAAAACTTCAATAAAAACCTCCCATAAGACAAGCAGAGAACTGTTCTTCAGTCTCAAATATCTGGATAAAGCACAAAAGTATTCTTTCATCTGGTGACCAAGAGACACTTGGTAAAGACGTCTTCAGGTTGCCTTCTTAAGTCAGGAAAACATTTGAGAGCAAAGACATAGCTCTTTCTCTAGTAAAAAACACTTTGATCAACAACAGACAAGGTGTTTTTTGCAAACAGGACAGATTTAGTTTTAGATAGTTACACTGGTAAATCTTCTAGGACAGATATAATTAGACTTATTTAAATTAAATTATATTAGTGCAGTAACTTCTACCAAGTTCAACTCGCAGCATAAATTATATCGGCCAATGCATTATTGTTCTGATGTAACCGTTATCATCACTTACTGGCTTTGCTATACAAGCTAAGAACCAGATCACACTGCTAATTGCCATAGCTCTGGCAATAAAACTTACAGAAGACAAAACCATGAAAAACTGTAGTGATCTTAGTTCAGACTAAAATTTAAGTCAGCAGAATTCCAGCTGCCTAGTCCCTGTTTTCTGACAAAAAAAAACCCAATTGCATGTGCAAACAAATAACTTGCCATCCTCAGAAACCTCTTTGTTGTTATAACTTGTGTATATTCCTAGTGCTTTTGCAAGCACACACCTTGCCTACCACAGAAACCTTACAAATAGAACTTAGGAAGCCACTGGGAGACCACCTTATTGGGCTGCTCAACACATCTGACTGGTGGTAATAATAGTTATTACCTGCATAGAGAGGAAGAGGGAGAAGAACAGCAGAAGGAACATGTACCAGTCTCTTAAGCCATTGCGGCTCATTATTTATTAACTTAAGCTAAAATGCCTTTGACAACACCGGGCAAACAATTAGGATCAGTGAACCTATTCAGTTGTTCCAACACAAGTAACTGGAGTTTTTTGAAATAGGTTTCATAAATAAAAAATATTATTAAATCATCAGATAGGATACTAAACCCAAATAAGCCTTTTTTTTTGGCAGAATCTTAACTGGAAAAGCCTTCATGTTGTTTTAAACCAGATTGGAAGACAATTCAAGTTATAACCAAGTGAACTCAGCAGAGTAGAAGAGCCTTAGCTGGAAAGCCCACTTTAAGGAAACTGACAGGTGAATTCTGTCGTGTTCAGCCCCAGTGACTGACATTCATCCTGAGCTGACTTGTCCACCTCAGCTCCTCCAATGCCAAAAGTCATTGTCCCTGAGGCAACCAGAAAGTCATTCAAGCTGAAACAGCTGCACAAACTGAACAAAATAGCAAAATACCTTCAAATACCCTCGTAACACCTTCTGCTCCTTATTTTATCTGCCTATGTTAGAAACTTGGCAGATATGGTTAGAGAACTTTCCTGGAGATCCCATCTGCATTGCGCCTGCTTCATTAAGACATTCCTCCAACAGGCCAGAAACATTGCACGTTGAAGTTTCCACCCAGCAAGTGAGTGTGCTGCCTCTGAGGGTGGAGATCCTAAGCAGATCTCTCCATACAACTACTCACCCTAGGAAAGAACAGGAGAAGGAGGAGCTAGAAAAAATTAGAAGTGAGCTACACTTACAAGGTAAGTGGTGGTACAACATGTTTAACTATGAAGTAGCACATCTCAGTCCTTGAGCTACCACATTAGTCAGGGGCAAATACAGGATTTGTGTGCTAAGAGGAAGCAAAACACAATTCTTACGTGGACTGAAGATAACTTCACCAGCATACATAACTTAAAATTTAGAGCTGCTCTTGAGCATAAAAATTCCTTTGGAATTGTGTATTGAATGTTACACTCTCTAAGAAATCTAGTGAATAGTATTTGAAGCTGATTCCTAATACCGAATCAAGTTTCAACAACTTTAGCCTCAATTCCTACCTAGCACAGTTTCACAGGTATAAAAGATTATGAATACTACCTCTTATTTTCACATGCACACTATGAAGATCAATTCACAAGCATTTGTGAAGCACACAGAAAATATGACAAGTATGCAACAACAAAATTAGTAGTGTTTTACTTAGTACAAGGTTTGGACAACATACATTAGATAAGACCAAACCTGGGGTGTGGAGAAAAACAAGCAGTTCCATGAGCAACAAGAATATAGATACCTCATTTCCTTTAGGCTTATCTCATAGTTGATTAACGTCTGTTTCTACTCAACTGGAAGCTCATACAGGCATCTTTCAACCCATGCACAACATTCATGCTCACGCAGTAATCTTTCAAAGCACTCCTGTATTTTGTTTCTCTATTGGCACTGATTTTTCAGAAATATTTAAAAGGACATACATTTGAGACCCTGGCTCATTCGTCCAGTTTCAACAGGTGAGTTTTAAAGTTATGCAAGTTTTATAAGCATGACAGCATTAGTCTTATTTTCATTTTTTAATATAGCTTTCTTATAACCTAATATATATGTTTTACTTGAATTTGTTCCTAGTTTTACACCTGAATAGGGAAAATTGCACTAATTATTTTACATTACAGAAATTACTGAGAACAACCAGGAACAAACAGCTTATTTGTATCATCTAAAATTTGTGTTGTAAAACAGACTGGTTTGGGATACTGTGAATTTTTTGGAGTTGTGGTGTAATAGCTGCACAAAAATAGTATTTTCATTATTGTTGTCAGTTCTCTTTAGCTGTGCATTCTTTTCTGAAACAATTTAAACAGAATCTGTAATAAGAATAAATAGAATAACTGGATGTCATGGCAAATTACAGTTTTTACACATTTTATTCAACACATCTTTATATTTTACTTACAAAAATTCACTAGGGCAAGACAGAAGGTCAAAGTGATTTGATTTTAATGCACTGCTTTTCGCTTATATTTTGAGAACATTTCATTTATTTGTTAAAAGTAATATTTGCACCTTTGAAAATGCCCTATTCAAATCATAAAAATAACTTGCATCTTATGCTTCCACATTCCCTACTTCTCTGTTTGAGACCATATAGTATTGTCCAAAGAAATGCAACTGGTTTTTTTATGACACTTGCCACAAAGAGGACTCACACCTACTACTTTGCAAAGCAACAAGGCGGGAATGTTTTCTAAGGGTTGTGTTTGCCCACACTGTAACACAGGCACAGTCCATAAGGACTCCAAGTGGTGGGGGCAGCTGGTTTCAGACCAGCTTCCTCCTTCCTCTTTTTCCTTCTGGATTCACCCTCACGAAAATATAAACTGATTGCTTCCCCTTCTTACTGCGTGAAAAAAATGAGTATTCAATGTTAGCGAAGTAAACAAGGGGTGCGCTGTCTGCCTTATTCCCATCACTGCCTGGTACAACCATGACTGCTAGTAAGATGTTTGGAACTACAACACAGGATGGAGATGTCAAAAGAAGGTTACACAGTGTGGTGAGCTCTTATCTTCAGACCTCTTAATTTCTGCTCCACTGTTACTCTCCTCCTATTTTATTAATTTGTAAGCTGACTTCTGGGCTGTGAGCCTTTTAAGAGAAGACTGTCCGATAGAGCACTGTACTTATACCAACATAATGAATACTACAATCTAACTGAAGCTTCTAGAAGTCAGCACAAAATAAAGTAGTATGAACTATCTGCCAATTGTCCTTGAGTGATGCATAGAAAACAAAGACACTAATGAACAGTAATTATGAAAAAAAATTATATATATATATATATATATATATGTTTTCTTTGAAGGTATATGTATAGGTGTGCGTACATACATATATTTATAATTTATCGTGTTCATTTCTTTTCATTCAGAGTCCTCATTAAGGTTGATTTTCCAATCCACCTGCTAAGACTGGCTGCAAAGGATATGTTAGAGGAATGGAAACCCCAGTGACTGGACAAGCATTTATAAGGGCCGAGGAGAACAGACCACTGCGCATGCACGAGGAAACCCCGCCAGGGAGTGAACAACAACAACAACAACAAAATCCAACAAGTGTCAGAGAACGTGGAAAGCTGGAAGTCCTCCTACTTCCCTAAATTCTGGGTTAGGTTAAAACAGCAGCAGTTAACAACTGCAGGACTGCAACCCAGCAATTGCATGGGCAAGGATCTCTCAGGAAGGAAGTTAATTGACATTCACTGTGGGGACAAGGAAGCAAACAGGCATTCTTTTACAAATCCTCTGATGCAGACTCTGATACCCAAGGCTGATCTCAAAGGCTGCTCAGAAAGACAAAAAATGCTGATTTCAGCTGGGGTCTTGCAGCAAAATCCCTGAATTTTACAACCTGGAAACCAAGAAAGGAAGCAAGTGCCCCAGAATGGCAGGGATGCTTTGCTGACCAAAATTATGTTAGAGCAGTTTTATATCATACAAAGGGCCAATACAGAAAAATGAAAAAAAAAAATAAATTCCTATTTTATTTTACAAGACAAATACAGCACTTTGGAAATCACTTAATGACAGATAAACAAATAACAGAGGAAAAGACTCCTTAATGTATTTTCTGCAGAACTCAAAAGTAGAAGATAAAAACCTGAAAAAGAACCTTGGCCATTGATTACCATGAAGCTTTTTATGTGCAAGTAAACACAGAACTGTCTTCATGAGTCTGAAGACAATCAATAAAGCAAATATAAGTTTACTCTGCTCCAAGTCCGTTCACTAAAAATTTGTATTTACAGTTCTACAATTATTTAAGCCCTTTAACAAAAATGTTTAATTACAGTACGTAGTTTCAATGGGGTTAAGTTCACCTGGCTAAGTTTTCAGAAGGCAAATATCCATTTTACAGTACCACATTTGTTTGATGCAGAGCCTTTTCATTAAAACTGTTTCCTAGTAAAGCATCTGAACACTTCAAAATGTCTTCTGCTGGGAAATAGAGCCAACAGAAGCAAATCAGTACCATTTTAATACTTCTCAGCAAAGAGCTGTATTGCTGTTAATGAGAAGGAAAAGAAAGCATTATGATGCTGATAGAACACACTGTAGAGAGAGATGCAAACTAAACAAAAACTTCCTGAATTTGGGAACAGCTTCCTGCAGTTAAAAAATGTGTTCCTATGGTTAAGAAAAAACATGTATGGTGTTATTATCATTACAATAGCCTTCTTTCACCAAAACAGTTCACCCGGCTCACCCAAGTTACTTGATTTCTACCTAAAAGGAGATATTTTTCATGTTTTTTGATAAATCAAATTTTAGGAGGCCTGAGAGTTATTTCAAATAATGCCAGCATCAAACTTCAAACTGGCACAGTTACAGTCTTCATTGAGGACCAGATCATTGGAACAGTTTAAGAAGGCAACAGCACAATCTTTATGTTGGGGGAAAAAAGTGCATTTTGCATGCACGCACTTTTTAAACAGAAAAAAATAAAGCTATGTCCTTGAGGTTTCCCTTCATGTTCTTCACACTTGGCATCAACAACACTCTTACTCCAAACCAGCTTTTTGAACAGCAGCTACAATAATTCTGACACTGGAATTAATAACATCCCCCTTGCTGTTTTGTCACAGCATAGGTTGTTTCAAAAAGTGTAGCAATGTTAGCATAAGCCATGTGTAATAATGCTAGTAGGCCAATACACTATATTAATAGATTTTTTAAAAGCCAACAAACCATAGGTAAGAACACGTGACGCAGTATCTTCCCACTGAAGACAACTGCAAAAAGTAGGAAGTCCGCCTTGTTTCAAATTAAGACACTGAGAATGATGTTCCAGCCTTACAGAGCTTCTCATAAAACAGATCACGGAAAGTTAATACCAACTTCTGTCATGATTAGGCTTCATCAGTAAGCTTTTCTTCCAAATGCCACACGGCTCTATTGAAGTAACACCACTCCTACATTTAATCAATTTGAAAGACTACTGACTTAAATTGGCATGTTGTGAAAAGAAAGGAGGCCAGTCTTCTTGTTGAGGTTTAGACTGAGGTTTCTAGGCCACAGAATAGTATACAAGCAAAAAATTCCCTAGAAGGCTTGGAACAGGGAGCTCACATTTGCAAGAGAACCTGCCAAAGCCCTGTAAGAGATCTTGAACAGTGCAGGGACAAGAATATAGCTCATTTGGCTAACATACTCAACTTACATCTTTTTCTACTGTAAATTATGGTGTCCCTTACAATCAAAAAGCTGCTTGCCATACTGCCAAGAAAAAGCCCATGAGTATCAATTTCTAGAAGGGCAAAACACACATGGTTCACGTTCTCAGTAAGAACACCTTAGAGCAAATGGATATTTCCAGAGGCTCTGCCA
Source organism: Columba livia (assembly GCF_036013475.1). Classification (NCBI taxonomy): domain Eukaryota; kingdom Metazoa; phylum Chordata; class Aves; order Columbiformes; family Columbidae; genus Columba; species Columba livia. Next base: position 52,771,237 of record NC_088603.1, on the reverse strand, counting down.
CTTAAATGAAAAGCTGAAAAACAAGCATGTCAGAAGTTAAGTAGATCAGCTGTGCATTTCCTGGCAAAGGACTAACTCGAGAAAAGGTATTGACCATGGAATAAGAAATATGCCAAAGAAAGCACTGCCCCATTACGTTGAAGACCCATCACTTCTCACTCATCACAAGCAAGAAAGTCAAGTGTCTGAACACCTCCCAGCAGTAAAGTCAGCTGAGAAACAGACTGCTGGATTTCTTCCTCTGAGGGCAGTACACCTCCAAGGCTGCCTGCTCTGATACTTCTCTGCCAAGCTGTCTTCTACAGCCTTAATCACACCTGTCAGCAAATGCACAAGTTCTACAAGCTCTCCCATCCCTACAGCTGACAGGAAAAGGTCTTGCACAGTCATTCCCAGCACAAGGAGAGAAAATTCCAGCTCGAGTAAGACATTGCTATTGCTTATGTCCATACCTGCTCCACCTGACTTCCTGGACAATTCTGCATTTCCCGTGCCACCAAAGTGCATTTCCTACATTAAATGGAAAGTGCCCAACGCAGTGGAAAAAAAATACCTTTTTTTCATATTGGATTTCACTTTAACAGACTATCTGGTCAGTGGTGAAATTATCCATTTCTTCACTAAGAAAGGTCTCCATGGAGTATATAATGAAAAGCGAAGCACATGCACATCTGAGCTATAATTCAGCAGATATGAGCATGAAAGCAAGCAAGCAGCATAGCCAAGAAGTTTAATTTTCCTAGCCTCAAGACAGTATAGCCTTCACTCCCATTTGAAACTAGGAAAAAGCTGTAATTTCTTTATTGTTATCTACAGCTGATAGGAAAAGAGATATTTCTAAAGTAATATCCTAGGAAAACGATGTCTGGAATGTAAAAGGCAGTTTAAATGAATGGAACTTTCAGTCTTCTCAGCCTATGCTCAACACCATCTCTACCCGCACTAGCAATCCTGCCCGGTCACAGAAGACTGAAGAAAAGAAAATGCAGCGAAGGACTCCTTCAGCTCTGGGTCACTGACGTGACTTTGGAGATTTTTGTGAAAAGGAAAGAAAAAGCAGCACAGTTAATGGAGCTGCTGCTACTTCTTCCTACAAGGCTGACCTGCAACGTCTTAGTAAGCACACATGTATATACGAAAGAGTGTTAGAGAAGACTTGGGCAAGCAGGACCAACAAGTGGCTGAACCGCAAGGTGAGCAGTTATGAACCTGTAATACCTGTTAGTCAGTGCTTACAAGGAAAGGTGAGAGATGACATTCCCATTGATTACCAGCTTGGATTGCAATGGTCAGCAGAAGGATTTGGGACTGCAGGATATGGCAGAGCCTTAGTAAATCAGTAAGGATGGATAACTCCTGAAACCATAGATTTGCTCCATAAAGATGGCAATTTTGAGCCTGGAGAAAAATCTCAGGTGTCCTTTAGGCACCAGCAGAACAGACTCTACTGAAAGTGGATGAGAAAAAGCACTGAGGTTTGTTTGTAGCCATGAAGATCCACGAAGTCTCAAGATAAATAGAACAGGATGCCCTAAGTGGACTCTTCAAACACCATGGTTCTTTGTGAAATAAAGCTCTCTAAATGCAGCACTTTGCCCTGTAATGACAGTGCGATTCTAGACACTTGTCCTGTTCACATACATTTCTCTAGAAGCCATTTCTGACCGCTGTCAGGTTGGGCAGTGGACTATACAAACCTCTTTGTCTGACCGGTTCATATGAATAATACTATGGGAAACTCCTCACTTCTGGAAGAGAGTATGACTTGATTGACTTGTTTAAGTAAGTCTCTCTCAGAGAATACAGGCACTTAACATTTCAATCTGTTAGCAAGCTTGTTACTAGACAGAACTAGTTTTAACAATGGTATCTTTAAAAAAAACCCAGAAGTATGGAGATGGAGAGGAATATTGAAAGATACAAATAATGAGCAGCAGGAGTAAAATGAAGACAAATACTAGCTGCTAAAAATGAAAACAGTGATAACAGCCTTGCTGATCAATGATGACACATAGAAAATGCTAAAAAGAAAAGACTGAGGGTCAACTCAAGGAAAACCTGAAGGGAAAAACACTATAAAAAATAATTAAACTAGGAAGCATATAGTTATATGTAATGAAAGAAATCTCTGCACAACTAGATTAATAGACCTGTAAAAGTTTCTCCCTGGTAGACAGAAAGAGAACAAAAAGTAGAGGTAGTCAAGAACAACTGAAGACTGGAAGACAATTTTCCACTTTCTAGCCATTTGGTGAAGAATACAAAGGCATAACATCTTTCCTACAAAATATTAAGGCAAAAATTCTCCATGGTCAAGCATCTCAGGAGTCTGCACAACCACGCCACAGATGCACATAGAGACGGGCATTCCAAGAACAATTTAATCAACATTATGAAGGCCAGTCAAACACTGAGTCCAAAATTTTAAAAATTCCTGCTACAGACAGACGATTATATTTTTATAGAACTAAAAAAAAAAGGGGGGGTGTGGGGTGTGGAGAACAGATGCACATATGAGCAGTTCTCAGTATAAAGCAAGGAATGACCAAAGGACCCTGGTTTTGGCATGTTTAAATTTTGGCCTTATTCCATGTATTTTTTCATTTTAATTTTTTGAAGTTTGGCAATGTAGGAAAAGAAGGAAAGAAAATGTAACAATTTTGGGGGTTTTAATCTTCTTTACTACTAAGTTTTTAGATAAACTGAAAAATTAGTCCAGTGGTTATTCTGTTATTTTCTTTCCCCTGCTCTCCTATTTCCATGTTTTTACTGCACAGCATGTAAAGTGAAAGTCTACATGTAAAAACAATTTTACATTAAAAACTATCTATATTTAATAAATTATTATTATTAAAAGAAGCACATCCTGAAAGAAACAGGAATCCTAAGCATTCAGTTCTGGTAATATATACATTAGTCTTGCATGCAAAACCCATCATGCTCCAGGTTAAAGAAGATAATATTATCATTACTTATTTGTGTAATAATAATAAATACTAAGAGTCAATTTCAGTATATAATTTCCTTTAGGAAGAATTTAGGTGTGACTTTCTGATTCATATTGATATCAATTTTGAGTTATACTATAGTAGTGCTGATCCCACCCTATGGGAATCTTCAATTTATTAGGAATTCTGAAGATCACATTAGAAAAACGTTAAATTGACAAAACATTAGCTGTATCTTACTAACATAAAAATACTTAAGGCAGCTTGTTCAGCATGTATGTCTTCTTTCAAATTTTATGTTGTATCAATAGGAAAATGAAAAAATTACTTACAAAAATCCCTTACTGAAAGATGATTTTTTCATAAAAAAGCCATACTTGAGGCATGTTATATTTCAACTTAATTATATTTTTTCCTGAATGTGTACATGAACCATCAAAAAAGCTGTCACTTCCTTAGCAGTAAACAGTTGCTTTCGCTACATTACCCCCGCCCTAAAATAATGCGGATTTCCATGTTCAAAGACTATAATTAGTAAGCATCACCATTATACTGCTTTGAAGTCTACCACATAAAAAAATCCTGGCAAGGGTTTTGGCCCTCGTTTTTTATCTTTCACAACCAATTTCACAATACTCTGACAGTTTAAGGAATAATACAAGTCGTTCAAGGATAATATACACCTCTGTTGAGGTATATGGTTGATGGCTCGTCCTTTCTAGCCATGTGAAACAGTGCAGACCCCTACAGTAAAAATGTCACATACACAGACCTACTACAGAATTTCAGAGTGTAATTATAAATACAGTACGTGATGCGTGGATTCCATCAGAGGCATCCATATATTCATTTTACCACCAAAACTGCTACCTCCAGATGTTAATTTTATCTATAATGAGAGGCCTTTGTAAGCTAAACGTATGTTCACAAAAACCAACACGCACACACCTTTACATACGAAAAATTACGTAAAACAGGGTTCCTTACTGTTTTCAGCTCTGCAAAAATACTGCAGTCATGAATTAAACATCACCTTCCAAAGTTCTCTGTTTTGTGCCTGCTCTGGCAAGGTTTCTGGGAACACCGATTAGAATGTTAATAGCTTTACATTACCTCCAACCTTAGGCCCACCGGCTGAACCTGGCTTTCTTGCACTGTTTGAAGGATTTCCTGGCTTTTTAGGTGCTGGAACCTTGAAGGCTGAAGCAGCTGATGATGGCCTATTTCCATCCACTGATTCTTCATCATCAAAGCTTTTGTCTAGAAAAGGATACAATAAATAAAAACACAACTATTAGAATGGATGTATATTTATTTCCTAATTGCTATTCTGCTCCATATTTCATAGAAATTCACAAAATGGATACATAAAAACAAATATTTATCACTTTGTCCTCTGCCTCTGACCTAGGAATAAAAAGACAGTGAGAAATAAACAGCATTTTCTACATGCTAAGCTCTTATAAAATATTGTTTTGCCTTCATAATTAATTAACTGTAAAACTGGGCATAAAAATGAATTCCACACATTCATCCCCACAAAGGGAAAACATCTTTTCAGAGATCGAATATTTTTGCCCATTTCTGAATATTTTTCCCAAAGGAAAGCCCTTATTTTTTATCCTTGCAGTCTACCAAAGACAAATGCTTCTCCCTTTTCTCCTTTTACTCATGCATGCATTTTCTGCTACACATCCTCCCACAATGTGTCTAACCAGCACTCCCTGTCTCTTTCCTTCCACCCAGATTTTTCAACTTACAATCACAGATCCTCTTGCAGATCAGCCGCCTCATTCCTCTGATAGCTCTTCGATCCCCTCACCCTAGGATGGACCCAGCACCTCACATGGCCACACGCAGGAAGATTCTCAATACTAATCAAAGATTCGATCAAAAACTGCTCGCAAACACCCTGGATCCACCACTGAGATTTGTGCCGGCATCTTTCTCTCCCTTCCCCGCACTCGGCGCTGCACAACCAATGAGCTGCAAGGTGACATCATCTGCTGGGAGCCACCGCCAGAGGAAAAGGTGAAAATCCTCCCTGCAAATAAATTCATTCCCACACACCCTTATTTGCCACTATTCTGATCTTTCATTTAAAAAAAAAAAAAAAAAAAAAAAAGAGAGACGGGCAGACAATACTCTGGGGGTTTGCACTCCTCTTTTCTACAATTTCAGGTTTGTGTGTTTTTAATCAAGAAAGAAATTAATCTCTAGTGACTAAATAAATGTCTCGATACAAAATATTCAGCCTTCAAAAAAACCCCCGACATATTCCAACAGTAGAATCTAAGGGTTTCTCAATCCGCCTAGGGAAGAAGGATTTATCTATAAGCTTGAGCACAGAAACCTATCAGCCTATGGTTCCTATAATAAATAAAATGGGCGAGGCTGAGACACAGCTGCATTACAGTAATGAAAGACCAATTTAGCATATTACCTGCTCTAAAACCTGGCATTTCTAAAAAAGAAATTAAATTAATTGCAAAACTTCGTTATTTCTGGGATGGTGACTATTTACCCTTTGCTTACTCAGAACTCACTCCCAGTGAAATGTCAACTATTTTTAATAATACAGCCTCCCAAAGGAAGGCAGCTTTCATTAAAAAGGTAAAACAAGGTTTTGTCCAACAGTGTTTGCAGCACCGAATACTAGAACACCCCACATTTAACACGCCCAAGATCACTGCTGCTATAGTTGGTACATTTTTCTACCATTACCGAAAGGCGTGTGTTGGACTAACAAACCTTCACAATTCAAGAAGTAACAAACCACAAGAAATATCTGGGTGTATACCGACATTTTTCACTAACGTTATTTCCTTCTCTCCCACAAACACTGATTTTTAAGAGAACCTTGCTAAGAATAATCGTGTTTGGATATGTAAACCCTCGAAACGGGAGAAAAGGCATCAGGCTCCCCACCACCATCCCGAGTTGCCATGGAAACAGCACTCCTGCTCAGCATACGGGCTGAGGCAGAACACATTTGGATTCCTGCTGCTTTTACTCTTGGTATCTTAAATAGAACCAGACATCAAAGATTTTTGAAACAGGGGAAACCACTAATCCAAATGCCAGACTAAGTGCAATGAACTAAACACTGCAACAGAAGTGTAGATAGTAATGGTTAATATCTGGGATACCTGCAACAGTACAGGTAATTTTAAAACAGCATTAAGAAATATCTTGTAGATTTTTAAACACCATGAAGAGATCAACATTGACACATGAATATGCTATCATAAAAACCCATTAAAAGTGAAAACATGTTTTTCAAATAAAAATTGTTTGGTTGCTGCGTTTTTAAGTTTCATAATGAACAGGCTAGACTTTCACGTTACTATCCAACAGCACTACAATGCAGCATTGATATGCAAATATTGCACAAGAAGCCTTTAAAAAAAGTTATTTACAGTACAATCTTAAATATAGTAAGCACTTACTTGCTCACTAATGCAAGACCTCCTAATCAACAAAAACATAAACATCCCCAAACAAGTTTACTTTGGGAACCAAAGGCTCAGTTAAATTACTTTTATTGTTACCAAGCAAAGGAGTACAGAAGATGGAGAATTGCAGAAGTTACTGCTCAACCCCAAAATGCACAAATAGAATTTCAGAAAAAATGCAAAGGTAAACATCACACAACATGTCAGTAGCTGGGAAATTATAGGACAATATATTAAACAGTGGTCTCGGTAATACTGTCTAATTACTTTGTCTAATGAATATTCTTTCCATACATTTAAAACATTGTTAACCCTGGATTAAAAACCTACACTATGAAATAGTTTCATACAGTCCATATAAAACCTAGCTTTTAAAATAAACTATTTTTTTCTTTAAATGCATAAATATTTTTGAAAGACACAGAATGGATCTTAACCACTGATACATGGACATTCTTAATTAGACTTTTTATTATATATGTTAAAACGAATTTAAAATTTACAGTCATTTAAAGTGTTCCATAATTATAGTACAGTACCATAGAAGTATGAAATTAATGGGTGAAAAAGACCTATTTTAATCCTATTAAGGCTAAATTGATAATGCAGCTTTCTTTTGTTCTAGGTTTGTTTTTAAATAAACATGAGCAGGAAAATGCTGTACTGTCTTTCACAGAAAACAGAGGTCTTCCCCAGGCTTTTGGGCCTTCGCACTTTTATTTCACTGGGCTATAGCAACAACATAACGCCACATGATCTTTAGGGACATTCCATTTTCAGAAAGATGTTTAACAGTATTTGTGAATATCTGAAACCTGAAGTCTGTATTTATAGCTGTTAACGAAATGAAAGCATTAGATTTGCTTCCAGTATTATCTCCTTTCCATGCGCTCCCACTCATGCACAACAATACACTTGTATTTCTCTCTCATAAAAGCCTTTCCATGTGCTTGAGCACACAGAACCCCAGCTCCAGGTATAAGTGTAACACCGCAAGGTGTCATCAAGCTGCAGTTCTGCTCCAGCCAGCTGAGCCAAACATGTTTATTCTGTGCCCTGGGTTTGCTCATGGCCCAGGGCTGGAGCTGCTGCCACCATGCAGAGCGTGACCTTGGTCACACCGTCACCGTCAAAGTGTGACCGTAGTGTCAGTCCCATGCAGTCTGCAAACAATGCTGGTTTCTACAACAGGAGTCAGAAAAGCCTACATATAACTGGTATTTCAAAACAAATCTATATGAAGGATGCAAGTATTTTCTCATTCTCAAATGGCTAGATAGTTCTCATTCTAGGTAATTTTAAAGGCCAAACAACATTTTTAATGTATCAGATTTTACCTACGTAAATACACCTGACAGCTGAGAAAGCACTGTCCAAACAGCACTTTACAACAAAGCTCTGAGGTACTATAAAACGGGAATAAAAAGCGGTATGAATTGCTAGCAATGTACAGAACAACTTAAACAAAAAACACAATTAATGAAAGACACTGAACCTCAGCTAAACCTCACAAGGCTGTTCTTGTATTCCATATTTTCATTTTAAATCAAAACGGGTGAAAAGAGTTTCGGAAGAGAGCACACCCCACAGAGAAGAGCTTCAAATCTAGTATTTCCAAGAGTTCCTGAAGAAACCTGATGAGAAGCTCACATTCTCAGTTCGGTACAAGTCCTCCTCCAGATGAACAAGTTCAAAGCAGAAAAACATAACAAAACCAAACAACTCCCACAAAAAAAACACAAACAAAAACAACACCAAACCAACCAACAGAACCACAAGAAATAATTGTTCTTGTATTCAGAAAGCTAGAAACACAAGATTGAATTTCTAGGCATTAGTTTTCTTTCCAATAGAAGAAGGAGCAAGTGAACTGGCATCAATGAACTGCTGTGCATTTTTACAAAACATTTCAGGAGTCAAATGAATATTTCTACTAAAAAGCCCACCCAAACACCCTGCATGACACATCAGGCCCTTGAGTTCACCACACTTTCAAAACGTGGGGGTTTACCAAAGTTATTCTAATATTAAATCCAGACACACCTCTTCCATTAGGAACACAGACCAAAACTCTGAACCACTGCAAAAGTTTGAATACTAAAATTCTTAAGAAACAAACCATACAATTTGAACTAAAAATAATAAAAATATATGTGATAGCTTTGTGCCTTGTAGCATTACTCTTGGGGGCCAGATTACAAATACATAGTATCTCTTTTATAAAGTATTCAGAGATATCAAAGGATAAGCATTTACAATCAAACTTGATACACAAAGAACATTCTATTAATAGTACTCCCAATGCTAAAAACGACTAAACAACCTATTTACTGTGATGTGGCTACAGATCAATAAGGGCAATTACAGATACATCCAAAGGCAAAGGAGTATCTAAAAGTTTTCATGTTTAGAAAGAAAAAAAATATATATTTTAAAGAGAATTAAAATATATTTATTGTTGCTGCAATTCAAGCCTTTACCTTAGTTGATCTTAAGATGCATATAATTAATGTGACATTTAATATCTATCATTTTGTAAGTCACAGTCAATAACAGAAGAAATATAATATCATCTACATGGCTGTAGAAATAGAAGATCTATATTCTAGTCCTCCTACTCGGAAGCAGACAATCACAAACTAACTGATCTTAAAGTAGATCCCCAAGTAACACCACAGATGGGGGAAAACAAAAAAATGGGTCCCCTGCAGTAACAATGAACTAAAGCTGGCCATAAAGGCAAAACTTGATACCGTACCAGTCATATCTAACACTACAATGGTTGTAAAAAACAAATTACAGTATTTTATATTAATGACAGAGAAACCAGAGAATATAGTAACTTTAATAAAACTGTTTCTAAACTTCGACTTTTATTAAAAACATGCCCTTTCCAACGTTCATTTTCCTTTCCAGTATTGCTAAGGGGTACTAAATGTTTGCAAACTCCTGCTAACGGCTCCTCTTTCATACCACAAACTCTTTATAATAACATGATTGCAAATTCATGCCCATGCAAAACAATGATAAGTAGATGAACCCCTCACGATTTCCCAAGTCACTGCCACATCCTGTGCCTACCAAGACACGGACTGCCAGTCACACCTTGGTGATTTACAAGCACTGACTGCATCAGTTACTTGGAACATCTGGGACAGGATCGTCAGCTCAATTTCAGATGAATTGGTGTAGCCCACAACAACTTCTGTCAAGCACGAAAATGAAGCCCTGAGAGCTACAGATGCATCAGGTTAGTTGATCCTTCTAATCCATACTTTAAGGCAATGTCCCGCATCATTTAGTGAGCACTTTATCCCTTACACATCAGGCATTCGTACAGCCTGAATCTGTTTGTCCTGACACAAAGGACAGGATTCATTTGCTTAAGTACAGTCACCTAAAACCAGTTTGGACAGTCCTGGTCATCCTGTCTGGCTGCCAGCTGACATTCCAGAAGGGCACAGATCTCTCACGGGTCTCCTGTCAGAGGCCTGTTTGCTTTGCATGGCTGCTGTGGATGCCGCAAGGCACCTCAAACGGCACTAGACATCTATGTCTGGGCAGCTGAATCGCACCTAAGATGCTTCAGATCAACTGTAAAGGTGTAATTTCCTGGGCATTCTCCCTGTGTCACAGCACGTCGCAGGATCTCAAACAAGCAGGATGCAAATTCTCGTTCAAAACCAAAACCCTGCTTCCCACGATGACAGAGCATGGTTCTTCAGAAGATAACAGTGTAGTGACAGAAGTAGCATAAGACCACTTACCGATGGATTTAACTTTACTCCATGGTACCCCCTCTGTTTCTCTTTACACTCCTAAAGGAGGCAACTTTACCTACGGTTCAGTGCTGGCAAACGGTTCCCACGTTCTGTGAAATATTTGCTGATGTTCATCAGCAAAATCTCCAACTCCTACCAAAAGAGACTCCTTTTTCCACAGTAATCTCACGAGGTGGAAGGAATTAAAAATACCGATGACAAAAGTAGCTAAATAATACAACTTGGTTCACAAAAAAACCCCAGGTACTAAAGCCAATTGTGAAGCCAAACATATTCCTTCACGTGCTAGTTTCTTCAGGCAGTTCCAGTGAACTAGAGTGTCTTCAACAAAGGACAGTCAGTAACAGGAATGAGGCAAATATTAACCACTTAAATTGATACTGTTGATCCCTCAAATTCTGATAAAGTTCCCCTAACTTTTCAACAAGCAAAGTGCAGTACAGCTCTCCTACCTTTCATCGATCAGCTACAGCTCACTGAAAGAGGCTCAGGCCAGATGTGCTTTTTAAAACAAAACAAAACACAACCAACAACCAAAAAAAACCACAAACACCAAACACACAACAAGAAAACCTCAATCTAAATGAACAGGGCAAGGGCAAAAGAGAGAAGAACAGCAAACTGAAGAGACTAAACCTGACAGAGACATTTAGAAAAGAAATAACAAGGACTGGCAATGGCACTAGCCACAATAATTATCCATATTTCTTACAACTGAGGTAACTTCGCTCCCAAGCAAAGTTTCATCCCAGTCGCTAGTTCTGGAATATCTCCTTTAAACCCATGTAAGTTACTTTCTCATTTTTACCTATTAAAGTGAAAGACAGTTTCTGCAAATCTTGCTGTATTTTTTAACTTTGTAGCATCTGTAAAAATACTTCCACAGTCCAGTTAAATCTGGTAAAATAAACAAATAAATAAATCCTTTAGACAGTTTGCAATGCTTGCTACTGGACTTTCCTTTGTTATGTATTTCTCAAATGCTACTCAGTGCAACTTACAGAAAACTGGAGATACGGTCAATATAACTGTACTTTAGAAATCATCCATCTCACTTTATTTACATGCTTTCCTCAGGCACGTTCAATAGCCTTCTGAATCAACATCTAATAGTCTATAACCTATCAGTAAGCAAAGCACAATTTTAACAGTAAAGGGGTAAGAGAAAGATAGCAAGGGTTTCCAGAATTCATGACAAGGCAACACTTAAAACAGTATTGAAGATTAAACAGCAAGAAGAACAAACAAACAAACAAAAACCCCAACACCTACCAAACAAAGCCCATACCTAGTATGTTATTGCTTTATGCCACATTCTTTGGGCCACACTGCACTATGGCCAGTGCTGAAATGTTAACAAGTAATGTGTCTTTTGGGCAGGGCAGAGTAAAAAGGTGGAGAAAGGACACAGACATGCTTTGTAGAAGAAGTTAAAGACCAGTAATTTCTGACAATTAAAACACATTAGAGGTTTTTTACTTGATGCCTGGTAAATCTGTGAGCCACAAGAGAGATTCATAATTTATATCAAAAGTTATGGTTTATTTAACTATTGTATCCTGTCTGAATTAAGGAATTAGAGCAAATATGTCTGGTTTATAGCTGGGCAGTTTTAGTAGGCACCGTTTCTCCTTTTGTGAGAACACCATCCAATCCCAAAGTAGTAGATACTGCCTGCTTCCCTCAGTGTTTCTAAACAGTTTGCAAAAAAATCAACCCTGCAAAGAGATTTTGAGCAATCTATAGAGAAATGTGACATTTAAGTTCAATAGCAAACCTTGTATTGCTTAAGCTGACTGACTAAAGGACTTCTATCAGGTCAACATATATATCAATCTGTAATAATAAAAAGATATTTTGGCAAACATGAATCTAATTACGTTAATTGTTTAGGTGCCAAGGAACATCATGGAGCTCTCAACATCTGATGAAAGCAAAAAATATCTAATTTGAAGAAATTAAGGTTCTTCTGCAGGCTGTGAAGAGCTTTGCTCTACATCTTTTCTCCTCAGGCTCCAACTGCCCATAACTTTGAGGGCTTTTAAGTGTTTCTCAGTTGAAAAGAAGAATTTTCATATCAATTAAATACAAGCAAAGCTGTACCATAGAAATTTTCAACCCGTAACCATGAAAATCTTGTTGCCTATACACCATGTAGCAGTGAAACTCCTTTGAGGTTTAAATTGTAGTTACTTCTTGTAAGAATCTACAGGCATAGCTGGTTTTCAAAAGGCTCTTTCAAGTCAAGCACTGCTCTTTCCTCTTGTAGCTACCAAAGCGTATTTTGATAAAGGACCTGGGAAAGGAAAGAACACACAAAACACAAACCACAATTCTTTACAACTAAGGTACTGCTAGAAATACAACATCCAGAGTGGAATTCCTGATTTAAGTGAATAATAAAGCAAAACCTTCACATTTGAAGGCATTTCAGACACATTAAATGATCCAATTATAGCTTACTTGCTCATCAGTATTTACTACAGTAAGACTTTATTAAGAACAACACGCATCAGTATGGAAAAACTCCTCACATTTAATAGATAACAAAGAGGAAAATTAACCCTGCAAGGCAAACACTCAATTAGTCAGGTGAAAGAGTCTTGCAACATCTGTCAAAGAAAATCCTTACTAGACTTCACATTTCTTGTTAAGCATTAGAACTACCAACAGACTATTTCCAAACACACCTTAAAAAAAGAAACAAAAAAAAAACCCCACACACAAAACAAAACCAAACAAACCTAATATCAGCATTAGTTTAGAATAATCAAAGATGTTTCAAAAGAAATAAGGATTTCAACTGTAACACAAAATAACTTGTGTTTCTTATGTAACTTTTTCTGAAAAACAAACGGAAACAGACTTCAAAAGCAACCAACACTTTCGGATGGAAGATTAAACATCTCTGGAAATCTTTTTAGTGGACTGGTGCTTCACATTTAATGAAAACCACCACCATCATCTGCAAGTTCCCCAGAACTGAACACCAAAAATTCCTTGACACTCGAAAAATGTCATTTAGAAACAGGAAGACAAAACTTACTTGTAGTTGCTATTTCAGAATACAAAAACAAAAACAAAAGTGCAGTTATCACTCCAGAATCCGTGCTGGTTTCGAGAAAACAACTGTGTGTTTGTCATAGGTTTCCAGCTTCGTTTTCTAAGTAAGAAATGCTCCAAGTTGCATATTTCTTCCTTGAATTATTTTTTTAATTCACACCAGTGTTGAACCTCACTGTATTCATCCATTCTCTGAGTAGAAACACTGTCTTTTCATATAGCCCTTGGCTTGTTTACACATTCCATCCCTCTCCCACTCAGTTGTTTCACTGTCCCACTGCTCTTTTACTGCTATTAGCAACGGTATGTGCACTTTATAGACAAAACACTACTCAGAATCTCTGTTAATCACTGGGAGTACCATATGACCTTACCACGAAAAGAAGCTTTGCACCGGTTTGGTTCAGAACAGCAACAGAACTCCAGCCCACAGTATTTGCCCTTCATTTCTCAGGCACAGTGAGTAAAGCCTTTTCCCAACCCAATGTGCCCACCCACTGCTGACAAGGGGAGTGTGGAGCAACCACAAGGAAAGGATCCAGTGCAGGCACAGTCAGCACGTTAAAAAAAACAGGCCCAAAGAAGAAGAGAAAAAGGGAACAAACAGTGCACTTTTATTCCCCAAAAGAAACTTCTGCTACTATATTTTCTTCCCCTGCCCAGGAAACAGCTCTGGATGGTACAAAGCATCACAGTTACACCCTGTGCATTTTCTAGGCCTGTGCAGTAACTGCTCCATTACCATCATTCACCGGACTCTGTTGATTTATTAATAAAAAGCCTCCTCCCTCTTACTTCAGGAAAGTAAAATGGGAAATACACATCAGAAATGCATATGCATCAAAATTATTTTATATATATATATACTTTAAATCAAGCTAATGTGTCAAACATCACTATAGCCTCTGTACCTTTAATATGCCTTTTTTTTTCAGCCAAAAGTAAAATATTAAAGCTGTATGGCACCCACATTTCACAGAAACTACTAATCAGATTAAAGACTTAGGAAGACGGTCTTCCCTCAGAAGAACATCAGGGAATGGAAGATAATTGTTTCTGTGCTCAAGGATCATGCATACATTAATGAAGTATTCTAAAAGAAGACAAACCCCATAATTCGATATGCATATGTAGTAAGATACGAGGATAATTCCTATTCATAAACCAGTCACATATGCTTTATCATCTGAAATCTGACAAGTGCTTAAAGTCATGAAACATCATTACGTTGTATAGCATTTAAATAAAAATCCACTAATAAATAGTTGATTTATCTCATTCATTATATGATTTAAAATAGCATACTTAGTACATACTAGTGCAACGAATGCATGCACCAAATATGCCCTCTTACAAAGCTGATTATATGCTTTTAGATAGCTCTCAAATACCTTATGTCTGATACTGCAATATGTTTAGTATATCCTAAAAAAAACTATGTCTAATCTATGGCCCCTCACAGTTTTAGGCAGATAATTTTGTCTTTATTCTAACTACCTTGTTCAACTCAGAGCAAGACAGTCCCTTACCGATGAAACAACAAAGTACCCTGTTTCCCCAAAAATAAGACATACCCTGAAAATAAGCCCTAGCATGATTTTTCAGGATGCTCAAAATATAAGCCCTGTTCCAAAAATAAGTCCTAGCTAAAGTTCATTTAAAAAGTCAATTTAAATAGTGTCCAGGCAGCTATATGTGTAAAAAAAACAAAACAAAACACACCAAAAAAAACCAACAACACATCTTTGAAGGAAAAACTGTATAAAGCCCTGTCTTATTTTCAGGGAAACAGGGTAGCAGAGCACAAGGTGAGGAAGCACTTGATGGAAGCCACCGAATTACAAACCCCAAAGAGAACGCACAACGCAACGTGCCGCACTGCAATTCTGCCAGCGACCTCCTAAACACCCTAATCTGGTTATCAGCGGATAAGGCAGAAATGCATTATCCTCTCCAAGGAACAAAAAATCCAGAGCAAGGAAAGGTTCCCGACTGGTTTTCCTCAGCAGCCTCAGAACACAACCTATGGGTCAAACGCACACTTACACTCAGATGAGTATGTGAAATGCCTTTAAGACTGAGACAGCGTGTGCTTTCCCACTGGCACGCATTCAGTACACCAGAAGTAACAGCCCATTTGCTTGCTGGGCCACAAACACAGTACTGCCTTTTTATTTTTTCCTCCACATTCTTCCAACAAAAGATTGGAGAGCTTGAGCCAGTTAACATGGGAGCAAACAGAAAATCTGGCTCTTCCCTTTAATCTTTACTTGAGAAATCAGATTAAGATTCAGCAGTTAAGCACCACATTTTAGTTACATTTCTGCTTGTGCTCAAGAAAGCTGAAAAAAAAAATCCAAGAGGTTACAGTAAGTCAGTATCCCACACTCAAGATAAAATGTTGAAACTATCACCTCTCCGTATAGCATTTCCAGACATACCCTGCTCAATTTCATAATGTATCTAGGCTGATTAAGTGAGCAAACCAAATAAAATAAATAAAAAATGCTCTTCTCTGTAGTATCTGCACAACACCATCCAGAAAATCAGCATAGTCTCACAAATAATAAGTTAGACATAGGTACTGGCCACAAAAGAGTGACTTTGTCAAGGAAAGACATTTCTCAAAGGCTACAGAAACACTAACCTTAAAATAGATCGTTTCTTTTATGTTGCACATATTAGGAAGATGCGTAAGACATTTGCAAAACAAAAGACCATGGCAAAACCTACATTTAAATTCAGAGAAAAAGATCAAAAAGTTTTCTGAATAGTAACTAAGGTTTTGTTTTCCCTAGCAGTTTCATAACCCAACGTCAGAAGACTGAATTCCTTGTAAATGTGGTAAGCAGTAGTTTAAAGAGAGACCAACAGCTACATAATCATCCTACACACTCTTAATTGTATCTGGCATTATTGCTCAAAGCTCCTACACAGAGTGTCAGCTGACTGCCTGAACAGCACTTTGTTCTTAGTGCCTTTGTTAATGATGAATTAAATTATACAGAAGAGACCTCCACAACCACCCTTATTTTATAAACATCGACCATTACAGAACCACAAAAATCCTATGTCTCTGCCTAGGGAATACAGTTATTTCTTAACATACTATAACTTGCATCCTTAATCTGCAAATCACCACAATCCATGTTTACAACATGCAGAACTGTGTTGCTTCACAGGAGGGAAACAAAGACAAAGAAAAATATCCCCAGAAAAAAAATCTCAGCAAGAGCGAGCTTACTACGTATTTAGTTCTACAAAGACCATGACTTCCCTTTCATCTTGCAGATCACATGACAAACAAAAATACAAACATTACAGTTAAAAAAAAAAATCTGGGCAGTTCTCTAAAATCCAACCTTAATTTCACTGCTCCCGTCACACCGGTTACCTCTTTTAGCCTCTAACATACCAAAGAACTAAGAGAAAAATGTATGCTTCAGAACACCTTAAGAAAAGGTCTGTCTCAGGACTCTTATTACCAATGTTTCAGCAAATCAGACAAAATATTTACCTTAATCTAAGTATGTGATCTTTATAAGACCATCTTCCTTAATGCTATTTAAAACTATATATGTAATCACTTGTAAAAACACAGCCCTTCTACTACATTCCTAAACTTGCTGCAAGTCAAAAGAACACTTCTCACGTTTCTCTGGAAATAACACATATGTAGAAAGTCGTGAAGTTATTAAGCTCAAAGAACCTGCTGTCATACAGAACCAAGAGATGTAATAAAAATAAAACATTATATCCAGTTCTTAATCAAAACACGGCAATATAGTCTTTACTGACCTACTTTCCATTGGTTTGTGTAACAATACACTGTGCAGTGAAGGAAACATAGTAACATCCCATGTCTTTATTAAATATATATTCCTAGCACTAGAAGCAAGGCACTTCCATAGCTACACCGGATTACTCTTAAGTTTCTTCACGAAACAGAGCAAATTAACACATGCTTGTTTATAAAGCAGGATAGTAAAATTCAGTCTTATCTTACAAGGCTGGCTAACACAAGCAGGGCTGAGACAAGAGGAGCAAACAGAACGACAACATGAAAATGCATGCAGAGTGGAAACTGCCAGCGCTGTAAATAATTGAGACCACGGGCCCTCCCAGAAATCCACGCGTGGTTAAAATTTAAAAAAACGAGCAGAGCGGCTGCGCCCGCTGCCCCGGGGACCCTCCGAACTGCATCGGGATGAGATGTCAACCTGCCGTTCAGACTTAACCCAGCCAAACCTCGCTCTGGGAGGCGGACACGGAGCAGCAGAGTAGCGGAGCGCCCCCCCCCCCCATCACGGGAGGGCATCGCCCGGTCGCGGCGGGCCCCTCCGCCCACCCAGCGCCCTGACCGACCTGCGCGCCCCGCCGGCGGCACGGCACCGCTCCCCAGGCTCCTCCGCGGGGCTTGCAAACGACCCCCGCTCCCCACACCCTTCCTCCCGGCCCCTCAGCCGCCGGCGGGGGCAGCGCCAGTGCCCTGGGGCGCGCACTCACCGTCCCCCACAGCCATCATGCCGCGGCGGGTGCCGGCTCCCTGCCGCAACAGCCGCCGCCGCCTACGCTTCAAAATAGCAGTCCCGCCTCAAGAGGGAACACCCCCCCCGCCCCTTCCTGCGCGCCTCCCGCCAGCGCGCCTGGCCCGGCCCCGTCCCACCGGGGACTTTTACTTGCGCTCCTCCTTCCTCGCCCGCCCCCGCCGCGGCGGTCACGTGCCCCGCGGGCTCCGCGCCTGCCCGGGCCCTTCCGCCGCAGGCAGCGGGGCGGCGCGGGCCCGCCCGCGGGAGGAAGGCTCGCCCGTGGGGTGGCGTGTTCCCCCGCGGAACACGATGCGAGCTGCTTCCTGCGCAGCTGCTGCCATTGGGACGGGCGTTCCGCAAAAATAAATAATTAAAAAAAAAAAAAAATACATTTAAAAAAAATACAGGAAGCGTAAGACAGCTGGTGGAAGAAAGGTGCTATTTGACAGGGCTCCGTGGAAATCCCATCAAAACTTTACGAGAAGCAGCTCTTCAAAGCGAGCAGGCAAGAGAGCATTTTGCAGTGGTGCGGGAATTATAATGCAAACCCACCCACAGAGCCTGAAATCCTGACTCCGGTTTACTCCCAAATCAACGTTTCCAGTGGCATACTGAAAAAGCGCAATCCAATAAAATGGTTTTAAAACCCCAACGTTGTTCCAATTTACTTCATCTTGCCTAAGAAAGAGCTCAAAACACAGATGGACACATGGCCGTAACACACAGAGCTTGTAAACCTCGCATTTGCAGGAGCAGGGGCACACTTCTGCAGAATAGTTACTCAAAATACCATGCAAATTCCTTAAAAACCAGTGGAAGCATCAGCCTGCTGAGGCCCTTTGCCTCTAAATGGGCTGAAACTGACCGCTACGCTTCAGTGGTCAGTGAATTCTCCTATTTAAAATTATGAAGCAGCAAGAGCAACAGCTGAAATTTAAAATAACGTGGCTGCACTCTGACCATTCACACTGAGCAAGCAAAAGAAATACATGTAGCTCAAACCCCTGTAAATTAATCGTGGCATCTACCACCAGTTTCCGTATTTCCCAAACTACACGCGTTCATACTGTGCCACACTGGTGAGCTCTGGCAGACTGTGTCGTCATTGTCTCCATAGTAACTATATTTTCCAAAAGAAAACAGCAAAGGAAAATAAAAAACAACGTAATGTGGAAAAACAGATATACACATGTGCTATGGATTTTTATTTGCCAGCTCCCCTCCCCCCCCCCCTTTAAGAGAACGTTTGCCTCGACTGCATCTTTATCACCCATAACACAGCTCCCCCAATAGCCACGGTACTAACATCACTTTATCCTACCTGTCACATTTTATGTGTGTAAAGCTAAATCTGTGAGGCGTACCATTAAAATGGGAAAATTGCACGGGTTGAATAGAGATGTACCATTTATATTCAGCTCAAGTCACTCTGTCCGCTAGATGAGGCGAAGTAGAGAGCTCAATATTATTATTTTCCTTACTTTTAATTCCCTCTCTCAAAATTTACACTACTACTCGATATAGGAGTCTATTTAAATTCGGTTAGAGAAAACAGTATTTACAAATCTCAGGCAGCAGAAACAAGTGCTTTTGCAGCTTTGAGATTGGCTGCCAGTTCTGTTTCCATAGAAATGAACATTCATTTGCTGAAAAATTGGGAGGTACTTTAAAGAACCTTCTCCAGTTTACAGGGACACACATATTTCTGCTGTAGTGAAAGGGCAAAATTAGCAGCACATGTAAGATTTTGCTTAATAGGCAAACATCCTGACATGATTCTCTTAATATGCAACATCATTATGAATGTAAACAAACCCCAAGGTTTTCATAGCAGCTAATTCATTCACATAATTGACATTAAAGAAATGATGTCTGGCTTTACTACCTGCTGCTGAGGGCAAGGGAAGATGGGGGAAGGAGGGAAAATAATTAAAAAAAATATAATCGAAGGTCAGTCGGAAAGGCAAGTTATCAGTATGATATTATTTAAGCCCGTAAGTTGCCCTCATCAAGCAAAAGCAACGACTTTTGCCCAGTGCCCTTGTGCCTCCTCATCTGTTGGCTTTGGAAACTGCTTGGTACATCCTGCCCCAGTTACTCCATCCATACTTGTGTCAATGTGCTTGTCACCTCTTCCAGCCTCCAAGAGGACCTTGTCAGCCTCCAACGGTAACTCGTTGCCCTCCTCCTCTTTGCAGTTTCGTCAGGCATCAGATTCAATAAAGGAAGATGGTAACGCTCAGACTAAAGGGGCCGTTCATGCCAGCTCTGCTCTAACACAGCCACAGGGATAAGAAGACATTAAATCTACCAGTGTGTGTGAGACTGCAGGTAAGGTATCTTTTCCTCTCCTCCCTGTATTTGTGCCAACATACCTAGCCATACCAACACAATGTTTTTAAAACCTGACATGTTTAATCATGTTAGCACAAAACTTTTTAAATATATATTTCTTTTGACTACTAAAATACTATGGAAAACATTCCTGTGGCTGCGACTTTTGAGGAGTTTATTTTTTATTTTCCCCTCCTCAGCACATGCTGAATAAAGAGACTGAACAACTGACATTAGTATCATTTGATAAACGAATCCTCAGTCACATCTCTGAGTTCTCAGAAATTAGGTCAACACAACAAAGATTTACTGCCACAGCAGTGTCACTTGGGACCACGAAGAAGCTGATATCTTCCATAGTTGTATAAGCAAGCCCTTCCCTGTCTGTCACACACTGAAGAGAAACCTCATCAGTGCAGTTAACTTATCTGGCAAAGTAGCTCAACCTGGCCAAAAAACCCTCCTTTTGCTGGTAAAAAAGTCCACTAGAGAGCTGCACCAGTCTGAATATATTAAAGTCTGTTGAACAGTTTTTTGTTTCCTCCCCCCTCCTTTGGAAACATTCCCCCCTACTTTCCTAAACCCAACTCCAAAATATCCAAAGCACTACAAAAATCCTCAACGCTGTAACAGATGTATTTAGACATAAAAATTTGGCCTTTATCCGAATATGTTTGGTAAAGCTCCTAAAAGGAAAGCTGGTAACAAGGCTACAGGAATTCAACAGTAAATTTCAATCTACACGTGCAAGTAGTAAACACAAATTATCCTTCAAGGAATAATGAAGGACAAAGCCAAGACAAAGCACTAACAATGGAAGAGTATCTTTTCAATAAACTTAAAAATTGTCTAGATGGATGCAGCAGATAAACTTGGTTCAAGCAAAAATACTGAAACCGAGGTACTAGAGGGATTCTGTCTCTATGGTACCAAACGGAATCATAGTAACTTTTGCCACCTACAAGACAGAATAAATAGTTTATACTGCTGCAGATCAGCATTAATATCTGTATTTTACAGACGAGATAAAAATGGTTTGAAGAGAAACGTAATCAACTCTCTTACAATAGAGACAAAAAGCTGAGAAGTGCTATGTAAACCAGTCCAGCAATGTCGCATTCACATTTTCAGATATATTTAACTTATTTCAATGCATTTACATTCCCTCATGTAACTTTCTCTGTTCTCCTGAGAACTACCGACACAAATAAAATACATGTAAAATGCATCTTTGAACCTCTCAAACCTGTGCAGCAGTATTAACTTTAAATACAAAAGATAATGGTTTACCCTTCCAAAATGAGTAAATTTACAATTCAACAGAACATTTATGTAAAACATCTTTCCCCCAAATTAGTATGCTTTTTAATATTAATCTTTACAAATCTATTTTTGTATTTTTTAAGTGTTCAAGAATAGCAATGTTTTATTTCAAAGCAGAATGCAGCACAGAAACTGCTACCGCCTCGAAGGTTGTAAAAACACATTCCTTTGAACCTACAGTCTCTTCTGTTTTCACACTAACAAGAAAAGCGTGAGAATATTTAAAATGAAAAGGTATATTTGAGTACATTAACAAATCATATGCATTCCTCAAAATATTTCTGCTCTTGCACAGTTACACTTTTTAGATCTAGAAGAGCCTCCTCTTCAGTCAGCATAGTTGCTTTGAAAGGAAAATGAACATCAAAAAACCCTCCACCATAAAACAAAATCTACGGATTCCTTGCAGACTGATAATGATGCTTTCAAAACCAACTATATTAAAGCCAGTGCCACACCACCTCCCTTGTTGTGCTCTTACGCAACAGTTTTTTCTTAAATTATAGTTTCAAGTAAGAAAGAATTATGGGTTTGCTCTTTCACACTATAAAATACTGTATCAAGAATGCAGTAGGAAGCAACAAGGATTCTCTGCACAACGGGTTTTATTTTCATAAAATACACCAACAATAATGAGCTCAAACTCAGTAAAGACAGTCTTAACTTCAACATTTGTCTTGGAATGCTGCAGTCACTTACTTCTACAATTTAAAACTCCATGGATTATAAACCTTATAAATCACTTTAACTGAGAAGAAATCAAACACAGCCATCACTAAATTACCATTTTCTGTTAGAAACATACTGTAAGATAGGATATGGTTCATCTGATCCTTTTTCCCCCTCACATAAATACTTTGCAGCATTCTTGTATTCTCTACTGAGCACATATGTAAGTTGTTAAAGATTCGCTGCTTGCTTCCATGCAGTTTCAACACCTTTTTCAATTGTATTCTGACTGCAGTCCAGCTAATACTTTCAGTAATGCAGCACATTTGTTTCACTGTCTCATTTTCTTAGTATTTACACGTTTTCATTCATCCATCTCACATTGATAATGCTAGTATTTAAATTTTATCTTCTATCAGTCTAAAGCTGAAAATAAATACATCATCTTTCATACTCACCACTGATGTTGCTTGAAATCATATTTCCAGAGTTTCTTACTTCATCAAATTTTGCAAAGATTGTTTGCAACCTGTAAAGAACAACAATAAAATATTTTTACATCTCTGAAATCAGTTTATGATCACACATAAAGCAGTAAGGCAGAATATACAAGGGATTAAGAGTATCAAGAAACAATTCCTAAAGGATTTAAGTCCCTTAAGTTAGTTGAACGTCTTTACA
This sequence comes from Columba livia, assembly GCF_036013475.1. Classification (NCBI taxonomy): domain Eukaryota; kingdom Metazoa; phylum Chordata; class Aves; order Columbiformes; family Columbidae; genus Columba; species Columba livia. Next base: position 52,748,453 of record NC_088603.1, on the reverse strand, counting down.
CAAATGCAGGGAAAACCTAAGTCATCTTAGCAAAAAACAAAACTGAGCATCATTATTAGCATGATTAAAATAACTAAAATTCTGAAGTTCAAGTTCAGTAATATTATATATTGGATTCAGAGGGCTGATATTACTCTATTTTTACACAACAGTAAAAGGTAACAATTTGAACTATGGAATGTTCATGTGGTGAAAAAAAAATGGCTTACTATTTAATTTGTTCTGAGACAATTATTAGTTTTCCTCAAAATTTCCTCAGTTTTATTATGAAAATACTTTTATAGTACCACTTCCACAGGAAAAAACAAAACAACATACTTTTCTCTAAGTTTAAGGTAAACTAAAAACTTTAGTTCTGTTCAACTCTCACACCACTGATTTAAATTCTCACAACAGAAAACACACTGCAAGTGCTTAGCTACAGGTAAATAGCAAAAAAAAAAACCCAAAACAAAACCCAACCAATCACACAAAAAAAAACAGACCTGAAAAAAGTCTAAATTTGCAATCTAGTCCCACAAAGTACAAAATGCAATTCAGGGAAAGAAGCTGGCAAAACGCTTAAACAGTCATTTCTCATCACTTCTGCACAAAACACAATAAAGACAGTGGAAGTATCTCACAGAAAAAATGTGACTCACAGGCCAGCAATGGGTTTCTATTGACATAATACACACAACAGAGAATATTTTCTTACATTTCTCTAAAGACTTTTCTTCATTTTAGACAAATCATGGTAATATCTAACATGTATGTGAAATTTTAGCTACAAGACTAGCAGGACTGGATCCTGACCTTAAATGCAGAGAGTTATGAACTACAAATCTCGTGATAGTCTGCAACTCTCCAAAAAGGTACAGTTCAGCTACATTACCTATATGACTCAATGAAAATTTGCTAAAAGAGCGGCTTTTACAACTCGCAATCCAAACTATTCTAAGACAAACCAAAAAAAATGACTAAGAACAGCGCTTGGGTATGGAAATTCTCACAACACATAAAGGAGCAAAGTCAAGGACACACAAAGATTTAACTTCATTATTTCCTTATGCACAGCTCACTTTCAGTCAATGATCCATGTCGAGGGCTGTGCACAGTCTGCCTTCTCTGACACACTGCATTCCCCTTTCACTCACCAGTACCTTTTTCTAATTTACCTCATTTATCTAATAAAGAAGAATGTGATGAAATCGTGAAACACAGGCAGACAACAGCATAAAAAGCCTGAGCCTCTCCCCACACTTTCCAATCCTTTAGGACTCTCACAGTGCAGCACTTTTACCTTCCAAATACTTCAAAGCAATCTGCTACAGAGCAAATTTGTCCTGTACTTAACAGGCCACAACAAGAACGACCTGGATTTAGCTAAGAACTCCACAAAAAGGCTTAGCCTCCTGCGAGCATCTACAAAAACGAAACCAAAACCCGCCTTAATCATGTAAGTCAATAACCCATACAACAAACCAGTAGTTATTCTACCATCTACGCTTATCTTGAAACTGTATGTAGCTCACTGGTACTTCGCATAAACTTCCCCTAACATACACGTGATTCTTCTCTCTGGACCTTGTTCTCCTCTCCCTTTTGTGCCACCATTGCATTTACAGCCATTGCAGCCACAGCAAAGCGTCTGAAATGGCAGCAGCAATTCACAAACATCAGACTACACTGTCTCTTAATGAGAAGGTCAATTAGTAAACCAAAGGCAATGTATGCTGAAATTGTATTTTTGCACTTCAACCTGAAAAAGTAAAGCTACAGTTATTATATGAAATGCTTTTCGGGTACAAGCATTTGCTAATGACACACGAAATCCCATTAAAATGCCGTGTGCTTTCAAACGTACGAAGTGAAAAGTTCACACAAGAATCAATACACACAGCAATCCATGACACCATCATGCTTTCATAAAAGTTAATGCATTTGCTTTGTACATACCATAGGAAGTATTTTTACTGTTTGCCAGTGACTGTGAGTTCCCCTTGACACTGCTGGATTCCATACCAAACACTACATTAAGAGTCTGTCTGGTTCATGAGGAGGATTTAACACCACAGCTGAAAGGCTGAAACTGTTACCCTGAGAGAAACTGAAGACTACAGAAAGTAACAGATTTCCTTTAAAATTTCACTTTGATTTTTATATCCTGTCAGGCTGATGTTATGCATTTGGCACACATATTTTAGAGAATACAAAAGAAAAAGAAAATATTTCCTGCTCTTTTGAACTTAGCTTTCAAAAATGTTTTCTTGAGTGTTTTAAAGAGAAGAGAAAAATTAAATTATTCCTTATAAATACATTATAATAATACACACATTGCCTCTCGCTCTGGACAAAATATCTGATAAAGTACTTACTATGAACATTAAAAAAGTGTGTTTGTCAGCACTGGATGCTATGTAATCAGTGGTGCAGGTTGGAGAACACCACAGTACTGCCATTCCTAAAGCTTTCAAAGCATGTCTCCATGACCAGAGGAACACTCTGTAGTATTTTGTCGTAATTACCAAAAAAAAAAAAACCAAACCAGTAAAACACAGTTGACAAAATGGTCAAGCTCTACTGTAGATACAACCCTCTCTTTAGTACAGCTTACAGGAACTGTAACTACCACTTTGCAACGATTCTCACAACAAGTTTCTTCCTCCCTCTCCTTCCACGTAGCTCTTCATAGAATCATTTTAGTTGGAAAAGACCCTCAGGATCATTGAGTCCAACCATAATCTATCTCTGGCTCTAAACCATGTCCCTAAAAACCTCATCTAAATGCCTTTTAAACACCTCCAGGGATGGCGACTCCACCACTTCCTTGGGCAGCCTGTTCCAATGCTTCACAACCCCTTCCGTGAAGAAAAGTTTCCTAATACCCAATCTGAACCTTCCCTGGTGCAACTTGAGGCCATTTCCTCTTGTCCTATCACTTGCTATGCGGGAGAAGAGACCACCACTCTCCATGCTACAACCTCCTTTCAGGTAGTTGTAGACAGCGATAAGGTCTCCCCTCAGCCTCCTTTTCTCAAGGCTAAAGCCCCAGTTCTCTCAGCCACTCATGCTACCATGTCCTCATATTTCTTCATACAGCCACAGGCAGCAAGGCAGTTTGGGCTAAGGTCTCTATAATTATTGCAACCACAGTCCATTTAGGAATGTTTACAGGAGTTCGGCTCCCAGCAAAAGAGAGCCTGGCCAAGAGGAATCCAAGAAAGTTTACAAGGCTAGGTGAAGAATGGTTTCACTGTCATGAGCAATGAGGAACATTCTTTAAGAAGAGCAGCATTATTGCTGCTTTATCTCATATCTGCAAGCACAAGTCTGGGTCTGACATGCATAATCTATCAGTGAAGTCATCAGTCAACAGAAATACTGTGTCAGCAGCGAAGAGAAATATTATCTTCTTTCTCCAAAAAGGCACAGACAGGTGTTCCATAACTTCACATATTGAAGGACAAATCCCCATTGACAATAAACACATGTTCAGGAGAGCAGGTCACTTCTGCATGGTCTTGATGATTGTTGCTGTGTCAGTGAATAAATGAATGTATGAGGTTTTAGCACTTCAAATGGGGGCTCCTGGCAACCTACTAAACCCTCTCCTATGGCAGATGACAGGTCTCTATCAAAGAATTAACATATTATGGTGATTACATTCAATGAGAGGAATACATACTCTTCTAAGACACAGCATGAGCTGACATGCACGCACACGGAAAACACAGATGCTAGCAAAGAACATGTGTTAGACTTCTAGACTGAAAAGCCATTATTTATTACCATTCTTGATGGAGTCCAACTGTTTGCATGACAGGTAGGGGGGGATACCTAAAAGTATGGACCTTGTGATGAAGAGACAAACAAGCACCACTTCCCTGCCAATAGCAGGAGGATAAAAAAGAAGAAAGGGTGGTAGAACAGACTAGTGTCTGCGCTTCATGTCCAAAGTGAGCCTAAAGCAGGAAATGGCCCATGTGAAACCTCACACTTATTTCCCCTTACTTCCGTCCTCCAAATAAGAAAAAAAATAAGGATCTTGCACAGACGTGTCGACATCTGGACACACAGATGGACCTCATCTACAACATGAACTAGACAGACAAGTAGAATCTGCATACCACATAAAATACAGTTTTCAGAAATGCATGCTGCAAAATGCTTTAGCATTTCAGGATATGAATTTGTGGCCCTGTCCATGAGAACTAAACAAATAACTGGTTCTATACATTTATATTTCTAAAGTAACAGTGGGAAAAGTTGTCTGATGACTTCTTGAAAGATCTTAAAAAGCTTTTAACACTCAGACTAAGCAACTGCTATCCAGAGCCACATCTATTACTTCCATTCAGGGAAGATTAGCCAAACAGATTCCATATTGCAACAATTCCATTTGGCCCATATAGAACAAAACCCGTTCACTATTCTTGGCTCACAGACCTAGAAATATAACATCCACTTTCAGTATTCAAAAATGTATTAGCACTAATATTTACAGGCCCAATACCAAGAACTGTCAAACCTCTTTGGCAGCAACTTTAACAAAAGGGAAAACAAAATCCAAATTTCCAACCACTGACATTAAACCATTTTTTTAAAAAAAATTTATTTGCTTCAGGCAAAAAGCACAATATTATTCTGACATTTGTAAGCTGAAAAATAACTAGAAAGAGGAACTCACTGATTTTATTTATAAACAAACTCACAAATTAATCTCTGTAAAGAATAAAAATGCACTGAAGAAAAAATACACTAGTAGCAAATAGAGTTGAACTACAAAAGTAAGATCCCATCTTCTTTTATTGACTACATACATTCCAATAGGTCCAATAACCTTCTCTAGAAAATCCAGTATTTTCCACAAAGGCAAAGCTACCAGGTACAGATTCCAAAACCTTTTAAGCCCACTATTATTAATTTACTAACTACATTTGACTTTATACAGACACAGCATGGATCTACCATTTGCATATTTAAGGAAGTTGAGCAATTTCTCAAAACAATGCTTGATTAACTTCCCTGCCTTCCTTTCAGCAGACATGAGCTACTCTTTTCAGTGCTTTAGGGCAGAGCGCATTGAAGCAGCAACACACAGATCTCTAATGTGTAATTTGTTATGTAAACTCAACAAGCCTACGTTCTATTAAATCACGGGTGCACCAAATACTGAAATAATGGGGTTTTCTGCTAATATTTATGTTTACACCTTATTTTTAATGCACTCGCATGCAGTGAAGAAGCTGCAATGCAGTTCTCTAAGGCTGAACTCGACAACTGAAAGCAGCTGTGTCTGAACTACAGATTATCTGTAATACTTAAAACCCTTAAAACCTATCCAGACACACAAATATGAACACAGATTCTCCTCAAAGCACTGATGATACTCTACATCAAAGGTTTTTTTTTTTTCCCACATATCATAGCTCCTGCATAACCACATGAAAATTTTAATGCATGTAAGTGAAGGGAAAACTCGTGACAGGCACTGGGGGAAGAAACATCTTAAATTAGGCCCACCCCTGAAGGAACAACAGGCTGAGCTACCACAGAGCTAATCTGTCTTTCCTGAGCTTTGTCAACTGCCTTATTACTTGTGTGAAGGAGTTGAGAAGAGACTAGAGGAACTCTGCTTTCTGTCAGCAATGGACGCGATGGAGACGAGTAGCCTCATGCTCAAGTAACTCGTAACTCCCCCCGTCATCCCAACCTGAAAACCACTGCAGAGGACACAGCACCGAGACTCAATTCAGGTATTATGTTACACTAGGTTGGACTGTCAGGTGCAAAACTCTGGGGATTCAGTGGCAACGACCCATTTAGCATGCACCAAGTAGAACTTTCCTTCTTTATGTAAATGCAAATGGTACAACTGCGCTTGCTTTCAGATCAGGAGAAATTTTATATTCAACTGATTAAGACATCGGCAATAACATTTTGGCACCTACTGCAACTAAATTAGAAGCTGTTGATTGCCCTGAGGATACAAAGCTCCTATGGTGTTTAATCCTATTTGGATCCCAAGATTTACTCAGTTTGTGTCACACGGAAATCTGAACAGGACGAGTGCTGAACCTGCAGTTATGGTCAGACACAACATTCACAGTACAAACAAAGGCTATTTTTATCTGTATGCTTTTGCTCTTATTTTCGCTTCTAAAGGATGCCCAATACCCTACCTTAATGTAAGAAGGATGTTCCACAGTATGTTCCAATTATCTGCTATGAAACTCAATTTTTGGGATTGTAGTAATAAATAATATGGCTTCAACTTCTATAGTAACCATACAATCTCTTCATTGTCCAAAACTGCAACAGCCATTAAAGAGAACAGAATGTGTAAAACTTTCCCTTCCTGCAGGCAGGGAAAGCTTTTATCCGAACAGGCTGAACTGTGTCTGGAATGTGCAACAATAAATTCAACACCATTCTCTTTAATATTTTGATACCCTACAAATCATCATTAAAAACGAGGGATAATAGTTTTTTTAGAAGGGTCTGATGAGGCACAGTATCCATTCTGATATTCTCTCTGACACTACGTAGTAAATACATTGGGCTTTATCAAAATCAAGAAGTGAGATGAAGACATGAAGTAAAGTGGCATATTAACTGATAAGAGGTTAACACAGTTTTTTAAAGTGTAAATTGTTTTAATAAGGAATTTGAAATATTTTATTGTATAAACAGTCTTTCTCACCGAGTACAATTTCAAGCTCTGTCTAGCTGACTTAATTAAACAAATCCCTACCAAGGTAGCAACAAATCAATAGCTACCTTTATTTCATATAAACTAATCTACACATAACACAGACCAGCCTTTAAAGATCAGAATTGCTTTTCAGAAAGAGAAAGGACCGATGAAGCACTCATTTTCAAAACTTCATTGCACCTTTTGCAAGAAACATCCAGTGTCTTGTGATGGCACGTGCAACACTCAAACAAATGAACGCTCCTTTGGGATATTCCTTTCTCATTGAACCCCAGAATTACAACTTCAGAACTATGAAGTAGTTATTTTGAAAAGCACCTTCTCTCACCTTACAGTAGCCCATACACAAATATTTAGGGTAGAAAGGATTGGTCTGATGTAATTAGCAAGCAGCAAAGGAGGACAAATCTTTTATAACTAACTTCAAGAAGCAGTAGCCTGTTGATTTGCCGAACTTTCATTGCACACACAGGTACACACAAACTTGTTCTCACACACAGAATCATAGAATCATTTCAGTTGGAAGAGACCCTCAGAATCATCGAGTCCAACCATAACCTAACTCTAGTACTAAACCATGTCCCTAAGAACCTCATCTGAATGCCTTTTAAACACCTCCAGGGATGGTGACTCCACCACTTCCCCGGGCAGCCTCTTCCAATGCCTGACAACCCTTTCCATGAAGAATTTTTTCATAATAACCAATCTAAACCGCCCCCGGTGCACAATACATGAAAAACATCAAATATTTCAGTCGAGACTCATCTACACTGAAGTTAAACATCAACTCTAGAATAAGTAAGAATATGTATATATTCAAGCGTTTTCTAATTATTGCCCAGCTGCACTCCGTATATACTTGCTTAATTTTAAAACATTTTACTGCTACTATCTAGCTCTCAGCTTCTTTTAAAGTCAGTAGATTTCAACTGGTGAATATAAGGCTGCTTTTAATCATACACCTGTATGACTCTTCCAAGCAGAAAAGATAGCAGCAAAAGAAAGGACACTAGTAGCATCACAATGGAAGGAAAACTAACTAGAAGATAAAATAAAAATTGTAATCATTTTAAAACAAAGGTTTTATTGACACAGTAACACAGAATGGCTCAGGATTACAAAATCAAAACAGCTAACTCACCTTCCAGGAGGAATTCCTCTCTTCGTAAGATCTATTCGTACTTTCTCTCCCACATGCCTATAAACCTCTACAATGGCTAGTATGGCAGCATCTCTCACCTGTGAAGTCAGAGTTTAAATTGTTAATTTCAGGGTTTCAGAAACCAAAACAACATTTGCGGACAACCCACTAATTTCCAGTTTCTATCAACCTGCAAGCCAACTAATTTCACAAAACAGTTGTAACAGTGAGGATGGAAGGAAAAAGAAATACAACTGTTGTTTCAAGATAGTATTTTTTCCAAGTTAGAGCATCTACAGATGGCAAATGAAAAATCCTAGAAATAACAGCTCTAGAGGGAATTCCTGGGATTGACATAAGACTAATATTTGTGGAAAAAAGTGCTTTATTTAGGACTTTATCACAGTAGGCAATAGTTCCAAAAGCTAGTCTCTGCACTCAGTCTTGACACTTCATCTTGCTTTCATCTGTTTCTACATGCAGCAAGGCCCTCCTGGAAAACTAGGACCTGGTTGAGTTCAAGAGTGGGCCAAAGTGATCAACGCCTTCTTTACCTCCTTCAGCAGGAATTGTGTGGCATCACAAGGCAGGGAATAAGACAAGACCGGGGAAGGGGAAAGAGCAGTTAAAACAAGAAGGTGGAGTGCCTCTTTAAAAAAATTAAACCATAGTAATCACAACAAAAACTGCCAAAAAAGCATGTTAGCAAATGCCATTATTCTCTAGAAAGAATTACTGGAATGACTTTGGTATTGTTCTTTGTAGCAGTTTGAACTAAACCCACAATTGCTCTATCAAGATATGAACTACATCTTTACTAATGATCAACAAACAAGACAAATTCTTAACAGATTTTCTCTAGAATAGAACAATGGTATGCTATACAGAGACAGCAAGGACTTTGCTGCACACAGAAACTAAGCATAAAGGCCTATCCTGTATATCTACCCATCTCCTGCCAATGCCAACTCCATTGTTTCTGTATTCTTAGTCTTTTCTCTCAGGCACAAGTTCAAATAAATCAAGAGAGATCTTACCCATTTCTATTTGAAGGTTTTCTGAAGTTCAGATGTCACCAATATGAACTCATCACAATTTTCACTGCAGATATTTTTGCTTAATTAACTGATTTTAACTACAGTCCTTGCATGTGCCCAAATGCCATTTGGGTTCCACTTAGGAAATTCTTACCTGTCCTGCACATAATAATGTTTTCTTTAGCAAATTTGGCAGACTAGTACAGGACTTATGTACGGTGTCCTTCTGGAGGCAACTCCTCCTGTCAATATATATATTTTTTTTCTTTCAACATGCTCTATAAGAAACAACTATTTTCAGTAATGAGTAGTTTCAATCTCTGAAGATAAAACTAAAGGGGTCAGCATATTGCAACACTGCTGCCTTTGCAGCTCTGCTTTCATTTAATTCATCTGAATGATTCTGAAGAAAATGGGTTTTTTGTTTCTCATGGTAGAAAATAATGATCTGTTGTACACAAGCAAGCCCATCATTTTTTCTTAAATGCCTACATTTATTTTGCTTTCATTCCTCTGTCAAAGTACAGTTGTTGAAGCACCAGTAAGTAATGAAAATTCTTACCTGACTATTCGAGTCACCAAACACTGTACACAGATGTGGTACCAACTTGCTGAGGATTAATGGCTGTGCACCGTAACTGGAAAAAGAAAAACCACAAACCTCAATTTATTTTTCTTTTCACAGAGAAACTGAAAATACTTTAGGCACAAGTGAACTTTTAACTTAGCACTGATAAAACACAAACTTACATCAATCAAGCTCCATCTCTCTCTTACTAGTCCTTTGTCTACTTTTAAATAAGACAAAATTACTATACCTTTAGTCTTTCAGAAAGTTGTTTGATTTTTCCCATTTATTAATTCATTAGAATCAGATTTCCTAAAGTATTAGTTTCAGAGAAAAATGACATTCAGAAGAAGGACAGAACCCTTATGTCTCCATAGGAACAAAAAGCTTACATGTTTAAGGTAGCAATAAGACACAAGCACACTCCTTCTCGGGATCGGTAATTCTTGTGTTTAAAACCAACAGCAAGGCGTTCCCAAATGTACTATATAAAAACAGAAATAATTGTCTTTGGTTACTAGGAGCACAATACAATGTAATTCTACCCATATTTTATAATTGCATTCGTAACAGCTGAAAAGCAAACAAACAAAAAACAGAAGGCAGGTCTATTAGAAAAGTAAAGGTACTTCTAAAATTAAGTTATAAAATGCACAGTATGGAACACAGATTATTCTTACGCCAAAAACTATTTCTAAAAAACACCCTTTAGAAATCTGAATATTTTTCTTGTTTGAGAAACAGCTCTTAAAAACATAGAGAACTGTTACAGTTAACACACAGAAAACAAACATTAACATCACAAACTACTGTCTCAAGCAGAAGTTGCTATATTCTTTTTGCTTCGTATTCAGTTTCCCTGCCAAAATTTCCCCTCATCCATTTTGGCTCATCCTCACCCATACCCCCTGCTGTCCACTTCTCCTCTACTTATGCTTTAAATTTATTCCTTCATTTTTCAATTCTTTCTTGCCCGTTCACTCTAGTTCCTTCGCTTCCATTTCTGTTCTGCTTTCCTTTCTCCTTTTGTGCTGGCGCCGCTTCCTGCGCCACAATTCTCTGCCTCGCTAAACCCTCATTTACCCTCCTGCGCACTCGCTTTTCCCCCCGCACACCTTTTAATCTTCCCCTCCTCAGTTCATCGTTTTTACCTTTCCATCTCCTTGTCGATTCTCTAGCTGTATGCGATGGTGCAAAACAAAAAAAAAACAAACCCCAATGCAACGTCAAAGTGAAGCTCAGGAGCCTCGGGGCTCCTGGGTGGAATTTGGGAGCAGATGCGGGGGCTCAGACTGCGGCTCCCGCAGCTGCAGCGCTGCCATTAGGGCCGCAGCTCGCCGGCATCCACGGGCAGCGTTGCCTGGTGATGGCTGCACGCTGCCAACAGCAGCTCCTGCAGCCCGGCCACCACCCTCCCTCCCTCCTTCCCTCCCGCCCCCCTTCAGTGGTGCCATTGCAGCGTATAACCATTCCATACGCATCCGCTAAAATGTACGAGAGACTAATCATTGCGATCGCATTTGTCAAAAAAAAGCAAAACCAAACCAAAACCCTCGCAAACAGCTATTGAGCAACAAAAGCAGTGCAAGAGCAGGGAACACCACATACTGTTTATTAACAGGGTAACACACTTGGTAGCAGACATAAAATTTTCCCATTAGAACCCTGCTCGATCATTTTGTCCCATCTGTGGCTTCCTGTTTGCTTGTTTGTTTTATACTTCATTACATTTAGAGAAAACAAACCTTAGACAAGCAGGATATGGCTTGCCAAAACTGCACAGCTTAACAACAAATCACAGGATTTAATGAAAGAAAACATCCTTCTGATTAACCCACTGTCCCAGAAAAACATGGGGAAAAGGAGATCTCCTTTTGTACAAAAATACAGCTAGAGAGAGGTAACCACAGAGTTACAAAACAGTCTGAATAGAAATTTAGTCTTTCACTAAATTAATCCTACTTTAAGAACTGAATTCTTCTAAACAGAAATTTAAATGGCTGCTTAGGAATTTCAGCTCTCACAACTTGCTAGCAACACTTGGTGTCAACCTCCCTTTGTCCCATTTATGCATTTATACCAGCTACATTATTTATTTTGATGCTTTTCTGCCCATAACCAGCTACATCTAGTTCTCATTAAAAAACTCAAAACAAACAAAAAAACCCAAACACATCTAAAACAGGGGAAGAGAACTGACAACAGGACAAATTACATATTATTCAACAATGCACTAGAACAGACAAGATGAGTTGATTGGAAGGAGACTTACAGGACTTATCCCAAAAAATTTTTCACCCAGCTCTACAAAAGGAATGTTTCTCTGCAGCAAAGGGGCCTAAAACTCTGTTTCAGTTTTGGAGGCCCAAGAAAGGTTTCTCTGTTTTGGTCTCTGCTGAGAGGACGATTGTTGCTTTTCATCCGAAATGTTAATTGTATATAAACTATCCTGAGAGCAGACAACTGGAGCCAGGTTTCTCCCACTTTAGAGAAGTTACCAGAAGAACTGTAACTCCTCTTACTTACACACACTGTTCCCTGGACCCCATGAACCGGGGATGGAAGCTCCTTCCATCACCTCAGTGTAGAGCCTAACAACCCTCCAGAAACTGGAAGATGGATCAGTAATCTAGAACTCTTTCATGATGAAGGCCTAGCACGAGGCAACTTATCACCACATTCTATATCAGCAGTGGTTCAAATGAAGGCGTCTCCAAGATGTTCTGCTGTGCACTTATTCACATGCTATTACTGTAGAGGCAGGTGTACTTTCAGGTCTCCATGCCAGGTACTTGGGAGCATCTTGGGCACAGGAGCATGTCACTCATGAACTACTTGCACTTAGGCATGAAAAAAATGCTGCAATGTTTCTTTGTTGATGAACAGGAACAGAACTACATCCCATGAAAAGGTAAAGACATGTCTTTGTGGATGATGCTACTAGAGTTTGATGCCTAAACCCCAGTCAGATTTGTGACCATGTGAGAAAATGCCTCATGCTGGAAGGGGGATAAATACGCTTCTACAGTTGCCTACCATGCTACCTGTTTTTCCTATCGGGCAAACAAAGCAATTGAGAACAGTTTTCTCACTGCAGGTCAAGTCTGCAAAATCTTATTCCCTGCACACAAACATTCAAACCTGTATCTATGAAAAAAAACAAAGCCATGAATTAGCATGCAAAAGAAACATTTTCGTTCACAAAAAATAACATGTTCCCTATTAACTTCTGCACTTAAAACTCAGAAACATATTTTCTTCAGAAATTAAAAACACAAATAACAGCTCCTACTGACAATCAGGGTCTCTAGAGTTCCAAATTACGTCATTGCTCAAGCAACATAATCCTGTTAAACAACCCTACATTTTTCAGCCTCACACAGTAGAAATACAAGATTTAGCACTTGGAAGCCACATAGTGCTAAGAACTGTATAAAGGTTTGCTTAACTCCAACCTATGCTAACAAGGCACAGGGAAACTTATCCCCATCTCAGTTTGTCAAAGGTTCACACAGCATGTTTGCCACATATCTAGAAAGCCAGACTTTTAAAGTTAGAAAGCACCATCTCAACTGTGGGGCTACTCCTACGTGTTCAAGTACAAACCTGATTTTAAAATAAATTCAAAGCTAAATAAACTTGTTTATTCTCATTATGCAAACTCAAACCCAGGAGGCTGTTTCAAACATGCTTTAATTAACAAAGTCCTGCCACATGACATGAAAACACATACTCAGAATTTAGCTATGACATGCAAGAACTGCAGAATTGCACTGTGCCAGTTTTCTTTAGCTAAACAATGCATCAGTGTCAGTCCACTAAGAATATCTTTAGCATTTACACCATTAACAGTCACCACAACATTGTGACATATTCAAAGTCAAGCTCATGCATAAGTCATAAGCTCACTGGAGGCCAACATCTGAATGTACATTAGGCAATCATACCATGGGTGGTGCTGCTTCGTCCATCAATTTCAGTATAAGATTCTGTGCTTGCTCTCGAACTTGGTCTTTGGCATCTCCCATACGATCTATCAAAGGCAGGAGAACTACAGGAGAGGGAAAAAAAAGGGGAAGAAGAAAAAATATTAAACACCCAATGAAGGTTTTCTAATACTTAAGGATATTTCCTGAAACAAATTTAAGATACATCTTGTTCAAAAATAGAAGATGATTTTGAGTTGGTCAAAACATTTTAAAGTCTCAAATATATTTCTGAGTATTTTACAAGACTATCAACAAATGCATGGTACTGAAGTTGAAGAAAATATCATATTCCAACAAGCTAAAAAGAAAGCTTCACATCTTAAAAACCGTATGAATTACTTCAATTTAATCTCCAAAAAAAAGTATGCCAGTAGCTTCTGAACGTCTGCCTTTTCTGAAAAATAATTCTAGGCCTGGAGAGTGGGAAAGAATTGAAATAGGAGAGAAGGACTACTTTTAAAATCAGTGAGATTTAATTACAAAAAATTTAAGTTTTAAATCCTCCTATTCATACAATGGATCTTCTGGAAACTCAGCCTTACTTCAGTAAAAGTATTGGTGTTAATAAAAGCTACTATTTTAAAACAAGTATCCTCAAACAGTATTTAACTGGCACGACAGCTGATGATTTCACATCCTAAAAATCAGAACCCATTCAAAACTAAGGGACTTGCCAACTCTCTTCACTTGCTTACCCAGAGAAAAGTTTATAGTTACATCGGATAAACAAACTAATGTTAGGGTATTTAGGAAAGTTGAATGAATGCTTAGGTCAGCGTTGTGCAAGACATCCTGCCATACTGGTTTCCAGTCCTCCACCTGGGGTCTAGCATAGGCTGTGTGAGGAGGAGAGAGGAGCTGAGCCTTCCCTCAGGAAGTGCAACTGACATGGAATTGGCGCAGATATCTCCTGTGTGATGGTGCTTTTCAAGTCAGTATAAACACATGAAACATGAAATCACAGGATGGTTGGGGTCAGAAGGGACCCCGGACATCATTTAGTCCAGCCCACCTGCTAAAGCAGGTTCACTCGGAGCAGATCACACAGAAATGTGTCCAGGTGGGTCTTGAATGTCTCCAAAGAAGGAGACTCCACAGACTCCCCGGGCAGCCTGTTCCGTTGCTCTGGCACCCCCAAAGTAATGAAGTTTCTCCTCATGATTAGATAGAACCTCCTGTACTTAAGTCTATGCCTGTTGCCCCTCATCCTATTGTTGGGCACCACTGAAAAGAGTCTGGTCCCATCTTCTTGACACCCACCCTTGAGATATTTATAAAGATACAAATGCCACCTAGAAAAAGCAGTGTAACATGCTGATGGTGACATTTACCTGTCAGCAGCTCAACCTTCTGCAGTAGCTTTTGTTTCTGATCTGATGCACAGGTTTCTAAGAGCTGCAAGTATCAGTCATGTAACCTAGGTGGAACTTCTTCAACGGAGACCATGATACCCACCCAGCCCATCCTTCTGCTCCTGCACTCCGCTTAAGCTGGGACTAAGTTTGCAATTACCATGCCATTTATTCCAAACTTCCCAAGCTAGCACAATGTTTACCATGAGTGTTGGAGACTTGCTCATATTCCAATTAAGAAAATATAAAAGTAACAGCTAAAATCATGTTTTGCTGCATTTGGTCTTAAATCTCTGAACACCTCATAATACTTTACAGTTGCTGCCTAACCTCTCTCAGCTACTGATTGCTATAAAATTTATTTACCTATCCTACTCACACAAAAAATAACTGTATTGCCCTACCTTTTGAAAGGGAGATCTTAAAGAATTTCAACAGTACTTAATGATTTTACAGTAATAACTAAACAACAGCTTTGTCAGCAAAAGTAACTCAGGAGGTCTCCTCAGTCCTCTGTTCCCACATTAAAAACAGCAGCCATGTATGTACCATGATTATTACTGCAAAATACACTTCTGAAGTTTAAATTTCCCTTCCTGCTGTATCCAAACACTTTTTAACTGTCCTAATCTGAATATTTAATTCTACTGGCTCTGGATATTCCACTGATATCCTTGGCTACCATTAAAGAGTTTTTGCGTTTTTCATCTATCTTCCCTTCCTCCTCTGAATAAATTTTTACAGCTACTTTAATTTTACAGGTTGAAGGGCTTTTTTTTTTTTTAATTGGGTTGGGTTTTTGTTATTGTTTTGCTGGTGTGGGGTGTTGGGTTTTTGTTTTGGTTTGAGGTTTTTTTGATGGGTGTTTTTGTTTTGTTTGGGTTTTTTTGTTTGTTTATTGTGGGGTTTTGTTTGCTTGTGGTTTTGTTGTGGCTTGTTTTTGTTTCAGTTTGGTGTTTTTTTTTCCCATTTTGTAAACACAGAAGAAACATCCAAGAGAGAGTCCAGTGCAGGGCAACAAAGATAATTAAGGAAGTGGAGCATCCCCCTTAAGAGGAAAGGCTGAGGGAGCTGGGTCTCTTTAGCTTGGAGAAGACTGAGGGGTGACATTATTAATGTTTACAAATATATAAAGGGTGAGTGTCACGAGGATGGAGCCAGGCTCTTCTCAGTGACAACCAATGGCAGGACAAGGGGCAATGGGTTCAAACTGGAACACAAGAGGTTGCACTTAAATTTGAGAAGAAACTTCTTCATGGTGAGGGTGACAGAACACTGGAACAGGCTGCCCAGGGAGGTTGTGGAGTCTCCTTCTCTGCAGACATTCAAAACCCACCTGGACGCCTTCCTGTGTAACCTCATCTGGGTGTTCCTGCTCCGGCAGGGGGATTGGACTGGATGATTTTTCGAGGTCCATTCCAATCCCCAACATTCTGTGATTCTGTTATCCAGAACTCAAGAAGTGATTTTTGGGAGTGCACAGCCAACCCCTCCTGTAAATTTCCCATCACTCATATACTTACTGATTACATTTTTCTTGCCAACAGTACTTTTCATTACTATTTTTGGCACTTCTAAACTGGTCGTTCACCTCTACCACACACATTCCTGGTGAGGTCTGCTACATGAAACTGACTCTTGAGCAGCTGAAGGCGACTCCAGCTTCACAGCAAGGGACACAAGCAGAGCCCCTGAGAAGCTGCTCCTGCAGAGGGGAACACAGCGAGCGCCGGTCCTGTGGAAACACAGCTCCTTTGTGACTAATGAGCACACCAAGTCACTTGACGGAGCTGCAGATACCAGGGCTCCGCTGAAATAACTACAGCAAGCACAGAGAACAGCTACTAGGAGCCGCTGAACAGGGATGAGGTCACCAAGTTAAACTGAGCTATGACACAGCCTGCAGATTTCAGTGTGCGTAGCTACTGAACATGCCAGCCTTTGTCACTCCTGGTGCTCCCACACAGGGACAAACTGCTGCAGGATCTATTAAAGGGCCCAAGTGTCTGCAGGCTCTTGACTTTTTTTTCCCCCCTAAACCTCAAGTTTCTGTAAAACCCCATATAAGGCATGATATATTCCATTTGGATGAGACAAATGGAATTGGGCTGTTGAACGCTGGCAACCACAGCTGGTTTTCAGTGTGGTAGTTTATCTTCTCTGTCACAATAAGCTCCAATAGGAAATGATCTTAAGTCAGTTGCCTATTGATAAAATTTCAGTGTATTTAACCATATGGGGATCTTCACCAAACAAATTTCAGTTTGAATTCTTAACGCCTTCATCACTTTTTCTACAAATGTTAGATGCATGTAGGGAGAGCTACAGTGAAAAATAGCTGAATTGTATAAGCTGTCCTTTCTATGCATAAGTGGGAAACATCTCCCCACCTAAAAATTCTGATAACATTTGAGATACTCAGGTCCATCCCAGCATCCTGTTTCACTGACCACCCTTCTCCTTTCCCTACTTCAAGCCTCCGGGCCTCTCCTTGCTCCTCTCTAATCCTGCCCAGCCAAAATCACAGAGCAGAAGAAACTCTGACTTCTCATAAGAAACCTCACCTAAGACTAAGGCAGTAATTACAGCTGAGCGTCAGAGATCATGGTGCAACACCGGCTTTTGCTCTGCATCAGGGTAAGCCAGTGCTAACACTGCCTACTCACTGCCCCAACCACTGTTTCCCCCTCACAGCCCGTACCACCCCTTGTACCACTATTTCTCTGTTTACACGGTGAACTAAGGACATACTCAGACATTCCAGATGATACACGCATGTCAATAAAAAGCACAAGCTAAGAGTTATGTTGGAACTGAGACACAGGAACAGTCTGGGGAGGTTTTGGCGCCTTAGGAAGTATCTACTGGGTGTTAACTTGGCCAGCTTAGGCCAAGTCATATTTGCAATACAAGGTCACCCTTTATCAAAAATCAAGTCACTGCTTTAGAAGATTAAAGCACTACTACATTCCAAAGAATGAATGACCAGAAAATAAATCACTAAGAACAATGTGTTTTTTTTGGTCCCCCAACTTCATTTGAAATACAACCAAGCAATCATTTTGGCTGATACGTTTCCTTTAAGTTTTATATGTTTTCTCAGCAGCATTATCAAATTGGTGTCCTTTATGCTGCAGTGTAAATATATGCATTGGGTTATTTCTGGCACCAGTCTGCAAGCTAAACAATCTCAAAAAGATGTTGGAATTAAAAGGAAGGTGAAGAAGGAGAAGCAGGACCATGCATGAAGGCAGTATTCAAAGTGGTAGCCTCCTCACAGGCTATGCATTGAAATATATAATTTGTCATATTCAGTATGGATTCACACATTTCTACTGTTTTATATTAACCTTGCCCATCTTACTTCTTCTGTTGCCTGGTTTCTTTAATTATTTCAAAGGAATTTTGGAAAACCTATTAACATATGACAACTTCCTTCCTTTTATTTATTTCTGCTGATATGCTGAGAAACATTACACCAAATTCAAAAGAAACTGATTCCCTTTGCGCTTGCTGGTTATCTTTTGCAGAGCCACGAAGCACTGCATCTCACTCAATTTGCCTTTTCACTGCATTTTAACATATTGTCAAAGTTTTCTATCAGCCACTCTGAGTTTTTCCTGTAAGATTTATACATTGTTTTACCATGATTTTACAGGTTTTGATTGCTGAAGTAAACTTAGAAGTGTTACTAAAAATATTCTACAGCACGCATTAATTCTACCAGATCTACCTCAAACTGATCTGCTATTTACATCTGAGCTGCTATTTTTACCCGTGCCATTTCTAATTACAGAACAGTTACCTTTCTATTATATCCCTAACAGAGCTTATTATCCTGTTGGTTTCTTTTCCATTGTTTGTCTTCCTTCTCTTGGCTCCATAAACTCAAATAGATTTTCATTTATACAAATTCACATAATGATTTTATCACTAGTTGGACAGTAGATGCAAGACTTAAGGCCAAAACCAGCCTGCAGAGTCAAAGTACAGTCTTGAGAGATTAAATGTTTATTTCCTCTACCGGAACTGAAGATGATAAACAAGTAAATCCCAGAAAGTCAGTGCCTGGAAAGGCACTCAATGTATTTTTAAAAATCCTGAGCAGCTTAACTGTATGACTCCCTGCAGCAAAGAATGCCATAGGTAGCACAATCTCTTTTTGTTAAACTTTAACAAGAGTTCATTGTGTTATGACACAAATATGGAGCTATTCACTTTGCATTATCGCTCACAGCTCCCTCTCTATTCCCTCTCTCTCAACTACGTATAACTGCTCTTTTTCAGTGCTCATTTTATGTGTACCCTCTTATGCCCACCCATTTCTAGGAACCAATTTTACATAGTCCCTGTCTGTTCTACCCCAAAGACTTACAAAAAAGCATTAAGCAAATAAGAGTCTTTACCAAGCAAATAACATCACTGTCAGCAAAAATTCTGTTACTAAGAAATGCAACGTCTTGCCTTATGCATCAAAGGAAAAGGCTTAGAGAACAGAAATAGACTGAACCTAGGCAGCAATATCTTCCCAGTTTTCTCAGAAACCTCGCCAGGCCAGGCAACAGCATTAAACAGCTGCCATTAGAGAGGAGGGAGGGAAAGAGCTGCCTCTGCAATTAGAGCAGTCTCTGTTCTCTTGTGTGAGTTGCATGGGAAAGACAGGAGTCTCACAAGGGCTCCCACAGGGCCAGCAACAGGGCTGGTCTGACAGACCCACATGGCCAAGGGCTACTTCTAAGCAAAGAACGATGAGCAGGATCTCAGAAAGGCCCTCACTGCTCCCCTCCTCATACCCCTCTCTCTTCTAGTCAAGACAAAGTCCAGTCCATGGTAAGTTTTATCAAAAGCCATCTCAGATGTTAATGTGCTTCTTTGGGGGCTGCCCAGGAGCCAACTAAGAAAAGCATTAACGGGATTAATGAGATACAGCAGCAGTGGAGGGAAAAAACTAACACCTCTTTTTATATCCATGAATCTACCAGGGTGTCAGTCTCAGGAACATGAGAAAAGAACCTTCAAGTCCAAAGAGTTTCGAGAGCTGTATTAGACAAGCAAGAAAACTAGAAGGTAGAAAACAAATGTTCATGTTGTCTTCTGAATTTTTTTAGCTCTAGACTAGGTTTCTCCAGAACTAGTATTAATCAGAACCACAGCGAAACCAAGGAAGGCAAGGATTTCTCCACTCTTACCTAAAGGCACTGCATTTCTAGGTGTCACATAGTGAAGTGTCCACAGACAAGAGGCAGATGGTAATCTGAATCACCACCTATCACTCAAGCATAGATCGCTTCAGGTAAAATTCATTCCCACTACCAATAAATTTCAGTGCTAGCCAGGCAGGTCATAAAGCGCTTTAAAAGGCTGCGCAGATTTTTTTTTTTTTTACTAAAGCTTTAGGGAATCTGTCACCAAGATTAAAACAGTCGCGGCTTAGACCAGCTAAGACAACTAGATATGAGCATTAACTATACAGGGAACCAAAGAAAATTTAAGAACTTTCTAAGATGTTGCAGGAAGTTCATCATTCTTGTTAAATTTTAAAACGTAGAAGGAATTCAAAACATTTATTCTGGAGGAAAAAAAATGCAAATGATGGACTGTCCTCTAAAAGCCTTTTCTAAAAACAAAACAAAACAAACAACTTATTCAGCATTTTATTAAGAAAATCCTACAACACATACCAAACAGCTTTTCCTAAGGTCAACAAGCAGTAAATTGAAAAGGCAGTATCAGACAGAATACCTGACCTGCATTTAGATGCAACAAGGTATCTTTTAACAAGACTTCTCTCACATAAACAGAAAAGCTTGCTTTACATTATCTCAGCAATTTAATTATTTGATTTACTTTCAAAGTTTTCTCTAATATCTGAGGTTGGCCATACTTTAAGCAATGACATGAGCCAGAAAATCTTGAAGGTCCCTTCCAACCTAAATTATTCCAGGTTTTATGTTCAGGTGTTCTGCAAGCATTTGTAATCTGGAATCTTACAGTAGATCGCGCCATTAGTCTCAACATTTAAATGAAATTAATTAAAAAAAAAATAATCAATAAGCCCCTAAAACCTGAAAATCAAATATTTTTTCTACATGCTGTATATCCATGATAGCTCATACTAAAACAGTTCTTGGTTTTCATGTTGTTGAGGAAAGCATTTCTCCATGCATCATTAAAACCACTTATTGAGCAGTCACATACATCTTGATTAAATTGTGTATTCTTTCATCCAAAAACTTCAATCATTAAGCAGGAAAAAAAGCAAAAACTACCAACTTGGGAGTCACTTAGAATCACAGAATTGTTTAGGCTGGAAAAGACCCTTAAGATCATCAAGTCCAACCGTTAACCTAGCCCTGCCAAGTCCACCACTAAACCATGACGCTAAGCACCGTGTCTACATATACTTTAAAGTCCTTCAGGGATGACTCCACCACTTCCCTGGGCAGCCTGTTCCAATGCCTCACAACCCTTTCCGTGAAGAAACTTTTCCCAATATCCAATCTAAACCTCCCCTGGAGAAACTTGAGGCCCTTTCTTCTTGTCTTGTTACTTGTGAAAAGAGACCAACACCCTCCATGCTACAACCTCCTTTCAGGTAGTTGTAGACAGCCATAAGGTCTCCCCTCAGCCTCCTTTTCTTCAGGCTAAACAGCCCCAGTTTCCCCAGCTGCTTCTCATCAGACTTGTGCTCCAGGCCCATCACCAGCTTTGTCACCCTCCTCTGCACTCTCTCCAGCACCTCAATGTCTTTCTTGTCATGAGGGGCCCAAAACTGAACACAGTATTCAAAGTGGGGCTTGAACGGTGCTGAGTACAGTGGCACAACCACTTCCCTATTCCTGCTAGCCACACTATTCCTGATATAAGCCAGGATGCTGTTGGCCTTTTTGGCCACCTGGGCACACTGCTGGCTCATGTTCAGCTGGCTGTTGACCAGCAACCCCAGGACATTTTCCACCAGGCAGCTTTCCAGCCGCCTGAGCCTGTAGGGCTGCCTGGGGTTGTCGTGACCCACGTGCAGGACCCAGCATTTGGCCTTGTTAAACCTCATACAATTGGCCTCAGCCTAACAATGCAGCCGGTCCAGATCCCTCTGTGTGGCCATTCTACTCTCCAGCAGATCAACACTCTCACCCAATTTGGTGTCATCTGCAAACTTACTGAGGGTGCACTCAATCCCCTCATCCAGATCATTGATAAAGAGATTAAACAGAACTGGCCCCAATACTGAGCCCTCAGGAACACCACCTCCTGACCATCTGCCAACTGGATTTGGCTCTGTTCACCACAACTCTTTGGACCCGGCCTTCAGCCAGTTTTTTTCCCAGCAGAGTTTGCCCGTCCAAGCCATGAGCTGCCAGCTTCTCCACTAAAATGCTGTGAGAGCACTTTTCATTCAGGTTTTAGATATAAACTCTTCATTACATCTGGATGTCGAAAATTGCTTAGAAGTAGGAAAAAAAACCACCTTTTTTTTTTTTTTTAATTCCCTGAAACTTCTACAAAGTGTCCATAGTAATGCATTTGAGAAGAACCTACTATTCTATGCAAACTGCCATTTTTGGTATTTATTTTGCATCTTTGTTACATCCAGTTAGGTCACTGTTTGATGTGAACACATTCAACAAGGTTTATTTCAGTAAGTTATTGCAGGTACTTGCATTCTCACCGAAGATCAGGATTGCACCATGAATAGACAAGGTTTATGTAAAACATCTACCTACTCTGTTTTCCGCCTTCTAAAAAACCACAATGAATCCTAATTTCTCAGTTAAATTTCACTTTTATAGCTGTGTTTTTGTGATAAAATACCTGGAACTTTAAATATATTTTTGTCTCAATAGAGTGTTACATTTTGGTGATCCTGAGAAGTTTTTATTTCTGATTCAGAACTCAGTAAGTGATGAAAGTATAATAGTGCATTACCTAACTGTAACACAGCAAAACATTTATTTTTCCACTGTTTAATTTCCTTCTCAGTTACGATGAGGACAGATTTCTTGTAAATGCAGAGAAAAGTAACTAATATGACTGAATATTCACTTTCATAAGCATCACAGGCTTTTTGCTAGGAAGTAAAAAACATGGATGCTTTATTATTATTTCCATCTTTACAACCTACATATATGCTGTAAATTAGATTTGGGCAAAATCAATACAATTGTTGTAGGACAGATGCTTTCCAGTATTCTGAAGAGCATGTTAGTGATCTCCGTATTGAAGTGTAATACCTGATAAGAGACTTAATTCAGTTTCCTAGGCAACAGTCTAATGTTGCAGTAACTTCCAAGGTGTTATCCTTTTACGACTAACCACATTGCACACTCTCTGCAGCTGGCATCGGTGTTCTGGGAACCTGGACACACACATTTAGAACCTCTTTCTTAGTACTTCCAGTGAAGATACTTGAAAATACTTCGCAAGCTATGTGGCTATATTCTGGAAAATATAAAGCAGATCAAGGAGCATTTGAGTGCTACGTCTTGGAGTATTTAAAACTATCGCTTGTTCTGTGATTAAAAGAGATTACATAAGAGTACATAATTACTTTGTCAAAATCTCTTTTCCCAGGTGATGGGATTAATTATTAAAATATTAGATATCAGAAATAAAAGAATATTAGAATTATGCGCAAATGTGGCTGGATGATAGATATTATGGGAAAAGCGTCTACTCCTAGTTTCATTTTCTAAAAGGAATGAATGTTCTTTTGCACTCTTGTTATTAAAGGAATTTAAAAAGTATAATAAAGGTATATGGAATCTGTTTCAGCTTTAATGTGTTTTTATATCATGTTATTTTTCTGCATCTATTGAACTGTCCATTAGTCTATAACTATATTGCTATTCACTTTCAGATACAACTTTACAAGATGTTGCAAAATATATTTTAGTTATCTGTCAATTAAAGGAAAGACACACAACACTTTAAAAAGATGAAACACAGATACAATTTATATAAACTACATATATGGGTAAGTCTGAATATATAAAACACATTTGACACAAAAACCCCCACATATAAATGTGTGTATATATGTAATAGCTGTTCCAAACCCTTCTTTCTGTAAAAAGAAATCAGTGGGCAAAAATAATTTTGGAAGACAGTTGTAGTGCTGTATACTAAGATGTGAAACCAATTTGAAGTGTTTAAATTCTTTCCCAAGTGACTTCTAGAAGTGATGGAAGAACCTTTAAATTAGACTCTTCAGAATAATTTAAATGCTCTTTCAAATTTATTGGTATAATGAAGCATGTAAGTATGTTGCCTGATTTATTTTAAAGCAGTTGCAAGGACTTGCAGCGTGCATTGATTTTTTTTGAGTGAATTTGGATTAAAAGCATTTGGTACAAGAATCTGAAAATATTTGTTTGGATAAGACCACGTTCTGCTGGAGAAACTGGCAGCTCATGGACTGGACAGGGTGTACTCTTTGCTGGGGCAAAAAAAAAAAATGGCTGGATGGCCAGGCCCAAATAGTTGTGGTGAACGGAGCCAACCCCAGTCGGCAGCTGGTCACGAGTGGTGTTCCCCAAGGCTCAGGTCTTTTCCAACCTAAATGATTCTCTGATTTTGCTTTCTTCTGGCATCTGTAAAGAACTCAGGATAGCTAGAGTTAGCACACACAGAGTTAGCTAGAAGAGACAATACAGCTTCAATGAAAAGAAGTGGTATCTCACAAACTTGTAAGAGCTCTCTGCAGAACACCTGTGCAGAAGGTAATTCAGCTAAAAGAGTGAAGCTGGATTTTCACACAGTTCTCAATAAAGGGTCTTAGAGGAAAGAAGGTACCATAATTACAAGGGCATGGAGCAAGAGTGTCCTGGTTTTGCTAAAAACAAGTATCTCTTTCAGTGAATTTGCCTGTCAGCTAAAGCCTTCATATTAACTGCATTTTCCTGGAGAACCAGACACATGTTTTGGTAAACCTAGCAATGGAATGCAAACTTATTGATAAGCACGGATGGACATCTCGCGAGAGGGGCGACGAGAAGAAAGAGACCAAGAAACTGACCAACTGTGTATAACATTCCATTCACATGAATACTTCATATAAAAGTGGGAGATCACGAGGATCTCGTTTGCTTTTCCCTTCCTTTTGCCCTTTTCCCTTCTGCTTATGGCCGACATTAGGAGAGGACCTTGCTATTTGTCCCTGCGAACTGAGGCCTAGTGACAGACTGAATCCAGCTCCGATTGGCTGCAGAGTGCAATCCAGGACTTTGGGTGCCGGCTCTGCAGTTGCTGAGACTTTCAAGATTGTTTTTGTATATTTTGTATTATTTTCTCTATTCTTATTAGTAGCATTAGTAAAACATCTTTAATTTTTTCCAACTCTCTTCACTCTGTGCTTCTTTTCCTCCCAATCGCCTCTCCTTAGTGGAAAGAGGGGAGAGGGAGGGGGAAGTGGGGTGGGGGGGGGAGAGGGGGTTAACAATACATCTGCCAGGGTTTTATTGTCACCCCACAATCTTAACCCTCGACAAAGAGACACCACCCTGAACAGTGAACCCTAAACGTATCATCGCTGCATAGGAAACAGGTTGTTACAGTAGACAGTCTCATTAATATATTAGGTCAATTTTCAAGAAACAGTGATGTAACAAGGAAATAGATTATCAATAATTATGAAAGTAATAGATGACATAATAAAACCAAACAGAATTATGGCACTATAAACATATGCTGCATCTCTGCTGTTATGGTTTCCTCAATACAAAAGCACTACAACAGGAAGGCACTGAGAGGGGAAACAAGAACAATAACAACTGTAGAACTATGTGTATACAAGAAAGAATTGGACTTATCCAGGGGGGCGGGGGGAAGGGATAGCAGAGGAGAGGCACAGCAGAGATCCGTAAAATAGAGACAGGCAGTCAAGATGGTAAGAAATGATGGCTCACCTCTCTAATACAGGGTCTAGTGAGCACAGTTATCAGGCAGCCAGTCCAGAAGAAGAGTTTTGACTAAATAAGCATTACTACAGAACACTGTAGAAGCCAAAAGTCTACGTGAGTTCAAAAACCAACCAGATAAAGCTTTAAGAAAACAGGGGAGACACTGAAGATACCATCTGCCTTAGCTGGCCCTAAGCTGCAAGACTGCTGACAGCTAGGGCATCATACTGAAGGTGTTACCAACGCATTTGTTCTGTCCTCACTTTCTTCTCAGGCATCTGCAAACGGATCCCTGTCAGACACGAGTCTTTGATCTGACTGACTGGACTCATTCTCAGATTACATTAGAAGCCAAATCTGCAGAGTCAACAGAACATGATTTGGGAAACTGCTGGTTCTTTAAGTCTGGTTGAAGGAAGCAGTTTTCTTGCTCACCAGCATGCTTTTAATTACTCTCATAAACCCCAGACTATCCACACTCCCAGACACTTACAGTCAAGTTTTTGTCTTATTGCTTCACTGACAAAAACTGAAAATGGTCCCAATCTTGTTACAAGATTTGGAAAGGCAGCCACCAACTGAAGAGAATTCATACTATAAATCACTCTTTAAAAAAGTAGTCTAAAATAAATATTTGTTTTCTGCCTTTACTGAGACTAACATTTCAGTGTCTGTTAAGCTTATATAAAAGCTGATCATGGCACAACAGTGACTTGCATATTCAACATAATGCACTCTACCAGTCTTGTTTCTGGTGATGCTCACTTTCAGTTGAAGGCACTACTACTCAGCTTTTCTAAAAAGTACTTCTGGAATACACAGCTTCAGATGTGTATTGATGCTACACATGTTCGATAGTCATTCCGTGCCAATAATGGCTCTTTTTTTTTTAATATAAATGCTACTGAGTACTGGAATGTAAATCTTTCATTTGCTCAGAATCTCAAACTACTCAAATCCTGTGACAAAAAAAAAATATTTTCAAACTATTCTCAAATAGTTCACACTTAGGGAAAAAAAAAAAAACACAGAAGAAATGAAAAAGCTTTCCAACCTTTAATGAAGTTGCTGTAATTTTTATTTCTGCACACCACTAAAATATAAACCAAAACCAGAGTAACACTCTGAAGTTTACCATAGCTAGAAATGGAGACTATTCAGAAATCAATACTCTGCATAGCACAATACGTCTCTGGTTCCCTTACACTGCTGCAATACAAAACCACCCAGCCAAAGAAAAAACCTCTGCAACAAAATAGATTTAAATTCTGTCGCACACTGTTGCGGTAGTTTTACAGCATCCCAAAATATGTTCTCAGTAATTTTAGTTAGCAACTTATAAACTATTATTTGTATTCCTGAACTTTAAAATTTGCTGATTTATTAACTCTTAAATACAAAAGTAGACACATGAAGAGGAAGCTTAACATTTTGACGATTTGAGATAGCTAGGCATGTGGGAACAAGGCGCAAGATAATTCACACAAATTTTGGAAAAGGACATTAAGCTAGGAACTTCAGTTAAAAATAGCCAGCGATGTAACACCGGCATTAAGGCCCTAGTATCACTATCTGCTTTCAAGGACATGAGGAAAATGAGTTGAGCAGTGCTGTTTGCTAGTACTTCCCAAAACAGCTGTTTCACACTCAGGCACATTTAGATCCATTAATTTGAAATTCATTTGAGTAAACATTTAGCAAAAGGATAACAGTTGGTACTTTTTTTTAACCCCATAAAAAGTTTAGACTAAAAGCTACAGTCCAGTTATGAAACAGGAGGTGGACCACACCGCACTCTGAAACCACGGGTTTCAGCAGACATAAGGCTCTAATTAAAGTGATCTACAAATAAAACCTTTAATCTTTAACACAAGTTCAAGATACGATTTATATTCCCATGTCATTTTTAGATTACTGTATTGGGGAGCAGTAAGCAAGTACCTAGCATGAGAGTGATAAGTGACTACATATCATGAAACTAATTACTGGAAAGTTTTTCCTCAAATCTTGAAAAAAATCCCAGCCACCATCTAGAAATCAGTGACTACATGACAAAAGAATATTTACAAGTTAATATAAAACTATTTAAATTCCAACAACAGCAATAAGATGCCTACCGATATACTGCAGGGTGTTTCAAAAAGATGGACCCAATTCCAAAGCAGGGTATTTCACTACAGCAACATTACAATTACACAAAAATTTACAACTGGCTGGGAGAGGCATCTAGCAGTAACCATTTGAAACTCTATGCCCCTCCCTTTCAAGCGGCAAGAGTTTCATTCATGGGCAGTTCGTGGGTGCAGAGATACAGTGATTTCAAATTGCGTCCATCTTGCTGAAACACCCTGTATACTGCTTTGAAATTGAGTCCATCTTTTTGAAACATCCTGTATATTTAGCTCGAAAAGCTTTCAATGTGTTACACTTCAGATGTTAGGGGACAGGAAAAAACCCCAAGTGTCTGTTACTTTTTTGGTCTTAAGAAAAAGAGAGTTATATTTAACTTACCAGTTCCTATATACGGTTTAAAGCGTCCTGATAGTCTGTCGACAAAGGCACCTAAAACATCTAATCCCAGTAATGACACCTGTTGAAACAAAAGCATTACATATTCAAAACAGATCCCTAAATAATTCTTTTGAATATATTTTAAAGAAATTAGACATATATATATATGCAAGCATGCTGAAAGACTGTATCTTAGCCTTAAAATAAAGTTCAAATTAGAGAGCTAACAATTCTTTGAAAGTTTTCATTAAGATAAAATTATCAGAATATGTTTGAAATTGATCAAGTATATTTACATATGCCAGAGCAGTTAAGATTTCTCAGTACTTGTCTTAAACAAGAAACGAAATAAGTATTAGAAATCCAATGCTTTAATATTTTCAACTAAAAGCGACTAAAATCCAAATTAAGAATTATAAGAACTAAGAAAAAAGAGCTTCTTGCAGCTCCTATTTACAATGTGTCTTTGGACTGCAGCTCTGCCCCTCATTTTCTTTAAAAGATGACTCTAGAGGTCTACCTCAGTATCACCTAAAAATCAAAATTCCTTTGAAACAGCTACCAGTGAGGCTTTAGGCCTTACCTCTCCTACAGCTTTCTAAGTTGCCAAAAGAAAAACAACAGAATGCCTTAACAGCAATACATTAAAAAAAAGGGGGGGGGGGAAAAAGAGGAGGGGGAAGAGTAAGAGAGCAGGGGGTAGGTTGCAGTTGCCAGACTGACACCACCAGGCAAACACGGTTTGAACAGTTTCCCAGATTCTCAGAGCTTCCTTCAATCTGGCTACTTAGCTCAGCCACTAAGGTCATTACATCTTTTTCCAAACTCCCAGAAGAAAACAACAAAGAGAAGCTAATAGTGCCTTCTCTAGCAGTCCAGGCCACACCTGCTTGTTAAGTACTCCCTTCATTTGCTCTTGTTCAAGAAAAAAACAACACTAAAAATACTACTGGGATTATGAGAAAGTTTCCACCTACAAACAGAAACTAGATGAGAGAACAGTATCTGCTAATATAGGAACAAAAAATATGGTCAGAAATGATCAGTTAAACTAAATTATTTTAACAAGTCAGGACACTTTTTTTATAAACTCTAAACTATCCTGCGTGCTATTACAAGACTTTATCCTTCATTTCCTACAATAGTTCATTATGAGCACGAGAACCTGCATTTTCACACCTTGTAGTTAACTCAGTTTGCTGCCCATGAAGGCACAAATGCCGAAGGAAGGGTCTCCTGAAGCCTGGGCATTCACAAGGGTTTTTTTCTCCTCTTTGTTTTCCAATAAGACACACACTACAAGCTTTTTCCCCACAAAGACATGAGCAGAATTATTCCCCTCCATTAGCTTTTTATTTTCATAAAACTTGGAACTACATTTTCTCGGACAGCTCTGTTTAAGATCCTTATCTGTCACAATTGTCCACACTAGACAACAGGCCAAAAAGAATTTGACTGGATACAAATGTCAATACACACGGCCCACGTACACAGGATCACGTGCACCTTGTTTCCATGGGAAACTAGACAAATCAGGTCCCCATAAAATCTAGGATCTGAAGCAACCACATAATAAGCCGATTTTAATAAATTCAGTATTAGCACAACAGATCTCCTTTTAAACAGTATGTACAAAACTTTGTTCCAAGGTGGTACAACTTACTTGGAAATTTACACAATTTTATTACATATTAAAACAGAGAATAGCAAATATAAGTGGATGGCATAACTGGCTCAAATTAATATTTGCCAACAAGTGATTGCATCTACAGTTCAGGATGAGATAACAGAATACTGTAATTGATAACTAACTTAGACAAAAAAATAAGTCAGCCTTTATGGTAACATCAAGGCTTCCCTAAAGCTCTTTCCTTTATCAATCTTTTCCAGATTGTCAAACTATATGAGACTCAAGACAAAAATATCAATCTAAAAAGTGATACTTGAAAGAAATAAGAAATTCATTCTGGGCATACATTGTTTTTCTAAGCGTCTCTTTCCTGACTAGAAACCCAACCTTAGACTTGTATTCCAGTGACAACTGTTGAGATGCCTTTCCTGTTAAAGTATTTTGGGGTCTATAAATGCACAAACAGCAGCCTTGCCTTCTGTAAAGGTACTTACAGAGAGTCTCTTCTCCACACAGTTGATTCTCTTTCTAAATTCTCTCTTGAAAACTTGTACCATTCCCAATAATAGCAGTTCAGAGATTTTAAAAAGTAAAGCATGTCGCTGTTGAATTTTTCACTACACATCTACTATTTTCTAATCCCAAAGAAGAATTCTGAGTAAGGTGTATTTCTTGATTAATTCCTCCAGTGCTTAGCCCCCAGGGTTTGGAGGTGGTTTGTGGAATTATTTTTGCCTATTATTTTTAGTTGGTTCGTTTTGTTTTGGGAAGGGGATTGCTTGTTTTTGACAACTCACTTGTGTTAAAACAGTGGCCATATGGAAGATTTGAACCTCCATATGCCTAAAGGTCAGAGGCCTGATAACTGCTAGAAAAACAGCTGTTCATCCTACCATGACCATTATTGCCAACGAAAAATCTCACCATCTGCATTTCCTTTCCATATTACCATTTTATTTTGACCGAGAGCATCCACTGAGATAATGCCTGCATATTCCTTATTTTGGTATCCCTCCCTGTGAATGGGTAAAGCTTAATCACCTCTTATGACGCAAGTCACAATTTTCTTGATTAACCATTCAACCAGTTGCCAATATGACACTGGCTCTTTGCAACTGTCTATCAAAGATTTGCTTAATGAATGCAATAGGGGTTCTACTTCAATAATTAGTGTACATAAAACACTTCAGTAAATACTATCAATTTATGTATCTCAGAGTAGTTTTGTCTTGTGATGTCCTTACTGTACGAAAATATATCGTTCAGACTGCAGATGAAATAAACGTTCAGACTGGGATGAAATAAAGCTTTCAAAAGATACCTTTATAAGTCAGAGTAAGGTATGACACCCACCCTGGCTTTAAGAAATGCAGAAAAGTAACAAACACTGCTGTGAAATTCTCATATCATTAACAGCTACTGAAAAAGAATCTTTACAGATGAGATTTAAGTGAACAGGTTACTACGTTCTTAAAGGAGCAATCCTCTAACTACAACATGATGGTTATTCTTTAGCTCATACAAAGTCCTCTATGGTTGGCAACTTTGAAAAGACAACAAGTATGAAACATCACAACATCTGCGGAGTGAGAAAGTCCGATGTGACTTCAGGCTGGAAGTAACAGGAAATTGCTCCAGCTACAAAATCGGCTCTCAGTCCACATTTCAAAGCAAGTCAGCTGAAGCATACCACTACAGGGTATTCCAAATAAACTACCTCTTTTTGTTTTTGTAAATCAGTCTTAACGTTTCTCAGCTTTGATACACAATGTTCTGAGTTTGAGTGTCTCCTGGTAGGTATCATCCACGCAGTGTTCAAACAACCGTTTGGAAGGAGTCCTTAACAATTCATATGGGGTCATATAAGCAGCATTCAAAACAAAACAAAACCAAACAACAAACAAACAAAACTAAAACACCACACACACCACCCCGCAAGTCAAGGCAGAACTGATCTGCAAGAAAAAGGCTCCAAGCTCTCAGACATGGCGTGGGATCATGTACCAACACAGTCCTTCCACTACCAACAGAAAAACCTCTCGCCATCATGGCTGTTTCCCCCTCAGCTTCAACGAGGGATGTGTTCTTTCTGGGACTAAAAGGGTTGGATCTGTTCCTTGCTCTGCATTCATTGAGCCTTTTGCCTGCAGCCTAGAAAGAGCCTTTGTATGCCGATACTAATTCATCAGCTCACTATTGTTTTGACGCATTTAAACACTGCTTTTGAGGTTCACAGTGGAGAAGAAATTTAGGCTTATTTGAACTGGATTTGGTTAGTCCTTGAGATACTCTTTGACAAGCCAATGTTCAAGGCCATCCTTGACTTCCTAGATCACAAAAAAATTGCCAACCCAACTGAGAAGTATTTTATCCGTTCTGGAAAGGACCAGACTCTTTAGTGAAATCAAGAGGTTCCAACCAAAATGCGATTACAAAGTGAGCCAGTGATTAGGAAATGAGCCTATTTCTTGCTCTGCAGCTTGCTCCTTTTCCACCTCTCCTTCTACGTACTCTTTTCAGCATTGCCACTGCTTTTCTATGGGCAACTTCCAGGCACAGAAGTCTTTGCTAGGAAAAGAAATACTGCTTTTCAAACCACACATGGTTAACCATGCATGCGTATTACTACTCTCACTGTGACTCTGCAATTTCTGATCCCTGTGGGGGACATGCAGGGATAGGACACTGCCAGGAAACCATCTCTAGTTACGTAAGTTGCTAAACAACCTTAAAATGAACGGCCTTGGATTTGGTCATAAGATCTCTGAACTGTATACGGAAATATGGATCCTGCAGATCACAATCTGCAAACTAGCTATGAGAATTTAATGAGGGAATTCTGGAGGTCACTATTTGGAACTCCAAAAGAATGGAGTTAAGGCACTGGACTTCCTGTCACCATGGGGACAGCTGTGGTATCACGAACAATCAACTGACAAACACAAAACGGCATGCCAAACAACTACACCCTGCAACAACAAGCATTGTTCCAGCACTGCAATGCTGGAATAAGACATATGCAAGAACATAATCAGATTTTTTTTTTTGTTTAAGTATTGTCAGCCAAACCTAAAGGTGTACTTTCTTGATTCTGAAATAATCTCAAGCACCTTGCAAGTAGCTAAACATGAAACCAAAACATGTATATGTACAAGCAGTCTCTTCTGCTTCACTTCTTGAAGTTTCTTTTTCCTAGTTCTCCTTACTCACCTCCCTGAATACACTTCTCTCCTGTTTCACCAGGATACTCAATCATTTTTTGCTCCCTTTACTGCTTCCCATTCCAATTCTCTCCATATCACCCACTTCACTGAGGTCTACCCATATTCCACTCCTGCCCTTAACCCAAAAGCTTGCAGGTACCAAAAACTGCGCCTGGATCCATGGGCAGAAGGAAGCTTCCATTTTTCCTGGGTCATTTATTCAATCCAGGTGGTTACCATAGAATAGTTTGGGTTGGAAGGGACCTTCAAAGGTCATCTAGTCCAAGCCCCCTGCAACAAGCAGGGACATCTTCAACTAGATCAGGTTGCTCAGAGCCCCATCCAGCCTGGCCTGGAATGTCTCCAGGGATGAGGCATCTACCACCTCTCTGGGCAACTGGGCCAGTGTTTTAACACCCTTGTAAAATATTTCTTCCTTTTGTCTAGCCTGAATCTCCTCTCTACTAGTTTAAAACAATTACCCCTTGTCCTGTGATAACATGCCCTGCTAAAAAGTCTGTCCCCATCTTTCTTACAAGCCCCCTTTAAGTACTGAAAGGCCGCAATAAGGTCTCCCTGGAGCCTCCTCTTCTCCAGGCTGAACCACCCCAACTCTCTCAGCCTGTCCTCACAGCAGAGCTGTTCCAGCCCTTTGACCACCTTGGTGGCCTCCTCTGGCCCCTCTCCAACAGGTCCATGTCGTTCCTTTTTGGTTCTTCATTCCCAGCCTGGTCATCTTCAGACTCCGTTCTCCCTTGTACAAGAAAACGCAATGCCGCAGTCCTCCCAGTCAGCATGGGTTGGGCAGCTGCCTCTGCTGACAGCAGCCAAAACTGCAGCCCCGGCTGCTGAAGCTACCACACATGTTGTCTGTACATTAGATACTTTAGCTGACAAGAAAGCTTTATTTCCATTCTCTTGCTTCTTTCATCTCCAAGAGTACAAACGATACACTTGCAAAGATGCATACAATTGTTTTTTTTATGTCAATCGCATCACTTCACGTTGCAAGGAGAGAGGTTGCTGGTAATCTAACAGTCTTCAAGCTCAACAATTTGAGTCGTGAGCTCTTGAGCAAATGCAAAGCCTCCTCTATCTAAAAACACGAGTTTACTGACTTCAACATTTTGCAACCATAACTTGAACTAGGAGCTAAGATTCTCCTGAGAGTATCCAATCTTTGTTGCTGTTACAACTATACATCAGCTGCAACCCTCACTGTCTCAAAAGAGGCATAGACTACCAAACTTCTTACAATAATCTTCCTTTCATTACCGTTCTGTGATGACCAACCACAAATAATTTCAGCATCGCAGTGCAAATAACCACACCACCACACGATTACTGATTGAATCACCCATTTTTATCCAGAGACTGAGGAGTGTGGTTCAGCACTGAGAAGGCTTGGTTTCCTCAGAGGTCCTTCTCAACAGACACAGATCTGGGAGGTCCTTGTTATTCTGACCTCTACTGTACAACAGCCAAAACAAGCAAGCATGGTGCTGACATAAAAATTTTAAAGCTTATATAAAAAAATATAAATCTCTTTTACTGCCCTTTCCCCATGATGGAAACAGTAACATTCCTTTCCCCCTCATTAATTAAGAAACATTGATCCAAATTTGAAGAACACATTAGTATAACACTCAAAATGGTTACTGCAAAAATGTTTACAACCTTCCACTATTTCAAAATCTCTCAAACTGACTTGAGTTCAGACTCCAAATTGTTCTGTATTCTGTGGACAATTTTTTAGTCACCCCTTCTCTAAAATGTGCCATGTACTACCTCCAGCTTGATCCATTACAGGAATATCTACAGTTTGCTCGCATGTATATTAAACATTCCTCTTGACCACTGTCATAAATTTTTCATAGACATTGTTCCAAGGACAGTGAGCATAAAACAAAAGTATATGATACAGCACCACCTGACATTTAAAGCCATTTTCTTTTTTAAATTGCCTGGCTTAAACTCTTTGTGCTGCAGTAGAAAAAGTTTGAAGACAATGCCTCTTTAAAAGCAGGGCTCAGTGGGAAGACAATGGGATGTATGGTATTTCTCTTTAGAATAAATAATTAAAAAAAAAAAAGGAAAGAGCTTTCCGCTTTTTCCGCTTCCTCCCCCATCCCCCCCAAAGAAAAATGCATTTGAAAGCCTTTCTAACCACTTTGATGGAGCAAAACAAAGAAACACTTTATTTTAGGACTTAGTTCTTCCAAAAGAATATCATTCTTTTCATGCCCAAGGTCTCCTATTTTATTTCCCACTTCCTCTTATTCAGTTGTATTAAACATACAGTGATTCCCATTCTCTGCTACTTACTCCTACCTCTGGCACCAGCTCTTCTACTGTGAGGAGACAAGTATTCATGCAGCTGAACAGTAACCTGCTTTAGGAAACCAGCCCAACAAATGAACAAGAAAAAAGCACCTTCTCGGCCAGATCTCCTCCCTGAGCCTGTTCACTGTGCAGCCTCCCAAGCCCTGGCCTCAGAGCGATGACGGCGCTATGCATCACCACAGTTCAGCAGCCAGGGAATTAAACTGCTTAAACCCAAAACACCACTAAAAACAAACGCTGAACTGCGGGTGGCCGGCGTGCGTTGGCTGCTGTGAATTCTCTTCCGAAAGATGCATCCCTCTGCTTGCAACCTGCACAGAGCTCGACCAGGGTCTCCACTCACACCCAGATCAATCGAGCTGCAAGCTAAAAAGGAGAGAGCCCAGTTCTCCCTCTTGACTTCCAGGCATATTCGCTCTGGTGCATTTGTATCTCCCGTAGCAGCAGCCAAATCAGCTGGAAAATGAATTCAACATCAACAGAAAGTTAATTGCCCCAAGAACGAGAGTGAGAATGCCTGGCCACAGGAGCAGAAGAGCTGCTGTTTCAACAGGGACTACAGTTAGGTTGGATTACACAAAGCTGCAGAACATTTGAGAACCATCAATTTCACCTCTGGAGGACATGCCCAAGAGTTTGCAACTATATGTTCCACATTCCTAATTAAAGGCTGGACAGAATTAGTTTTAACAAAACTTAAAATAATTAAAACTTCTTCCAAGTTTCCCTTGCCTTCTGGAGATCTGCTTGATTATTTGGCTAACATGCAATAGTTTATTTAACATTATATGAACAGAACATAAATAATACATGAAAAAACAATAATTATTACTCAAGAAAAAGAAGCAAATCATTGAGCTTGAAAACTAAAACTGAATTCAGACATGAACAGGTCAAACCACGTTCTCCTTGCACAGAAATAAAGGCAGTAGCTCCCACATAGCCAAGGTGAAACGACTTGAAGGAAGAAGTAATGAAATTTGGCAAAGAGCTCAAAGTCTAACATTTCTCCTCCACCCAAGACATTTAAATTACCACTATTTGATAAAGACTACGGAAATACCAGGATCTACCCAGTAACTGAAAACTAAAGGTGGAAGTGTGTCCTCTTCTATTCCATTCTTCTGCCTTGCAGGTTACAGGCCTACAGCTCACTACAGCATTTGCCTTTTGTGTAGTATATGTCAGCTTGTGTTCAGCTTCAGACCCAGATAACCCACATATTTTCCTCCTGGGGACTGCTACTCAATCACATGCCCCACATGCTGCATACCTGTGCCTTCAATTATTCTCACTGAAATGTAGGACTTCGCATTTCTTACTTTTCTTTTTTTTTTCAGATCTCTGTATTTTACTGACATAATTTTCAATTCTCTTTTCTACCTCACATACTTACGTACAGCCAACGCAGTTATAACTGCTGCTATCTCTTTGTGAGGACTTCGGATAAAAATCCTAACCACTTAACTATTTGCAAAATTGCAGTTTAAATCCTCCTCTCTGAAAACTGAATGCTCCTCCTGCTGGCCTTTTGTTGAACTAAAGACAAATCAAAATAAATACTTGCCAAAACAAGGAACTACAAAAATGCAACATCATCATCAGTGGTATTTTAGTATCTTACAGGATTTGATGTTGAAACAAACAAACCCAAGGAAAATCTAACTCTTCAGGAAGCATAGAATAAAAGATAACTCCAAGGATTTGCCTAAAATAAACAGATTATCTGTGCTATCAGAAACAGATAGTGTGAAATCCTACTTTTTCTGTGCATGGCAAATAACCTGCTGCTCTGACATAAACCCAGTAATTGTTAATGATTTTCTTACTGCAGCTGAGGAATAAAACAAGGTAAAATGTGGACTACAAAGGTAAGAAGTCCAAATATGACTCAGAGTCACAAGCATTACTGATCACTCTTCTCACATAAAATTACCTTAAGAAACTACCAGAATTTTAGTCACAGGTTTTTATTACTTTTGATCAGGTGAGATTCACATCAAGAACCAAAAGGTGGCTTTAATGCTCAAAAAGTAAATTTTAAGAGGGTAACTCTTCAATTCTCGTGGGCTTTAAAAACCCACCACAACGTACTAGCAGTAGATTTGCAAATCTCTACTAGAAAAGTAGTATTTCTCCATGCCACATCTCTTTAGCAAAAGTTCAAATCAGATTTCCAGATGATTGCTTGAGTCAGACACAGAACAGTTTGAGCCATCAGACTGTATGAAGTTACATCATCTTGTAATTATTTCAAGTGACTATCAAGTACAAGAGAGACACAAGAGCTGTGTTAATTAAAGCTCATGTATACATAGATGAACATCCAGGTTAACCTAGTAAAGCCAGCAAATATCCATCAGTAGTGATACTCCCAGAATGGGGAATTAATTTACTGATTGAAGTTCACCCAGGAGTCTGAACTCAAATATTAGCACTGGTCCAATTTTCTGAGATTGACAAATAATTCAGAGTTCGAGAAGAATAAATAGCAGAAAAATACCATCACCCAGCTCTTAACTACTTTGCATCCAACTTGTTAAAAACATTCCAGAGTTCACTGCCCTTGTTGTTTTTTTTTCTCTCCACTATTCCTCACAGTCTTGGGAAAACAGTGATTTTGCAAGAAAAACAAAACAAACACCAACACCAAAGCTCTACATTGTAGGGAGAGAGAGGTCAGTCCCAATCAATATGAAGTAAGCCAGATCACAGCACCAGGACACCAAGCAAACAATTTTCAGCTCAGTGAGCAACTCTTTCATTCTAATGAGATCCAAATTAAAAGCTTAAATTATGCATATCTGTGTAGTCCCTGATGTTGCAAGTTTTCAGCAGTCTTTGGAAGCTAATTTATCACTGACTGCATAGACACTGTAACTCAAGTCCCCATCATAGACCATTAAGGTCAGCCTCTGAAGATGACTCATTTCTCTCTCTCTAGGTCACTCCCTGTGTTCTGCAACCAGCTTTCACTACAACTCCATACACCAATCGCAAATGAGCCAACACATTTTTAATCCCGCTTCTCTGATTTATCAGTAACTCAAACTGGCAATTGTTTTCCACTTGAATGAGCCAGATGAACTCAGAAGTTTTCCTATCTGCTTTCTTAGCTTGGAATTGCCAGGCAGTTTATTAAATCATTATAAATAGGTGCAAGCTTCAGGAAAAAAAAATAAAAAAAAAAAAAGCACTATTTAGATGGACAAAATCTTTGAGACAATTCAACCTTGTTGATAACAAGTCCATACTTGTTTACAGAACACCTATTTTCTTTTTCCCTGCTTGTTATCAAGTCTGCCAAATCAACCCTCCTATTCCATCCAGATCCTTTCCCTTCTGGTTATGCAAGGCAGAAACTTTCTAGGGTGGCACTTCATATAAAGTTTTTTCATGCACAGCATGAAGTTGAATCTACAGCTCCCAATTGCCACCCATTATCACTGCTCAAACAGCCACATCAACAGGTAGGGATTAATTACTCTGAGACTTTGAAGACCTGCAAGACCTTCAGCAAAATATAAGAAGAGAGGTTAAATGGAATTGTCCAAGTGCTCTACATATCCATTCCTCAGCAGAGGAAAGGGTAACCAACAAATTATTAAAAATACAGTAATCCAAAATAAATATTACTTCAATATTTTTCTTGAAAATACATGTAAAGCCGTGATACTCACTTCTTATGATATCAGTCAGGCCCTGAGTTTAATAACAAGCTCAGATCTATCATTTAAACATATAACATCTATGCTTGTAAAGGATAAGAAATCAGATGAAACCAGAGTTTTCCATAATGTTTCTATTTTCTTTCTGAAACAGCAGATGCTGACAGTCACCACCACAGCAAGGAACACTGGAACTGATCCAACACATTCGAGATCTTGTGCTGTCGCAGTCAATATAACGTATATATTAATAATATGCTTTGAACTGGAATTCTGTATGTATAAAGAGCCACCAGTAAGTGGACACAAAGATCTTTCTAAGAGTTTTAAAAATAGTTCGCATAATATTAAAAAAAGTTAATATTATGCGAACTATTTTTAAAACTCTTAGAATTTGTAATACTCTTAACCTTATCTTGTATGACTGAGGCTCGTGATCTGGAGTGCTGCATAGTCCTCATTTCTCCTACAGTTTAAACAGCCAAGGAGTTCTGTCACCTCACATCATCAGCAAGCAGAATGCATTGTGTTACACGAAATACACCTTGAAAAACAAATTTCAAGTATTTATCCCCAATTCTGTAAATTTAAAAGCATGGAAAGAAACTTTTGCATTACCCTGTTAAGATAAGTATCTAGTCCTCTTTACACAAAACGGTATTTTTAAACACCTGTCTAGGTTTCACAGTAATCAATTACCCCCAACAACTGCTCTCAGGTGAGAAATTAAAAAGCAAATAAATCATACTTGTCCAGCACAACATCATTTCCTCAAGTTAACCTGACCTTTAACGCCAAATACACTGCCAAAAAAATTAAATCATACGTGCAAATAGATTTAAGCCCTATTAGTTTCAGACCTCAAACTCAGAGAAGTGCGGTATGCAAACACTGGCAAGTACGCAGCACTGTAAAGTCAACAGAGGAGAAAATAAAAAAATAAGTATTCATGAACAGACACGGCACTTACAAGTTACTCCCAGGCCTGCGTCCTGAGCCTAAGCAAATAGGAAAAAATTACAATAACCTCACAACGCTACGTCCAAAGGCCCAAAGGGCAAGTCAATCATCTCGCAGGGCAGGAGAGGGAGGTGAAGGGACCAGAGCAGAGGGACCCGCGGAGCGACATCGCCACCCGGCGACGGCAGCGCCCGCCCGCACACACCGAACGGGGCGGGGGGAAATCGCCAATGCGAACACGGTTATTGCCCTCGGTAGTAAAATTGCGCTGCCAACCGCGTTACCGGCTGAGCACCGCCAGAAAAAATTACAAATCCTACAACAGGCGTGCGCCGGAGTGATCAGTTTTCTCGTAGCTCAGCCTAAAAACGCAGCAAAAAAAACCCCCACACAACCAAACCAACCAAAACGTGAGTCATCATTGGGCTGCTGTAAAGATACTATATAACTTCCCACGTACAAGAAAGTCACCTAAAGACGATATGAACAACTTTAAACTCACAACAGGGATACCAGGAAGCAAACAGTTCATTAAATCGTATAAAAAGCACACCGCGCAACACAAACGCGGGCAAACAGCACTCTTTACGGCCTACAGAAAATAATGGCAATCCCAGGAAACGTTACACCCAAGTGTAGAGACGATGGAATGGGAGTGGTAGCGAAAAAAAAAAAAGGGAAAAAAAATCACTACCTATCTTGTCTCAGAATAAGAAACATAACTGCAAAAAAAAAAAAAATCTGCAAAAAAAAAACCCAACATTTTAACCAGCGATTTAAAAAAATAATAAAAATATCAACAACAAACCAAAAACCCCACCAAAACAGAAAACACCCCAAACATTACTGCTTCTTTTAGGACAGAGAAATCGAAACAAAAAAATGTTAATGAACGCCTCCCAAAATTTCTGAATTCCCCTTTGTGGGGGAGGGATAAAAACTGGTATAGATGTAGTTTTATTTCTGCCCGTATCTGATTAAAGAGTAATCTGGACGTCTGGACCTCCCTATCATGATGAATCATGGTCTTCCCGTACCAAGCCCCGCCGACCAGCCTCCTCACCTTAAAATTACTAGAGTTGACCCATCCTGTCAATTCGTCGATCACTTTGTCAAGGCGCTGCTGGTCCTGCTCCAGATCGGAGGACCTCGCCGGGTCGCCCAGGTACTCCAGCAGCTCCTGGCCGACCTGCATCCTGCGGCCCACGTCCTTCTGCTGTACCTGCTCGCAGAAATAATCCATCCCGGCAGCCTCCATCTTCGGCCACTGCGCAAAAGTTTGGGTTTTTTTTTCAGGGCGACGAAGAACCAAGCGGCTTCAGGGTCGGAAACGCGGGCAGGGCAGGGCGGGCGGCGGCAGGAGGGAAACGCCCGGCGAGGCGGCGATCCCCGGCAGGGCCGCGGCGCTCATGGAGCCTCTCCTCGCCCTCTCCGCCCCGGCTCCGCGCTCGGCGCCTCCATGCGCGCACCCGCCGCCAGGGGCACGGGCGGCTTCCTCCGGCCTCCTCCCCGAGCCTGCCCGCAAGGTGAAGCCCGGAGTCGGACAGGAAGACTGGGGCGCACGCAAGGCTGTGCGGCTGCCCGGAGGGTGGAGGGGTCGGCGGGAGCCGCCTCCTCGGGCTCGGGGTTTTCCAGGCGCCTTCGCGTCGTCGGCGGGGGATCCCAGGAGGGCTCCTCGCCACTGCCCCTCCTCTCCCACCGCCGGGGGACGGGAAATTAAGAGCGAGAACAGGCGCTGAAGCTCGTCCTGCGGGGCGGAGGAGGCTCGCAGGCACCTCGGCGGAGGGCGGGCAGCTGTGGGGGTCCCCGCGGGAGCTGCAACCGCCTCTGGCTCTCTCTCCTCCCGCCCGCAGGCACCGAGAAGCGATCCCCGGGCCGCCTCTCACCGCCGCGGGCACTGGCCGGTCCTCCCACGGACACAGCAGCGCTGAGGCCGAGACGGACCTCTCATGCTTCCGACGCCGCGGCCTCCGACCCCTCCCGTTCGCCCACGGGGCAGCTTCCAAACTTCGCCTCGGCGGGTCTCAGCGCCGCTCCGTCTCTAGCTCCCCTTCCCCCGTCGGCCCCGCCGCGGACCAGGTCGGACGAGCCCCCACGGAGCCGGTCACGCTTCGCCGCGCCCTCCTCCGCCCGGCTGCGACGCCGCCTCCGTCCCGTGGAAGTTGCGTCCGCGGGCCGCCCCGCCAGCGCCAGCTAGACTGGGCGTGGCGCCCGGAGGCCCCGCCCCCCGCCGCGCCTTCCCGCTTCCCCCGGCCTCTCGCCTCTGCGCGCGGCCCGCCCCGCGCTGCGGCGGGAGGAAGGGCGAGCGGCGCGCGCCCCCGTGGGCACGCCGCTGGGCCCCGCCGGTGGCGGGAGGCGCATGCGCCCCGCGTGGCCCGCTGGCGGCGGCACCGCTGCCCGCGGACGGGAAGGGCGTGCGCGGCCTGTGGCAGCCGGCGCGCCGGGGCAGGCGGCGGCGGGCGAGGAGGAGGAGGAGGAAGCGTTGAGGAATAGGGGAAGCGGTGCGAAGGGTGCAGGGGTGCCCTGCCCCTCCCGGCTCGCTCGCGGAAGCACGGGAGCGCGGGCTCCCCGCGGTGCTACGAGGAGGCTGCGGTGCTACAGGGAACTGCTGGAGAGAGTCCAGCGCAGGGCAACAAAGATGGTTATGGGAGTGAAACATCTCCCTTACGAGGAAAGGCTGAGGGAGCTGGGTCTCTTTAGCTTGGAGAAGAGGAGACTGAAGGGTGACATTATTAATGTTTATAAATATATAAAGGGTGAGTGTCACGAGGATGGAGCCAGGCTCTTCTTGGTGACAACCAATGGCAGGACAAGGGGTGATGGGTTCAAACTGGAACACAAGAGGTTCTACTTAATTTTGAGAAGAAACTTCTCAGTGAGGGTGACAGAGCACTGGAACAGGCTGCCCAGGGAGGTTGTGGAGTCTCCTTCTCCGGAGACATTCAAAACCCGCCTGGACACCTTCCTGTGTAACCTCATCTGGGTGTTCCTGCTCTGGCAGGGCGATTGGACTGGATGATCTTTCGAGGTCCCTTCCAATCCCCAACATTCTGTGAGGTTCCCCTTTGCAAAGCGGGGGTCTCCCCTGTGCTCCAGCCCGGCCCGGGGCGTTAGGCGGTGGGTGAAGAGGCCGCTTCTGGGGGGGTACCCCGGGTCGGCTCCCGCGCCCCGCCGTGCTCTGCCCTCCTGCCCCACGCAGGGCATGGGCAGCCGGGTGCCGTGGGGTGGCTGGTGCCGGCTTTGCTCACCGCGGCGCGGGGCAGAGAGGAGGGAGTTGCACGGGAAGGAACGGTGCGGAAAGCGGAGCT
The DNA here is from genome assembly GCF_036013475.1 of Columba livia. NCBI lineage: Eukaryota > Metazoa > Chordata > Aves > Columbiformes > Columbidae > Columba > Columba livia. The sequence goes on along the minus strand of NC_088603.1, from coordinate 52,705,148 downwards.
CTGCGGACGGGAAACACCGGCAGAGAGCCCCGCTGCGGCAAGTGCACACGGGGAAATGGAGGTGCTGTGTCCCGGCTTTGTCCAGTGGTGCCCTGCAGCCTGTTCGGCCCTGCCCGCTGCCCTGGGTTGAAGCGGAGACACCCCCGGGGAGCCAGCGGGGTACGGGTGTGCAAACTGCAGCAGGACTCAGCCACATGTGCGCTGACTTAATTTAAAACAGACCCTTTAGTGCAGGGTCTGTGACTTGAGGTGTTGCTTTGGGGGTCTGTTTAAACTGGTCTAAATCCCCCTGATGTTAGAAAGGCCTGTTTTGCTCCTTCCTACCCCTTTGTCCTCACAGTGTGTCCATGTGGGGTCTCAGGCCTCTGAAGGTGTGGTGGTGGTTTTCACATGAATGGAAAGGGAAGAGGCAAGGAAAAAGGAATGGGAAAGGAAATTAAAAAGAAAATGAAAGGGGAAGGAAAGAGGAAAGGAAAAGGAAAGGAAATGAAAAAAATGAAAACAAAAAAGAGGAAAGGGGAAAGGAAATAATAAAGGAAAGGAAAAAGGGAGGGGAAAGGAAATTAAAAGAAAAAGGGGAAAGGAAATAAAAAGGGAAAGGGAAAAGGAAGGAAGGAAAAAAGGAAAAGGCAAAAGAAAATGAGAAAGGAAATGAAAAAGAGGAAGGGGGAAAGGAAATTAAAAAAATGAAAGAAAAAAGGAAGGGAAAGGAAAAAGAAAAGGAAAGGAACAAATGAAGGGGTAAAGCAAAGGAGAAGGAAAAGGAAAAAGGAAACTAAAAAGAGGAAAGGGGAAAGGAATAAAGAAAGGGGAAAATCAAAGGAGAAGGAAAGGGAAAAAAAATAAAAAGAGGAAAAGGGAAAGGTAATTAATTAAATGAAAGGAAAAGGAAAGAGGGAAGGAAAAAAGAGAGGAAATGAAAGGGGAAAAGGAAAGGAGAAATAAAAGAGGGAAGGAAAAGAAAGGAAAGGGGGTTACTTGCCTCCTCCTCATGCTCAATCCACTCTGCTTGGGCCCGGTTGTGTCCCCTGTGCCAGGTCCTGCACTCACTGCCCACTGTGGGTTGGCGTAACAGGGTACAGGACAGAGCTGGTGTCAGTGATCTGGGCCGTCTCTCAGGTGCTGCGGGCAGCGGCACGGGGCTCGGGAGATGGGCAGTGGCAGAGGACAGCAGTGCTGGGCTGTGGTCCCTCTGGTGCTGGGAGGATTCACGTTATGCTGAACTGCAAGCTGCTGTTGATACAGGCTGACCTTTTCTTCCCTTGCTGTCATGTCTACAGTCCTTCCCTTTCTTATACCAGAGCTGATGTTAATTTGACTTGGTGTACAAAATTCAGAGAGATAATTTTTTTCCTTGATTTTTCTCCCTTTTTTTTCCCCCCAGAATTAGCTTTTTGCTGATTCCGATTCCAACAAGCGCCAGAATTGGTGCAGGGGAAATAGAAGCAGAAACCCGGGGGCTGGATGGAGGCAGAGGAGGGCTGGTGGGACCTCTTTCCTTGGCAGCTGTTGTGTCGTGAGAGCTCAGCTTAGTTTCAAGGAAGCGCAGACTGGCTGTCTCGCTCGCCTCATTAGTCCTAATGCTGGCGAAGGACGAGACTGCAGGAAAGTGAGGTACTCCCTTAATTTGGCTGCAGGATTTAGACAGGTACGGACAGACTGAGGAGCCACACCTGCAAGTGGAAGTTTCACAGCAGTGTAAACCGAACTAAATTGCTGCTACAGTGCTCCTCCTTGGTGCTTCTCACAAGTCCCATTTTCAGGAATTCTGCACTGCCTTTGTGTCCTGGGCACTGACATCTGTGTGACCTTGCAAGGGCCTTGTTCAGGGAATTGATCTGGAAAAAAAAAAGAGATTTAGATCTATAGGTGTAGCAGAAGGTGAGACCACAAGCAGTCTGTTGTTGATTTTGGTACGATGTGGCAAATTCGGGATCCCATGCTTGATCAGTCCTTAGGTATAGCAATAATAAAGATGATTTAAAAGATTATAGGTGCCTTTAGAACATAAATGTATGTATCGTACTTTGAGCTTATTATAATTTTACAAAAATACTACGAAGTGCTCATCATTTGTTCACAATGGATTTACTCTTGCACATATGAAGAACTAATTTTGGATGGAGCTGAATAGTCCTTGTCCTGTGTGTACAATGCCATTTATGAAGGTAGATTATGAAAACTTGGTATGGAATTACTCGTTGCTTTTATTGAAAATGGCACTCAAGAAACTGCTGAAAATGCAAAAATAAATATCAGAAAAATAAAGCTGTATTGTTACATGTTTTCAGCACACTAGAATCTGGTTCACTGGTGTTACAAGCTTAAAAAGCAAATGTATTGCTGTGAAAGTTTTAGGAGTAGCTGATGGTCTAATAAGGTTGGCTAAATAGGAAAGAACTGAGCAGATGATACTGAACTCTTGAAGCATCAAGAACTGGAAACAATTATCAGTCCACCAAATTTTCTGAAAAAGCAGGTAATTTAAAATTCACCTTTCCTTATAGTCCAAGTTAATGTCAATCTCTTAAGACAGAAAATTCTAAGGAAAAAGAGGGGGGAAAGCTCATGGCACTAGCTTTTCTGAATTTCCCTTGATTCAAAGCACATATATTGGTTAGATCATCCGAGTAGCATGGAAGCTGGGGAGAAGAAGTATAATAACACACACACTTGAAATGTTGAAACTATTTTGTCAACCTGAAGACAACATCACAAAGCTATGTTAAGGGCAAAAAGTCAGGCTGGGATAAGTGGCTCTTTTTTTCCACACCATTTCATTTAATAAGCGTTTTCTTAGAAAACACAGGAAAAAATAATTGCCTTGCTGTAAAATCAGGGGATTAGCCTACTGTATTTCATCCTGTTACTACCTGCCAGCACTAGAGCCTTTCTACTGTATGAACACTGGTACACTAGGAAACCAGCAGCCTTTTGATTGCTGAGGTGTTCTCCTAAGATCAAGGCAGTTTCCTTTGACATCCTAGCACTGAAGAGGATTATTTTTTGTGGGACCAATAAATGTTGGTTCCTCTGCAAACAAACAGCATTTTGATTTGGCAAATAGAGCTCCTGTATGCTCATTTATTTTTGTAGCAAGGCAGGGGTAGCACTCTAATGTTGAATCTAGAGCAGTCCTCCAGCTGGACAAAGGACACGGTTTTGTTGTTAGATGTTCTCACAAAGTCCTAGTGGACTTTATACCTAGGGGAGCGGGCTAGGCTCCAAAAGGAAGGCATTTCCATTCAAGCCAAAGATCTTTTAAAAGCCTCTTAGTTAAGGAGATTGCTTCCTTTGGTATGCAATCTTCTTTCTGGTACGCAAGCTTGTGAGCGTAAATCCACTACTCTTGTCTGTTTGTATAGTGCATAATATTTTGTAGAGCAATTAAGCCCCGTAATTGAATGCAGAATCCAAATTTCCTTCAGTCTTCTCAATATGACTTGCTGGCAACCACAGTGGTTACAGCAGGAGCTGAGGTAAACGACGCTCATCCAGCAAGGCGCATTTCCAACCTGAATTGCGCACCAAACCTGTTTCTATGCCCCCATCCCATACAAGTGTACTGTGCAATTATCGCGTGTAACGTCCTGCTCTGAAAAAGGCGAGAATCATACAGGGAAACAGGTTGGGGAGGGAGAATGCCGTGCTCTTCATGCCTTTGGCTGGTAAGGAAGTGCATACTGTGTTTCAGGCCCTGTTTCTACCCTCTTTTTTTTCCTAGCTGTAGCTTTAACAGGCTGAGACCTTGTGAAACCCAGTTATCGTTTTTCTGTGGTGGCCTGTCAGTCATTCCAGCAGAAAACTCCTTTCACAGACAGACTTCGCCTTCTGGAAAATCCTTCCTATTCAGAAGATGTAATCCCATCACTGAAAGAACCATAAAAATCCTTCAAAACCTCTTTGATTAAAAAGTCTCTTTATCACAAATAGCAAGCACAGACCATAATAATAAAAATAGAGTTAATTTAAACATGGGTCACTCAGAAAGTTCCCGTAAATTACGTTTGGCGTAGCCTAAGTTGACACTGAAGAAATCTAAGAGAAAGTTGTCCTTACGTTCCTGTCAGATTCCTTCACAGCTGGGATGGCTCTTTCTGCCTCGTATTCCACACTGGGTGGCTTGAAGCAAATTATCAGATTGCATCTTGGATGTGGTGTCCTTCAACCATATACCACCTCCTTTTAATGTATTCTGGACTAACCATAGGCTTTTATTTGTTTATGGGTCGGAGATCGATACATCAAGGTTTTTCTTAATATTGTCAGGGTATAATAGTGTCATATTGTGCTATTTTAAGCAGAAATGTGGCATTTTTTTGTTATCCATGTCATGCCATATAGGTATTGATTTTGCATCTTTTCTTACATTAATTGTAAAAGGATGATCTGTATCTTTTCAAGCTGAATTTACCACTGTTTTGGATTCCTCCTTCTGACATGAAGACTATCAGAATAACAAAGTAATAAATATCTTCTGAATATAAATCAGTTCATCCACGAAGGAAAGTTATGATGATGATGCAATATATGTACCAAGGCCTTAAAGATGAAAGTAGATGTAACAGTATTTCAAGTGTACTTGGTGAACAATGCTACATTTTGACTTGTGCCATGGATGTTCTTGAAATTACACATTTAACACGGGTCACTTTCCTCTGCGTGTTTATGAAACACAAGTTGAAACTAATAGTCTGGTATTTTTCTTGTACATACTAAGTCAATTTGATTACAGAAATGGGGCATGGGAGGGGTCAGACTGATGCCTGCCTACTAAATTACTCCAAGGCATCATTTCTTATTGTCAAATATGTTTTAACATGTAGATACTGCAATTAAACAATTCATCCTGACAAATCTTTTATGATTTGTTTGCTAATTTTCTTGACACAGAGAAGGAAGAACAAATTAAAAACCGCGGGCAATGAAAAATAGTAACAACAGATCAATAAAACAATGTCAGAATTAACGTGTAAACAGCCACTTTTATCACGTTAGTCTATCGCACCTTCTTTAATTTCTCAAAGCACTGCTACAAAACTTAGAGTCATCTGTATCATTTTTGTACGGTGGCAGAGATGTTTGTCTGTAGGGGAAGAAGTATTCAACTGTGGTTTGTCACACGAATGATTGCATCTGTTTTGTGCAGCAGGTCAGTTTGCTAGACCTTAATCAATTGTGCTTTTCTATTTTTAAGTTTCTGTGGTGCAATATGATACACCAGTGTTCTGTGTAAAACCTTTGTATAGTGTTGCTGTATAAAGATTTTGTGTCGTGCTGGAAAACATCGGGATGCAATAGCTCAACATTATTAATATTCCATCAATACTAATTTTTCTAAATGGTTAAAAAATTGATAAAACTTTTAGTTAAAATACCTATGAGAACTATTTCAATATAGTTGCAATTACCTTTGTATTGTCAAACTACTGTTTGTAGCAGCAGTATGAAAAAACTAGACAAGGATCCAAAATTCTTGATTCATCTGACCTGAAAAGTCAAAACTAGTGAGCACACAGTGTACCGCACAGCAGTACCCAGGGACATGTAGCTGGGTGCATTTTGACCTTGGACTGGAAAAATCTCTGTTCTTGCAAAACAAGTCACGGCAATTTCGTTATCTGCAGGAAACTTGCAAGGCAGTGAGTGCGGTGAAGAACGTGAAAAAACACGCAGAACGGTATCCTTGTCATTACAGCTTTCCAAACCAGGCAGCGTGTTGATATTTATCCTGGGAACACGGGCGCAGTGGCAGCATCTGCCCACATTTACACCAACCAACCTGGGAATTAGAAGGGAAAGGGAAAAATATGTGTGAGCCAACTTGTTTGCCTCTGGTTTGGCTTAGTTTGTTTTCTGTAATGCAAACCCTGCTGTAAATAGGACCAGATTCAGCATTTATCACTTGAGTAACTCTTACATTACCAATATTGATGAGGAGAAGTTTTCTCAGGGAAGCAGAAGCTCCAGGGTTCTTCTTAAAAAGAGAGAAAGTTTTCCTTAGGTACATGCAGTTTAATCAATACATAAAGCTACAGACATATAGTTTTAAATGTTTTTTTTTCATAAATAATTGTATGCATTTATATTTTGGGATTAAGCTGACAATGTTTTGGCTATTGAATAATCTTGACATGCTCTTCCTCCGTAGTTTGAAAACAATAAAACAAATAAACAAAAACCCAACCAACCAACCAACAACCCAAAACCAACTAACTGCGTGAGAGCTCCCTCTCGTGGTAAACCTTCCTGGAAGATCGTCGCAAGTATTCCCATCCAAAGGCATGTACTTGAAACTTTACCTACCGTATCTATTACTGATAACGCTGTGCCGCTTAAAAAAACTAATAAAAAAAAATAAGCTAAGCTAGCAGTTGTTACAGATCATATTTTTTGCTTGGCTGTCCGCCCTTCTCACGTAGAAACCTACTGGTTTGGTACAAATATCAGTTGGCATTTTGGGGAATTTCTGTAAATGAATATGCATATGAAAAAACTGTAAGTATTCGTTTGTGTTCTATGAAAAAAAAAAAAAAGAAAAAACAAACAAACCCACAAATCACAGATGCTTTTATTTTTTTACCCTAAAAAGAAGAAATTAGTGTCTCTGTGTAGAATAGTTTAGAATCTCTGTTACTCATATTTGAGTTGGTGCTGCTGAACGTGCAGTTTGGGGCAGACTGTACTTGCTACAGCCATCAGCAGCTTTGACCAAATACCCGCTATTATGGGTCTGTGCTGTGCGTTTTTACTAAATTGCTTTGCAGTTCAGAACTGTTGCCCACTCTGTGCAGGAGGAGTACCAAGGGTCTGGAATAAAAAGAGGTTCAGACATTTTCCCTTCCCCAACCAAGTCTTGAGCTTCCGTGCCTCACCTGGGAAAAGATGCGGATCTGCAGCGTCAGGGACTGCAGCAGCCACCACAAATCCTGCAAACCTCTTGCACAACGCGGTGGGGTCATTGCAACCGGCTCTTCAGTGTCTGCCGTGAGAGAGGCCGAGTCAGGATTTTTGGTATCTCTGCACCAGCCGGTACAAGAGAGCGTGAAGGTCATTCCTACGAATACAGAGGGTGCACCGATTCTCCCTGTTTTCCTGTGGTTCAAGTGACGGCCTGTCCTGATCTTCCAAGCTAGAGTGAATTATATCGCTTTGGAATGACAATTGAAATGAGATCACAGCTCTGAAAATAACAGCACTGTAAATCACGTAAAATAGTGGGAAATGTAAGGGAGATTATGGGGGATGACAGTAAGGTTGGTTTTCTGTATGTGTGTCTTGTGGGTTCTGAAGTGGAATGTTGTCAAGGGTTTATATTGCAGGGTGACAATAAAACCATGGCAGATGTATTGTTAACCCCCTTTTGCCCCTCCCTCTCCCCCTTCCCACTCAGGACAGGCAATTGGGAGGGAAAGAAGGACAGAGAGAAGAGAGCTGGAAAAACTAAAAATGTTTTACTAATGCTACTAATAAGAATAAAGAAAATAATACAAAATATACAAAACCAATCTTGAAAGTCTCAGCAACTGCAGAGCCGGCAACCGAAGTCCTGGATTGGACTCTGCAGCCAACCGGAGCTGGATTCAGTTTCTCACTAGGCCTCAGTTTGCAGGAACGACTAATAAGGTCCTCTCCTAATGTCGGCCATAAGCAAAACGGACGAGATCCTCGTGATCTCCCACTTTTATATGAAGTATTCACGTGAATGGGATGTTATACTCCATTGGTCAGTTTCTTGGTCACCTGTTTCTCGTTGCCTCTCTCACGAGAGGTGCATCCATGCTTACCAGTAACTTCTCATTCCATTGCTATGTTTACCAAAACATGTATCTGGTTCTCCAGGAAAATGCAGCTAATATGAAAGCTTTAGCTGACAATCAAAATTCACTAAAAGAGAAGCTTGTTTTTTAACAAAACCAGGACAACTGTTTAAATTAAATGTAGTAGAATTCAGTGTTTTAATGATCAACAGATAGCTCAGTCTGTCAAGAAAATACGGCATTCAGTCATGTGCAGTTATCTAACTGAGAAACCAGTAACAAAACCACATGAATCCAAGCAACTAAAAGTCAGGTAATTTTTGAAAACTAGAGTTGAATTCAGATCCTATGGCTCTGACCAGTACCAGGGATTTGGCTTGCTATTTTGCCTTTTTAAAATTTATTTGCTGGAAGAGTTTGAGGTACTGATGTGATGTGTACTTATGGGATTTTTCAAAGAAAGTATATAGAAATAATTATTAATCAAAGTAATAAAAATTAGAAAACGTGTCTTATAATTAAAATGTGATATAGTTGTCAGAACTTCGATTATAAATTGCTATTTAAACATATATGCACATATTCAAATTAAAAAAAAACAACAAAACTGTTTCAAAGAATTGTTCATAACAACTCATAGCTTTTATTTGGTATTTATTAAGCCTACGTAGATCTTCAGTTTACTCCTCAACAAATTCTATGGCCAGGAATTTATTTTATGTTTGCAGATGCCTTTTTACACATGTATATAAATAATTTTATATTAATTTACCCTAACCTATATATTTGCAGTTAAGTGTTTCCTAAAACAACATTTAGACGCGAATTTAGCAGTATTTTAATAAAAAATCTAGGTACTTCACCATTTCTACATTCTAGGATGGAAATGGTTAGAGAAGTTAACATACGGATTTGATACACAGGCACTTTGCATAGACAAAATTTCTTAAGAGTCAAATTATGAATAGGGGTTTGTTCCACTTTTAGAGCTTCTGTCTTTCCACTGAGAGAATTCACTCATCTACACTGCAGGTCTAGGGAACTATTTAATTTTAGACAAATAAAGGAAAGTAATGTAATATAGGCAACGGTATTAATATCACTTTTTAATATGAAAACCCAAGTAATATAAAATAAATTTGTGGCTGCAGAAGTGGACTCTTTTTAATCTTCTTCTAACTGAGAAACCATAGTGTCTGTGATGTCTCAATTATGAATTCACTTTTTTTTTCCTTAGTATTGTATGACTCATAGCAGAAACATTCTTGTATTCATTGCCAGCATTTAAAGACAATAAGTGGCCTATTTAGAAGTAAATTCCTACTGAAACAAACATTTCTGTATACGGGTATTTCTGCATACAGACGTATCCTGTGCTATGGATCTTCCAGACCGTAGGCCCAGTGCGTAAGTGAGCAAGTGTGTGAGGGCTCAAAGTGACGACAGATGCAAAGCCTTGTCCCCAGCACGGTACTCGGCCACCTTTGTGGTGGGTCTCTGAACCTTCCCCTGCATTCACTCTGACAGACGTCACAACAGACACTCATAGGAAATTGAGAATATATAAAAGTGAGAGTGACTAGCCAAACATCTAAAATCGGAGTTCAAGTCCGTTCAGTTTAGAAACTTGCTTATGGTAAATATGTTGGCTGATTTTAAACTAGTTTAAATGCCAAACTATAGCTCGATTCTTTGGGAAGGAAAAGCCTGTACAACCTCAGCTAAAATAATACAAATTCAGTGAACAGTAGCTTGTTTTGTTCAATAAAACAGCATTCTTCATTCTTAGGTCTCAACAATGTGACTTTTATTCAAGGATCCTGGTATCAAGCAGATGTTCTAGGTTCACATCAGATCTTGTGAACTGTGTGGGGATCACTGCAGCGAGGACTGCAGCTGGAGCAGGCTGCTCTGCAAGGGGAGGCAAGCCACCAGCCCAGGGTGGCAACCAGGCAAGCCACCAGTCAAATGACAACGAGGCAAGCTGGGGCAGGGGCCTCACTGTGCCCCATGCAGGAGCCAGGGGAGCAGAGCAGTCCCCTGGCAGTGCCCAGGGCCACCCAGCAGCTCGGTGGCTGCCAGACAGATCTGCAGTCACAAGGCAGGTCCCAGGCCAGGCCGGGTATCTGACTCAGAGAGGTGCATGACTTGGGCGCAGGCACAGCCACAATGTACCTCAGGCAGGGGCCCAAGGGCTAGAGCTGGAGCTTAAATGCAGCTCCCAGGTGAAGGGGAAGGCCTCCACGAGGCTTCCCACAGCTCTTTCTCAGCCACCGGCTTTTCACAACCACCTGATCCACAGTGACACATCTACACCACATCCCTGCTGGCCTCCAGCACAGGCTGTCAGACCTCTGCTAGGGAACTGCACCCAGGGTCCTCGTGCTGTGGATTTCACAGAATGGTTGGGGTTGGAAGGGACCTGTGGAGATCATCTAGTCCAACCCAGCTGCTAAAGCAGGTTCACCCCGAGCAGATTGCACAGGAATGCATTCAGGCAGGTCTTGAATGTCTCCAGAGGAGACTCCATGCTTCTTTATCTGTTCATGAATGGCAGTGTACCTTTGTTTTAAATGCTTTAAACATGTGGTACTGAACATAGGAGAACTGGTATCCCACTTCTGTCACAAAGCTATGTGGTAAAGGAGTAAGAGCAGTAGAACCAGTCCATCTGAACTACAGATTTACATTTGAGATGGACCTGAATTACAACATCTAAAATTTCAACACAGAGTTTGATTTTCCACCCACAGTTCACTTTTATTCATCTCTGTGGTTTTGCTGTGGACCATTATAAGTCTGAAGACTAGTTTCAAGGCTTCTGTTGTAGACTTGGGTTGGGATTCAGAAATCCAGAAAATCCTGTTATGATGAGGCTTCATGTCAGTCCTTACCTAAGCATAACTTCCCTTGAGTGCAGTGAGTGTTGCTTAAGTATGAACTTCCCCAGTATGCCCAAAAATAGGAATAGAACACATCTTGGCAATGGCTACTATTCCTCATATTTATGAAAGTAATCCTGGAGCATGACGACATTTTCAAAACTAGCATCCAGTTATATGTATTTTTGGAAAAAAAATATTGAGACATACTTCAACAGAGGATAAGAACGTATTATTCCCCCAATTTAATTTTCCTGAAGTATGTATGAAGAAGTAAAGTGTGTCTGGATCATCCATTTTATTTTTTCAAGCAAACACTCAAATAAATCCTATTTTGATGAGAAGACTTTTAAAGAAGTTGCAACATTCCTGGCATTTTGTAGCACTACTTGCTTTTCCCCGGCAGCATGGAAGTGTCACAAGGACTGCACTCTCTGGGTTTCACTGGGACAGATGAGATCAGCAACATTTTCCCTCTTTGAGGCAATGTAATCGATATCTTGATGCTGCTTCGAGAAATGCTAACTTGAGCCTAGAGAATGAAGCAGATACGCTGGCTATGTCTACGCTGCATTTGAGGTTACTCTATCCATGTTCACACTGCGGACTGCAGGGTGCTTCCAGACTATTATAGGGATCTCCATATATAGGGATACAGTATAGTTATGTCAGAAAAAGAAATCAGACCTCTCGGCTTTGAAAGCATTTTTGAGTGCATATTTGTGCAACCATATGTGTTTAAAGACGTGGGTCTGTGCAAACCAAAAGCTGCCTCCAAGTCACCATTTCAGGAAGCATGGTATTTGTATGGTTATGTGACCATATTCCTGGCCAGGCCAGGAATTTGATTCAAGGAGTATTATCCAAGACAAAATACTTTTACTATCCTTATTAACGTAAGTTGTAGCCAAACAGAACCTGTCACAGTCAGGTCCAGAATGTCTTGATGGAGAAAGCCCTGCAGCTGCAGGTGAAAGCCAAAGGGAAGACACAGATATAGCTGCTGTGACTGTGCTTGTCTACTCCCAGCATTGCTTTTTGCTTGTCATCGCAGGTACAAGGAAGACTCTGGCTTAGCCCTTCTGGAGCTGAAATGTGGTGTGATGTGGTCCTCTCTTGTGCCGTGTCAGTGTGATGGTGTGGTCAGCTTAGAAAACAAGGCAGCTGAATAATATCCCACCTGTGCTGCAGAATAGTGGAAGAAGCACGTCAGGGGTGCTGCAGGCGGTGGTGTGGCCCTGTAGTTGTCCTAGCAGCAGTGCTTGAGAGCCCAGACCTCCTCATTGCACATGCAGTGGTGGACACGTGAAGAGGACCCTCTGGTAGCTTAACTGGGTTGCTCTCTCTGTGCCTCGAAGTGCACATAAATAACTGACAGTGGACAGTCAGCATTTCTGGCCTCAGGCAGTGGACAGTCTAATAAGGCAATGCAGCTGACATTCCCGAACCTGTACCAAAAAATCCAGTTTCAAGTATGCTCTGTACCTTTCATGCCAAGACATGGTCATCAGATAAAAGTCCAAGAACATAATTATCACAAAAAGATTTCCTGAACCATAATAGCATCCAGTAGTCCATGTAAATGAATATTTAATCCAAACAATATTTTTTCACAAAGAGCCAGACCCCATCAAATATAATGCAAACTGTATCTCACAGGACTGGGCAATGGCTATGCAATCATTGCTTGAGTCCAGACAGTCTTTATCAGCTTTAAAATGTGTCTGAAATCTCTCTTTATGAGCATATAGATCTCAGCAGGTGTTTTGCCTGAAGGGTTGTACAGCAGTGGGCCTTCTGAGAGTGATCAAGCCAAAGCTCATCATATGGTTTCAGTATAAAACTGTTACTGATATTTTAAATATTTCCAGCTTTAATTAAGTTTAGCTGACATTACTCACTCCTATTTAATTTCCCACCATTATAGTTTAATTGCAGATTGACTTTCTTTCCATAACCACTAACTAGCAGTTGGTTTTACAAGCCTTGTTTTTCCCCCACTCTGATAAGTCCATTATGCAATAAAATCTGACTTAATTTCAAATGTGTTCTGGTCACTGTGTTTTATTTCATATGTCAGTAGTCATAGAGAGCTGATCCTGCAACAAAGATAAAGTCCAATATTAAAGTAATGCATAATAGCTTTGTACAGTGTAATCTTTTGACACTGAGAGATAAATTTTGTCAGCATGGCATTTGCAGTTGTTAGTAGAGCCAAGAGATACACTACTCCTCTCAGGGAATAAATCAAAAGCATGGCATGAATATTATTACTTTGAGCTTTGTTTTGTGGCTAGAAAAAAATGAGCTCCCTATCACTTCCATCAGTATCCTCTATTTATGTAGGCAGTGCTGAGTGTAAGGGTGGAAACACGATTTACATGGTAATTGTTTTCAAGGGGTTTTTTCATTCCTTTTTATTAGTGATTTTTTAAGATAGAAGGGAAAATGTGTGTTTTGTTCCTTGATGGTAAAAATGTTGGGGGTAGTACAGTACAGTACCTCCACACTGTAATACACAGCTAATTGGCTTGGGGTAGTGCTCCTAGAAGCTTCTTCGAGAAGTAGATCTGGTGGGGGAACCTCAGGAGCCTCTGCACTGTTTGTTAGATAAGTGACCTTGTACATTTCCATCTGTCTTCACCTGTTGGCTCTTTACAGTTGTATGTGGTTTCAGAGAGCATTTTAAAATTTGCTTGTACAGTAATTCATGCAGTTGTGCTCTTCCTCTGCAGCACAGTAATACTGACAACACTTAGAGAACCGAGACAATGTCAGACAGCTTAGTTCCTTTCAGGTGTAGTACAGAACCAAAAGCAAAGGCAAGAAATATGCATTTATCTCCATTCTGAAGTTGCCACAGGCCAGTTTGGTCCCTGGAAAAATTCCAGCTACCCTAAGAGTTGCCCTAACTTGTACCATAATTGCTGTGTTTCCCATAGGACTTTTCAGCACTATGCATGACAAGTACTAAAGAACATCTCAGCCACACCTCAGACTGCTTTCATGCTGGCTCACACACAGATATTTAGCAAGTACTATCAGTCTGATAAATTCCTATTTTTTGGGGAAAACCTCTTCTGGTACAGGTGTTCTCGAGAATGTGAAAAGAAGGGGAGAGACAGGGACAGTTAATGGCCACAATATATTATACTAAACCAGAAATCCCTGTTTCTTCTGGACCTGGCATGAGAGTTCTTCTGGCAAATAACTTCTCTGCTCTATCTAAGATGGGTCTATTAATATATAATTGCTTCAATTAATGTCTAACTTAATTAACATTTACAAAGTGTTCCTAAATCTTCACAAACTCAATCCCTTGTATGCACCTATAGTTATCTACTAGGTATTGTGGCAAATAAAACCACACTCCCTGTGTTCCTCATTGAAGATGTGAAAACCCCCAACATTTTGCACTTGACCTAATCGGAACACCCTGAACTTGGTGCTTCTTCACAAGAAGCATTCTGAGTCATCACCTTAGCTTGCAATAATTGCTCATGGTCCTCCGTTCTTCACAGGATTCTTTACACTATTTTAATTCCTCTGTTTCCTTGTGTATAATCTGGCTAATATGGCGTGCTCAAACATGGTTTATTATTCTCTGTGGGTATGTTTGAAAATGGGAGGGAAAATGAGGGAAATGGAGCAATCTTTTTGTTTGTCAGTGATGAGATACACAGTCAGCATGTTGTCACAGCCCAGGAGTGTGAATTACTGGGTACAACTATCACACTTCTGAAAAAAAATTCTCGCGAGCCTTAAGTTTACATCGTTAATTTTTATCTTTGCTCTTAACAAACAATACATCACAAGTAAAATTTCCCATCTCTCACTGAGCTGTTTTTTGGGCACATATTTTGATGTGCATGTATTTAGACCTCATGTGAGTTCCATACAAATGGAGATGGTTACCGTTGAATCACTGCATGCATTTCTGGGCAATAAAACAGAATATTTAAATAATTAACATATAAACATTAGGTACATTGAATGGAAAGTCATATTGAATCATATACATAGTAAAGAAAAAAATTCTTTAGCTGCTTCATCCCTGAAAATAGGTACTTCATTAGTCACTGATAAAGTGCCATGTCAAGCAGGTAATACTGGTAAGATCAAAATGGAAAAAATTACAGTCAGCAAGTGGAACAAAACATGCCATGGGAAAATGAATTGACCTGCTATACTGCCTCCCATCTAGCTAACCAGTCGCAAGCATATTCTTTGAACCCTGTCAAAAGCAGAGGAAGTAGATAGTAGAAACAAAAGTAGATAGTAGGGGTACAGAAGTGATACACAAAAACATGAGCCTGAAAGTAGACAGGCACATGCACACCTGGTGTTACCAGAGGTGCACAGGCATGAAGGATTCAATTGGTAAAGAAGCGGTTAGTCTTTGCATTGTCCTTTGTGAAGTTCACTTGCTGTCCTAGAGTGATTACAAAGACAATTTAATGCCAGTTATGCCTAGTCACCGTCAAACTCCTAGCTAAGTAGTTTGTAGGCAGTGCCAGCTGATAGCGGAAGTGACCGCTGATAAGCCTGTCAATGCTTGCACAGAGAACAGATAGTAATTAAGCGTTCATTTCAATAAAATATTTGAAGCAGGAATATACTGTCCCACATTCCTTGAAATATCTTTTTATGTATGTCAACATCTCTGTATCTGAAAGGAGAGGAAACAGGGTTAAGTTGCCAGGCATACTAGTTCGAAAGGAACGTGACATTACAGTTTATACCAGTCAGTGCGAGTGGAGGAAATGTTGCATATACAAATCAGCTGAATATCTGATTCCACAGCAGAAAATATCAGTTAAGAAAATTGATTTTTTTCCCCCTGCAAGTGATTCATTACAAAAATTTCAGTCTGTTTGTATGACAGGAAGAACTTCAAGGAACTTCAGAGGGAACGTCAGGCAGAGCAACCTGAGAATTCATGAAGTAAGGAGTAGGGATAATCTCCTGAGCTTGCAGAACATAATTGGCATGCTAAATTCCTTACAGTAATATTTTACGTACTGGCATTAGTCAAGCCATGTCCAGATACTTCATGCCAGGACAAAATCATATATGACAAATAGCGCACTGAAATCTGCCCTAGTTTATATAACTTTTGCAAAGATGTCGATTGAAGTGCAGTCTCATAATAAAACTGGCTCGTCCAGTGTCTGTCAGACTCTCCCCTTTAATGTCTGTCAGACTCTGTGATGTTCTATGGATGTCCTACTACAATTAGAAGCAACTTTAGCCACAGTTTTCTCCTTTGATTAAAAAAAAACCCCAAAAAACAAAAACCCCAAGCCACCAAACAACCACCACCACCAAAAAAAACAAAACATAAAAAAAGGTATATACTGTAAAAATACCTTTGATCAAATCACCCTCCCCTTCCCTTTTCTGTACAAAAAGCACACTGCTAATGCTGGATTTTGTTGCCTGCTTGCACCATGTTTGGCTATATAGAACCAGTAGTATGATGAAACAGAAGATTAAACCACATCTTTTGCATCTTTTTTAGACTGCACCACTGCAAGTTTGTCTATCATTTCTCCTTTGAACACTGCAAAAAAGGCATTTTTAGGAGGAATCATCTGACAAATCCTGTTGCCATTTATTTATCCCCAAATTTTTGTGGTCTGGCCAAACTTTTTTCAAAAGAGCTGCCTGTACTGGCATTTGTTACATTATGTAACAGAGAAACTTTGTTCTGATTCACAATGTTTGGAATGTGTAAGATAAAAACCTGACATTATAGACAAGTTTAACGGTAGGACATAAGGATCTTCACTGCTCTCAGAAGCAGATTCCCTGTATTTTGTTATTAGAGGTGGTCTTTGTAAGTCAGTCAGTGTGTATGTTCAGGAGATGTTTTGAACCGGGAAAAGTCATAAACCCCTTCTTGCATGGACCATGGGACAACCCTGATCCCAGCGTCTTCTTTCTTTTGCTTGATCTTTCAATTTTTTATAAGGTCTCAGACTGTCATTCACTGGAGTGGGCTCTTTGCAGAGAACAAGGACCACAGTTCTTCCTGGACTGTACTCCCGAGGAACAATTCATTCAATTCCTGCATTAGAAAGGGAAAATATGACTTTACAGCTTTTAAATCAGGTCCTTGCTTTCCTCCTTACATGCCTGTCACTGCCCTTGGACCTAAAATTAGGCCTTGCCCCCTCCGTCATCTCCTAATACTGCTCCAACAGTGTGATTCTGCTCTGTTCAGCACATAATGGCAAATTCTTTCCCTGACCGTGAGACACTTTTACGTCAGAGATTCCATCTACACAGAGACGATGGTCATACACCCAGATGAGGGTACAGAAGGTTGTCGCATATGAGCACGCGCAAAAAAGTACATCTGGCTTTTGACTCGCACTGGTTCAAAACCCCTCAACGTCACTGCACCGAGTAGGCAGAGCACAGTGTCTCATTGTTTATCTGAATTAGTGAGTAGGTGGCAAATAACCTAGCAACAAACCAAAGAGACGCGCTCCGCCTCACACGCGAGCAACAAACTTGTCTCTGTCGGGGCACATGTATGCAACCCGCATGAGGGACAATGCTTAGTAGTGTCCTCTCAAAAAACAAGACCGCTCTGTGCAGTGGAGGAGTCGTAGGTGTGTGAACTGCAGCTTTCTACAGACGCTTCTCCACCTGAAATGCTAAAAATAAAAAACTGTCAATAGAGAGGATTGTTTAGGAGTGTAAACCTCTTGCTTGCCATACAAAAACTCTGTTGAGTGACAGAACTGAATTTCAGCAGTGTTTCTTGTGGACTTTATCAAGTGAAGGTATCTCTGTCAGGATCTTATCTACTGTCCTTGTTCCATGCAGCAAGAAGGGATCTCTGTACTAGTAAGCATTATACTATTTAATGACTGACTACCTAATTGCCTAATTCCACCCAGACCTATATGAAATTATTTCTGTTTGAATATTTTATAATAAATTTTAGGATAAGAAATAATCCAAATTGAAAATACTGTTGAAAAAAATGCTAAGTCAATGATGACATATAAAGAATATTCCCCAATTAACCAGATTTAATTTCTTTTATATATTCAATGTAATAAACCTAGTAGTTTCCAAATTATATATGGAGTTTTCTAGTCAAGCCTTGTAATTGTAAAGTAACAAATAGGAAAAAGCATTTTCCTTGCACTGAGTATACAGGCAAAACCAATATAAAATTTAATTACATATTGTAAAACACCAACGAAGTAAAAATATTATTTTCTGCTTCTTTGAAGGCTACTCTGTTATTTGGTGCAAAAAAATACTTGGATGAAATTGATGACCTCTTTGGACAAAATTATTGATAAAATGTGAAATACAAAGCTTTAAGTAAAGAAAGCAATGTTTTAAATTGAACAAACACAAGCTGTTGCTTTAGGTATATCCCATAGTGCAATCATTAATACATTTGCATTATTTGGTAATACAAACTTTAAGTGAAAACTTTCTAAATTCCTGATCTTAAGGGATAGCTTAATCAGTCAAGCATGTAAGAGCAATTTGTAAAATCAAAACTCTTATCTCTTCTGGAATGAATAAATAGTCACGTACTGAAGTCTCAATTGTTTATTGTATTAAAATTAGAAGCAATAGAAACACAGCATAATTAGGGGAAAGATATATTGCAAGAACTTGTGTTTCAAGGTCATTAATTGTTCCTTCTTAGAGTTAAAGATGTGATAACATTAGAACTCTATCCATCTCTTGTTGGGGCTTCTAAAAGCCTATGACAGTTCAAGGAAATGTTCATAGCAAGAAAAAGTGCAGTGTAAGACAATTTAGTCCACTATCACAAAAAATGGACATTTGATTTTTCATCTGCTCTAAATGCAATATGACAGGTACTTTGTTTTCCATTTCTAAGGGTAAAAAAATTTTAAACTCCACAATTTATATATATAAAGTAGAATGAATGATTTACTAAGTAACATCAACAGTTCAGCACTGAACAAAGGTAGAACAAACCTTTTTGTGTCTTTCAAAAAACTTTCAGAGGAAGGATCTGAACTTTTTGCAAACCTCACACCATAAAGCCAAATACTCGTGCATGACTTTGGATTTTTCAGAAACTTCTACACAAGGTTTGATTCTGTAAACAGCTGTACAATCTACCCAGGATTATGACAATGATATTCTCTATTACATCCACCTCTTATGTGTAGTTGCCCCATAACCAATAGAAGGATAACAAGGTGTAAACTTGTATCCTTATATTCTCATTCAGAGTCAAGTGCCCATTTTGGGGGTTACCAGTCACCTGACTTCTGTCTGTACATCTATAGCAATGCATATTTATATTTTATCTTGTATCAGGATCATTACTTATGTAAACATTGCCTCTTTTTAAGTAGAGAA
The DNA here is from genome assembly GCF_036013475.1 of Columba livia. Taxonomy (NCBI): domain Eukaryota; kingdom Metazoa; phylum Chordata; class Aves; order Columbiformes; family Columbidae; genus Columba; species Columba livia. The sequence continues at coordinate 52,686,133 of NC_088603.1, read as the reverse complement.
TATGTATCTGGAAGCAAAATGTGACTGTACCCTAATACAGAGTATACAGGACTACGGTAGTAATAGCTAAATAGCAAGCAGTTTTTCAATGCATCGTAAAGAAGCATTTTATACGTTCGTATTTGTATGTCTTGGACTAATCCTAACTTTCAGCTTTTGGGAAACAGGTTTTAATAGACTCTCAGCTGTTTCTTACTGAACTGAAACTTGCCGCTGGTTTCTACAACCTGTGCTGCTTTGTAAATCTTCTAAAACCACAATGATATGAATAGTATAGGTAGTAAAAAAAAAAAAAAAAATTAAAAATAAATCTTATGTATCCTTTTGAGTGGGACATAATTTTACCACAGATTTTTAATAGGATATATGAAAATACCTTAGCAATGCTTCTGGTGCTTATGAAGACCCACTACTACAAACCATGATGTGGGACGGTGAAGAGATGTTTCTTCCTGTTTATGTGGTGTATTTGAGTAACAAGCACAGGCACTATCATTATGTGATCAGTATTATGGCATATTTCTGCTGAAACTTGGGGAAAATTCTAGGCTGCACTCTGACTGGCCTAACAGCTGATTTTCTTGTAACCATTTCTGGAAAATTTTGCACTAATGCTTGTGGGATTCCCTGTTTGCTCTGCTCTAGTCTGTCTACAGTGCACCAGGTAAAATTATTTACCTAGGCCAACAATTTCCAGGTCTTGCATAATCTCTCCCTCTTTAATATCTTACCTAAGTTCATATTAATTCACCTCTATCTTCTCTTTAGCCTTATCTGATCCCCACTTCTGCTCCTGCTTGCCATTTATTTAATCTGCAAGGTTCTTTTCTGTGCCACTAGCTATGCATGTGAGGCCCTTCTTACTCTAAACCATTCTGCCAGCACCCTATCCTCAAGCAAAAATCAGATATAGTCACTATCCTTATCTAGATTGTGATTGAAAGGCAACTTTGTTATAATTACCATTATACATAAGTGTCTACCATAAGTAAGTGCACATACAGTATTGATTTAGACCAGTTTTCCCCCTTCTCCAACTTCTCATTTCTTCATCCTGACCTGTATTACACCTGGAATTTGGACCGAAGATGTGTTTTTCTTATTTAGCATTGGAACAGCGGGAGGATGGCATACCAAGCATTCCTGTGAAATGTGGTGCCACAAGCACAAAGATAAGCACAGTCCCTGCCCAGCTCAGTTTCCTACCAATGTATATTCTGGTTCAGGTCCCTCCTCACCTACAAGAAATACAAAACTCTAATAAAAACAAAAATGAGGAAAATGGCATTAGTAGTTCCTCTAAAATTTGAAACAAAAGGTAAATGTCAAATTTGAAGGAAATGGTAGAAATTCTTCCTGGGCTTTTGATTATGGGCTCTTCGGGAGAAATTTCATTCATAGGTCATGAGAATTTTACATCTTCTTCTAAATGGGCAGTAGGACTAGATGGTTATTTGGATCCAATCAGAGCTGCTTCTGATCTACAACTTGTTTTCCTCATTCCATCATTTTGGTAACTGATGATAATCACTCCTGAAACTCATGGTCAAAAGATGATAAATGATTTGGTCTTACTGTATCTCAGCTAAACATTATGTTAGGCATATCAAAATGGGGTTAGATCTGACTCATTAAATAAAGCTTTAGGCAAGAGGACCATCAGATTTAATGAAATGAACAATTAGGGCCCCTATAACTTCCTTTTGCTGATTTTTGATTTGTTTAGTACAGCATTTGTTTGCCAGCTAGTGCTATTGGTACAGGGCAACTCTTACACTATGGATAAAGCAGCATGATCAAAATCCATGGAATAAAATGCAGCAAATACAGAATAAAATCTTGCATCAATGAAATATCTGTACACAGAATTTGTGAACAGAAAGCAAGCACAAAATAGAACATCAAAGTTCAGTGGAAACTTTTCTGACTCAAAATTGTAGAGGAAAACCATGAAGCATGCAGAAAAGCCAGTTTGCATATTGAAAGCAAATCTAACTTAGAAATACTTTCGCAAAACTGTGGTGCTCTACATATACATAATGGTTGTTCAGGAAAAAGAGGAGAACTGGGGACACCTAATCATCTGTCTACACTAAATTCAGATATATCAGTGACCTTGCTAATGCTTAAATAAGGCTATAACTTGCTTAGGCTGCATTACTTCAAACATTTTAGGTCAAACCTGTTTTAAAGTGTTTCTCTTAGATACTGTAACAAATTTGTTGAAGAAGGAAGTATGGTTTAAAGCACAGGACTCTGAGTCAGAACATGTAGATTAGCCCCCCTGCACTGATAACTACTTATTATGTGGCTTCCTCATCTCTAAATTGGGAAACAGTACTTAAATAGTTAGAGGTAACAAGGAGACAAATCATTACTGTTTATAATATTATAATTGCAATAATCAGAACAAAGCCTTCAGAGGAGTACTGATTTATTAAAAAATCTGTGGGAAAGAAGCAAAACACCTGTATGTTTGAAGTTCTGGTAACTTAATTCTAAGACAAAGTGAAATTCTGCACTGTGTTGGTGGACGGTTTAGGAATGCAAAATATCAGTCGCTGCATTTGTTAAGCAACAGCCATCTAAAGGTCACCAAGGCTCCAAAGTAGAACTATGATCTCATAGCTGCAGTTTTTGCCCTTCCCTGTTCACACCCTTTCCGTGTTTATGACTGTTACGCTGGGAGGTATTGATGGCTTCCATCTTCCATATATAGACAGCCATGTATCTTGTAATGATGTGTAGGCTGACTATACCCCATAAGGTCTTGATGTTGGGAACAAAGGGAGGCAACTGCCCAGCTGACTGTATCTTAAGACTGACCAGAATCTAAGCTGGTGAGGGTGGAGGTTTTCCCTGGGACAGGAGAACGCAGCCAGTGCAAGGCTGACTCAGGCCAAGAGACCAAGTGTATGTGGCCAATAAAACATGGAGTAAAAAAAAGCAGTGAGGAACTCACATACCCAGAAATAAGTAAGGCAGGAGAGCTTACTTCCTATATGAATTGTGGGACAAAGATCCTCCCCCCCTTTTTTTTTTTAACTGTAAAAATAAGTCAACTACTATTTGGTTTTGATTAACCTATGAGAAACTGAACTGGGTGCTTACTCAGTGCAGGGAGGCAGGAGCGCACCCAAGGAACCGTTAACATATATATTCACTTCTTGTGAATATAACAGAGAAGCAAACTGTGAAGGCTAACCACTTGGGGCCCACCGAATGTGACAAGAAGCAGCAGAATGGGGACAACTCTACCACCTCCTTCCCTGTTGCCACAGCATCTCTGGATTGTGTACAGGGATGGTTAATACTGGAGGAGCTGCCCCTCCCAGCGGTGACAGGAGCACTTAAAACTGATTTCCCAGGCTCTGCCCTTTTCCTCTTATGCCACCACTTTACAGGTTCACCAGATGACACAGAAGAAAGCTCTGCTGAGTACAGTACACTTTCAGTAGGGAGAGGTCATCGGATTTAGTTCACAGCAAAACCCATGACCTACTACAACGTGAGACCAAACCCTTTTACATAATTTTAAAAAGCACTTTTACCACTCCTTTTCATGGGATCATCACCTCGGTGCTTACGTAATAAGAAAATTGCAGGCTTACCAGCCTTGGCTGTCTGGAACAAGTGGCAGAAGAAACAGTGAAATGAGAGCAAGCGCTGGATACTCATTTTAGGTCCCTCGCAGATTACTTATTTCACCTATTTGTGCTATGCTGGGCTGAGTCAGCAGAAAGCAAGCGTGATGACGTGCCTGCCGGATCCACAATCACAGCAACGCGTGAAACCATGCCTTTTGCTGCCCATAGCAGCATTTAAAACGTTTTAAAACGTTTGCTGCAGAGAAATAGCGCTTTACTGCATTTAAAATCCGATTCTTATGGTGGGTTAAGTATGGGACCCTTTGCTGCCCTCTAACGCGTTTTACTTTATTTAAAACACCGATTCTTAGGGTGGGTTACGTACGTGACCCTTGGCTGCCCTCTAACGCGTTTTACTTTATTTAAAACACCGATTCTTAGGGTGGGTTACGTAGGTGACCCTTGGCTGCCCTCTAACGCGTTTTACTTTATTTAAAATACCGATTCTTAGGGCGGGTTGAGTATGGGACCCTTTGCTGCCCTCTAACGCGTTACTAGCCGGACCCCTCCCTAACTTTTCCAGCAGCCGCTGCTTTTACCGCCGTGTCACAGCTGATGCCGCCGGCTAGCTAAGCTCCCCTTACCACAGCTGAGCTCCGCGGTCACATCCTGCGCGAAGCGGCGCTTTTCCAGAGGCAGCACTCGAGCTCCCGGCCTCCCCGCACCGCCCTCCTCCAACACCCCACCCCGCACCGCCGCTGGTCTTGCTCCCTTCGGTGCAAACGCGCGGCTCCCACCGGCTGTGCCGCCCCTGCGGACCCGGGCCGGGGGAGCAGTTTTGGAGCAGCGCGGCGCCGCCTCCGTGTCCCGCCACCTCCCTGAGGCGGCTGCGCCTGCGCGCGGGCAGCGGCGCGTGTGACGGCGGGCAGCGGGGGGCGGCGCGAGTGACGGCGCTCCGCCGGGAAGCCGCGCGACGATCCCGGAAGCGCGCGGGGCTGCGGCCGCGGTCGGGACAGGCGGCGGGCAGCGCGGCGGGCCGGGCCGCTCGGGCAGGAGAAGAGGAGCGCGGAGCTGCGGTGACGGCGGCTGCTGCCTTGCCCGCCTCATCCCCATCCCCCGCGCGGCGGCGGTGGCAGCCATGACGAACTTCATCTCGGTGCAGCTGAAAAAGGCCTCGGAGGTGGACTTGGCCAAGCCGCTCTGCAAGTTCATTCAGCAGAGCTACCCGGGCGGCGACGCGCAGGCCGACCACTGCCGCGCCGCCGAGGAGCTCAGCAAGCTGCGCAAGAGCGCGCTCGGCCGCCCCCTCGACAAGCACGAGAGCGCGCTCGAGACCCTCCTCAGGTAGGGGCTGGAGGGCCGGGCCGGCACAGACCCCTCGGCGCCGGGCGCACCCCCTCCGCCGGGCCTCCCTTCTCCTCTCCGCCCGCTCCTGGCGGGGCGGGTGCGCATCCCCCCTGCCCCAGTTGCCCTGAGGGGCCCTGGCGGCAGCTCCAGGCCCTGGGAGCGGCGGAGCCGGAAGCAGGTGCGGGCGGGCCGGCCCAGGTGGGGCGGGGTCCGCCGGGAGGAAGCAGCCGGGGCTGCCGGGCCAGCTGCAGCGGCCTGTGGGTTGCCTGCCTGCCCGCCCGCCTGTGTCTGGGGCGGGCGGGTGGGCCAGCGCTCGGGTGTCTTGCAGCATCTTGGGGTGCCCTGTCCTTACCGCACGTCGTGGGATGTCATATGATGACAGCGCAGGGTTGGCGGGGGAGGCATAGGGTGGAGCCCGGTCAGCTTCCCCTTTGTAACATACCAGTCAGGGTTGGATCTAGGTAGAGATTGCAGACTTATTTGTTAATGAGAAGAGGGCAAGTGTATCTTTTGTTTTAGTGTTACATTTTGCTGTTACAGCTGACAACTTTTCTTCTGTTGTCTGTGTTTAGCGGTTTTTTGATGTATTTGTAAATACATACTTATTTTCTGCATTAACACAGTTTGCTATCAGAAAGTTTACTGGTGCCTCTTGAGCTGGAATTATCATAGGGGAGGTGAGCAAAAGATTCATTTCTGCCTTTGGCCCAGTAAACTGAATAACCTGCATAACTGCTTTAGGATAACTGCTCCATCATTTACAAAAGCACTCACTCTTTCCTGTTTCTCTCTAGAACATTTATGAATTGCATTATTGACTTACTGTGGTAATCCTGTTGTTTTCTGTATGTTTGAAATGCTTTGAGCCCATTTATTTGTAGCTCATGTCCTCACTGTGGTCATTGTGATTCATTTACCAGGCTAATACTAAGTACACACTTCTATTTGCAGTACCAGATTTCTTTTTTTTAAGAAGAAAAAAAAAAGATGGATTATCTAATATAGAAGTGATACCTGTAGACATGACACATTTCTGTAATACTATGAACAAGCAGAAATACATCCAGTGTTCACTAGAATTTCTTAGAAATAAACTCAAAAAAAGAATGAAGAGGAATGGAAAAGAAACAAGTCACTTATTAAAAAGAAGATAAGATTTATAAAATGAGTTACTGATTTTTTTGAGCTTATCAACCCTTCAGTGGGTGTTTGGGCTATAAAAGCTGTGACTATACTGATTGTGTTTTACAGTATCTTTGTGGTTTCCTGTTCTATTCCTGTTTATTGCTGGGTATGCTTTTGAAAATACTACCATGTATACCTTTTCAAGGTCAGGGAAAAAACAAGCATCTGTGAACCAAAAGAGGGACTGTGCTAGCCAAATTGAAAGGCATATGACTATCTTCCCTTGAACACTGGACTTGAGTTTCCTGTTTCTAAAGGTCGCGATGGGGTTTGTGATTAGTTTCTATGGGAAATCCCTGTTTGGCCCAGCCACATCGTATAGCTTCACCCTAACAACTCTACATCACCAAAAGAAGAAAGCTGTCTCTTCAGTTCTGGCCTTTCTCTTATGCCATTTCTGGAAGTCATAAGGTGTACATGGTTTTCTGACAGGTGAGCAACTTCAGTGAGCTCAGTGGAAGGTCAGATGAACACTGGAGAAGTTAAAAGTAGTGTTGCTGAAAGCCAAGGGGCTGAGCGGGACCTCCCTCTTTTAGTGCCACTATGTCATTAAATTAATTCAAGCCATAGTATGTAACTTCGCTGCAGGTTTTCTCTCAGATTAATGGAGGGAAACCACTTGCAATTGCTTAATTACCAGTTTTCCTTTTGAGTCAATTCCATATGCACTGATCTGTCTGCTGTTGATTCATAGATGAATTCAGCCATCCAAGGTATTGCAGTAGTCAGGAGGTGCTGAATGAGGTTCTGTGCCAGTGCCACCTTATGTGCGAACAAGATGTGATACCTGTGCGACACAGAAGCTGCGCTAAGGCATCCTCATGTCAAACATTTGCTTTTTAAGTTGCATTGTTAGATAATATTTGTTCCCTTTACAGTGGAAGTGGGATAAGATGAAGGTCTGAATTAACTGTAAATGAGAGAAAATAGGATTGTCAGATGTATGTTTTCCTTTAACAAGTTATGAGTGGTTTGTCCTTGTCTGACCATTTATATACATTACAGTTGTTGGAAAATAAGTTTGTTCTTATTCTGTTAGAATATTCTGACATATATTCTGTAAGGTGCAGTTACTTTAAAGGTCAGACTGTCTGCGCACCCAGAAGCTTGAAGTATCCATCTGAGCTTATGATTGAAAGAGCACAAGCGTCTCAGTGCCTTGCATTTCTTCTGAAAATGCCATTACCTCTTCCAGTGTTTTCCTGTTGCTATTTAAGGGTTGTACTCAGTCTTATGTTTAAGTAACAACTTTAGCAAGATTTTTGTTAAAGTTGGAGTTCAAAACTTCTTAGTTAATGAAGTAAGGTTGGAAGAGCTAATTACAATGTGGGTAGCCTTTGCATGCATTTACTTCTTTGTGGCTTTTTATAGACCATAATACCTAGCAGAGCACTTCAGACCATTTAACTGTTGAGAAACGAGGGCTTAATCTTCTGCTAATTAATCTAGGATTTGCTCATGGTTTTTTAATCTTTAGAAGCCACGTTTTGCTGAGTAGCTACTGCAGGTTTTTTTTTTTTTTTTTCTTTTATGGAAGAAATGAACTCAGTTGCAGCCTAATTTCCAGGAAAACTTTGAAAGTGTGTGGTATGTTGTTGTTTGACTGATGATCACAAATGCTTCTCTTGGAGAAGTATTCGAGGTAGCCAGTGAAAAGGGTCACAGTGTAACTGGGGAAGACCTCAGCCTGATTCCAGGCTTTCTTTGTTTTGTGAGAATCTGAGCACTCTGAAGGTGACATAGGTGAGCTTGGTACAGATGTTTCCCCTTAAATTCTGTCATAGCAGATTTATTTTCTTTATTTTTTTTTTTTTAAACCTCCTTTTAAGCATAATTACAGCTTCAAGGGGTTCCTTGCTTTCTCTCTTCATATTAAAGATAGTCTGGATTTCATTTCTGTTTTCTGGAGGGATGGGATGGTGGTACAATTTTAATTGGTTTAATTCTGCTGACAACTCTTGCAGTTCTTTTAAAAAAAGAAATAAGGGGAAAAAAGGGGGAGGGGTGCATGGTTTTATCTCGAATGGTCAAATCCTCTGAGAGCTGAAAGTTGCAGTTCTGTTTTCCAGCTGTGAGTTCAGAGCTCCTGTTCTTATCTAGAATAGTGGAGGCAAATGGTGGTCTCTTTTATGTTCTTTTGGAAGAGATTTTTCTTTATGGTTCTTTGAAGGAGGAACAGGATTTGAGGTTCTTAATGCAATACATCTATTTTAATTAAATTCTAATTTAAACCTTGACTTCCAACTCATTTAACTGCTGTAACTCATTTTTATTAGCATTTGGTAGTGTGTAATGCCTGTTTTGGTGAAAGATTGCTGCACTTCAAGAACTAGATCTGTGTTGCTGATATCTATCCTGTCTTTCGTTGCTTTAGTTGGAACTTGGGCAGTTGACATGTTCGTGTGCTTTTTTTGTAGTTAGTCACTTTGGCACAGCCAAACACACAATGTTCATCAGCTTCTGTTCTTTGTGTGTTGATAGCTAGATTACTGTAAACCTTGTTTCAAATAACACCTTCATATTTACTCTCATCCTTCAATGTGTAACTGATGTGTGCATCAGATGTAACCATTCCTTCAATATTTATTTTCTGTCTTTGTACTGCTAGTTCTATGCTGTTCTGTGGTTAAGATATTCATTTACCATTTTATTTATATATGTTTAGTTTATATATACAGTTATATATGTTTAGTTTTTATATACAATTGTATATGTTTAGCTACTGCTAAACAAAGCTAATGGTTTTATGCTTGTGTGATTTTTTTTTTTTCCCTTTCAGTCTGCAGAGTTTTAAAGAGCTCTTAATCTTGAGTAGAATTTCAAGTTCTTTAATGAAAAGGAATGACATCACATGCTTAAAATAGTAAAGAAAGTAGTAACATAAGTTCTGATCTTGTTAAAAAGCAAGCAAACAAATGACCCTGTCTTGTTGGTATTCATTGATGTTAAATACAGAAATGTGCATATTTGGGATGAACATATACCTTCTTGTCTTATTTTCTTTGCGGTTGTGTTGACATACAAAGAATAGTCTGTTTGCAGACAGCCAATGCTTAGGCGCAAGGCCATTTAACAAGCTTTGCTTCTTGACTACCCTCCCGGCAGATGAGGACAGGATAATCGTGGAAAGTGGGAAGACAACTCAGCTTTATTGGTGGCTTTTGGTTAACAAATTAAATTGAGGTAGGAGGAGACAGCGTGGGAAGTCTCATTTTCTTTCTGATACTGTGTGAAAACTACTGTGTTGAGACCAGCTCAAGTCAGTGAAGGAAGTACATGTAAATATTTCAGTTGAAGTGATATTCGGTGCTAGTATTGAACTCAATTTTGTACTGCTTGTGTTAACCTGTATCACTGAAACCTATTAGGATTGGGGAAAAAAAAAAAAAGCATGATGGCGTGATAAATCAGACCAACCCTAAACTGATGAGAGCGCGCCAATATGCAAAGCTGAATTTCTCTAACTACAGAAGGGATGCCCTTGTGTATGATTTTTATAGATCAAGCCTTGGATGTAAGATCACTTAAAAAATTGTAACTAAATTCTGTTTAACTACTGCTTTGTTTCAAGTGATATGTGCTTTCAAGGTATGGCCATCTAATGAAAGATAAAGAAAACAGACAAATGAAAATTCTTTTACAGAAAACAAATGTACATTATTTTAAAGTCATTACCTTTCATGTGCTAGCTTCATAAGTATTGGAATAAACTAGTTACTGTACTATCACATAGCTTAAAATTATCAGACTCTATTGCCAATATTTTAGCTATTTCTGAAAAATGCCTTTGATTTATAAAGTTGAGTCTCTCAGTGGAGGTATATTTGAAATCTGACTTCATAATGGCTGCTCTTGTGCTAGAAACCTCAATGCTGAAGTATGGCAAAGTAGAATACAGATTCATGGGTTTGTGTAGACAGTAAGAAAAATTACCATTTGCTTTAAAGTCCACATTAAGGTGTTTGTTTTTTTTTTTTTTTTTTTTTTTAACTTTGCCTTTTGCATACCTTGTAAGTTATTAAAAGTTAATCTTGATTAAATGGCTGTCACAGTAAACATCTGCAGACTTTTGTTTTAACTTTAGGAGCAATTTCTTTCAACTCAATGATTAGTAGAAGCCCTGCTGGGTTACTGTTGCAGATTATTGTAGCTTTTGGTACAGTTTAGTATGTTATGTCTTAAATCGCAGTGGCTCAGTTGTAGTCAGAAACCTGTAATATTTTACACACTGGGAGGTATAATTCACTGGAGACTATACTAGCACTATTTTTGTTGTTGAATATGACTTTTAAAAAAATGTGTCTTGAATTTTTAAGCAAACATTTATTGCCTGAAGAACATAGACCTTGTACATCTGCTTCATGTCTAGATCAATAGCAATTAATATTTAATAATGTAGAGAAACAGAAACCATGTTAACCCTGTTTCACAGGCTGTGAAACTCATTGCTACAAGGTATTTTGTATATTGGGAATATAAATTGTTAAAAAAAAGAATTTGACCATTATAATGATGGGTGTATGCCCATATGGTATGTGCTGTGGGAAGAGGAAACAGGCTTTACATGTTCTGTGTTCTCAGGCGTTGGCAGTTTAAAGGCTTTCTGCTCTGCATCCAGCCTCTCATGTTTTAACAAGTGATGCGGGTATAGGGTACAACTTCAGGAAAACTCTGAATTGCTAACTGTTGCCTGGATAGATTGTGTGAGGGACAGTGCTGTACTTGGTATATTATCTTTCTGGCATTCTTTCCTAAACATCTTTCACAGTGAGTAGACAAAATATTGGTACAGAGGAACTTCTGTTTTTAATTCACTGTGACTGCTACAATATACTCTAATGAAAACTAAGCTTACAGCTAAATTATTTTATCAAGGATTAAGCTTTGCAGTTGATATTGTGTGACGGAAATGGCATCTATTTCAAAGACATTGAAGTTTAAATAGATGAGTCAGAAATTGTAAGGGAGTAGGCTATAATGTTCAGATCAAGAGAGTGCAGTGTAGCTTGTTAATATTGTGTTAAATGCTATACTTAATTTACTTTCTCAGCATAACTTAATGTCTAATGTACTCTTTGTCTTCCTGTACATATACAGAGACTCCTTTGCATGACATTATTTTCTAATCTACACTCTATCAGAAAGAGGAATGGTTCAGCTTCATCTGTGATACTCTTCCACTTCTGACTGAGACAGGGTTTCCATGTTATCTATGGAAGACTGCCTCCAGTTGATCTTGTTCCTCTACTGAAAAAATCCTTTTAGGCAGGTTTTATCTCTGTCCTGCAAATCCTCCATAGTTACAAATGACCTTCACAATTTATTTGTGTGTGGGATTGTTGTGCCCTTTTGCTTACATGCCAGTGTAAGAAACCAAATTCTTAATTTGATTTATCTAATAGCTTTTTCTTCCTTTTTTTTTTTTTTTTAATGTAGATACTATGATCAGCTGTGTTCAATTGAACCGAAGTTTCCATTCTCTGAAAATCAGGTAAGATGACTTACAAATCATTAAACTGAATGATGACACCTACGATGTATGACTTCTAAACCTGTACCTAATCCACTAAACAGCACTTCTTTTGGACAAGGCATTTAATCTCTTTGAACCTTATATTCTCAGTCTCTGTTTATTTTCTAGTTGGTGTTCACATATAGTCTATACTGAAACTTCACCACTAGTGGCCATAATTGCCTTCATTTTACAGATTCAGGAGTGTTTGACTTTGGTTAGCAGTCACTGCAGTTTAGGTCAGAGAGTTGTGCTGTGCTGAGTCCTCTTCAGGTCTCCTTTTTGCAGGAAGTCTTATTTTGTACTATGTTACAAGGACTTTTTAAAACATAAGTTCTATGGGAAAACCTTTAGCAATGGATGGAATATGATCTTTGGCTTTTAAAGTACAGTAGATGTTACATTTGCAACAGCTAACAGAATAAGCCCACTTCAGAGTTTACCACTTTATTCCTACCTCTGCATCTACAAATTACGTAATTTTTAGGTAGATATTGGTGTTCGTTAAGTGCTTGTTTTTTTGTTTTGTTTTGTTTTTCCTACCATATTTCTTTAAAATCCTGTCTCTAAGGAAAAATTCAGCTTAACTCCTATATATTGAAGTCTTCCTCAGGTGGAGACTGGAATATATATTTAGGCTCCTGTATTTTGATGGAAGAAGATGTAGGTTTTATTTGGATATATTTAAAATTGGACAGAACTTGCGTTTCTTTCCTGATCAAGTAATATTTAAATGGTAATGTTACGACTAAAAGAAAAGATTTATTTCAGACTTACAGATTACAAGTAAGGAGATAGTTTTAATGCAGTTCAAACTGATTTGAGTTTTGCATGTAGCTTCATTCACTTGTAGCCAATAACTACACTTTGGGTTTTAGTCTGCAAATGTGGCGATCTGCAAAACCTGAGGAACGGAAAACTGCAAAACTTTGAGCAAGTTCTGCAGATCTGTAAATTCTTCCACCAAAGGGAAGAAATAGTCAGTGGAAGCAGCAATGAACAGCTGGGGACCACAATTTCCTGAACTAGTATTGCTGCTAGAGGAAAATTCGTTATTAAACCTGGTCTGATATCCATTGCCTACAAGTGGTTTGATCAGCTGAATAAAGAATAAAGTTGTTGAACTTCAAAGCAGATTCTGTGAAGTATTTGCAGTGTCTATGAAATATATGCTGGAGATATAATATAAACCACACTATCTTTACTTGCTTTCTCTTTCCTGAGTGCATTTCCTGATAATGCTACTACTGAATTCACTCATAAAAATGTTCCAATATGCTAGTAATTTCGAACAGTGGAAACTGCCTGATTGGGTGGTTTCCTTTAACTCTGACTATACCGGACTGTCAGACTTCTTGGGGGAGGAATATCTTGGTTTGGACATAAATTTGCCTGTCACTCAGAATATGAGCACAGTGGACAGATGATTTTGAGAATTTCTGTCTTGTCTGCTTGAAATGTTTTGAGCAAACTAACAGGAAGGAAAGAAGGTATAAAAATATATTTTTTTAAGTAACTCTTGATGACTTCCTGAAATTTCCAGAATGTGTGGAATATTACAGGTGGATTAGATGTTTTATGCAATTAGAATAGAAAAGGATAAGTATGTGAATTTTTGATATTTTCTGAAGATTTCCTATTTAATTTTAGAGATAAAGATCTTTCTTTTTCTCAACTTTCAGGTCTGTGTAACATTTACATGGAAAGATGCTTTTGATAAAGGATCACTTTTTGGAGGATCTGCCAAATTGGGTATGTGTGGAAGTATTAGTGATACTAAATTTAAACAATATTTTTATATAGCTGAATTGTTAATCATCTTTCTAGTATTTTCAACTTAGCTTTTGAATGAATGCCACTATATTGGTAACAGATTATCACTTCAACATTGTTAACAAATAAATGGGCAGCATGCAAAGAAATTCTGTAGAATTGAGAGTTAATATTAGTTTTCCAGAGGCACAAATAGATATACAGTCTGATAATAGTTGTGCTGTCTGCTCTTCAGACTTTTTTCTGGCAGCAGCCCCTGCTGACATTAATAAAAATTGTTCAATTTATATTAAATTTCGGTGTAGGTTTTTGGTAAGTCAGCTCTAACTGTTCCAGAGGAACAAGTTCCTCTTGAGGTGTGCTTGTGAGTGAGTTCCTTCAGAAGAAGGGGAGTAAAGGTGGCTGGCTTCAGTAAACCAGTGTGATGTCACATTTTGTTCAAGAGAATAGAAGGATCTACCCATGCTGAAAAATGACTTGCGTATCACTTCTTTTTAAAATATTTTAATACAGATTTGAGCACTTAAAAAAATGTTTCCTGCAAATGTAGGAGTTTAAGCCTGTGATTTAGTTTGGTTATAGAGGAAGTTCTGCACCACAAATTCAGGGTCGTTAAATGTTGTTTTGGAACACTTGCCAGTATAGAAACTAAGACTAAATCCTTTTGAATTAAATGAGGAGTTGTTTGGTCATGTGTCATAGTACTTTATCGTTTCCATTTATAACTGAGCGTTCATCATGAGTAGCATTGCAAGATGACCATTGCAATTTTGAAGTTCCAGATAAAACCTGAAAACATGCTAGAGTACTTATTCTCTTTTTAGTTTTTTCAAAGTTTGTGTCCTTTATATAGTTCTCTGTTAGCATCTACTGGAAGTCCTTGCAATTTCCCATGTTCTGAATACACCTGCTAAAGTTGTGCTTGTGTGAACTGTATGTGTAACAATACACCACATTCTTATGCATAAGCAGGTGGTGCGCACCTTTTCTTGCTTTATTTTCTGACTGTTCTAAGAAGTCCTTCTGGAAGAAGCTTCCTGAAGATGCTGTGTTTTTTCTCAGAGTTTGATTGGTTCTGTCTTCTTTGGGGTTAGCATTTAATGATGATTGAACCTGCTCCATAGTAGAGTTCATAATATTTAATTGTGACTTAAACATAGTCTGTAAAGAATAAGTAATCATAACATTGATGATTACCCTGAAGACTTGAATATATGTGATGTTACAGCAGCTTGAAAGGCTTGCTTGTCTGCAGGTTAATTACATACTAGGCTATATAATGTTTGAGGCAGATGCCCAGAGATTTATGCAAGTGTCTGCATGAAATATCAAAGAAATTCTTAAATGAGATGTGAGTAATGCTCAGTTAACCAAGCAACAAAATAAATTTTATTTTGAAACTTTAAAGCAGACCTTAGTGGAAAAAATTAACAAAAGGAGACCTTTAGTATATATCTTTACATTGCCATATCATAGATTATGCAGATGCTGCTCTCCAGGTTAACTAGAGCATGTGTTTCAGCATTATTTCAGATCAGAATTAGCAGTGGGGTTTCCCAGTGTAAAGCAAAGTTTTCAGTTACTGAGGGAGCAAAGTTTCTGTTGACTTCTAAAGAGGAGGCAATCCTATCTCCAGATGGAAATTCAGTGTAAAACTCCTTTGACTTCCATGAGGCCAAGATGCAGGGGTGTGACTTGAGAGTACTGGCTCTTGCTGTGGTGACAAACTTTTTTTCCCATCTTCCCCTGAGTCTCAAGTCTGTATCACAGGGGTAGCTGACAGATACTGTGGCTGCTTGAAAAGTGACCCAGTTCGCAGGGTGGCATGTAATCTGAAATATGTTGGCTGAAGTTAATAGGTAGAGCTATAAACAGATGAGTCTGAGGAAAAGCTATATTGCTAAACAGCTGTTCTCACTGTAGTAAATCACACTTGAGATGCAGGCCAGAGTATAAAGTAGTTCTGCAGATAAAGTAATTCTGCACTTCAGAAACTTTAAAGTCGTATTTTCATTTTTTTTGTGTGTTTTAGTTGTTTGAATGATGTATAAGTTGTACAAGATGTTCTTTTTAGAAAAAATTCTAGAAAATAAACTACAGAAGAGAGATTATATAAATGGCTATTGATGAAATACAGCGATTGTGTAGCTTGCTTTTCACTCAGGGAGTCAGAATGGGAAAAACAGCATGTCAGATTTGTGGCTGCTGATCTCAAAATTTAGTGCAGGTCAGGAACTGCTAACACGGAAACTTCGGAGTCATGTTAGATAAATATGTAGCTATATAAGGAAGCTGGATGTTAGTGAAATGTTTTAAGGATAACTTAAAAGGTATACCTGGGTTTGTGAAATTGAAAATTAACTAGTTAAGTATGCTGTATTCTCCAAGAGGCGTGTCTAGAAACTTTCTAACAGTAGTAGGAAATGAGTATCTACAGGCTTTAGATTTTCCAGTACTGGTATGTGGCCAATGACCTTTTGAAAGCCATTAATAGGTTCAGAATGGTTTCTGTTTGGGTATTACTGTTTCTAGAACTCTGGGCTCCATCCTCTGGGGCCAGGATGTACTATGGGAGTTGAATCTGGACAGGACATAGTATAGTGAGCACAAGTTTTAATTAAGTAAATCCTTAGCTGTTTAAGTACATGGATAACCAAGATATTTGTCAGTATTTTCAGTCTGAAACAATAGCTTTGAGAGGTGAAAAATTCCCTGCATTTCAATAGGTAGTAAGATAGAGGATGTAAAAATCTTTGGCCTCAATCAGAGAAGGGTTGTTAATCTTGCATTTAATATACAGTAAGAGCATGTAATTGGGCAATCATTGAATAGTCATTAATGCATGGAAGTTCATATTTCAGATTATCCTGCAGTAATGCATGTGTTTCTGTACCTTCAGGAGCCAGAAAGCTGTGCTCTACTTAGAAAGACTTTCAAATTATTGTGTGTATTGTGTAGATTTTTGTGCTACTGCTTTTATGCTTTATGCCACTCGCTGTAGTTCTTCATGTTGAAAAGTTTTGTGTAAGTACTAAATTAGACTATCTAAAGCCTTCAGAATGAAGACGGCTTTGACTTTAAGATTTCAGCATGATTGTTACTTTCTTTGGCTTTAAACTGTTGATGTTTTTAAATACGGTTATTGGTAGTGTTGGCCTCATCTACATGCTAGACTACAGAAGTTTATTTTCTTAACAATATGGGTAACTGTCCATTTTGATTGCAGCTTTGGCAAGTTTGGGGTATGAGAAGACCTGCGTTTTGTTCAACTGTGGAGCATTGGCAAGCCAGATTGCAGCAGAACAGAATCTGGATAACGATGAAGGACTGAAAGCTGCAGCTAAGCACTATCAGGTACAGAGGCTCCCTGCTTATGCTTAGGGATTCAGAAACATTAATCGTAAAACATCAAATAAGTATCTCTCAATTTTAAAGCTGTCTGTACACATAAATACGCATATACATATTTTCCCTCTCTTAATTGCAAAGGTGGATTGGCTAAGTAGCTGGTCTTAGCTCATATTTATTTACCAACTTTGAAGGATTTAATTCCGTAAGTTCCCCATACTCCTTCCCTCAAGTGTGTGGTAACTAATAAGCTTCAGCTTAAGATTTAACCTTTTCAGCTAGTATGAATTTTAGTTTTAACAAATAATAATCTTTCTTCTTTGTGGAATGCATTGAAATTTAGCTGTTCTTATACTGTTAGGTGTAGCAAGTATACCTTTACTTACAGTCCATAAATGTCTCAGTGTAAGTGGCTTTAAGAACAAGATGTCACAAGGAATTATTTTTAGTGCCTAAATAATAGATAGGAAGCCATATACCAGAAAAGCTCTAGGTTTTCTTAAATGGTTGTATGTATTATATTTGTAAGAGAAAAATGTATTTGGAAACATGAATGATTATATATTATTTTGTTTTGCTTAGTTTGCGAGTGGTGCTTTCCAACACATTAAAGACACTGTTTTGTCAGCCTTGAATCGAGAACCTACAGTGGACATCTCTCCAGACACAGTTGGAACTCTCAGTCTTATTATGTTGGCTCAAGCCCAAGAAGTCTTTTTTTTAAAAGCTACTAGAGGTGTGTCTTAATTTTTGGCTTGTATATTTATGTGCTCATTACAACTTCCACAAAAACTTAGAAGTGTTTTAAGTTATTAAGAGCTTCTAAAGAGCCTTTCAGAAGCTTTTATTTTTGTCTTTACTGATTCTGCTCCCATTCCCTTGAAGGTTATTGGACACAGAACTACAGATGCCACTTCAGAATTTGTCTAAGGTTCACCTGACAATGCAGTTGTTCCATTTGCTTGTCCTTTATTATGATGTCCAAAACCATTAGTCTTCATCTTTACAAAGGATTATGTTGGTTTATATTATTTCCTTCCTCCCCCCCCCGCCCTTGAGTACAAAAGACATTCTCTAAAATAACTGAGAGTACTAGAAATGGTGCATAGGGATTTTACCACTACTCCCTCCACTTCTGTCTGGGGAATGATTTAATGAGAATTGAGAAATAAATGGCTGTGCTAGGAAACAAAGGAAATTTCCTAAGAGTTTAGGGGAAACAAATTCTGTTTGATTGCTCCTAATTTTAAGAGAAATTCTTTGACCAAGTCTAACTTTGAGAATGCCCAGTTTATCTTGGAAAGTGGTATTTTGCAGGTGGAAAAAAAAAAAATCGCATCCCTAACTGTTAAAGGCTGATTGTGAAATACTGGTTCAGAGGCTGTATATTTTAATACAAGCATTAAAGTGCATATGCTTCAGAGATGTTTCCTGTGGAACAGTGCTGTCTTCGGTACAAGATTTCTTCCAACTCTCTGCTATGCTGCTCTTCTCTCTGTCTTTACAAGAAATTGTGCATCTAGAAATTACAGGTATCTAAAAGCAGAACTAAGGACAGAAGTCGCATGTGATTGTCCACC
Source organism: Columba livia (assembly GCF_036013475.1). Taxonomy (NCBI): domain Eukaryota; kingdom Metazoa; phylum Chordata; class Aves; order Columbiformes; family Columbidae; genus Columba; species Columba livia. The sequence goes on along the minus strand of NC_088603.1, from coordinate 52,667,801 downwards.
AACAGCTCTCTCTCCCCGGGTTGTTTGGAATATAGTGGAGGAAGGCAAGGGTTATCTTAACTGGGATGTTTCTTCACAGGGAAGATGGCTGAAAATCCTTGTAGCCTTACTGCTTTTAGCAGAATCTCAACAAGACATTGTCGTTTTTCAGTCAACCGATAAATTATGTTTATGTTCTTTATCATTCTGGTAGCAGTGTTCTAATCTCTGGCTTTTTGGGCCTTGCTTTGAAATAAATTTGTATAACAAACGTCTGAAACTTTTCTTCAGAGCAGGAGGAGACACTTAGCTCATTTTGCATGGGAAATAGATCTTTCTGTTACCTTCTTGAGTTCTTCTTATCCAAAACATGAAAAAGACAAAGCAAGGCTGATGTAAAACCCACATGTGCTCAGTGAATTAAGATTTTTGTGACTATTCCCAAGACAACAAGTCTGCCAATGTTAGAAGGACAGTAAGGTTAATAATCATTTGGCTATAGAGGTTGTAGATTTTGCGAGATGTAGAGGTTCTTTTCCCTGCCAGGAAAGACATTTTTTGAAGAATCATGTTTGACAACACAATTAATTTCAGAAACCTGTTTTTTCAAGTGGAAATGCATCAAAGTTTGATTTCAAAACTCAAATTTAGCTTCTTGCTCCGTTGACTAGCTTACTTGTGATTTTCTGTTTTTTCTCTCATGTGGGACAGTCAATTTAGCAGCTTACTAGCTGATAACGTTATATCTGATTTAACTGAGTTTATTCACAAGTTGAAAGAATGTGAAAGTGTTCAGCAAAAAACAAATTGGTCACTGAAGTCTAACTCACTGCTTAACTACAGATCAGCTCTTTACATTTCTGAGTCTTTCGTAATGTTTTCTTTAAGTCTGCATTTGTTTGCTTTTCCATCTCAAGGCTTGCATTGTAGCTGCAATATTTTAAAGATATGTGAGTAAAAGCTAAAGCTTCTGATGGTGAAAGATCTATTCCGAGCTCTCTGCATGGATAAGTGTGTCTCCTCTAACATTTCCTTTGTTAATGGAGATGTAGTTAATATGCCAGTATTTTTTAATTCTCTTTTCTTAGAGCTGAAGCTCTATGACGGAAGATGCTACTACCACACACTAGGTGGGGCTAGAAGAACAGTCTATTTAGATATTATTTGCTTTGGTTTTATTAAATTCTGCCCTGGACAGAAACATTTTAGCAAAGGAGTAAGTTGCTAGGCCTGATAAGATCCTTTTTCTCCATTTGTCATCTAAATCCCATTCCACAGTGAAAAGGTCTTTCTGGCATACCTTAAATGCATTTGCCTCATTGAAAGTAAATACATTACATCATAGCTCGTGCCTGAAGTGTTGTAAATAGATGTGCGAATATGCTGGAGTGAGCAGCTCACTTGGGAATTCTTTTGATTTAATTCTGGCAATTAAGCATACTATGCAGACTTCCTTATCTCCCCATACCCCCCATTCATGCTTATCAATCTGGCAGTACATAAAAATCACCTGAGTCAGAGGATACTTGTTTGTAAGGGCAGCTCTTTAGAGTGGATAGCTGATGTTTGCATTGCCTGCTGTCTCTTGGAAGGCTCAGTTGCTACTGCAGCCCAGAGGTGATAATAAAACAAGGTAAAGATCGATGAAGCATGTTTCTGTTTCAACAGTTTTGGCATTGGGAACAGGGTGAGGACGTGAGGCAGGGAATAGCACTGCCGCTAGGCACATGCAGCTCTGATATGAAATAGTGGATACCACTTGGAGGAACTGTGGTTATTTATGTCTAGGGATGGTGTTTCTATACTCACTATCACGTAACAGTGCTGCAGAGCACTGTGGAAAGGACCAGTCCCTTCTCTTCTGTTGTCCTTCTGTGAATTTGTATGAGTCCTGACATGGAGCTGGGCTAGAGAACAGATCCTGCTGAAAATTTAACTATTCTTTGCTAACTAAATTTCAGTTAAATTGACTGTGGCCGCACAAATGCGTGTGCTGGCACAAGAGAAGGGCTGGGAACAAGCTGCCAGAGCTAGAGTGGGACTGCAGCTTTTATTGGCAGCTTGCCATTGCTCTGAGGTAGTAAAGCATCACTCTTAATCCCGCATAAATGCCAGCGGCTGCCAAAAGATCTCTTCTACAACTGACTGGACTTTCAGTGTCATGGTTAAAGTACAAAAATCTGGAAACTGCAGCTGAGTGTCAAGAAAGAAGAATGGGATCCCACTTTGGAGCTATAATGTAAAGTTAAACCCTTCAAATGCAGTTATTGCTGTTTGAAAATGAAGTAATTTTCCTGCTGACTTGTAAAAACTGATGATAATCATAATCGTTCTTTGTGTTTTCTCTCCTCCCCCTAGATAAAATGAAAGATGCTATCATAGCTAAACTAGCTAACCAAGCTGCAGATTACTATGGAGATGCTTACAAACAATGTCAATATAAAGATACTTTGCCCAAGGTTAGTAACTCTCATGGAGATAATCTGAGATCTGCTGTTATTGTGCGTAACTGTTATTGTTTATGATGTACTTGATAGAATACACTTAAAATGTATCCTCAAGAAAAGCTGACATTCCTACATTTCAGTGAAATGAGCCTGCAATTTGACAAACAGTGAAGAATCTAGGAGGCAAAAGATAGTGTGTTTGTTTTTTCAACGTGTTTTGTGTAAAGTGAGCTTGTAATGTTTGTAATAGCGTTTAGGGATGCTTTCTTGGTACTTAATGCCTTACTAAATGTTTTTCAAACTAATACTTTCTAATGGAGCTAAATTGGCTTCTAGTCTCAATGTTTTCATGTGGAATTTGCTCTTGTGTTGACAGCATGAATACAGTGGTACTGTTCACTTACCTGTTAATGAAAAACATGAGTGGAAGTCAGTGTGTGCCCTCTGTCCTTCTGCCTGTCTTCTCTTCTTCCTCCACCCCAAAACAATCTTGATACTTTTAAATTAAGTCAATTTAGTCTTATCTGCTCATTTGAGTGCTATTGGTTATGGAAGATGCAGAAGGATCTTTTTTCATACTCTTTGAATATGTATTGTATAACAAGTACTTTAAAAATGAACAGGTTTTCAATGTATCAATTATTTTCCGATCATAAAACAGCAGAAAACTTTTTGTCCAGTGTTACAAATGTAAAAGTTGGACTCTTGAAATTTAGATCTACCTAAGTAGGAGATTGTCTTCCATAGTGTGTGGTGGTTTCTTTGTGGATGTCCCTGGGAAGCATCCCTTGTTGCTAATTTGCAGTTATTTTTCATTTGTTAATACTTTCAAAACTCTAAAATACCTATTCCAGCTTGCAGTGGTCTTTCTTGTTACAAATAAAATGTGAAATATACTAGATTTACAAAAATTACACTAGAAAACTTACTAAAAATATTTTTTACCATTGATAAATGGAAGTGGTTGATATCTGGTTCTATAACTTAATACGGCAATCTTAGTCAAATTATTGCCAGGGTATTTGCTAAAGTTGCTTTTGTTATCCATGGGGAAAAGGAAATCAGATTATTTTTTTTCTTTTTTTTTTTCCCTCTGTTTCTAATGCAGAATAAAATTGTGATAGAAACTGTATGGGTAAGGGCTACAGTTCTAGAGCAAAAGTGTGCATTTTTATTCTTAAGCAATACATTACACAAATGCCTTTGTAGGCCAGTCAGTGAGTTTCGATATATATTTTTGCAAAATAGAAGTTTTTTAGAAGTTAAACTGATATCTTGCTTGGTTGCAACTTGATACGTTATTTTATATGCGCACATATTTCCTCTCACACATTCTGTGACATCTGACAGATAGGGCTAATATTTCACTTAAGTATTATGTTCATGAACAATTTCTGAGTGGCAATGAGATATAATAAAGGCGTTGCTTTGTCTCTTGTTGTGGACTTTTCTAAGCCATAGATCTCCTCCCTGTTCCAGTTGCACAGTAATCTGTAAATTGATTATTAGAGAGAACATAATAGGGTTTGCTGGTTCCATGAGTTAACACCAGCTTGGAGAACAGTTACATTTTTATGAGTGTGAAATAGATATTGACTTCAAACATCGGACTTTAGTTGCAAGTCCTCCTGAACAGCTTTTTCTTTCAAATTTGCCCTCTTTTTTAATCTTTGTGGGAGCAGAAGCAGGCCTTTGTATACTGAGGTCTTTAAGATATTGCTGTGGTTTTCCACTGTTCCTTGATTTAAGAAATAAAGCAATAAGGCTGAATCCTTGATCAAAGACCATGCCTATACTGTGGGCTGCAGGTTAATGTGTTTTTTTTTCATGTGTTGGTTAGTATTCCTGCAAAGATAAGTGCATTTATATAAAAGTCTAAAAATGACTTTTGAATTGTTTTCCTTGTCAATGCTTACTGGTCCTCTCTATTTGTTCTTTGATTTCCTAATTTTAGAGTTATTTTCTCAGTAGGCCTGTTGCTGATTTAGGTGTAATTGCTTTGTTAAATTAAAAACAAAAAAAACCCTCCCAAACCAAACAAAAAAACAAAATAAAAACCCAAACAGGCCTAACTTTCCCCTCTCTGCCCTTTTTTTAAGAACACTTGGTCTTGGCTTTGTCTTGGGGGAATTTGGAGGTGTTCTTGCAACTATCCTTTCTAATACATGCATGCATTTCTAACTTTCAGAGTAAATGTTGTGACTTCATGGCTTGAATTTGAATAATAGTTCATGTGATGTAAAATAACGGAAACTAAGTATTTTGCAACAATGGATTTAAAAAGAAAAGAACAAGAGAGGACTGTTTTCAGTCCATGTGAAATCATGTGGTCTCTGACATTTACCTCTAATGTTTTAACCTATCTAAACCATTAATTGGGTGATTCTAATTTCCTTTTATTCTTCCTTTTTCTTCCTGCATCCCATGTTGTCTGTGGTGGTTATTGTGGTTGGACTTTCCCCTGGTCAGTATTTTTATTTCCAGGAGGTGTTTCCTGTTCTGGCTGCAAAGCACTGCATAATGCAGGCCAATGCAGAATATCATCAATCTATCGTGGCAAAACAGCAAAAGAAATTTGGTGAAGAAATTGGGAGGTTACAGGTGGGTAACTTTTTTTTCTTCTCTCAAAAATATGGCAAAACTTTAAATCCTGAAAAGCTAGCTCAGAGTTCCAAAATTCAAATAGCTAAGAATGACATGTATTAAAAAAACTGCAGAGCATGTTTATCACATGAATCAAATTATTAGCAGCTGCAAAGGTGAGAGTTATCTCTGAAGCTTTTATAAAGATGTATTTTAATGATTTTTGGCCAGTTTGATACTGCTTGCCTTGTTAGGTTTGTATCTTTACATTTGCATGGGCTTCTTATCTCAGCATCACTAATATAGCAGATTCGTTATTAAATTTTCCAAGTAATGTTATTAAAATAATATCCAAAACATTAAAATTCTGTCCAGTCTATACATAACTCCTTTCCTACAATCCTGATTTAAAAACTATAGTTTTATGCTTCTGTATCTGGTTTCTAGAGTGACTTAGATAGAGATGATGTAATGAGTAAGGTCTTCTCGTGTTTTAAGTTCGATAACTTCTTACTTCAGGTCCGCTGGTACTTGGAGGATGAAGTGTCACTTTATCTGACTTTGTAGGATCCGTGTGCAATATCTATTTATTGATATGCAGGAGAGTTGAGAGACTTAAATAAGACTATCATGTTGACATTTTGAAAGTTACCATTATGCATTTATTGACTTGGTGCAGGGTGGAGCTTGAAACTTCTTTGTATACTTTCATGACAATGAAGTGCCTCTATGAACTTGTAATAGCAAGTTGTTATGACTACATTACTAGGTGATAGATGAAGGTATATCTGTTTGTTCTTGAGTTTCAAATCTGCCTAGCAGTCCTCCTTTTCTAGGACTCTACTGTGACAGAATATTAATGTATTTTTTTTTTTGTGCTCACTCTTGACAGGTCTGGCTATATCAAATTTACTATTATAGTTAAGTTGTATAGTAAATTAGTTTGTGTCCATGATTTTTCTTCATGTTGTGTTACAGGAAGTAGGTAAAGTGTGGGGGGGTGTGGAAAATTAGTGTAAATTTTTCTAAATTAAAGTATATATGCACACCCCTGTTTCTTCTCTCATTTTCTGTTTCTGGCAAATGCTGGTTAGACTGTAGTATTGTATCAAACCAAAACTACTGTTGTGTGATTTATGGCACAACGGAAAGTGGCACAAAATCTCAGCAAATTTCAAATATACTTCACTTCAGATGTAGCTCAGGTTCTGTTTCACAATCCCAAGAAGTCTGAGTTTTTGAATTGTTGCGAGTTTCTGTATACCTCAGCTGACATTTCTTCTCAGGATTTTGTTTTTACATATTTACAACACAAAGTGATAAGATTGAACAGATACAATCAAAGGATAGTGTTTTGTCTTGCATCTCTCCTGCAGTCAATTCGATGTAGCAAAACCAGATATCTCAGCCTTGCATCTAGGCTGAGCAGACAGAAGCAAAGAGACAGCAGACACTGGTATTTTATTTTAATTTGCAGTAGGATTCCAGCAGAATTTCTGTAGCTTCTTAGCTCAAGGTTAGGTGGGTGTTAGTGGCAGATGTGAAAAGCAGGGCTCTGGACTGTTCGTGAACGTGAGGAAGTGAGTAAGGTTTCAGAAACAATATAAAGTTACCTGGAAAAGCAAGCTGTGGATTTTATTAAATACCATGAAAATGACATTGTTGCCTTTTTTCAATTTTTTTTTTTTTGTGAATGGGTGTTTGAAGTGTTACTGCCTCATGATCACTTCTTTTGGATTTTGGGGAGTCATAGTGAAGCTATTGTGAGATAAGAACTTGCTTACTGTTTGTTTTAGTTTTGTTCTTTTTTTTTTTTTTTCCCACTGAACTGTTTTACTGGGTAAAATCTCCTTTTTCCTTTCTGATACGTAAGAGAATGTTTTCTCAAGGAAATAATAATATTGATCATATGCGTTGGCAGTAGTTACCTGGATAACTGGAAGACTCGTTGGTTTTCCTAGGTATATGTGAAAAGGAGAAAGAAAAGTTATATTAATCTTAACCATTTGGTTTTTTTTTTGTTTTTTTTTTTAGCATGCAGCAGACTTGGTGAAAACAGTGGCATCTCGTTATGATGAATATATAAATGTTAAAGATCTGGTTGACAAAATCAACCGTGCACTTACAGCTGCCAAAAAAGACAATGACTTCATTTACCATGACCGGGTTCCTGACCTGAAAGATTTGGAGTCCATTGGAAAAGCCAGTCTTGTGAAGTCTACTCCAGTTGTTGTTCCCCTCAGTCAGAAATTCACTGGTAAGCGAAGTGTGTGGAGCGAACAGGGTAATTGTTACCTTGTGAAACACATCACCACCAAAGTTCATTTCTACCATGAAAAAGTAAACGTTTACTTTTGAATTGTGTTAAATGTACAGGAGTGTTTTTGAAAGTGCCATTTGTCTTTTCCAGTTTGTTCTACTACTTGATGATAAAAAAAAGTACTGGAAGAATAAAGCACAGATTGAAAACTGTTATGTGTTAAACATTTTCTCAGCAGCTGTGTTTTCTATATTAAACCAAGCTTTTTAGTTTCAGAAGGAACACAAACATATGGGAAAAGTATCCAGTTGTACAATCTTAACTAACCTAGTTGCTGGTCTTCCATAAAGACGAGAAATTTCAGTTTGTTGGCTGTACAGAGGAGTTCTGGAAAACTATAACCTCTCCGCTTTCTCATTTTCTTCCTTTGGAAAAGCAGAATTAGAGATGAAGCCATAAGGAAAATCTGATTTGTGATCCTACAATTGTTTTAAATATAATGCCTTTAAATTATTTCTAAATCAATTTCAGTCTTAAAAACTGAAATCTAATCTAAAGACCTGTAGAAATCTATTTACATTTTTCAAGACATCTCGGGGAGTGTGGGAGAGCATCTCAAATTGTTTAGATCCGTCTCTGTACTACAACCTGTACAAAAGAGCCGTGGGGATGTTTGTGTCCTTTTACCTTCACGGTGCAACTTGAGTAATTTATACTACTTTAATTGCAGACCTGTTTGAGAAGATGGTTCCGTTGCAAGTTCAGCAATCCGTGAGTGTTTATAACCAGAGAAAGGCAGATCTAGTGAACAGGTCAATAGCCCAGATGAGAGAAGCCACAAATCTGGCAAATGGGTGAGTATGGCAGCTTGTTAAATTTATCAAGAGGAGTTACAGAACAGCCTATAAATACTGGTTGCCTTGCAGCCTGCAGACATCCAGATTACAGCCGCATTTTTTTTTATTACTATGTGGTTAGCTGTCAAACCATAGCGGGGGTATTTAGAACTACTTATCTGCAGATGCTAAGACTGAAAGCGTATTAAGAACAAAGAGCACTTAATTCTCTTCAATCTTTCCTCATTTTTAGGAGTCTGACACTTTTTTGGAAAAATTTCCAGTTCCATTAATCTAGAAGGATTTTCACATTCCAGTGGTCAGCTTGATTGTACTCAATACACTATATTCCTCACCCACATTTTTTTTTCTTTAAATAATAACAAAAAAGTTATATCAAGCTGAAAGATAGGAATATAACGTGAGGCAGTTGGTTCTTTATCTACCAGATAGTTACTACTGAAAGTGTTTGCCATATTTTTTAAGTGCTGAAATACTAGGATTCGTTTAGCTTTTTAAAAGCTTTGAAGCTCGTTTTTGGTGAGGTATATACTAGGAATAATTTTAGAGATTTCAATTTGAAGCTTCTGTCCAGGAATACATTATACTCTGTTTCTATTATAATTGTGTGATTGTTTGGATAGAAGTGTTATTTACAGGATAAAACCATCTAAACAATTTGCTATTTATCATGTTGGCTTTCTCAGTGTGTTGGCTTCCCTCAATCTGCCTGCTGCTATTGAAGATATATCTGGTGATTCTGTTCCTCAGTCTATTTTGAACAAGTCTAAGTCTGTGATTGAACAGGGAGGAATTCAGACTGTTGATCAGCTGATCAAAGATCTGCCTGAACTGCTACAAAGGAACAAGGAGATTTTAGATGAGGTAAGCTCAGCAACTGCCAACACTAAAACATTCTTGAAAAACGCCATCACTGACCTTTTTCTCTTAAATGGCAATAGAAAAAGTGCACGATTATCAAAAATGCTTGTAACTTTAATAGCACTTCAGAAATATGCTATTTAAGTGTTTGGTCCATACAAAAACTGTGCTGTCACACATGGCTGTTCCCTTACCAGTAAATTGTTTTAAAAATTGTTAAGGCGAGGAGGAAGCACTCTAAAGGAATTTGAGTGACGTGTGCCTTTCATGCCTGTTTTTCATTTGCCAAATTAAACTTATATAGGATGTATAAGAAGTCTTTGTATTTTCTACACTGGCTGCATATTTTGTAGCTATGTCATGTTTAGAATGGCTTATAATGCATGTAACGTTTTTCTCCTGTAGTCACTAAGATTATTAGATGAAGAAGAAACTACAGACAATGACCTGCGAACAAAATTCAAAGAACGCTGGCAGAGAACGCCATCCAATGAACTCTATAAGCCTTTAAGGGCAGGTAAAGTTCATGTTTCATGCTTTGGATTCTGGGATTGCTCTAAAAATGTCCATTCTCATCATGTAAATTAAAGTAATTTTCAGTGCTCTGATATCTTTAAAGATACAAATTTCAGTTTAGGAGGGGTTATGCCAAAATATCCTCATTGCAGTCAGCACCATTATTTGGAGTTGTGATAGCACAGAGAATTTGCTGCTGGTTTTGTACCATTGGAGTCCAAGTGCACGCTAAAGTTTCAGAAAGCATATGTAATGAAAAATGGATTCCCTCCTAAGAATCTGGTTGCATTTATCTCTTAAATATTTCAGTGTACTTTTCTTTGTATATTCACTCTTTTTTTTCCCCTCAAGATGTTATTTTTTCTTTGATTTGGTGGTTTGTTTTCCTCCAGCAGTCATTCAGACTACTTGGAGCCATCATTATAGCATGTTTTCTGTGCCCTTAATATGTGTTGTTTTGAAGCTAAGAAGGGACTGATACCACTGCCTCAGTTTGACAAAGTTAGTGGGATTAAAATCTGGGGAGTAGCTCAAACCAGTGTTCATATATGTTTGTATGCTTCTCTGGAGAATTAATATAGGTGTCTATTTAAATAATATTATGGACTATTTAAGACATAACTTATAAACATATTTTATTTATAAGTCTTAATTACTTCATAATGTGAAGGCTCATAAAAATGTACGAAGACTTGCTGAAAAGCATGAAAACTGCTGTGATGCAAGGCTTGGATAAAACAAGCTTTGAAATAATACAAACATTTTCCATCCTACCACCAGAGGGGGCCAATTACCAAAATATTTTGAGCAAGGCTGTGCAAGCAGATGGCCAAGTTAAAGAGCGCTATCAGTCTCACAGGGATACGATTGCACTTCTGTGTAAGCCAGAGTCAGAACTCAATGCAGCCATTCCTTCTGCCAACCCAGCAAAAACGTTACAAGGAAGTGAGGTAAAGTGTTGAAATTTGTCTCTCTCGTGAATAAAAGTGATATTCATCAAACCAAGTAAACTTAAATGAATTGATGTGGAAGCTGATCCTTAGCTGCTCTTGTTTCTGTCACAGTTGATGCAGGAGCTAACTAACATTTGGAAAACAAGTTGGTTTAAAATTTGCTTGGGTATATTTTGTTACACTTAATGTGAGCAAGTTCAGTCTCCATGGACAGCAAGACCGGTTGATGATTATAAACAGAACTGTCCTTGATGAATATTTTTGTTATGTATGGTGGTGGGGTGTAGCGCTCAGGTTCTTGGGGCAGTTAAGCAGTGTAAAAAACATGGGCCAGTATTTTAAAGTGTTAGGCAATTACATGAACTTGCTTTGAAAGAAAGTCATGTTTCATCTACAGTGATGTGATTATTTTTCTCATAGGACTGATTTGAAGTCAGTGTTTTTGACTGCCTTTTTTTAGAATATCCTATTGGAAGGTATCTGATAAATTAAAAAAAAAAATAGATTTAAAAACCTTTGTAGTAATTCAGTGTTATTAGTGGATGCAAATCTTTAGAGGAAAATACAGCTTGAGAAAGGTTGAATATCTTCGTTTTGTTGCATTTTGTCCTGATTACTCATCTGAAACACATTTATAAACAAATACTCATGCAGTAGTGTTGCCAGCATCAATGAGGAGTGCAAGATGGAAACAAATGGTAGAGTATGCTTCCACAGTAATTCCTCTAAACATACTAACTTCTGACAATTTTTATTGCCTAGGTTGTTAATGTCTTAAGAACTTTGCTGGCCAATCTGGATGAAGTTAAGAAGGAGAGAGAACAACTGGAAAATGACCTGAAATCTGTAAATTTTGACATGACAAGCAAATTCCTGACTGCGCTTGCGCAGGATGGTGCTATAAATGAGGAGGCTATCTCTGTGACTGAGTTGGACAGAATTTATGGAAGTTACACACAGAAAGTGCAAGAGTCTCTGAAAAAGCAGGAAGAACTTCTCAAAAACATTCAGGTACAACACGTTGTATGTGATTTCCTTCCTCTTAAACTAAGGAGCAGTGATTCCTTTACCTCTCCAGTGCTTTAAAAATCTCACTTTGCTTTCTACACTGTTTTGCTTGTTACTCTGTCATAGGCCAGTTGATACTGCTGTACTCCTTTCATCACTGAAGTATCCAGGGCTATTTTTTGTGTTCACTGGAAAGAATTCTGAATTTTTAGCAAACTTACTGAGAGCTCCAGTGTCAGTTCTCTTGGATCTTTTTTTTAGCCCGATTCTGCAGATGGCTTTGCCCCTGAAAGAGGCTTAGTTGGTATGTTAAGAAGCTTGTGTTGTGTTTTGTTTTGTTTTTTCCTCTCATGCCATCATAATACTTTGTTCAGGGGTAACAAAAGACCTGTCCTCTCTGTCTACTAGAAGATATTTTGGATATCTGAAGTACATTTTGTTTTATTCCTAACTGGTATTTACTATGTGCTTGACTTGCAGCACATGCAAAGCTCATGAAAGTAAAAATTAATGAGAATTTCCCAAAGTTTAGTTATAAATTTAGCCTTAATTTGTCAGTATCATTACAGACAGGTACTTGAAACATCTGGAAAAAGAGGAAGTGCTAGTTCTTGGACAAGTGACAGTAGTGGCTTGAGTAACGATGGGGCCTGTTTGTGCACAACATAACTTGCAACTTCTGACTGCACCTTGGATTGCAAGAATAAGAGACTTTTCCAAAAGGGGAAAAAATTGTTTCTAAATGACAACAGGGCCCATGTTTATTACAGATTTAGTATTGAGATATCTTTTAACCTAACATACTTTTAAAATCTTGATGGACGTTACTTTGATGTTTGAATGTCCTGAAGTTCAAGTTTGGCTGCTTCTGGCAGCTGAAGTAGTCTTTTTAAGTTTGCTTGTTTGTTTATTTTCCCCAAAAACCCCTGAAGAGGTAGGTGATTCTTCTGTAAGTTTTCCAGTTCCCTGTCCTTTAAATAGCTTGCTTTTAGACTAACTTTATGAATATCAGTGAAGGAGAGAGCCTAATTAGTGTAGTCTCTGAAAGAGAGTCTGCAGTATGAACTTGAGAATTAGCTGAAAGCAGCCCACATCAGAACAGAGAATTAGCTGATACCTGCTGCCAGTGAGTTAATGTATGTGTAGTTCTGAAACAGCCACTGCACTTGGCAGACAGCAAGTATTGGGAAGTATAATGTGAGGATGGAAGGTGAGGAAAGGTAGGTCTTGGGAAAAGGCGGTAGAAGCAATGAGTATAATGAAAAAAATAAAGATACAGAATCTTTTGTGGAACTAGCTTACATCATTCTCACTGCTTATTTTTTTTCCCTTTTAAGAATGCACATCAGGAATTTTCAAAGATGAAACAATCAAACAACGAATCTAATTTAAGAGAAGAAGTTTTGAAGAACTTAGCTGTAGCAAATGACAACTTTGTGGAACTTGTTGCCAATTTAAAAGAAGGCACAAAGGTAGGGTAATGCTTAAGGGATTGGAAGAATGTTGTGAGTTTTTTTTTTTTTTATTTGCACAATGAGATGCGAATCAAAAATCATAATAAGATTTGCTCACATGCTGTATGAGAGGTGTGATTTTGAGGATTTTACTGCAGAACTGTGGATGGTGAGTTGCTCAAATTCTGTTTGTTTTGATAACTCTGAAAGGCTTCTTTGTTCCTATCTGAAAAGTAAACTTTTCTGAGTATTAGTTTGCATTGAAGAGGTGTTAATTACAGCTGAACTGATGCTGAAGTACCCAGATGAGCCATTTTATCTGGGAGTGTTTTCATCTGTTCTCCTGTGGTATTTAATGACCTTATCAAATTTGTATTTTATATACTGCTACTTGCGTACATGAGGAGAGGTGAGACGGGCTTTGTTTAGCTTGCCTTTTTTTTTTAATCTGGGCTTCTGAAAGGTGTCTCACTGCTTCTGTATTAAGTACTTTTTGCTGGTTTATTGGTAGCTCACCAGAGGAAAAAAGAAAATGAAACTCTGGAATGTCTATACAAATGGAATACATGGAACTGACTGAAGGCAGTAAAATTAAAAAGAAAGTTATCCTTTAAACAATAAATAGTTAATCACCAGAAGTAATCTAGCTTTGTTCTGGTTGTAATACATTTTCTAGTTGTCTTAAACAATTTTTATATTTATACACACATGTGTATAAAAACCTAACAACATTGTATGATATTACAGGGATGGACAAGAGCAGACTAATGTTTGTTCTTGAAAAGCAGAATAAAATGCACTAGGAAACTTTACTGGAATGGCAGGCTCTGCACATTGTAATGATACAACAACTATAACTGGATCAGTATGTAGAAATATGTGAGCATGTAGTCTGAAGGTATTGATTGGGCATGTTATTGTGTTTGTGTTTTTTTTCACTAGTTTTACAATGAGCTGACGGAACTCCTGCTGAAATTCCAAAATAAATGCAGTGACATTGTCTTTGCTCGCAAGACTGAAAGAGATGAACTGCTCAAGTAAGACTTCAATATTTTGTTTAAGCTTTGTAGAAACAGTTAAGTATTTATCAGGAATTAATCTTTGGGGACACATTTATTATGGTAGTTGATGAAGTGAGAAAGGGAGAACAAGTGTGTTAAGATCATCACCTTCTCTTTTCCTTAATGCTAAACCCACTTTCTTCTCCCCTGAAAAAAATAGGAAGGTAGATAGTAGAAATAAATGGAAAACTCTACTTTGAAGTCTGATCTCCTGTGCCTATATACAGTTCAGCATGAATCTGTGCCATCTTATAATTTCACTGTTCTTTCTGGCATGTGTCTGTTAATAATTTTATTTTGTTCTTTTCTGTGAGGAACTTAGCATTTTTGCACCTTGCTCCTGCTGTCATTTTGGTTTGAGTAATTAGATAAATGCTTGAATGTATAATTGCCTTCCATGTGCCCGGTGTCACGGGTGAAAAACGGTTAGTTTTCCACCTCTGCTCCCCATAGTCTGATCTGGTCTGACAGTTTACTATTGTTTAGTTATGTGGGTTCTCTGCACTGCTGGGGAGAGAAGTAGATCTTGTCCTTCATGTGCAGGAGGGGTTCTGATGTTGTTGTTGTCCTCCACATGCGATCAATACTGGTATAGTATGCTTCAGCTGTGAGTTTTAGGCTCTTAAGAGGAAAGCATAACTGAAAGGCCTTGCCTTATAATCAATTCTTTGGCAAAGCGTGTAGCCTTTAGTAACAACTGGCTATTTTTTATAAAAGTTTCAATTGGGGAAACTGCAGGTTTTCTGTGCGTGTATGGTGGTGTGAATGGGATGCTCAGCCCTCAAATTTTTCCTTTCCTAACTTCATCCTTTGCAGAACTGTTCTTTTTCAGTTGGGCATTGTGCTTGTAAATTAATTCTTAGTACTCGTATGCAACCCCTTCCACCTCTCTTCCTACATCTATGCAATTTGGAAGCTGCATGCTGCCTAACCAAGCAATATCTAGCATCTCTAATATGTTTGTGTTCAGTATTAAAGCTGTAGGTTTAATATTTGCATAACATGCAGCTGGATCTTGCCATATCTTTTACTGATTCATGTATTAGCTGTTCACTGACAGGAAACCCTGTCAAGGTTATGGGCAATGATCAGATGTGGGATATTTGTAGTATATGTGTGCAACATGTATTGCTCAGTGTGCCCAACCCACAATTTGAACAAATAAAATATGTGTTTTGCCTCATCCCCCTGCCTCCCCCTACAATAAAAATATTGACAGTAAGCTGCATGTTCACTAATGAAAACAAATTTATTTAGATAGTTTCTCACTTAGAAGTAGAGATTTTTTTTTCCCCTCACATAATGATTGCCCATTAGAGGATCAGTTTTGATAGATTTTTAAGCATCACATTTAATACGTTTGGTCATTTTGTAGTCAAAATACACTTCACTCAATGGTACCACTGTTCTGTAAGCCATTGGTCTTTGAAGCATAATTTAAAGAAAATTGTTAGTTCCATCCCTTACATCATCTTCTAAGTTTTGATTTTTGTTAGTTTCAGTATAATACAGTGTTGAATAGTCACTTCACTATCAGCAACAAGTATTTTGAGATATACATATGTAACAGAGCATCAAGACAGTATTTCCAGCTTTTTCTCCATCATTCCTTTTTACTTCGAGGACATTTTTCTTGGAGTTTTTCTTGCAGTCTTGTTTTTTCTACCAAGTTTCTACAAAAGTTACCGATTCTGTTCTTTGGAGCTCACCTTTGTGTGCTGTGTAACAGGAGCCTGTAGTTTGTTGCTAACCAGGATGTGTGACGTTGTCAGTCTCTGTTTTCTGTTTCAGAATGCCAGATATGAAGTTCTAGCTGTTATGTATTGCTCACCTATCCCTTTTACCCCAAATTGTCTGAAATATTAAGTGCTTCCTAAAGTCTATCTGAAGAATCTGCCCAAGCTCAAATATTGAATCTTGGCATTGAGTAATGCGTTACATTCCTTTGAATATGTAAGTTAGAACTACTTCCTTGGAGTTTTCATGACAAGCTGACTGTAAAATTATGCTGCTCAGTGGCAGCTTGTAGTACAACACAACACCAAAGCTTTCTTGTATCTTAGCAAAGTAAGATACCAAAGTATCTTACCAAGACTAATTCTAACAATAGAGGTAACAGTAGAGAGAACTTGAATGCTTGTATGTTGACCAGTTCAGATTTTTGCCAGGATTTTTTTTTATAGTTATGCTTACTTATATAAAAATGATACTGCAGACTATCTAGCTTTCTTTTTTTTTTAATAGTTCTGTTAGATGTATGGTATTTGCATGCAATGTTATTTATTTTAGAGCACTCTACAAACAACACAACGTTGCTTTTCTTCTGTATTTAGGCATCTCTTTACCTATCAAAATTACTTAAATTTAGTTCTATCCTTTTCTGTAGCCTTGGTGTTTCCTTAGGTTCTCAGGAAAGCTTCCAAGTTGCCAAATACTCTGACTGTTCTGTAATTTCCCATCCCAAAGCTTTTGGCTGATTCAGTGATCTATATATAGACGGTATTGAGTAGCCTCATCTAGGTGTTCCTGCTCTGGCAGGGGGATTGGACTAGATGATCTTTTGAGGTCCCTTCCAATCCCTAACATTCTGTGATTCTGTGAGTGGGAACATAAAGACTTCGTTAGAAAATAATTGCAGCAGTTAATCGGAGGATTGACTAGAGGATTGTTCCTGTGGAGGTGGTTTGGGCTCCAGATTCAGACCTAGCTCAATGATCATGCTTTAAATGTTACATTTTGTCTGTTGCATCTTTGTAGCTTAGCTTGCTGAAGTGTGTAACAAACAATTCTTAAACTAAGCTGTATGTTTTCTCATTCATTTTCAGAGATTTGCAGCAAAGCATTGCTAGGGAACCCAGTGCTCCCTCCATTCCTCTGCCTACATATCAGACCACAGCAGCTGGGGGAAGTAAACCTGCTGCATCTTCAACTCCCACTCCAGCACCCAGGACCATGGTGGTAAATATATGCTATGGAATCACTGGGTTGAAGATAGAATGTCCGTACTTCGGAAGTCCAAACTGATCTGTAATTTGTGTATATCACTCCTTAATGTATTGGAGTATTTGGAAATGTGTTGAAGTGTAATGGAGGGCAAAGTTTAAAGGCTTTGCGGAGAGATTGGTGCTCATAATTTATAGATTTGAAATGGAAAGCTTATTGCTTTTTACATGCTTCACATCATTATCTGTATAGAGTAAATACAGACTGTCCATTTGAAATGAAAATAAAAATCAGCCCATTATATAACCACAGCTTTTGATTCCAGGACTTCCAGAAAGAAGCTTAATTAACTTTCTCTTGTTAGGGGACTAAGCCACAGCCACCAGCACGGCCACCACCACCAGTGATTTCTGCAGCAACTAGTTCCTCTTCTACATCAGCACCCGCTGGAACAGCTGCCGCTCCTGCTGCTGCTCCTGCTCCTACTCCAGGAGCCAGCGCACCTGCAGCAAGCGCTGCACCTTCACAGGCACAGGGACCTCCCTACCCAACTTACCCAGGTTACCCAGGGTAAGCTATGGGAGGACTTGAGCAGTTCTTTATTATCCCATTATCTAAAAGCACTTGTTTGTTGCATATGACATTTAAAAATCAGTTATTGTTATAATTGAAGATGTGTTTAGTGTTTGAGGCAAGATGTTTCCTGTTTTGGTTTGGTTTTTTTTCCGTTTTAATCACATAATTCTTGTTGGAATCATTTGCTGCTACCATTTGTAGGAGGGTTCTTTTTAGTTGTTTTTTTTTTTTTTTTTTCTAAAGGAGAAGGGAGGTAGGACTGCAGCTGCTTGTCAGTGGTTTGTGAACTATTTCCAGCCCTGGTATAATCAGTTTGTGTTTATCTCAAGAGTGTTGGCATATTTCATTTTTCAAATCTTGGTATCTTGCTAAAGGCGATGAAAACACAGAAAAAGTTCTGGTTGAGTAATGTGCTTTCTTCTGATGCTTTTTTACCATGTTTCTGGAGTCATCACAAGGAATTGAAGGCAGCTGCTCTTTCCTTCAGTAGCAGGCTCAGCAAATATTAAAATATGTACAATGATGTTAAACATCAGAGAGTCAATGTATAACAGTTCTAGTTCCAGCAAGTTGCCTTTATGTTACTTTCTGACTGCATTTCTTTTCCATGCATTATAAATTTTTTCATGTTTGATCCTTGAAAGTTACCACACTATCTGCTGCACAAAAAGGAAAATGAAAGGGAAGCATTTTTGCATGTCTTTTTGTATCTATTAATGAGTTGTTATTTACAAATTAACATCATCAGTGTTTTACAACTCAAATGTGCTCATTTTTTTATTTTTTTCCCCTCACACAGGTATTGCCAGATGCCAATGCCAATGGGCTATAATCCATACATGTATGGTCAGTATAATCTGCCATATGCACCCTCACCTGTGTTTCAAAACCCTGGACAAGCACCATACCCGCCGCCTCAACAACCTGGATACCCTTTTCCTCAACAGCCTTATTACCCTCAGCAATAATGCATCTGCAAAGAAGTTCTGCTTGTTAGAATTTGGGAGAAATTGGCAATAAGCATACTAAAACCTTTAGCTTCCGTTAGTGTACGATACTGAACTGTATGCAGTCTATAACTCTTCTTCATTGTTAACTGCTCAAAAATGTCTAGATCAGTTTTTGATTACACTAACCACTTTGAAAGATCTGTTGCAGTGGTTTAGATTATAGACTAATGCCAGAATTAGAGCCTAATTCAGTGGTCTGAAACTGTACACTACATGTTGGCTAGACCAAAATATTTCTTTTCAAAAATCCTATAAGTAATAAATGGGTTCAGATGAGAAAAATGAAGCAGTGCGAGCACTGGGTGTGATATATTCTACAGAAACATATAGCATTTCCCTCTCTATCGGTTTGTATTTTTTTGAGTTTAGTTAAAATATGCTATTTTGTCTAATAATCAAGGCCTTGTAAATCTTCAGTAAAAAAATAAATTACTTAAGAATGGTTTAAACACTTGGCATTCTCGTTACCGTAAAAATGTGTTTTGTGCGTCTGTAGATTCTTTCATTTGTCCCTTGACTTGCATAACGTAAAGATAACTTCTCAAGTGTTTAGCCTTACAACTGATTTCCACCTCTTTTCCTTGATTCTGTATTTTTGTGACAGAATCTATAATTAACCATTTAAATGTTGGTAGATGAAGTCTTGTGGATAAAATTTTCCTATAACTTTGAAGTGTATTGGACTAATAGATGTTCATTACAGACTTAAAAGAACGATTATATTTGTCTCCAGAACACTACATAAAGAGGAGAGATCAGGGTCCCTTTTACCAACCAGTGACTGGTTGGTCTAACCCACGTTTTCCAAAGAAATATTGATCAGGAATGTGTTATGGCTCCAAACAGAGCAACTATTGATTGTTGGAGCTTTTCAGATCATGTTTTTAAATGATTGCTTTTTTCCCTTGAAAAAATTAATGTATTCCCTCAGGGAGCTTGTTATCAGTGGAGAAGCTTTTTTGGGGGGGAAGGGAGGAAAGAAATATTTTCTTGTAAGTTAAAGCACATTGAATGTTTACTTGTAGATCCATCTTCTCAAGGGATTAATAAACCTGCACTACATTTTGCATTAGATAACAAAGAATATAAGTTTGTGCTTAATGGCTTCTACCAAATATTTGCTAACCATCTTTCAGTCCTTTTTTTCTTCTTTTTAAACATGCTTGTCTAGTGAGGGACTCTCCATTCTTTTAGCTTTTGACAAACGTTACTTGGTTCCGTGGGACAGTTAATTTGTTGAGTGTTTCATGCAAGAGGTTCCAGCCTTACAGAATAGCTATCACAGTACCAATGTTAAATGTTACTGCTTTGTTTTTCTATTTAAGTGCCTGATTTAAATATCGAGGTATATTTTAATGTTAGGGGTTTAGAGGGTGCCAGTTATTGTAGCATCTGGGTGGAAACCTCACTGGATCTTGAGTACTCCTCTTCGTAAAGAAAGCAGCGTACGTGTCCGTATGAGCTCCTTTCTTTGTCTCAAGTTCTTGCTATGTGATCACTCTGATTACTTGGTGAAGACCACTTGTCTTTATTACTCCCTGATCCTCATACAGAAATACGGATCAAAAGATGAAAAATAAGCATCCCTTATAGAACATAAGTATCTAAATCTAAAAAAAATATGATTAATCCTGTAGAAGGTCAGTCATGTGGGGGAATAGGATGAAGTAAGGGAATACAGCGCCATAGATAAACTGAGCACAAGGACAGGTGCTTTACATTTCTTTATAAACATTGCTGAATGGGGTGGCACAGGAACCTCTCGGATTATTTTTTTCACGTGATGCTAATGCATAAGAGGCAAGCGAGGACAATGAGAAAAAGCTAGGAAGGCAACTGTTTGGAACCAG
This sequence comes from Columba livia, assembly GCF_036013475.1. NCBI lineage: Eukaryota > Metazoa > Chordata > Aves > Columbiformes > Columbidae > Columba > Columba livia. The sequence goes on along the minus strand of NC_088603.1, from coordinate 52,647,443 downwards.
CAATCAGAACCTGATTTTACTCTAACTGGAAAATCAGTAGTTTTCCACTAATTTCACTGTGTCAATGTGAGCAAGTGCAAATCTAAGGCAACCTTTTAAATTCTAGATTTCTAGCACACTCTGGCCTGTAGATTTTTTTCAGTTCGCGCATTAGATGCATTTGAGCTATTGTGTAATTTTGTTTCTAGTGCCTCAATTTATAAAGCTTATTTTAATGCTGTATAAAAAAATGTAATTTGTTCAGCAGAAAGATTCCGAGAACTGAAATTTCCTTTTTAAAGTTACATAGATCTGGAATCGCTGTTCAAACGTTTTTCCAGTTGTGTTACTGCTTGCTTTAGTCTGCTATTATTTGAATATGTATAGAAATCTATGCATTCTGTTCAGCTTTCACATGACCATTTTTCTATCTCTTTTTTTTTTTTTTCTTAAAGAAAATAGAAAAATCCAGAAAACTATATGTATCTGCTTTTAAGCATGCAGCTGTCATGACTTTGGTTGAAATGTTATCTTGTTCTTCTATAGTTTATTAAAAAAAATCAGTTAGAAAACCTGATTTCATGGCTTTTCTCTTGAGTTCTTTGGCTTCAGACAAGTGTTATTTTTGTAAAGGATGGAACTAAGTCATGGTCCCCAAAGTAAGTTGGTGCTGTGGTGAAGGCGCTTGGTGGGAAATGGCAGCCTTTGTATGTGTATATATGAAGGAAAGGGTTGTCAGGCATTGGAACAGGCTGCCCAGGGAAGTGGTGGAGTCACCATCCCTGCAGGTGTTTAAAAGGCACATAGATGAGGTTCCTGGGGACATGGTTTAGTGCCAGAGTTAGGTTATGGTTGGACTCGGTGATCCTGAGGGTCTTTTCCAACCAGAATGACTCTGTGATTCTAAGTGGATATGTATTTAAAGACACCATAATACTGTGCTTTTTGCAATTGCTCTGTGGGGACGAAAGTTTACAATCATGTCCTTTTGTCTTGCATAAAAGCTTTCAATACAAGTAATGAGAAAAGCCTTATGAAGCGAACTAATTACAGATCATCGGTGAAATACCAAACTACTGCAGGGCCAGTAGGTTTTTCCTAACGTTTTTCTTTTTTAGTGTGGTTTCAGCCCATATGAAAAAGTGTAATCTTTCCTGAGCACTAATTGGACATTGCCAACTAATGATGCTTCTTTTGCTGTCATCCCAAATAGGCTGTAGGATTCTTTTGAGTGTTTTTAGGGCTGACCTGTGGGATCTAGTCTGAATTACGCTGAACGTAGTAGTTTTTAATTTCAAAGTACCTTGAGGCAGTATTTGGACCTTGACATTCTGAAATGATGTTACCTGTTGCCAGGTGGCTGAAAATGGCAAGAAAATTATTTGGAAAGCCTTTTTTTCCTTTGCGTTAGCTCATAGATGTATTTGTTACTGAAACGTGTTCGCTTCTGAAGTCACATGCATCTCAGAACCTGTTTTCTAGAATGTATTTATCCTGACAGAACATTAAAATAGACTAAGCTGAGCAATTGTGCTTTTAGCTTTGGTTATATACTATTGCATGAAGCTACCTGAATTTTCAAGACTTCACTATGTTTAGTTTAAAAGAAACTATTTTGGATGTTCTATCTCTTGAAAAGATGAGCTATTACAGCAGAGCAACACTCAAAGTTGCTTTTTTGTATTGTTTATGGGAGGATTTGGGCCTTTTTTTTTTCTGTTGTTACTTTTAACTAGTATCAGCCACCTGCTAGCTTTTTATATTTATTGTGACTTATAAAAGCTATATTTAAAATTGTCACTGTTTATTATTTTTAAAAGGTTGGCATCCCATTTGTCATGATAGTTAAATACTACTAGATTAAAAAATAATAATAATTTTGACTATTTTTTTTCCCAAACATCCTAAGCACTTTTTCTTATGCTTTTGTATTCTGACAAATAGCCAGAAACTTTATATTTGGGTTGAGATTTTTCTAGTTTGGACTCAATCTTGGAACTATAGTAACTTTTACTGGCAAGCATACAGTTCCTATTAGTCCCAAATGATTACTTTAGTCTGGCATACAATTCCCCTAATTGAGTGTAATGGTCCCTGATGGCAACAACTCTATCTCAGTTGTGGTTATAACTTCTTTTTCTTTCTTTTAATAAAATGGAATTATATTTGTAAATTCTTGGAAGAAGCTGACCATCACTTTTATTAACTAGGTTGCGAAGAAAAGCTCTCTACTATCAAGCATGAAAAGGGAGAGACGAGCGCCACTGCAAAATCAGCTACAGGTCTTCATGGCAAATTACTGCTACGGGTTCCTTCAGCTCTTTGCCCTTAAATCCCTGCAGTGATTCCATATAGCCGTGTCTTGACTGCATTTACACTCTTAAGCTAAAGCACTGCTGGGTGCTGGGGTTGCTGTTCTCTGTCCCAGTAAGCAGCTGGAGCGCTGGTGCGAGGGCAGCCCATCCCAAGCAATGCTTTTGCCAGCTGGGTGAGGTGTGTGGTGGGGCGGGCAGGGTGCAGTCTGTGTGCAGTCCGCTGAGCTGGGGGCTGAGGCGGTGAACGAGCGTGGGCATACGGACACTCTGAGCCAGCTGCCCTCAGCCCCTGCTTGTGGGCATGGGGAGTGCATGTTGACATCAAAAACACAGTAGAGACTTGATTCTGGCTTCCAGTGTGGACCCTGGTGAGATGTGCAGCAAAACCAGATTTGACCCCAGGTAACCTTTGACCTAGAGTAGCCTTTCACATGGAGTAACTTCTGTCTTGTGACCTGAATTAACCTTTATCCTAGAGTAACTCCTGACCTTGATGAACATCTGTCCATTGACCTCAAGTAACTTCTGACCTCGAGGAACCTCTGTCACAGAATCACAGAATGGTTGGGGCTGGACCTCTGGAGATCATCTAGTCCAACCCACCTGCTAAAGCAGGTTCACCCAGAGCAGATCGCACAGGAATGTGTCCAGGTGGGTTTTGAATGTCTCCAGAGAAGGAGACTCCACAACCTCTCTGGGCAGCCTATTCCAGTGCTCTGGTACCCTAAAGGTAAAGAAGTTTCTCCTCATGTTTAGATGGACCCTCCTATGCTTCATTCTGTGCCTGTGACTTTGATTAACCTTTGACCTGAAGCAACCTTTGACCTCAAGTAGTCTCTGTCCACTGACCTCCAGTGAAGGATACCTTAAGTATCCTTTGTCCTTTGACATCAAGTAACCTTTGGCCTCAAGTAACTGCTGTCCAATGACAAAGGCCGGACTGGTCTCACCTTAGAAAGTAACCTTTGACCCCGAGTAACCTTTGACCTCCAGTAACTTCTGTACTCTGACCTCAAATAACCTTTCACCCCCAGTAACCTTTACCTTGTGGCACAGCCCGGTCTGGGCTCGCTCTGGAAATCCGCCTGTGAAATTGTTGGGGAGCAGCAGCGTTACATGACCCGGGCGGGAAGAGCTGGGTGCTGTGGTACAAGGAACACGGGGCAAATGGCTGCTGGTGTCACAGCAGAGTGGGAGTTGCCTCTGCCCCACTTCAAGCAGCCCCACCATGGGCGGTGGGTTCCTCTGTGGAGCTAAAGCCCTGGGGACGAGGCAGGGAGCAGGTGGGGGTTGTCACTTGCCACAGGTGGCCCAGGCTTAACTCATACCGATTGGCACTAGAAGGGAGCGGTTGCCTGAAGTAGAAGACGGCCCTGTATTTCAGCTGGTTCAGTGTTTGGGGTTTGCTCTCAGCCTGCTTGCTTTTGGGGGTGTGACAGTGAGACTGTGCATCCTTGCCTTGGTTTGGTTAAAAACAAGACCAGTTTCTTCTTTTAGTGAATTTTCCTTTCAGCTAAGTTCTTCTAAGTAACTGCACTTTTCTGAATTTGGCTGCAGCTGCTGGGAGCAGTGGAACATTAACTGCCACCAGCTGTGGCCCATTGCTGGCCCTCCCATTAGTCAGGGAAAGAACCAGAGTAATCAGAGTGGAAGGAGGAGTGGACAGAACAGGTGACTAAAATTGACCAAGTATTCCATCTCATACACGTCATACAACCTATAAAAGTGGGAGATCACGAGGGTCTCGCTCTCTTCAACCATGGCTGGTATCTGAAGAGGACCCTGCCTGTCATCCCTGCGATCCAAGGCCTCGTTCCAGACCCTGCATCCCCGAATTCAGGTCTGGTTTACTGAGGAGTCCAGCCTAGGACTCCTGGGTGCCTGCCCTGCAGCCACTGGAGCAGCCGGCTCCCGCAGGCAACCCTGCACTATGCCAGGAAATTCAAGAGTGGTTTTGTATAGTTTGTATTATTTTCTCTATTTGTTAGTGGCATTAGTAAAGCATTTTTAACTTTTCCAACTTGAAAGTCTCTCTCTCTTTTCCTCCTATTACCTTCCCTTAGTGTGTGTGTGTGAGAGCTAACAGAGAGCATCTGCCACAGTTTGTCACCCTGCAGCAAATGGTGACAATCATATACTACGGGGAGGAACTGCGGTGTGTGAGCTACCTTACAGCTGAAGAATTATTGATGGTGCTGTCTGTGTGGAGATGTGCATACACAGCTCTTGTTCCCCTGCTTTGTATTTCCCACTAAGGATTTTTTAGTCTCATTGTCACACCTTGTTTGGCCTCTTTAGTTTTGCTGGTTTAAAACAAACTTTTTGGAGTTGTGTATTCATGTAAGACAGGGCCAGCCCATGCTGCTGGCGTTCTCAGAAAATAAATGGCAACGGACGTGGACCAGGACGGTGCTGTGTGCGGAGCCTGCAGCAGAGGGCAGGCCGAAACCGTGTAACTGGGAAATACTCTGCATTTCCAACAGATCTTTCTGGTGCGACTGTCTGCAAAAACAGATTTTTGAGTTCATTTTGCTGGAAGGACAGGCAAATGGCTTTTAATTAAGCGTTTCCAATTTTAAGTGCCGTGTAGATATCATGAAGGCTCCTTGGTTGGTGACCTGGAGCCCGAACTGACCAGCCAAGCACAAGGACAACTACATCAGCTGCCCACGTCCACCATCCTGACCAGCTGCGAACTGGACTTGGAGCACTGTGCTGAGAAGGTGAAGGGATAGGTAAGGCTTCGCAGTCATCCTAAACTGCTTTATTGCTCTGCAAGAGTTATGTAGCTTTTGGGTACTTTCCACCTTTGGTCTGCACACCTGGACGGTGTCTGAATCTACGCAGTGTGATTTAAACTCACCTCCCTTATCTGACCTGATAAGATGGCTGTTTACACAGTGCGGAGTTATCTGATTAGGCTTAAACTGCTGCTGTGATGAAGTGACATTGGAGCAAAGTGGATGGTGGTTGTTACCATGACCCTTTCTGAGACGAGGGATAGAAAAAAGGAGCACATGTTGCTGGCAGGAGAAAAGCACATCGGCTGGAAGAGTTCTGTCATTGTGGGGTGGCTACAACAGTACCAGTGGATGTTGCACCAGATGGATGAAAAATGCTCAGAGAGGGAAGGTGCCAAAGTGTTCAGAGAGAAAGACCCAGGAGAAAGTGGAAGAAAAGCTGAGGGACAGCTGATGGTTGAGGAAACAGGGTGGCTCATCAAATGAGTTTAGGAAGACAAGGGAGCATGAAAGGAGGGGCCTAGGATTTTTGACAGCAGGAAGTCATAACATCCTGGGTGGAGCAAGCAAAGTAGAATTCAAGTTAAAAGAGCTTAAGAATTAATTGAAACAGATGAAAGAGCAATGGTAATAAAGAGAAGGCAAAAAAAGAGAGAGAGCTTTAGCTGTACAGGGAGGGAGAGCTTCAGAAAAGGAATTTAAAGGTGAAAGAAATGAACGTTTTTTTTCCTCCTGGTTGGGTGAGGGCAGAAGGGTAATGGTAAGAAAGAGTTAATCAAGACAGTAATTTCCAGTGAGTCTGGCGGGCTGGGTGGAAGCTCGGGGTTGGTGATGGGCAGAGAGGGTCTTTAAAAGAGAAGAAGGAAGATGCAGCAGATCAGATGCATTTGACCATGTTGGTGAAGGCTGGCTGCAACGGGGAGTTATGGCTTAGAAATGTGAGTGACCACTCTGAGTAGAGGAATCAAGGCAGGTGCTTACATGCCAGTCTGCTGTGCTGGTGACAAAAAAGGGTGATATGAATCCCACAGTCTATGAAGGAAAGGAGAGACAGCAGGTCAAGATGCTGAAGCCCAAGAACTGGTGGTAGATAGGAGTATCTCAAAGCAAATGGAGTTTCCTATTTAAAACAAGAAAGCTGACTTTCTTCTCTGTTTAGACTCTTGCTGACACTATTTATAATTAATTAGTGAAGGAGTAGTCTGTATTATATTATTAAATTTTTCATTAGTCAGTGGTTTCTAGCGAGTGTTAATTCCCATGAACAGGAAAGGAGTATGTGGTCTAGCACAGGAACAGATGTAGATGCAGAAAAAAAATAAATCTGCCTGCTGTGTTGCTGTTTTCCAGTGTTGTCACAGGGCTTCGTTGAAACACTTTTTCTTGTTGCTTTGGAGTAAACAGAACTTTGCAGTGCACTTCCAATCGCCAAACACAAGGAAGGAGTAGCTAGCCAAGGCAGGCTGGCAGTTTTTGTATAATGCACGCTAGGTGGCGTTCTATGGAAAGACATAACATAAACCCAGTTCATCCAACACGTACTGCACTGCTGTTAAATCCCTGCATCTCAATGGCATCATCGGCTTTGCGTGGAAAATTTTGAACAGCATTGTTAAGGGGCGAGATGAACAGATACAAGCTGATAGCAGAAAAAGTTTTTCCATGCTACGAAAAGAGATATTTGTAAAGATTTTAGAGAAACCAAAATGCTACCTCTATGTCCCTTCAAGGCTGTTTTGTGGATTTAGAGATCTTTTTCCCACGTTTGGTTATGTTAAGCATGTGGTATATCACCAGAGGCTTGTCAGTGGGGCTTAACAATGGAGCCACCCCACCTACACCCCTATTTTCTGTGAAATAACACCTCATGCCCGTTGTTTTTAATTAACGGGCAGAAGGGCAGTAGGTTGTGTGAAATACTGAGAGCAATGACCCACATTATCAATTAATAAGTTTGCTAATCTAAAATATTTCTCCATATCTCTAGAGAGGAGGTAATAATGGACACAAGAGTCTTCTTCCTCCATTCCTCCCCTCTGGACAAGGGCCACCACTTTGGATAAGCGCATATGCTGTTGGGCAGCAAAAGCAAAGTGTCCCGAAGGTGACTGTGCTATTGGAGACTTACTGGTTTCTGCCATGATGTAGAGCTGACAATAGGACCTTGAATGTCACACATGCTGTAACAGGCCAGTTATGGCAGAGGAAGAGCGTGTGCCCAGGGTGAGTTTACCTGAGCTGTTTATTTACCTCCTATGGCTCCGTTGTGGTTGCATTTTGTGTGCCCCCTCATCCACCGTGGAGAGGAGCATGAGGAGGTGAGCTGGAAACTCAGGGTAATGGAAAGAGAAACTTGTTGTGCCTTGGTGCACAATTCCCTTGAGCTGCCCTCACTGTCTTTCGGAGTGGTGTGAGGAGATCCATTCCCTGCACAGCTGCAACAATATTCGTATCACACAGCACAGAAAAGGTGCTGGCATTTGGAGTGCACTCAGTACATTTTTACCTGTTACTGAATGTTACTGAAGCACAGGTTATTAAAACTGTCTGTGTGCGTAGCAGGAGGTACAAAGCCCCTGTTGCGAAGAGGATAATCCTGAAATACTGCTCAACAGTCACACAAGCCACTTTGAAAATGACCATAGGTGTAGATAGAGTTTTCCTCTTCTAGAGCGTTGATTAGTACAGGTCACAGTGTTTTTTTGCAGCTCACCTTAAGCATGGATAATTTCTTAGAGCATATTCAAGATGAGGCTGTCACAAATATCCTACATGATAAACTAGCTCCTAAAGCTTTTGAATAAATGCAAACGCTCCAGCTAGCAGGTGTCTTATTCAACCAGATCCTTCTGCCTCCATATGTGCCCTGAGCGGTACCTGTTGCGGAACCGTTGCTTTGCATACTGTACATTAACTCTGTGTGTGGGGAAGACAAAGTACAAACAGAAATTTGTAATCGGAACGACCTTGAATTCTGATGAAGAGCCACAGAGTGAGAGCAAAATCGGGCTCTGTGGGAAAGCATCTGTTGTGTGTCTCTGCTGACAGCCTCTGCCGCAGCGAGCAGAGAAATGGCTGCCCGTTTTTGCGGAGAGGGGATTAGAGATTAGAAAGTGTAGTAAAAGAAGACAAAGGTATGGATTATACGCTTGCATCCTCTTGCAGCCTACTAGGGTGCAGTCTTGCACAACTTCGTTCTTGTAATTGGATTAGCAACAGTGACAGAGGGGCATAAAAACGATGAATACAAAGGTATGCCAAAGGATTTAATCTCTTACTGAAACGAGGAATGTAGTGACGGATTATTAAAGGTTATAAATTAGAGATTCTCTCTAATTTAGAGAGAATTAGACATTCTTTCTAATTAGAGATTCTACCTCATTTAACTTGATGATCCAGCCTGTCCTTTTTCTTGCGTACATGGCTGTGAAAGGCAGCATGGCACCTCATTTTGAAGGAACGAAGATGAGGGCCAAACTTGGTTAACTACTTCATTTTCTTTTTCTTAAGAGAGCAGGTAGCAGGACAAGATGGGTGTTGGTTGTTCTGCTGGAATTCCAAACCTTCAGGCAGGGTGTTTTGCATTCTAATGGTTTCTAAAGAGAAGCTTTGACTTCCAAACCCAAGAACAGATTTCCCATGGATCTGTGCCTTGTGGCAGGCAGCATGTCATGGTGTTTGATGCCCAAGCAAGTATGAGCTTTCCTAACGAAGCACCTTCTGGAGGTGCAGCAGTTACAGGGTGGCCTTCTCCTCTCATGCAGGTTCTCTACTGTCTAATGAGATTTATTTGTCTGGAAAACTTACAAGATGACTTTTCCCTTACCTTGATGCTTTCGCAAAACTAATTGCATCTAATGATCCCCAGAATCTCAACTTTGCTGGCAAATTTGTTTGAAGTTTTTGAAGGCCAGGAGAAGAATGTACATACACATGTGTGCATTCACTCCCTTGCAGGACAACATCATTGTACAAGTGCTGTTTCCATGGAAACAAGGCTAAAAATACTGAATAATGGAAATTAGAGACTTGTCTAACAAGGCTTTTCTATCCTGGACAAGGTTATTCTCATCTATATGCTCTGCCTGCACGCGTCTTCATGGGTTTCTGAAAGACTGGATTTTATTTTGTTTTGTTGGTACTCTTTTCCTCTGATATGCAAAGAAGGACCCTCAGCAATAGCTCCTGTTGTTATTCCTTCTGGAGAAAAATGCTGCATTGCATCACTACGTGCTACTCAAGCACCTCAATGAGATCAGAAATTCACCTTAAGGATTCTTTCCCCATGATGGTTTGTCTGTGACCACATCCCACAGAAAGCAGCCCCTGGGACATGGGAAACAGGTAGCCCAGAGCAGGCTGTGCACTGGCGGCTCTTGGTCTTTGAACCAGGGACAAGCACCTGCTTCCCATCAGCGCTAGGAGCATCAAAAAGGAATGTTAGACACTGATTTAACCTGCAGCTCTCCTGGATGGGCATGCAGGGCAGCTGGGCCCATGTTCTAAGGCACAGCAGCAGCAACCGGCTGCGTGTGCCCCCTGCCCTGCCCCAGAGGTGCCCCAACCACACAAAGCCTGGCAGCAGCCTACAAAAGCGCTCCTGCGATTTGCACATAAGCAAGACGCTGCACTTCAGAAAATCTTACATCTTATTTCATAAACACAGGCATCTGCTGCTAATTAAAGTAGCAGCATATAATTATACCCTTTCTTATTAGTAGATATAGAGTCTGACAGTTGCTTAGATACAAAATAAGCAACTACAGATTGTCTCCTGCACTTTAACAAGCACAGGGAGCTGGAACAATAGAATTGTATACTTCTTCTGTATTATCTTCAGTAAATGTGCCTGGGAAAATATGTTTAATCTCATTGGTAGCTTGTAATTTTAGCTGTAAGGTTCTTCAGCTACCTCTCTGCTTTCTTTCATGAAGTCCCAGCCAAAATCTTTCCATGGACAGGGCAATACTTCCTTGGGGAAACCATTAGACCGAAAGCACAACAGTGCAGTTGACAGCCACCATTTTGCTGAGACCCCATTTTCCAGCTTTTTATTTCCAATGAAAGTTTCTTCTTCTTGATTAAAAGAATCCAGGAGCTAGTGCAGTTATCACTGCAGATACTGGCAGATAAATAGGAACATGAAGTGTGCACACACCATAGCTAATATCTTTAAAAGGCAGATGTTTAAAAATGTGCTTGCCTTATTTTTTATGGATTAAGTTCACAGCCAAAGCACTCTGGATGTGACAAGATGGATCTACAGCTTTCCTAACAAAGTCCCTCATGATATTATATTGAGAAATCACTTTTCTTGCACAACAGAATATGTCATCTGTATCCTGAGAGGCACATTCGAGTGTGTGACCTTTTCTTGAATTCTGCTAATAACCCCCAACTTTCTTTGCTCACAAATACAAGACTCTGTTGATACACCTACAGTCTCACTGCTCTTGTTATTAAACTGTAGGGAATGTAATCAGAGAAGTTAATGCCACAATAATCCTTCTGATCCATGCAGTTATCTCTGAAGAAATCAGAAACAATGCTGCCTGTAAAAGAAATGATGGATGTTCTGGTTAATTCTGCACCAGCAAACTTTGGAGGAATACTCTGAGCTAACCTTCAAGATGCTGAAACACTTGAAGCCGCAGTGAGATTTCAAATGCCTTTGTTATCAACTATCAAAAATGTCCAATATTTCTTGATGGAAGCGCTTAGCTTATTCATTTAAAAGAAAAAAAGTTCATTTAGGAGAAGGTCTTTCTTTCCTTTTTCTTTCTTCTCCAGCACTGATGTAAGAGACCTAAACAAGGGCCAAGGCTCTTAGGGATGCTGGTGGGGCTTGGGCAGCAGGGGCTGCCTGGGGAATGCTGCAGCCAGCCTGGCTCCTCTGGGACTGAAACTGCAGATTTTCCTCTGTGGCCAGTGTGGAGAATTAGGTGTTGAGAAAAACCTGAAGTGTCTCCTTCACTTAGTTAGGGCAACTTTACCAGAATTTAGGGCACCGTTTCATGGAAAGCTGAAGGCAGAGTTAATAGGCAGACAAGCAGCTGAAACATCTTCCTCAGCAGAGCAGGTTCGGGGAGTGCTCGGTGTGCTGCTGAATTACCTGTCAGATCGCCAGTACAGCAGCTCGCTTGCACAAGGAGATAATAGGATTTCTTTTCATTTACATTCATATTTTCTAAGCTCTTTAAGCTCTGCTAACTGTGGCTGTTTACCACTGGGGGTCAGAGATGAAACTACCCTTCTGAACAAGAATCTTAATTTCTGATTTTCTTCATCCTTCTCAAATGCATGATAAAAGTTGCCATCTGTGCTAACTAGTACTAAATATTTTAGCCAGCAGGGTGTCAGACAGGAGATTAGGTTCAAGACGGAGGTGATTGTGTGGTTTGTTGGTTGTAGGTCACAAGCAACGTGTCTCCCAGGAAGACCGTCCTGGTACGCATGAGTCGAGGAAACAGGTTGCTGGCAGAGAGTGGAGAATGCTGATTTGCTGTCCACTGCCTGTGTGGTCTGGTGGGGCTGACAGGCTGGCAAAGGTTTGGCATTTGAAGTTGGGCTGTGCAGTATACTTGGAAATAACTGTCAAATGCTTGTCGCTGTCCCAGATTAAAAACAAAACAAAAAAAAGGGGGGGAGGAGAAAGAGGGGGGATAAAGAGGGGGGAAAAAAAGGAAAAAGAAAGGAAAATAACAAAAAAGAAAGGAGAAGAAGAAAGGAAAAGGGGAAATAATACACGGAGAAGAGATTTCTGAGCCTGGCGCAGTCATTGGGTGTAAACAGTGTGGAAGTACCCTGTGATGGCTAAGTGCTGGTGGGTTTGAAGCACCTCTTCCTCTCTCAAGATGGCTTTTTAGTGTCAGTGAGTTGTTACTGTTCCCTCTCCTCTGAGGCAGCACCAGTTTTAGATTCCGCCTTATCGTCTTGGCAAATGTGCCTTTCAGCAGCTGGCATGAATCAGTCTACTTGACACTTTCCAAGGGGGGCACACCAATAGCACAGGCGTTCCTGAAATGCAGATAAAAATGCTTTTTGGTTGAAAGTTTTAATGCTACAGACAGCATCAGGATACCAGTAGGTATCCTTTTACTCTTGCTGTGTTGGTCCCTGGAGTTTGAATCCCCATCTCCTTCCAGTCTGCAGGTAGGCGAGTTGGTTTGCTCTGCACACTGTGTCTCCCTTCAGTCCAATGTGAACTAATGTAAAGGAGAACACATAAATCAAAAGACACCACAACACAGAGATGTGGAGAAAACATTACAAGAAGGTAAAGTGCTGCAGTGAAGAACTCTTAACATCTTTTCCCATTTCTATTTTTGGCTACTGGGCTATTTCCCTTTGCTTCCCAGTGTGAAATAAATGTTACCATCCCAGTAACATTAATTTGTCAGACCCAGCTCTCTCTGAAAGACTCCTGACAAGAGGGCTGCACTGTGGGCTCCTGTGCTCTCTACCTCCCCACCAGATTTTTCAAATATTTTCATGTGGGTTCAGAAGATTCTTTCTTCTGCTGTTTTCTTTTTCTCAGCACAAGCTTCATGGTCCCCAGAGGTAGATTCAGAGTTTAAAAGTAAGTGAAATGCACCGTCACTGAGTGTGCTTCAGGCTCTTCCACATGAAACGCAGGAGGATAACAACCCCTTCACCTCCTTCCGAACATATGTGCCTACTTCACATCAGACAAAGTCATACAGAAATCAGTAAAATCCTCAGTATAGTCAGCTGAGTTGGCTGCTTGCCCTTTTGATCTATGGACAGTAGGCAGTTGTGTGACATGTTGTTTAGCAACTTTCTGATGAAGTTGTTTGTAAATTCTGCCACCTCCAGAGCACCATGGATCCTTTTCAGGAAACCAAATTTCAAAACAAGGTAATACAAGAGGTTGCCCACCACAGTCTTCCTTGACAATTTGGCTTCAGGCAACATGTGTAAGTGCATTGGTGTACTGTGCCAAAAATGTATTTTTATATATATTTTTTCTTCATATGAAGCATCTTCTAATCCAAGCTCAGGTGGGGAAGTTACCTAGTAGCACTACAGATGATTTGTGGGAGTTTGCTTTGTGCTTGGATGCAGGTACAGGCTCTACTGACAAAACATGTGAGGCTCACATATTGTAAGAAAACCAGCCTCCAATGAGCTTACATACTCTTTTCCTTGATATCCCATTTTTTTCATAGACATCTTGTTACACCTCGTTTTCTATACTTTTTAAATCCCTCACCTTTCTTATATGTTTTTAGTAGGTTTTTAAAAATATAGGTTTTTTTCTTTTTGTAAGATTCTCCTCTGCCAACAACTCTTTCCAGACAACACCTTGGGCAACTCACAAAATAGACCTCTGATGGGGTGTGCATGTCCTGTCCAGTGGTTCAGTGTCCCTTTGCCAGTTGCCCTGTCAAGGGTCTTGCTACTTCAGCAGCACAAGTGCAGCAGTTGAGATCTCATCTCTCTTAGAAAGGGCTTCACCACAAAAGAGGAGGTGTTTCCCAGCTGTCTGTAGCTGTTGGGCTGCAGGAGGAGGCTCGCCACGGCAGCAGGCACTGTCTATGGACCAGCTGGGGTGGAAATGTTGTTTCCAAGTCTCAAGTCACAGAATCACAGAATGGTTTGGGTTGGAAGGGTCCTCTGGAGATCATCTAGTTCAACCCACCTGCTAAAGTAGGTTCACCCAGAGCAGATTGTGCAGCAGCATGTCCAGGCTGGTCTTGAATGTCTCCAGACAAGAAGACTCCACAACCTCCCTGGGAGGCCTGTTCCAGTGCTCTGGCACCCTCAAAGTAAAGAAGTTTTTCCTCATGCTCAGATGGAACCTCTTGTGCTTCATTCAGTGCCCATTGCCCCTCAGTCCTATCGTTGTGCACCACTAGAAGTAGTCTGGTCCCGTCCTCTTGACACCCACCCTTGATATATTTATAAACATTGATGAGATCTGCTCTCAGCCTTCTCTTCTCCAGGTTGAACAGACCCCAGTCTCTCCTCATATAAGAAAGGTGCTCTAGGCCCCTAATCATCTTCGTAGTTCACCGCTGGACTCTTTCTAGTAATACCTTGTCTTTCTTAAACTGGGGAGCCCAGAACTGGATGCAGTACTCCAGATGTGGCCTGCTCCATGGGCTTTCAGTGCAAGCGGGTCTCTGCATGTGGCTGAGGAGGTAGGGACCAAGTGAGTGAGACTGTAGAGGGAGGGATATGGGTTTGCTAAACCAGAATGGGATAGGAGGGCAGAAAACAGCCTTTTTGCCCCATCTGGGGAACATGCATAGGCTGGTGTAGGACTGGTACCACTTTGTCCCACAGTCACCGTGGAGGGATCACTGCAGGGTGGCCTGAGCAGCTTCGATCTGAGAGCTCTCAAGCAGATATCTCTCATTATAAACAAGTTACAAGTTACTACAGATCCAGCAGTGATTTCCTAATGCAACACATGGTCTGGGAAAGGAGTTGTCTGAAAGATGATCCTCCAGCTAGAGTGGGTGTAAACCACTGAAGTGCCAAAATGGCATCTTATATTCCCCCCCCTGGACTGAAGCAATATTTAATTTGTGGTCTTGCAAATACACAGAGCTCATCAAAGCTGTAAATGCAATCAGCCTCTGTAAACTGACTAGCAAGAGAGATGGAAAACTGGGGACCCAGGACCTGCTTGGAAGCTTCAGTGTGTTACCTTGTTAAACTGCAGGTATCACTAGTGAAAGGGAGAGCCTGGAGCAGGGTCCCCTTTGCAGACAGCTTTTTTCAGACTATTCCATGTCCATCTGTTGCAGCTAAGGGGTGTCTCAAAGGTACAGCTAAATGGAATACCTTGCTGTATCTTGATGCATCTCAATCAGTAGTATCTTTGCTAGAAGGTGTCATGGAGAAAGCTGAAAATATTCTTTGGCAGGCAATTGGATTTCAAGTACAGATCAAGTTTGTTTTTAGTCACATAATGCTTTTCTTTTGTCACTTCCAAGATGTTACTCAAGAATTTGCCTCATTGCTTTGCCAGAAAAAAATAAGTAGTTTTGTTTTTCTTTGAAGCTTGTTGGCTGTTCAGCATGAACATCAGCAATCCTGACAAATCTAGGATGCTTTTGCTTCAGTGAACTAAAAGATACCCAGATAAATGCTGTTGCACTGAAAACTCTTTTGGTGTCTGCAGTCCAGGCAAAATGAGCAAACATCAGTACTGTCCCAATGGGGTCACGTTGTTTCCTCAAAAAAAAAGCTTCATTATTATTATTTTTTTAATAAACTGTGGGTTTCTACAATTTGTTAGTCATGGTGTTATTGAAAAAGAACCTCCAGTTTTCCTGTTAGTCAGTGCTCTTCCCCTGCTGTGAACAGCAATGCTCAATCAAACATCCTGACACCATTATAATGAGCTGTACCTAATACCTTAATTAAAACATCTGTGTGTAGGCCACACAGGAAGTGAGAACCAATAGAGAATATTTTTCTGGCTGTATCAGTGTGTTCAAAACTCTGTAGTTTGTGTTAGTCCAGCTAAATAGTCTCTGTTCTTACCTCTCCCTGTTGGCTTGCTTCTTTTTCCAAATCTGCTTTGGGCACCCAGCCCCAGCCCCAAGTCACCAACTCTTGCAGCAGTTCTGCTGCTCAGGGCTGTGCTGCCTGTGGTGAAGACATCCAACGACCAGCAAAGACTGTGGTGACACTTGGTTTCTCTGCAAGCACATCCCATGTGCCATGTTGTTCTGTTGTCTAACCCCATTGAGGAGACATTTTGATTCCCATGTCACACACTTCTGACTTAGACCATATTTAAGACCTTTCAGCTTGACTTCGTGTTTCTCCAATGGACAGAATATTTTTCTCGCAGTCTCTGTCTCCGAGCGGCGGAGGAACAAGCTGAGACTACTCAATGTGAGTGATAGAGCATAGTTCACTTTATTAGTTCAAACAGCGCATACTTATAGAGTATACAATAATTATGCCTACTTGTCACTCACTAATTGGCTTAAGCTCTAACGGTCACATTTGCATGGTCCTCCGACTTGCGGTTCACTAGCTGTGCATGTTTCCTTAGTTATTTAGGAAACTCTGCCAAGGTCGCAGTGTCCTTGCCAATTCTGCTGATACAGTCAGTAGTCTCCACTGCGGCCTAGTCTTGCTACTTACGCTAGGCTTTCAGAACAGGCTCTGCTCGTACAACTGCTCTGTAGACCCAAGTCCTTTGTCCTTAAGCCATTCCCCAACACCTGTCCATCCCTCAAAGGAACTACCATGCAGGAGGGCATCACTCAGCATGCAGTACCTTGTTCATAAATTTTCCCAGCCACTCTTCTAGATGCAGCCCACAAGGGCATTTGTGAACTGAAACGGGATTTCAGCCTATGTGACGCAGTACCTGTGGAGTTGACTGAGCTTGTGGAAAGCTGACAAGAGATGATTTCATTCAACTGTGAAGCCTTGAACCGTGAAGTTTGCAGCATTACTCATCCTTTCAAAACACTGTCATTAATTTGATGGATTAATCAGGGTTATTTAGCAGGGATGTTTACCTGGCAAGACAATTCTCTAGCTTTTGTGCTTCTTGTGTATAAAACTCAAGGCCAATGAGCAGCTGCATCTGGCTGAAACAATACTGTTAAACTTCAGTACCTAGAGGTATGTGAGTTTTATGTTTCACATGTGATTTTTTTTCCCTCCTTTGAAGATGCTGCTGTACTTTGCTGAGGTATACACTTCATTGTGACCTGCATCATTGCATCTGATGACATTCACAGAGCCTTTTGTTCCAGCAGCATTGAGGAGATATGTGTTTTCTATCTCTGGTATATATTTGTTATTAACAGTCCAGTGCATGTCAGCATTATCGTTTAAAGGATATTTGTGCGTCAAGCCCTCTGACGCAAGTTTTATTGACAGCTTTGAAATCAAATTTTCTACCCTTCCTCAGTAAGTCTTCAAGCTTCCTATAGCCTGTCTTAGGAGATGGTCCGCTGCCAGGCACAGGACCATGCACAACGTGTGTGCCAGCATCCAGAGGCTCAAATGTCCTTTGTCCTTGGCAAAGAGCATGCAACCCCTTTGCCTAGTGAAGCCAGGACCCTCGTTTGGGTTGGCTGTTGGATGGCAAAGGCAGAATCCTTATTGCTGCCTGCATGCAACATGCTCAGGTCAGGCTTTGCAGTTTGTGAATCCTCCTGCACCCTTCTGTGTGGCAGCCTGATGTTCAGGTTTCTTCTGCTAGCTTGCTGCTTTCTTTCCTACCTGCCCTGATCAAGGTACCTGGTCTCTGTTTTTTGGCACCTGTCTGGGCAGTTTGTATTAATACTTTGATTTTAGTATTCAGCCTTTGATCTGCTCTCCTTTAGCTATTAATTGTCCTGTCTCATTCATCACTGGGGCTGCTTTTCCCCTGAGAGGAGATGCTCTCTTCCTCTGGCCTGTTTTCCCTCCTATTAGAGCTACAACCTGTTGACGGTGCATGAACTTAGCTCGGCAATGTATTTTTCTCTAACTCGTTGCTTGCAGCAGAGTGCAGCTGCTCAAATGACATCTCATCTGCAAATGGACTCTCTTTTAAATAAAGTTGCGTGGTATCTGAATATGACCATGCTGTAGTCGTGTCAGGATGGAAAGGAGGAATGTGTTTCGCAGGATGGCAAGGTTGTATTTTGGACTGGAGTCAGCCCCTCATGAAGTAAACAACAGTTCTGCCTCAGATCAAATGCTCAGACTAGAAAATGCTGATCTCTCTCTTCTGTGACTCACCTGGGGCTGCAAGTTGAGCTTAATAGCATCTTATTCCTTCAGAAGCTCTCTGCTGCTGGAAGGCTTGGATCACCTTTTTCCCCTAAAGAGCTCCAGCAGATCAGGAAAGAGAAACATGATCAGATTATCATTTCCAGACTAGGCCTCACACCTCTTTCAATAAACCCAAAAGCAAAGCCTTAATCTTTTTCCTAGACATCTCCCTACAAACTGTGTTCTGTTAATTGAAAACCCTTCGCAATTAACATTTTCAGACTACCTTTCTTGGATGATCACTAATTAATGTTTGCTCTATTTTGGCACAGTACTCAGTATAAAATATCTTTTAAATTGTTTTTGTTTAAACCATTGCAATATGGAGAGTTTTACACTATGCAAGTGTTTCCCTTTTTCACTGTTCAGGTAGGTTAATTATATATATTGCTTTTGTTTTTTCCTTTTTCTTTTTCCCTGCAGTTTTGCTGCAATCCATCCTGGAAATACCCTGAACCGCAGATTTCTCCTCTGTGCTAATTCTGTAAATGCCATAAAGTCTTTCTCCTTCCACATGAAGGTTTTTTTAACCTTCTCTTATCCATAAAACAAAGGATTTCTGGCTGCTGCAGAGGAATTCATCCTGCACCCAGCCATTTTTTTTCAACACAGCTACCTCTTGGCTTGATAAATATTCCACTTCTAGATGAGAAACAGTTTTAAAAGTAAAATTTTATTATGATAACTTGAATATTTCCTCGCTTTCTCATAACAAAATAAAACCCCTGTTGTTCTCAAACACATGTAGCTTGTACCGGCCTCACAACTGCTGAGCATTAGCAGCAAGGTGCAATGAAACCTTATTGTTCTGAGTTACATAAGGTCTCCACTTGCACCCTGTTGTATGTCCAACCCCGCTGGGTGTCTGTGACGCTGTAGATGGGAAGCCCCAACCCTCCAGCAGACGGATCTTGCTCCAGAGCTGGGGCAGCTTTTGGGCTTGGAGCTGTGGGTGCTGATACCACAGTGCCTGGGTTGATTTGTCCCAGAGCTGGTACCACTGCACTGATGTGACCCTCCAGGCTTCGGAGGGTGTCAGCCTGGCACCTCCCACTGACAGGGGCCAGCTGGAGTCAGAACCAGTTCGGGAGAGGGGACAGCTGGGTGCTCCCAGAGGAGCAGTAACCTCAAACACAATGCTTTCTGTAGCCAACATTTTGCCTTTGCAGACACCCACTTTTCAATCCCATTCTGCTGCACAGGGTGATTTGCCTTATTGCGAGCAGAGGTGGGTCTGGCTGCTTGGACTGTACTGCTCTTCACTCCTCTGACTCAGGGTAATGCCGACAGCCTCTCCTGAACCTTGTCAGGTCCTCAGCTGCTCCGAAATCTTCACGTAAGAATAAATGTGAAGGTGCTTTTTCATTTATAGTTGTCAAAAATATTGTAATACCATTTTTTGTACAGATGGATGTGAACTTGCCTTGACTATCCAAGCCTTTTCCATTTTCATATAAAATTACTTCAGCACATTTCTGCATAGGGCTGTGCTGAGTACAGCACCCAGGAAAGTTAATAATGGAAAAGCAAAGATGATAAAAGTAAAACTGGAGTTTTAAAATTCATTCATATTAATAATGCAAACTGCTACGTGTGAAAGTTCCCTGCTATGTTTCTACAGTGCTGTTTAAAAGATTTCTCCATAAAGAAGGCTAAAAATCAAATACAACTCATAACTTTTAAAATTTCTTATGAATTTAATGGAGAAACCACTGGTGTCCATTGATTCAATGATTTACCCAAGGATCTTAGGAGCATAGGAAGAAAGATCACATATTTCCTTTTGCCTTTCTGTTGCTTGTGACACCACTATGACACACTGCAACACCCAGGGAGGCTTCTCTGCTGATGGCTCGTGGGTGTCCTGCCAGCTCCAAATGCTCTCCTAGCATGAGGTTTAAAAGAGAAGAACCAACTTGGTACTTCCCATGCTCTGCTTTGATTTTTGAGGTTTATGTGGGAATATTTTCTAAGGCCTGGAAGGCTGGATGTTTTATCTCTTTCTTTCTAAAAGGTGGTTAAGTTTCCCATGGAATTACCTGATGTAAAAATCCTGAAGAGAAATAAAACTCTGAATATTTGGGAACAGTCATGATGTTGGTTGCTCAGATAGGTAGGTAGGAAGGCGGTTGGTGCACAAAGATTTCTCTTCATGAGTTTTCATACTGCTAGCACTGCTCAAAAGCTGCTCTTCTTTTAGTAGTACTTAACAGACTCACAGAGCCTTTGATATGGGACAGCTTGGCATACTGACTTAGAGCAGTTTAGCAGTTCTTAGACACAGCTGGAAATACTTAGTTGGCAAAGTGTATATGGAAGAAAGGAAAACATTTTTTATATCATTGAGATATGTTTAACTGAAAAGAGGTAGAAAATATTTGATAAACAGAATTTGCCACTCCTAAACACCAGAATAGATAGAAGCACCAGGTTAGTCTTGATGGATGAAATTTTAATCCTTCAAGGAAGCAGGTTGGAGGGATTTAGCTGCCACTGGTCAAATTAAGTCAGTTCTCAATTGGCGCTCACAGCAAGTGTAAAACCTTATTCTGCAGCCACCTCCACAATGATAGGCCCATGGCCTGTAGCTCACATGAACAGATCAGGGAAGCGACCATTTTCCTGATATCCAACTCTAAAAAGCAACAAACTTCCACCCTTCTGACTAGAGACCATGGGGAAGCAAACCAAGAGCACCAGGTAGAGGCAATGCCTTCCCTAAAACCTCACCATCCTCTCAGTGCCTTAATGGACCCAACTGGCCTCACCAGTCTTTCCCCACCGCTGACCTCTCCCCAGGATCCCCATTTCAGCTCAGCCTGAGTAGCTGCCTGTCCCTTGGGAGCAGCTGTTTTTGCTGCTGTGGGTTGTGCAGGTATGTGTGTGCAAGCTGTCCCACTGGGTGCTTGGGTCCATTCTCAGGCTAGTCCCAACATAGAGGGCAAAGCCTGACCAGGTATGCTGTAATCTGAGGCTTGTACAGGGATCTGCACTGCTCTGACTCCATGTCTAGTGCTAGACAGCTTGCTCTGTCATACCTAAGTCTGTGTATGTCTGCACAGCGATTGCTGAGCAGGAGATCTAAAAGCCTTTCCCTTTGAAAGCTGTGTGTTGCTCAAGCTGGAACAGCAAGTGTTGTGCTGCTGGCAGCCAAGACTAGCTGAGCTCCTGAGCTCTCTCAAGGAGGTCTCCGTGGATGAAATCTAATGGGGTAAATAAGATCCTCTGAAAAGGGTTCAGAGGACCCTGCAGAAGAGGTGGACATGGGTGCTCTCTTCTACCTACAGAATCACAGAATCAGTTCGGTTGGAAGAGACCCTCAGAATCATTGAGTCCAACCATAATCTGACTCTAGCACTAAACCACGTCCCTAAGAACCTAATCTAAATGCCTTTTAAACACTTCCAGGGATGGTGACTCCACCACTTCCCTGGGCAGTGTCTCCAAGGCTGGCAGCTTACAAATGGTCTGTAAGTTCCCAGTCCCCATTGTACTTCACAGAATCACAGAATGTTAGGGATTGGAAGGAACTTTGAAAGATCATCTAGTCCAATCCCCCTGCTGGAGCAGGAACACCTAGATGAGGTTGCTTTGTAACTAAAGGAGATTGTAATTGCTGCCTTACTTTTACCCGTTGACCAAGTTGTCTTGGCCTTGGAGCTGCTTGTTCTCAGGCAGCCCAGGTGCTGGCCATGGCAGCAGTGCAGGATTCACCACAGCTTGCTGTTTGGTTTTCACAGTGTTAGCAGGATGAGCTGAAGAACTTGAAAGGGGATAGTTTCCTCATGTAGGAGCACTGGTATGTCTGGGAGCCCTTTCCAGCCTTGTATTTGCCACCCTCTTCCGCAGTAGGAAGCCTCAAGGAGCAAAAGTAATCTATTTCCTACTGTTTAGCTGTATTTATTTTCCACTGCCTGCATCTCTGCCTGCAGCACCACTAATGTTCCCAAAGCACCTGAAGTCATTTATTTTCTACCAATGCCTACGGCAGTGGTATTACACCCTAGAATGTTTTGCTTGAAGCTTTCTGGGTTTTACTGGGGGTGCCTTAGGCTTGTGAGAAAACAAACAGACTTAGGAACAGTATGCGTTAAATCCACAGTGAGTGCCTAGACTGCCAAAGTTGGTATATGTTTTCACTTTTAATAAGTGTACTTAGAAATATTACTGAATATCTGGTAGACAAACATACTCTAGATGCTGCAAACTTGCTGTTTGTATGGTCCTCTCAGGAGCCATTTGAACAGCATCAGCTTCCCTTTATAAACACTGCAACGTTTCTTTAAAAACTTAAATTACTTTTGATGGTCTCCATTTAATTAGGAAAATCTTTGCTGTGTTTGTCTTGTTTTACGAGCTTTCCTGGGTCATCCACAGTCCTCTGTGAATAAGGAGGATGCTTTCTTTTTGCTGGGGCTGTTCACGTCTTATTCCTTTGAAACAAGTTGTGCTTTCATAGACCAAGGTTCAGGAATTTGGGAGAGATCAGCTGAGGAAAGGAGGCAGTTGGCTGCTGTTATTTTGAAGAATGGTGAGGTTTGGTGTAATTAAATGGCTACAGTCTTCAAAAGTAACAAGGTTTTCATTCTTTTCTGTGATTATAAATGATTGAGAGTCAAAACATGTCTATTTTCATGACTGGCTGCTTAGGAAGTCCCTGGTTCATGCTTTGAATAACTTGTGTTTTCCCTCCCTTTATGCCCCCAACTTCTGATTATCTTTTGCAGATGTACCTACACTTACTTCACATTTCTATCAGCTGTGTTCCTTTACCCCAGGTGGCATCACTAATATGACCTCTAGATCTTTGCTGGCAGATTTTTTGGCTGCTGGCTCAGTCATATAGTTGAGGCTGGTTAGAAGGACTGTTATTCCCAGTTCATAGCCAGTCTGGCCTCTAATAATGGGCCTGCAACCAGGGAAGATCTGAGGAAGGGGCATGAGAGGGTAAGTCAAGCCTGTTTTTCCTTTATTTCACTTGGTTCTTTTTCCCCCCGTATCTTGCTGGCAAAGTCACCTGCTGCTTGTCTGACAACCGGCTAAGGCTCAAGCTGGAAAAAGCTCCTGAGATATTTAAAACTTCTGTAATTTGAGCTCCCATGTAGCTTCCCTACTTACCACAGGGGAGACAAATCCTCTTACCAGCTGTCAAATAAGCCCAGCGGTGAAGCTGGACAGAAGAAACTGAGCTGTGCATGACCTCCTAGTCTCTGCAGGAGCTCCTGGGACCATGCTTGGTCCTCACCTGCCTCGGAGGTGTTGCCTGGAGCTTCATGGGGACCTCTGGGGTCATCCTGTGTATTCTAGTGCTGAAGAAGTCCACTCTGCTTGGCAAAGTCACCTGAGGTGACAAAAGTGGATTGAGCAATCGATACAGCTTGAAGTTGCAGATGAAAAGGGGAAATTCTCATCAAATAATTCAACTTTTTCTGTAACGCTGCTGCCTCCAGGCTTGCTCTCCTGGTGCCCCTCTGTGGGCCTGTGCTCATAGGGGTCATAGAAAATCCTCTCTGTCTATTGAGGAGGGGGTGGAGGAGGAGGAGAAACTAAAAATAAATTGGTCTTTTTTTTTTTCTTTCTTTTTTCTCTGAAATTGAAAGACATTAAGTTTTCTAGAATATTATGCCAGTCTGATTTTGCTATGGAGCAAGATCAGTGCCAATATATAAATACAGATATTAGGGAAAAAAATTAATGTGAAACAATGTCTTATTTCTGTGCAAGCTGGAATGGCTGCACAATAAATACAAAGCATCAAGTTTGTGTTTAACACACTACAAGAAGTCATAAAAAATAAGATTTTTTTTTTTCTCCTTTCACTGAAGTTACTCAAAAAGCTATGAAATGAAAAATAACAGCTGATTCTTATTATTTTTCCTTGCTCTAGGTTCATAAATATCTTGAGTATTTTTGTTTTAAGCTGTGTTTAACATTCACACAGTCCAATGCAGAAGGTATATCTGAAGACGAGTGCCTCTAAAATGCTTTTCTGGAACGTTTTGGAAGCTTCTGAGCAGTCTCTGCACTGAGGCATAATTGACATTATGGCATCTATTCTTTCTCTCTTAAAAGTCAAAATTGAAACACAAAAAATGACTTCTCCAGTGCGCTCCCCCAGGTCACGGTCCAAATGCTGCTGTTTGTTAGCAGTGTGGGCTTTTAAAAAATGCACCTTGTCAGGAGGAGAGGGAAAGCACTCCATGAACTTTTCAGCTCCTCTGTTGATGCTGCATCTGAACCAGTTGCTCCTCCAGGTCCTACTGAGACCCATGCAGGTACAGCTCATGGTGTTCACGTCCAGGAAAGAGCAGATTTCTCAAAAAAGACGGGTGGCATTGGGAGCTTCCAAAGCTCTGGGTTGCTCACCTCGAGTAAGGTAACTAGCTGCAATGCAACAGGGCACCTGGCAGGAAAACTCACTCAGGCAGCATTTCAAAATTTGCCAAAACTGGGCATTTATCTGCTTTTTAGTCAGCACCCATCAGGATAGCAACTAATTGAAGCCAAAGGGACCACTCATGGTGTAAGTTACTGGGCAATGTGAGTAGCAATAATACTATTTGACCTTTAATTAGTCGCTTATAGTTCATTTTGGAGCTAGAGAGCTCAGGTTTGATCCACTGCTCCTGCATATGGGTTCCTTGTGGATTAATTTGTGGCTCCCACAAAAGGTACGAAGGGCTGGGCTGCTGATGTCTGCAGGTGTTGGCACTGCTCTCCTACCCTTTCCATTCATCACCTGAGAAATCAGGATTTTCCTCCTCCTTTGTTACAAAATACGTGGTCTCTCAGGTGTCTCAAATAAATCTTGCTGATTTCTCTTGGTGCCTGCTAAATTATAGCAGCTTTGTTGCAGGATAACAAGCCTGGCTACCTCCCAGCTGGTTTCTTTGCTGGTTGTCCAGCAGTTGACCTGACCAGGAAAGTGCTATGGCTATCTGTCACAACACAGAGTTTGTTTTTCTTTCTCATTCTTTATGTTGCTGTAAGTGTATTTGATTAGGTTTGAACACCTGAAGTCTGTGGGAATTAAAATTCTTGATTATTGCCCATTAACACCTGTGCAGGGAGACTGGTTCTCATTATCACTGGATGGGACTTTTTTTTCCTTACTGCTGGGTTTGTTTCTTTCAGGAAGGTACCCTGTTTGTTTGTTTTGTTCTCCTGTTGTTGTCTGTGTACTTTAATGGGTAGGCTGACTACTGTGGCAATGTCTGCTGAAAAACATTGGGTGGGCAGACAGGATTAGTAATAAATTTCAGTGCACCTTCAGCACATGTCCCTTGAGGTCTGGGGTCTTTCCTGGGATCCTGTGTTCTGGCTATTGTGATTTGATGTGGATTGCAGCTACAGCATTGTGTCTGCTCATTAGATTTGACATTGCCGTGAATTTAGAGACGTAGTTTACTGTTAATGAACTTTTCTGTTAATCTCTTATGTCCCCCTGCTATGTAAAAGCTCCCCACAAACTTATACTAGAGTCTCTTCTTGGTTTTGTCTCCTTGTTTCCGTTTGTGCTTGGCATGAGCAATTACATATGTTGCAGTGAGTAACATATCATTTGCTGAATCCTGCTGAGAAATGTCTCCTATTCTTCATAGTGTGTGGTGTGTTGTTTGTGTGGCTGTGTTTTTTCCTCTCCCCCTCTCCTTCTGCTCTTCTAAGCTGGCTTCTATAGCATCAGTCCTTGACTGTTCTGGGAAATTAATCCTTTGCCAAAAATGTTTTTCACCTGTACGTCTTGCTGTACTGGTATTGAAAGCTAGTCTCATCTTGACAAGGGAACACAAGTTTTAGTGATGCTCCCTTTAGAAAATGTGACTTATGACTGAGGAATACATCTTGGTACCTTTGGGGCTCTGCATTGCTGCTAATGAAGCACAAATGGGATATAGTTTTGTTTGAGTTTTAAGTGGGCAGAGCTTCAAAGGAAAGCTGCTGCTACACGGACAGTGAAATCCAGAGCTGAGTCTCCTGTGAAAGGCAGTGAACACTTATTGCATGGAGGGAACTGGCAGGGCATTTGGGCACTTCAGGTCAATGTTGAGCTTAAGCACAACAGCAGCAATCAACTTGAGTATGATTTGCTACAAGATCTGCATGTTTGCACCAAAGATCTCCTCAGACAGAGCCTAAAATGGACAAGCAGACCTAAGGCTGGGAGGGAAGTTGCTGAGGAGAGATGGGCAAAACAAAAAGATGTGGATTTTTGCCATTTTTGAAACAGAAGCATCTAGATTGAAATTATATCTAGAAGCCTTACCCTGCAAATGTAGCAGCCCCAACAGCATAGGGTCAGATCCTCATCCAAATCCAATTTGTTCATGAAACTGGTACCTTGGCTTCCTTCAGTTCCCTGCTCCTGCAGTTTAAAGGTGCTGAGGAGTTTCATAAGGATGTGTAGCTAGTGTTATCTCTGTTAAAATGGGGATAAAAATGAACCACAAGCAGTCATATACTTTATCAATTAGCAGATTGGAGCTGGAAAAAGAAGTATTACTACCGGTCCTCAGGAGTTTACTGTTTGCTGTATTGAGCCTGTTCCTCTTGACTGAAATGTATATCTGAATATGCAAGTTTTCATGCTTCTGCTTAATATGGGTGAAGCAGAGAATTTAAAAATCAATCCTTTTGAGGAGAAAATATTTTCAGCCCTTTGCTCTTTCACTCTTCTGCCTTTTCACTCTGTTCTCCAAGCTGTGAAAGCTTTTAATTTCTCTGCATTTGACTGTCACCCCTGAGGATGTGACTTGTCAGCAAAGGGATGGACATAAGTTTGTGTTCTGCAGTTTCTTTGTAGGGACACATCTGTCCTGAGGCAGTTGTGTTTTTTAAGTAGCAGGGAGCTTTAGTGAATAGAAGAAAGGTGTTTTTGACTAGGGATGTTAAAGGGTATCTAATAAGGGCTTCTATTTTGTGAAAAATGCTCCCCTAAATTCCTTCAGTTGTGTGTTAACAGAGCTTTGTCAGCATCCAAAGAATAGAGCTTGGTCTGTGGAGACAGCACAAAAAGATGTGGGCATCCTAGAGGGCTCTTTCCCTGTATTACTCTGAGCTTGGAAGGGCCACTTCTCTGATTTTGAGCAGAGTTCCTGAAAATGAGACAGATCTTATTTACACAACAAATAAAACCGTGGGGTGTACCTGGGTTCTGGCACAGAGCTTCACAAAGAACTCCCAGCAGCAGTTTTCTCCAGGCAGCCATCTATTTTCTTTTTTTTGTCCCTTTGTCCCTTAGGTTGTTTCCATTATCAGGGTGTCAGGATGCCCCAGGGAATTTTGCAACTTGAATTAGCTTGTGCTGACTAACTTACCTGTAGATATCAGCTAGCTGGCTTGCTCTGGGGCACAGGTGTTTGTGATTTACCCCAGGTATTCAACACCACCTGGAACCAAGTCACAAAAGTGTCCTTCTGGACAGATAAAAATCCCTTTTGAGTGCTTAGCCTTGTCTGTGAAAATGCAATAGCTACATTGAGATAGCTGGCAATACAGAGGTATTTATTTATCTTGAAAATTCTTGTATGGTCACTTCTGGCTTTATAGGCTCTGTTGTACCCCAAGGAAAGCACGAAGACTCTTTTCCAAATAAATTAGCTCAACTAATTGCTGAGGAGTGTGGTGTTCCAGGAGGTGTACTATCAGCAAGTTTGCTGATGACACTAAACTGGGAGGAGTGGCTGATACACTGGAAGGCTGTGCTGCCATCCAGCGAGATCTGGACAGGCTGGAGAGTTGGGCGGGGAAAAATTTAATGAAATATAACAAGGAGAAGTGTAGAGTCTTACATCTAGGTAGGAACAACCCCCGGTTCCAGTATAAGTCGGGGAACAACATGTTAGAGAGCAGTGTAAGGGAAAGGGATTTGGGGGTCCTGGTGGACAGCAGGATGACCATGAGCCAGCACTGTGCTCTTGTGGCCAGGAAGGCCAATGGCATCCTGGGCTGTATTAGAATGGGGGTGGTTAGTAGGTTGAGAGAGGTTCTCCTTCCCCTCTACTCTGCCCTGGTGAGACCACATCTGGAATATTGTGTCCAGTTCTGGGCCCCTCAGTTCCAGAAGGACAGGGAACTGCTGGAGAGGGTCCAGTGCAGGGCAACAAAGATGATTAAGGGAGTGGAGCATCTCCCTTATGGGGAAAGGCTCAGGGAGCTGGGTCTCTTTAGCTTGAAGAAGAGGAGACTGAGGGGTGACCTCATTAATGTTTACAGATATATAAAGGGTGAGTGTCATGAAGATGGAGCCAGGCTCTTCTTGGTGACATCCAATGATAGGACAAGGGGTAATGGGTACAAACTGGAACGCAGGAGGTTCCACTTAAATTTGAGAAGAACCTTCTTCTCACTGAGGGTGACAGAGCACTGGAACAGGCTGCCCAGGGAGGTTGTGGAGCCTCCTACTCTGGAGGCATACAAGACCTGCTTGGACACCTTCCTGTGTAACCTCATCTGGGTGTTCCTGCTCCGGCAGGTGGATTGGACTAGATGATCTTTCAAGGTCCCTTCCAATGCCTAACCTTCTGTGATTCTGTGTGATTCTTCAGTGCAAAGAGAGAGGGAGAAAACCAAGATTTCTCCAGGAAGCCTGCACTTGGTATGGTGAGGAAGCACAGTAGGGTCATTGATATAGCCAGAAGTGTTGTTTACGGTCCCTAAGTGAGCACGTATTTCGAAGGCATGGAAGGTCTAGTTCTTCCAGGGTCCTGGTGGTGCTCCCAGGCTTCAGCAGCTGGGACTGGCCTCCCCGGGACCCCCACCCACTGCCACCGTCTCCTGCCAGGGGCCCAGGGGATGTGTCTCAGCTCAGCCTGGGGCCTTGAGTCCCTGCCTGAGCCGTGTTGTAGGTGTGTGTGTCCATCTCATCTCTGCCCCTGTCCCAGGCTGGGCCTGGGCCCTGCTCTGCAGAGAGCGGCTCTCCTGGATGGAGGGACCCATCAGCGCTGGGTCAGAGCTCGTCATGCAGAACTCCCGGCATAGCAGAGCAGAACTTTTCTATTCTATTTGCTTATCATGAACTGAATAACAATGAGACGACTATATCCCTGAAATGCCAGTGGGGGTTTTAGCTCCAAAACCACTTTGAAAGACAAAACACAAAGAAGAAAAGTGGGATCAGGATTTTGTTTCTTTTATTTAGTTTTATTTAGTTGTTTAATTTTGTCTGCTTGCTTGTTTGTTTGTAGGTAGGTTGATGGTTTCAGGTTGGCTGCTTGGTTTAGGCTCTGTTGTTTAGGATGGTCGGTTGAGATCGTATAGGTTGTTTGGTTTTGGTTGGTTTTAGGTTGTAGTTGTTTGTTTGGGATGTGAGAGCAATCTGGCTGTGACCTCTGTCACGCCATTGATGGCCAGGGTTGATTGGACTGATGAGGCTGGCTAGGAAGGTGTCCCCTTCCTCCCTCCCTGCTCCATGTGTGTCCTTCCCAAAGCCAGGTGGTCACTCCAAGAGGATGACCTTCCCGTTGGAGGGGTACCATTCACGGGTCAAGGGTATATGGTAGCTGCGCTCCCCTTCTAGAAGCTGCAAAGAAGCTCAAGGTGCATTTGTAGGAGCACCTGGCTGTGGGGTAGTCAAGCTTTCAAGACTGCAGGCACATCCAAGTGAGGCACTGCATGGGGTAGGGTGTTTGTTGGTTGGGTTTTGGTGATGTAGGTTTTTTGGAGTGCTTCAGCTTGCTTGTTGAAGTGTTGTTGATTTAGCTTGGTTGTTTTAGGTTGGTTTTGGTGGTTCTATTTTGGTTTAGGTAATTTGCTTGAAGTGGTTTTGTTCAGGTTGTTTATGTTGTTTGGTTTCATACTTCTGAGGTTGGTTTAAGTTGGTTAGTCTAGGTCGCTAGTTTAGCTTGGTTGTTTGAGGTGGTTTTGTACTTTATTAGGTGGGTTTTAAATAGTTGGAGATTGTTTAAGGGCTGACTTAGGTTGTTGAAGATGGGTTGGTTTATATTTGTTTAGTTTGTTTGGATTTAGGTTGCTGAAGGTTCGTTGAAGAATGCTGGTTTATGTAGTTTTAGGTAGGATTGTTTAGGTAGGTTGGTTTATTTTGGTTAGTTTAGGTAATTTGTTGTAGATCGTTGAAGGGTTGGTTTACGTTGTTTAAGGTGGTTTGGTTTAGATTTCTTTTGCTTGCTTGGGTTTAGGTTGCTGAAGGTTGGTTGAAGAATGCTGGTTTAGGTTGTTTTAGGTAGGATTGTTTAGGTCATTTGTTTTAGATGGGTTTGTTTTCGGGTGTTTAGGTTGGTTTATTTTGTTTGATTTAGGTAATTTGTTGTAGATTGTTGAAGGTTCTTTTTAGGTGGTTTGTGGCTGATTGTTTGAAGTTTAAGGCAGATTGGTTTGGGTTCTTCAAGGTTTGTTGTTTCCAGTTGTTGTAGGTTGGTTTAGGTGAGTTGTTCTATGCTGGTTTGGGTAGGCTGTTCTAGCTAAGTTTAGGGCCACCTCGTGGAGCAGCAGGCACCCAGCCCAAATGGCCCAAAGAAGCCGTGGCAAGCGGGCCATGCTCAATGCTGCAGAGGAAGGCAAAAAACCCCCAGAGACACTTGGTGTCCCACATGGGGGGAAAAAAAAGCCTTCCTCCCCCCAGCTGCAGGGCACGAGAGGCCATCTTCCTGGTGCTTGAGCAGCAGGCAGGATCTGAGCCAAAAGGGCCCAGAGGAGCTCTGCAAAGTGGTCATGCTCAATGCTGCAGAGGAAGGCAAAAAACCCCCGGGGACCAGGGCCAATCTGCCCCGGGGGAAAAAATTCCTTCCTGACCCCAATGCTGGCGATCGGCTGTTCCCTGAGCATGTGAGCCAGACCTGGCTCCTTGTCCCACAGGCTGCTCACGCCTCCCAGGACCTGCCCAAGCCCTGTCCAGTCCTACCCTGTCCAGTCCTACCCTGTCCTATCCTATCCTCCCTCAACCTGGAGCCATCTCTCGGACTTCCGAGAGTGCCCAAATGCCTCTTGAGCTGATGGAGCTTGGGGTCAAGAATCCTTCCTGTGCCTGTCAGGATACCAGTGAGTGCTCCAAAGCACTGCAACCCCTTGCAACTGCTCCGTATCCTATTTCTTACAGCTCCTGAGCCTGTCTGCGCATGGGATGAAGATGGCGAGTTCTGCAGGGCTCTTCAAGAAGTCATCATGCCCTCGGTCTTGCCACTGCAATCCAGCTGGAAAGGCTTTCCATCCAGCCAGCCATCCATCAATCGCATAGGTTTGGAAGGTGGCCCTGTCAGTCCCTGTGCTGTTCCTTCCCAATGCAGCAAGCGACACGCGCTGCTGCGCTGTCATTTTGTTGAGGTTGTCTACTTGGGGAGAAGTCTTGACTGGTTTTGTGCTGTTGAGCCTATGTTTGCTTGCACTTGATAGCTCTTTTCCTCCTTTGGCCTTCATCCTTGCTATCTTCCTTGAAAGTCATGGCAGCCCTCTCAGGCTTTGTCTTGCTTCTTCTAGCTGTTGTCTTCTGTAGGCCCTCCGTGTTCCTAACCAAGTACGTAGTCTTGATTTGCTTTCATCCTGGATGGATTTTATCTTTCCTGAACCCAAGGAAGGAGCAATGTCCCTAGTGGTCCAGGTGAGTGCTGACCAGGGCTTTGCACAGAGGCTTGCCTTTACTATGGCAGTGCCTTGTCTGACACACCAGAATGCATTTGCCTGTATCACATTTGTGGCTCACCGTCATGCTGTGACCTACTTGTGCCTCCAGAAGCATTTTTCTACTCTGATGTGTTTAACCAGTGCCAGAAACTGATGGTGCTCCACCTGATATTGTGTTCCCTATTTCTAGGCTGTAGATCTTCACGCAGGGTTTTTTGATGTAGGGGATTTCTCTTGTGTCAGAGCTTCAGCTGGTCGGGAGTATGGGGGCTGTAGAACCACTCTGTGAGCTAGAGCTTCTTCTGGTTGATGAATGCTGAAGACCTGGGATTTTGTTTAGTTTGGAGAGATGGAGGCTGAGAGGCGACCTCGTTGCTCTCTACAGCTTCCAAGGAGGGAAAATGGAGAGGGAGCTGCTGATCTCTTCTCCTTGATAACCAAGAGCAGGAGGTGTGGGAACGGCTCAAAGCTGCATCCATCAGGGGAGCTTTGGACTTGAGAAGAGGAAACTTTTCTTTACCAAGAGGGTGGTCAAAGCCCTGGAACAGGGTTCCCGGGGAGGTGGTTGATGCCCCTTGCCTGGTCAGTGTTGAAGAGGCCTTTGGACAATGCCCTTAATACTATGTTGTAACTTCTGTTCAGCCCTGAAGTGGTCAGGCATTTGGAGTAGATGACCATTGTAGGTCCCTTCCAGCTGAAGTCTTCTCTCCTTCTGTTCCTACCTCCTCCTTTCCCTAGCAGTACACGCTGAAGAAATTCCTGCTGTCATTGCTTCCCATCCCTGCACTACCAGAAGGCACCGAATACCCTTAAGCATGTTCCATCTTCAGCACTGGCTCTGTCACCTTGTGGTAAGGAGGCATGTACCAATTCTGGACGTGGACACGGGAGGCTGCTCCCTTTTACAGTGCCCTGGGGAACTGTGACCTCAGCGTTGCCAGGTGCTGGCATTGTGACATGGGAGTGACAGAGCCACACGTGTGCAGCTCTGCCCCTCCCCCCTCTTGACCCCCCCCCGCCCAGCACCCTTGGGAGGAAGCCTTTGGGGTGCTGGCCCCGAATCAGTCCCTGTAGCTACAAGCCAGGGGAGTAATCAACCTAATAGTGTCCCTTTCTTGCAAAAATACAGTGTGGATTTGTTGCCGGTCCAGCCTCACTTCCTGTAGCGCTCCTGCCTGTGACGATCTCCCGTTCAATTACAAGAAGGTGCCTTCTAACTGGCATTTTGTGCAATGACTCGCTGCGTTTTGACCTTCTCTTCCTTAGATACCTCTCGCCTCAGTGGATGTTTTGGCACCGACAGGTTTGGGGACTCAGCGGGTTTTCTCTCTGTGAGTGTTTAACGCTGGGACCTTCCTACCTGTGCCCTAGGACCGTGGCTTCCACAGCAAACTGTTTGCTCGGGTGCAGTTTGCAAATCAACCCTTCCCGTGCAGCTCTTGACAGTATGTGATGGGGAGAAGGTAACAGTGCAATATTTGTCATATATACAGTCCAGTGGTGCGCTTTGTTTCCAGCCATTATAGTGGTGTTTCTGTATGCTCTCTACAGATCATGTTTTGGGGGGCTTGCTTTTGCTGGAAGCAGCTGCTAATGAATGAACAGTTGAAAAACAGTCTGCTATGAACTCACGCATAGAGTTTTCTAATTGAGAAAATGTTCCTGTCTTGCTGTTTTTTCTGCAAATTGCATGTGGCACCTTGAATAAAAAGGTGAAGCTTGATTGCGTTGGCTTTAGTCTGACTTGTGCAGGACTGAGGCTGATGAGAACAGGCCCACGTGTGCGTGTGATCCCAGCCGTCTCTTTGCCGGCAGGTTGATCAGTCCCCCTCATGGCCACGTTTTCACTCTGTGCCTTGACAACTTTTGGTGCTCGAGAGGAGGAAACAGGCAAGAGGTCCCAAAGCTGGGGCTGTTTTCTGAGGTGAGGTGGCTGCGTGTAGGAGAGAGCCCTGGC
The DNA here is from genome assembly GCF_036013475.1 of Columba livia. Taxonomy (NCBI): domain Eukaryota; kingdom Metazoa; phylum Chordata; class Aves; order Columbiformes; family Columbidae; genus Columba; species Columba livia. Next base: position 52,614,117 of record NC_088603.1, on the reverse strand, counting down.
AGAGCTCCCAGCCGGGCTGGACCATTGGAGAACCCAGAGTCCCCAGCAGCTCAGCCGCATCTCCCAGCGCTCAGGGACCTGGCTGCTGTGGGCATGTCTGCTGCCTCCTGGCACATCTCCTTTTCTCCTTTTCCTGCCCTGGTGAGACCACATCTGGAATATTGTGTCCAGTTCTGGGCTCCTCAGTTCCAGAAGGCCAGGGAACTGCTGGCGAGAGTCCAGTGCAGGGCAACGAAGATGATTAAGGGAGTGGAGCATCTCCCTTATGAGGAAAGGCTCTTTAGCTTGGAGGAGACTGAGGGGTGACCTTATTGATGTTTACAGATATAAAAAGGGTGAGTGTCACGAGGGTGGAGCCAGGCTCTTCTCAGTGACATCCAATGATAGGACAAGGGATAATGGGTACAAACTGGAACACAGGAGCTTCCACTTAAATTTGAGAAGAAACAACTTCTCAGTGAGTGTGATAGAACACTGGAACAGGCTGCCCAGGGAGGTTGTGGAGCCTCCTACTCTGGAGGAGTTCAAGATCTGCCTGGACACCTTCCTGTGTAACCTCATCTAGGTGTTCCTGCTCCAGCGGGGGGATTGGACTAGATGATCTTTCGAGGTCCCTTCCAATCCCTAACATTCTGTGGTTCTGTGAGGAGTAGATGTTCTGGTCCTGGAGGATTTACAGTTGGCATGGCCGGTGCAGTTTGAACACTGGTAATTAAGTGAATGGAGAATAGTAATATTAGACCGGAGAACAAACATGAGGTGGCTACATAATACAGTGTCTTTTGTGGTTTTCAAGCCTGAGGAGGAGTGTACCAATAAGAATCTAGAATGTACTGTTGAGATGAGTATGACTGATGTGTAATTGATATAGTAAAACTGTAGTATTGACTCCTAGTCAAAAGTGGGTTTTTTGAGTGGTGGCATCTAGAGCAGTGAAGTGTTTTAAAACGTCCTTCACCCACAGACCGCTCTGCTGACTGATATGTGTGAGAGAGGTTGGGTAAGAGTCCTGTGGAAGGGAAAGCTGCTCAGAGGTACTTTCTCTTGATCTTGCCAAATGGAGTAAGTAATTTTCCTCTTTGAACAGATCAGCCCCAGAAATATTGCCTGTCTCTCTGCTCTTTCAGGGCATCCTAGAAAGATATTTTATGATGTTTACAAATGAGTTCAGGAAATGCATATAATACTTTCCAACTTCTACTTCCATTGAGGGAACTTCTGAGATTTTTTTTTTTCTATTGTAAGTGTGTGTAGGAATCTAACTTCATAAGCCTATGAACTTGAAGAAAATGAACACATTTCTTCCAGTTTCCTATGGCTTTAATCTCAATAGGCTTTGATAATATAAACACAGGGAAAGGACAGCTTCTTGTGATGGACAGTTTAATCTTGCCTACCTGCTGTGAAATACACTGGTTGGTCCAGAGACCTGCAAAGTATAAATCGACTTTTTAATACTGATAAACAGTAAGGGAGGGGGGAATCTTCAGGAAATATTACGTCTTAATTGTAGTTCTCTGCTGGGATCAACAAATCTGGTTCATCCTTGAACTTCTGCTGTTTACTAAGTCTCTCAGCCCCACAGTAATTATTTCCTTAACCCTTAGTAGGTTGGTGACATAATCCGTGGCACAGCAATAACTGTTTAACAGCTTGATGATGGGACTTCTTTATCTGTGCTTATTACATGACCGAAACAATCAACCAGCTGAGTTTGTCTGATTCTTCTGTGACTTTGTAAGCAAACTCATAATCAAATGATATCTTAATATAAAGAGAGGGACGTTAGATAATCCCCCTAGTCCCTTACAAGAGGGTAAACTGCATTCCCTGGTACTTCAGCGTCTTTGACTGCACAGAAAAGGGCCTAATGGGAATAACTGAAAATACGCAACTTGACTTAATCACAGAACTATAGTGCTGGTGCTGCTTCAAGAGTTTGTCATACTCAGCCCTTCGTTGTGCTTTGGGAAGAGACAGAACCCTGTCAAGAACTTCTTCCTCTCACCTCTCTACCATAAGGCAGGGCCGAGGCTTACCAGATTTTCAAGGTGATCTGACATAAGAGTGATTAAAAGTCCTAAAACCTGTCAGCTGATGACCAAGCAAGTTTGAGAAGATCTAACATGGGAAAACAGAAGGAAATTGAGTCTAGGGTAAATATTGGGGCAATGCTTCCCAGCAGAGAGGTCTAACAGGCTGCAGAATACTTTTGGGGAAACTGGCAGAAATGCTGTTATGTATGGTCTCTGTGCGTGTTTAAAAACCCAAAACCTCCATACAGCCCTATAATGGGCTGTACTATACCATTAGGAATGAATAGGCACTACCTTGGCAATGTGCACCAGCCAGACCTCGGCTAACCTGGCTGTGATGGGAGCCACTTGCTGTAGGAGTAGCTTGCTTCTCTATCTGGGCAGCAAATTACATGTTAGCTAATAAATTGCAGTTTAAAAAAGCACCTAAGTCTATTTCACAAAGAGGAGGTTGAAATTCATGAGAACTCAAGAAGTAGTTTGGCAACCTGTCTGTCTTCTGGGCCTTGCTCTGCTCTTCAGGTGTGCTGACTCTGGTCCACCTGTGGTTCCGCTGGTGGCATCTGGGTTCAGCCTGATTTCAGTGTCTTGCACTGAAGTCCTTTTCTAGCAAGTTAAGCCCACTGAGTCCAGAGTGGCAGTCTGCCCTGAGAGAGAGGATCTATTGCATTTGCCTATTAAGCCTTGTTTTAGATTATTTTACGTCTACTCCAAGGTCCTGAAGCACTTAAAAGATCAGGCTTAGTTACCTATCTCATAGGAGCAGGGCAGCATCAGAGGTGTGTGACTGTGCTTAGTGTGGTTGTCCAGCAGGCACTGAGCAACAGCACAGGAGTTCAGCATTTTGAACAGCTAGAAGAGCATAGAGTTTTCCTTCATGTCTTGGTAAAAAGATCCCCTTCAGAGGAACTGGATCTGCTGTCATCACAGCATCACATGGAAAGGGGTTTTGTTGGTATCTTGAACTGCATTCTGTAATACCTGCGTGGGTTACTGATAGCTGCCCAATTAGCTTGCTGCTGTGAGATAGGGAAGGATGACTGACCCCTGTGTTTTAGGTGCAGCCTGTATCTACTTTCTGCAATTGTTCTGTGTGAGGCTGGGAGAGCAGGCATAGCCAGCAGTCCATCCAAAGAGCAAAAAAGGCCTTGTTTGTCTTTACTCAGATGCTTAAGAGGTAAACTTAAATATCTCCTCCAATTTTGTTAGGAGAAATCCCATTTGCATGTTACACCGTTATTAGCAGAGACAATGGGATAAACATTGGTATCCTGCTAATTATGGGCATGTTAATGATATATATTTCTGCAGTCAAATAGCATTGCAAGCCTATTTCCTGTTTTAATTTTGTGCTGTGCTGTTTGAAATGTTAATGAAGCCAGAATTCTCAAAGGTCATCCTCTGAATGCATCAGCTTTTTTTTTTTTCTGTTTTGTTTCAGAACAATTTAAATGAGGTTTTGTTCCTAATGTTGCTAGCAATGTTAACTTTCCTGTTTAATTAATGAAAGTGTGGGGTCATGTCTTTGCCCTGGTCAGTGAGGGTACATGAGAAAAGCTCTGCATTCTTATTTAAACCATTCCTCAGCATTTTCCTTCCATGATGTGTGTTCTGTCTCTCCTCTTTCCCCCAGCAGCCCCTACTTCTTTCTCTTCATAGGTTGTGTGAAAGAATGGTCAAAAAAAACCAATGACAAGAGTAAACAAACAACAAAAACAAACACCCCCCCCAAAAAAAAACAAACACACACACAAAAAGACACAACAGAAAAGTGCAAATTTAGCAGAACTAAGCACTGAAGTTTCAAAAAAGCCATTTATCATCCTCAGAAAGTTTTTCATTCTTCACAAACAACAAAGAAGAAGATTGGTAATAGCTGTTTTCAGCTAATTGACAGAACTATGTTGTGAAAGAGGGAGAATTTCTGCACTGCCTTTGCTAGGACACCTGAAGGTTGTTTTAGACTTTCCATTGCTACTAAATTAAGAGACTGTCCTTTGTCTTTGTTCATCGTTAATCCAGTAGGTGGATTTTTCATTTGTTTTTGGTACTGTTAGATGATAGGGAAGTGACAAATGTAAAGGATATTTCCATCAACTCATTTTGTGTGATAAAGCTCTACAAGTTTGTAATATTAACTTCAGCATTACAAAGTAGTGCCTGAATCAGCTTCTGCTTGGCAATCTTTCTACTGGTTTCACTGGAAAGTAGATGGAGGTTCTTAAGTATTAGGTGCTTTAATTCATAACCCTCCATACAGCTTCCTGTGTCTCTTTAGCACCTTCTGTCCTGGCCCTGGAGCTATTCAGTGGTTGTTAAGCACACAAACACTCTTTGCCTAGTTTGTTTCATTTCAGACATAGTTGATGGTAGAGTTTTCAGCTCTATGAAGCTGGAATCTGATGCCAGTAGCTGCAAGCTGAGAGGAGTGCAAGGCTTGTGAGGTACCCAGGGGATGCCTGAGGAGATTTCTGGGTGCCTGGAGGCCTTTGGTTGTGTTTGTCGAGAGACCCAGCAGCAGCAAGGACTACCAGCTGCTGGAGGAGACCAAGACACTGGGGAAGTGCAGCTTTACCAGCCAGACTGCCTCTCCCCAGGCCCCTGCCACCAGTCAGAATCCATCCACAGGGAGATCAGGCAATGGTGACCACCCAAGAGAAACCTGTGTCCTCTGCATTCCCTGTGGTATTAGCACTGACTGGGACCTATGCAGTTTTCCAGAGAGAGCTCCCAAAGGAACGTGCGGCCTTCCAGGTCTCCAGTTTGCATGGTATGCCAGAGGTTTCTGCTGGTGTCTGAGGGCAGTAGCGAGAATGTCTGTGAGAAGTGCACCTAGATAAAAGAATGGCTCAGCTTGGTGGTTGAACTTCAGGAGGAAATGGACAGGCTGAGGAGCATCCAGGACTCTGAGAAGGAAATTGGTGGAACTCTACCTTCTCCCCAACAGAAATGTCAACTAGGTAGAACACATAGCAAGGGGTATTCTGCACCCTCTCCTCGCCAGGCAGAGGGTAATGACTTGAGGGACAGAGGTTAACGGATACAAGTATCCATTTGGGGCAGTGAGAGAAGCTCCTTGTCAACCTTGCTGTCCCAAGTGCTCTTATACAACAGATAACAGGCTCTGGAATTGGAAGGATGTGATGAGGTAGATGATGTAGCTATACTAGAGGAGTCACTGAGATGAGATCAGCCTATCTCCCACTTCATGTCCACCTCCATGAAGAAAAACTTGTAGGATGTTGCTATAGTTGGCTCCTTTCTGAGGGGAACAGAAGGCCTAATATGCCAACCAGACCCATGTTTTAGGGAAGTTTGCTGCTTCTCTGCAGCTTGGGTTAAAGACATTGCCAGGAAACTTCCTAGCCTGGTATGTCCCTGAGATTATTGTCTGCTATTGCTTTTTCCTGTGGGTACCAATGAAGTTGCAATGAGAAGTCCAAGGGAGATCAAAAGACCCTTCAGGGCCTTGGGGAGATTAGTAAAGGGATCAAGAGTGCAGCTGTTCTTCTGGTTGTAGGGAATGGCATAAAAACCAAACAGGTGGACCTAGCTTATCAACACCTGCCTCCAAGATCGGTGTTGTTGGCAGAATTTGGAGATTTTGATGATGGAATGGCATACGCAACATCAGATCTACTGGGGCCTGATGGGTTTCATCTTTTCAATGGGGGAAAAGTTAGCAGGGCTGTCAGAAAGAACTTGAAACTAGGTTATAAGGGAGAAAGAGCTTAAATCAGGCTTATGGATGGTAAGCCATGGGATGACATGACAGTGTTTGGGGCATGGTATGTTAGTGGGGGCTTTCACTCTGCTCCATGATATACTGACTACATTAGAGAGTGTTTGAAATGTTTATTTGTTGGTCCACACAGTATGAAAAATAAGAGGAGCTAGAAGGTTCAGCTCAGTCCCAGAGCTACAACATCATTGGTACAAGTGAGACTTGAGAATCTGTTGCCAAGGGTAGTGGAGTCCATAAATGCTAGTTAATCTTTTAGGAGTGCAGGAGCAGGCAATTCCAATATGTCAGAAGTCAAGCAAGCAGGACAGAGGGCCAGCTTGGTTGAACTGGATTGTTTTTTGATACATAAGCAGAAAATGAAGGTATACGGACCTCGGAAGAAAGGTCAGGCCATGTAGGAGGATTACAGAGATGTTGTTCACCACTGTAGGGGGAAAACCTGTCTGGCCAAAGCTCAGTTGGAGATGAAGCTTGCCAGTAGTACTGTGGTGGATAACAAAAAAGGCTTTTTAAAGTATGTTAACAGCAAAAGGAACATTAAAGAAAACATTGGTCTGTTACTTGATGAGGTTGGTCACCTCACAAACAGGGATTAAGATAAAGCAGAGACATACCATGTCATCTTTGCCTTGGTCTTTAACACCAGTGAAAGACTCCAGGACACCTAGAGCCCTGGGTTGAAAGACTGCAACTGGGGGAGTGATAAGCTCCCAGCTGACTTTGAACTGACACAGGATTTGCTGCTGTAACTGAACGCACATAAATCTATGGGAAGCAACAGGATTCATTCCGGGGTACTGAAAGTCTCAGACACTGTTATTGCAAGACCTTTCCATTATTTATTGATGGTCTTGGGAATCTGGAGAGGTCCTAGTTGACTGGAAACTAGCAAGTGTTATTTCGGTGTTGAAGAAGGGCAAGAAAGAAGACCTTAGTAATTGTAGGCCTGTCAATTTCATATTGGTGCCTGGTAAAATTATGAAAGAGATTATTCAGGGAGTTAATAAAAACACCACTTGCAAGAAAATGCAGTCATTGGTCAAAGCCACCGCAGGTTCATGGAGGGAGAGTGATGCCTTACTAACTTAATATCCTTTCATATGACAAGGTTATCCTCCTAGCAAATAAAAGGAAGGTGGTGGATATGATTTTTTTTTTTTTTTTTTCCCTATGATTTAGCAAAGCTTTTGATAGCTCTCTCTATCCTTCTGGACAATATGTCTAACATATAGCTAGACAGGTACACAGTATGATGAATTGGCTGAAGAGGTGGGCTCAAAGAATTATAGGAAATTGGGTAACATCTGTCTGGCAGGCAGTCACTAGTGGTGTTCCCCAGGGCTCAATTTTAGGGCCTTTTTCTTTAATGTTCTTATCAGTGACCTGGACATGGGAGTTGAGTGCACAGTAAGTTTGCTGATAGTATTGAGTTAGGAGGAGCTGTTGATTCCCTTGAGGATAGAGAGGCCTTGCAGAGAGGTCTTGGTAGATTAGGGCACTAGGCTATCACCAACTACATGAAATTTAACAAGAACAAATCCTGGATTCTGCACCTGGAACAGAGTAATCCTGGATGTTTGTTTAGACTGGGGGACAAGAGGCTGGAGTGAAGCCCTTCAGAAATGGATTTGGGGGTTTTGGTTGATGACAAGATCAGTATGAATCAAAAAGTGTGCCCTGGCAACCCAAACGACCAAGCCTGTCCTGGAGTGCACCAAGCACAATACAGACTACTGGTTGAAGTGAGTGCTTGTCCCACTATGCTTTGCCTTAGTGCTCCCTCACCTTGAGTCCTGTGTATAGTTTTGGGAAGGACATGTAAATATTAGAATGTGTCCAAAGGCAGGCAACAAAGATGGTGAAAGGACCATAGGATGTGACTCAGGAGGAACAGCTGAGGATACTGGGTTTGTTCAGTTTAGAAAAGAGGAGGCTGAGCCCTGACCTCATTCTTGCCTGCAGCTTCCTTGTGAGGGGCAGCAGAGGAAGGTGCTGATCTCTTCTTTCTGGTGTCTGGTGATGAGAGGGAATGGCTTAAGGCTGCATCAGAGGAAGTTCACATTGGATATGAGGAAAAAATGCCTTACTGAGCGGATGGTCAAGCGCTGGAACAAGTTCTCTGGAGAGTGGTCACATTTCCAAGCTTGTTGGTGTTCAAGAAACATTTGGACAATGCTTTTAGATATATGATTTAACTGTTAGGTTGCCCTGCATGGAGTTGGGAGTTGGACTCAATAATCCCTGTGATCCCTTCCAATTCAGTGTATTCTATGATTCTAAGTTGTAACCTGGCTCCCAGTTTTTAAGTCTCTGATGTGGTAGATGAAAAGGAAATTTGCCAGAGTGGGAAGATGCAGATTTTAGTTTCTACTGGGTTAATAAAAACTGAAATGGGGTGGAAGCGTAGAGGCTTTTAACTAGGTATTTTATCAATTGTATTTTGTGTATCCATAAAGTTATGCAGTAAAGGCAAGCCTGAGACCCTCTGAAGTAATCTTGTTATTTTTCATGATATCGTGATCATACTGCATGTAGAGAGCAAATGTGTGAGTGGAATTTTACTTGCTTCTAATATGAGCAACAGAGTTTACTTGTTTCTTCTTGCATAAAGGTGACTTTGGTCCGCTTCCTACATTTCTCATTTTACCACTGAGATTGTCAGTGTTTTTTTTACCTTCACTGCCTAGGGCTGGAGAGTTCCTCAAATATTATTTTGCAGCATGTGTTTTCACCTACATTTCAAAATTTGCATGTTAGAGCACTTCAAGGGCAGCTTTCCAGACTGCAGGCCCAGCTGTCATTCAGGTACAGAGAACATTTAATCAGACCTCTGAATGGGGTTCACTGTGCACACAACATGCAACCATTGCACAAGCATTGCTGTTTTGTCCCTACATAGAAGATGGAAAATATTTACCCAGTGGTGAACCGCTTTGGAAGCAGACATGAGAGCTGTAGGGGAAGAAGTCTCTGGCATCCGTGGCTCAAGAACACCCACTAGCTTAAAACCAGGACTGTGGCCGCGCAAGCCTCTAATTTAACGCAAGTACAGAGGCTGGGAACCTCTTAAAATAATAGTGCAAAAGAAAGCTTGGTTTTGCTTAAGCCAACTGCAGGCAAGCTCATTCTCTGAGGATGTTATTACTGGAAAAATCAAACAAGAATGCTGTTGGACTCAGGAAAGCTCAGGGGATGGGTTTGTGGGAATGCTTGCCCATGAAGTGTGGCAGTGGAGCTGCCCCAGACCCTTTTCCTAACGCCGCAGGGGCGAAAGGCTCTCTTTGTCCCTGCTTCTTACTGAGGTTTTCAAGCAGCAATTGATGCAAAGGCTGATCTCAACTTAATTTGCAACTGAAAACAGACCTGAAAAACCTACAGGCGGAGATTGTCCTCTACCAAATGTTAAACAAAAATGAGGGCTTGGAAGTATGTGTGTTGTATGCCTTAGACTAAAGTTTCTTATGCCTCTACTCACAAAGTTTAGAGCCTTATCTTCCTCTTCTCAAGAAACAACAAAAGCAAAGAAAAAGACATGGTGAAGCGGTGGGGCAGGGGGAGGGAAGCCTCCAAAGGACTGGACAGTGCTCTCTGCAACACTCCTGTTTTGGGAGGTTAAACAGTTTAGCTATGTGGGTGTTAGCCACACTGTGCCAACTGGAACTATTTTATACCATTATAGATTTAGTCACAAAGTCCAGCCTTGTACCCAAAGCACTAGCACATCCATCAAGATGCATTATGCTCTGTAGGGGTTTTAATGTTATTTTCTTTAAATGAAGACTGTATATTTGGTTCCATATTAGAAATCAGCTTTGAGAGAAGATGGATGTTTTTAGTGGATTTTGGTATTTCTATGATATTTACAAGGCACAGAAAAGTGCAGAAGCAAAACAATGTGACAATAACTTTTCTTGAGTACTCCAAATAGTTAAATGGAAGTGAATTTCTTTGTAGTTTCCTGGCAAAAAAAGAGTTTTGTCTTTTGTGGTGTTTGTTTTTGTTGTTTCTTGAGGTAATTATGGATTTTCATGAACACTTCTTGCTAATCTGGTTTAATGACACTAAACCTAAATCACATTATAGTTATTTTCCAAGGCTGTGTTGGAGACATGCCACATTAACCCAAAAGAACAAAGCATAGAGATTACAACAACAAGAACAACAGTAAAAAAAGAAAAAAGGAAACCATAGGGAAGCAAGATTCTTATAATCTGTGGCTCTACCCCTTCCACAATGAGTGGCATAGCACTAGAGGAATAGGCATGAGTAAACTGATTGGTAAATAGCATTGTCCTTGAATCTTCTGGGAATCTAAGGGACTTTGTAAAGATTTACTCTTAATTTTATCTTCTTTATCATGATATCTAGCTAATTAAGCTAACAAAAACTTATGTTTTGTAGGGTTTCATTATTTTACTATAATGTGCTATTGCTTCTTGTTTACTAAGTCTAACCTTGCTCAGTTTTTCAGTACCAACAGTTATGACTGAGCCTTGGTCACGAGCTCACAAGGCGAAGAAAAAAGTAGGGGATTTGAGGGATGCAGCAAATCACAAGAAACCAATGGTGGAATTTCACACCCCTGGTGATGTGCAAGGCTTTAGCAGATGGGCATGAAAGATGCAGCCTTCAGCAACTCCTGTCCAGCTGGGAAGCTGTTTGCTTCTGGCCTCCACAGACCTGTTGTGTCTTCTGAGGACAGCACATGACAACATAAGAATAAATGCTAGTGTGAGTTGCTCGCTTTCTTCCACAGTCTTTTGCATTTACCTCTCCTCTGTATGTGTAAAAATGTGCGTGTTCCATATTTTATTGAGTCTGGATAAATGGTATCTGTCATTTAATGTATTAGGTGATGGCTCTCTGGGAAAGTATTGCTTTGAAAAATTAGTAAAAATAGAACCAGTTTAAAAAGAAAGGTATATTTTTTATTTTTATTTTTTACTTCTGAAAACCCAGAAGCTAATACAACTACCATGTTTTTCCCCTGGCTGGATAGTAATTTTAGAAAGCCTGTCCTTACAGGCTGTGGTCTGAGTAAAGAGTTGAGGAAGAGACATGATCAAGCTGGAAGTAGCTTAACATTCATACAAAGAGCATACTTTTATGTGTATGCACCTTCTTAGTCCTGGTAAGAAAAGAAAACAACATGCTGACACACCTGTATCTGTTTTGCTCTTTTGTCATGTGCATGTATTACTTAATGCCCTTCTTGTCATCCTTAGTCATGAATTTCTCTGTGCTCAAAGTTTGCTTTTTGGCCTCCATAAAACACCACAAGAACTTAATCCATAATTAGTATGTGAATTATTTGTGGTGTTGTAAAGTACTAACTCACTGTAACTGTTGTCTTTTGGTGCTACACGACTCTCAAAAATGGAGATGTGGTCTAGGATGTCATCAATCTTTTCTTTGTGCTTCAGAAAAGGAATCAATTTTCTTTGATAAAAGACCCATTGGTCTTTGTGATCTATAAATCATTCTTTCAAAAGAAGTCCTTTGAAATATTAGTTCAAGGTATTCTCATGGAATATCACTTTATACCTTTTTCTAGGAATGGAGGATACTCCTTGTGCCTATAAAAAAGGAATAACTGTACTATTTTTCATTGATTTTTTTTTTTTTTTTTTTGTTTTGCATCTTTAGTAGAAGCTCTCTGAAAGCCCATTATTACCATCTCTAATCTTGTGTACTGCATGAAGTTAGAGCTTTTGTGCCAAAGTAACATTTCCGTGATGTCCAGCAGAGTCTGAGATGACTGAATTAAAACCAGGATCCTAGAAAACAGCATTTCTTACAGTGTTGAAAATCCTTAGCTCCTTTAATGAGAAACACTGGCATTTAGAGTGTGTGTTTTTTGTTTGGTGAAGTGTCGTCTTTGTTTGTTTTTATAAAGAGCTGGTTTTCCATCACTGCAAAACTGCTTTAGGGATCCTGCTGAAGTAGCCCTTTTATCAGAGGCCTTTCTTATAAAAACCGTTTGAACATATGTCCTGTGTGAAACACTCGATACTACATGAAGCTGTTTTGGATATACCTGCCTGTACCCAGACTATAATCCAGTGCATGATGACAGTGTGGTCTTTGGTGGAACAGCTGAAAAGGACATTGCCAGCTGTTGGTGTAACTATGCTGCCACACTCCTGTAGCTGGAATAAATGTGCAGACTGGTGGGTCTTTAGGTTTTGGGGTTTATTTCTTTTAAAAGCATTAATGTTTTCAAGTTTTTCCTTACTCTATGAAGAACAGAAACTTTACATTATATAATATGAAAACTGCGGTCATAACTTTAAGGAAAATGCCACATACCATAAAAATGCCTGAAAAAATTGCCAGGGGAGGCAGCGGCTCCCTCCCAGGGTGACTGCCTTTCAGTGATATAAGAAATGAGCAGCCCTTAAATGTGCGGAGTTTATCATTCCTCGGAGGCCTTCAGGAACCTGCTGTACAAACTAAATAATAATAAAAAAATGTAGCTCTTTTACATAAATAATCCTTTATATTTCTAATCTACTGGTTTATTCCTGCAGTGGCATATTGTTTGCAGTGTTTATCTCTATGGATTGTTATTGATCTCTATTGTGCAAAGGAAATGAATTTATCTGCACGAAACTACATTGTTGGAGAGGCACTCTGTGGCTGTATTTACAGTTTCCCTCTGTTTAGCAATTACACTGTATCTTTATTTTTTTTTTTTCCTCCTCAATTTATCTTCTAGTTGGCCAGCCCAGAGCAGCAGGATGTTTTGTGTGGGCTGCGAAACAGATTTAAGAAGTCGGAGGTGCTTTTAATCCAGCCCTAACTTCTTCAGTCTGTAACCTGGTGTGGAAATAATATTATTTGTTTCCCTTTTTACACCTTTCTTGCATGGACACCATCAATCTGTACTTTAAGCATTTCTAAAGAAGTGAGGATGGTCAATGGAAGAGGGGAGAAGGTGGTGGTGGGGGAAGCCTGCTGAAATTGCATCCTTAGTAAAGACAAATACAGTGGTCTTAAAGGGTGGGAAAAGGGCCAAGATCTGAATCTAGCTGGAGGCTGTATAGGAAGAATGGGGTGTTATGGCAAACATGTTCCTCAGCCTATATTCCCTGCTGTGAGGAAAATGCGAGGATTGAAGGCTTATTCAAAGACTGGAGTATTCACTACAAAGTTGTCTCATCTAAGACTCTATAACAAAGACAGAGAAGACTCTTAGTTCTGATCCTAGGAAGAGGGACAAAAGAGAAAAATCACACTTCTGTTTCTGTTCACTCATCATTTACAACATTAGAAACAGGGTGGTTGTTTTAGTTTTCAGTAAGTCAGTTATTTCTTTGCTTTTTACTTGGTTTATATTATGGGTGGTGTCAAGGTAACCGACAACTATCAAAGATTTGTACTGTTCTTATGGGTTTTCTTTTCCTTAAAAAAGGGAAGCGATCTGCTTTTGTGAGACCCAGCATCCTGAGCTGATCCTCCAGAAAATCCGGAGCAACCAGATGCATCTCAGCCCAGCTGCATGGGCTGGCTCAGCAGCTAGATGGTTCCTGGCAGCTGAGGGGAAAAGGAGCCTCCTGGTGATTTGGATTAGGCAAAAAATAACTTTAAATATCTCCTTGACCTACAGTAGGATGTTGGAGAAGGGGTTTGAACTCCAGGGGAGTTCTTAAAAAATTATCTTTACAGTACCTCTTTGCTTTTCCTTATGGATCTCAGATGCCAATTGACTTCTTCCTTCGGGATAAGTCAGCTTTGCAGAATTGCTGTGAAAATCTTCTGGCTTCAGCTTCTTGTTTGACTGCCATAAACAAGGAAATCCATATCCTTCTTGCCGGCAGAACCAACCTGCTTGTTACTGGGTGGATGGGTGAATGAGATTTTGGAAGGCTGCTTTGTGTCTTTGAAGTCTTTTCTGGTTAAATATCATTAATCTTCAGAGTGATTCAGTTCTTAAGGTAATTTGTGGCTTTCTTTTTTTCTTTAAATCCTTTAAAAGCATGATATGGAAAAACTTCTTTGCTTCAAGATTATCCAGTGTAATTAGAGGAGTGTCACTCAACTTAAACTGCTTTATAAACATTTTTTCCTGTGTCTTGTTGAAATTTAAATCCATGATACATGGGAAAAGGTGTAAGTTATTGTTCATTTATACTGTATTTTCCCCATACACTGTGTTCCTAAAACTAGACAGCACTTATTTGTCTTTTAGGACATGATATTGAGTGCAATTAGTCTGTGAGGAATTGCTGTCTCTGTGGGAGGCTCTGAGGTGCTTTCCATTTGTACCAGAGCTACCAAATGGCTTTGCAATGTATGAAATCCTCATGTAAGGACCGTGCAACAAGGTAGTGCAGTGAACGTCAAATATGGATTTACCAGACACCACTGGGTATGCTGCTTCCCTTACGTGTGTCTCTATTGATGAAAAAGGGAAACCACTTGCTAACCCACCTCCATAAAACTCTTGTTCCTTGGACGGGAATGTTATTATATGATTAATGTCTGGTGTTTGTGTCTCCCCATTCCCTCCAGTGTACTGGAGTGTGGACAGTGAAGGGCTATTAATACGGCCAGGGGATGGAGCTTGAGGCACACTGGGGAGACTGAAGGACATGTGCTGGTTTAGCTGTGAGATGACCAAGAGGGAGTTGATCTAGAGATCTATTTGCAAGACTTTCCATTCCCTACAGGAGTTTTCTTAGATCCATTGTGAAAGGACAAGAGCCAATGGCCAGAAGTAGCTGCAATGGAAATTCCTAAGGGATTACAGGAAAATTCTTCATAGAAACAGGACCCAGAGGGTCTGTGGACTCCCAGGACTTTCAAAACTTGTTGGGCTGTGGCTATAAGCAACATGGTCTAACTTTAAAGCTGGTGCTGCTTTGAGCAGGGGTTGGGCCTAGATGACCTGCAGATGTCCCTTCCAACCTGTATTTTCCTATGATTATTATCATTGTGATTTTTTTTAATTATTACTATTATTATTTTTTTTTTCCAAAGACTACCAGAAGTGTTATTTTCAGCTAATACTTTGCTTTTGCTGGAAGAGTTGCTTTGAATCCTCAACCAGGAGGTGAATATGACTTGTTGATCTCAACTCCAGCTTGAGCTGTGACTTTCCAGTCTATGTGGAAGAGATTGGTCTCATTTCTAGTGCTCAGGATGATAAAGGAACAGACTCTTCTCTGCCTCAGCGCTTTATTTGGTTATGGAAAACCTTATTGCTCAGACATGACTTGCATCTTCCTCCTGCAAATATCTCAGTTTGAAGAGCTGTCTGAGAAGTCATGGGATGTTTTTCCCTATTAGCTGCTTATAACTTTAAATTTTAGTCATTTAGGTTAATATAATTTCAAACACTATTCGTTAATGATAATTTGGATTGCTAAATGTGATATTCTCTCGTGCCTTTTGTAACCATTCTTCATCATATGAAGGAATGACCATTCTGTTCAGTAGACTTTAATAGGCGTTTTGCATAGATGTAAATGACTGTAGAAGGTAAAAGAAGATTTGAGCTAGCCCTGTGCTAGCTGGATATCTGTGATAACTCTTTTTTAAGTATTTTGTTTGTTTTGGCTTCCTTATTCTTTAGACTTTTCTGTTACTGTTGAAAGTTCTCTTCCTTTTTATTTTTATTCCTCTACCCATGCAATGATAAAACCTTCTAGTTTCTTATTCAAAGATTTGACTGACTTGTTCACCACTTGAATTTCTGAAATGAGTTTGGTTTGTAGATTGCTAGATCCATAATAATTCTTTACCCACATAGCTCGCATTCTTTGTCAAAAGTTGCAATTTCTTTCAAACTGCTGAATAACTGCAGCAGTGTTTTGCTTGCTTTCTGCTTGTGCTGATTTCCTAGCAGCTTCCACCATTCACTATTTGCCTTTACTGCAGTCTGTTCAGAGTTCAGTTTTCTCACTTCTACAAGCCTTTGGTATACCAGTCGTCCCATACGAAACCTCCAAGAGGCCCAACATTGTCTACCAAATGTCTGTTTCTATGACTCCATGAGTTATCTTTCACCTGACAGTTTCCTGGGGGGGAACTCTTTCCCTGTACCTTCCTGAGGGGGGTGCCTGGCTGGATTGCTCACTTGCCAAAATAATTTAATAGAAAGCTGTTATCTGCAGACGTTTCTCCTGCTGTGTCTGAAGGACAGAGGAAGACAACTGAGCTTTCTTATGAGCCTGTGAAGGCAGTTTAACAGCAGGTAGTCATACAAAAGTCTGTTTCTGAGGACAGGAAGTGTGAGTTTTATAGAAAATACGTCTTCGTATTCCAGTTTAACTCTTTATGGAACAAGAGGGTCAGGCTTTATCTTCATGATGTGGAAACTCTAGTTTTGGTTTGACAAAATGCCTGGAAAATACTGGGAAAGGCTAAATACAGATACTAAATGCCATGTTAAATGTTAAGTGCTTCAAGCTTATGGAAATTTATTTATTTATTTATTTTGTTGGTTTGATTGTTCTAACTCAAAATCTATTTTAACACTCCTAGAAATTAATGAATTTCCATAAACTTCCAGATGTATGGACCATCTTATCGTCTCTCCCTTCAGGACTATGTGCAAGAACATGAAGTTGCCTGTAAGTAGATTCTGAAGTATTGCTGGTTTGGTTCACGTCCTAAGACATGAAGAGATCATGTCCCTAACACTTTCAAATGGTTAGTGTGTGTGCTTACATTGTCCTTTCTCTTATTATTGACTTAAAACCACCATGGCAAGACTTTTCACAGCTCAGCTATGTGCTGATTAAGACTTCGGTCATAGATTATAATTGAAAGTTTCAAGAGCACAAAATCTAATTATTATAGCTGTTCGACTGAGGAAGTGGAGATATTTATAGAGGGCCTGATAGTGAAATAAAGGGTTAAGGAGCAGGATGTCAGTGATCCATTAAACCACTAAGCATGGGCTATGGAAGATTTGGATGGTTCTGTACAAAGAGAACATATGGCTGGGAAAATTCAGAGTGCAGCTAATCACTGGAGCTTGTGAGCATGCTTTTCCTAAGGGGAAAAATAATTAACCAAATAGAAAATGTATCATAGATGATAGTGAATAAGGTAGTGTGCAAAATAGTATGCAGCATACTGATAACATGCATACGATATAGCTCACAGCTTGGGCTCTTTGGATTTAAAGTGTTAGAAGCCATTGTGGGTGGTTTAATCACCAATAAAGTGTGGCTGCTACTTACCAAATATGATAAATCCACTATTGTATTGAATTGTGTGATAGGTTAAAGGCTTCAGGATAAGAAATGGTTTCAAAAGAGCCAGTGGGTGATCAGTTGTATTTTGGAGTGCTGATAGTGATTTGCGGGCCCTAGCAGTCTTCAAAGTGCAGATACCACTATGAATTTAAAACGTATTGCTTTCTACTTTTTTTTCCAGTTGCTTTTTCTGTAGGAGAAATAATTTGAGTACCAGCTCTGTTTACTCTTTGTGTTTGTTTGTATAGCTCTCTTGATTTCTTCATTATTTTGATAGAGGAGAATGTTGTCTTTCAGCTGACTGGGAACTTCTCTACCACATAATTTTGCAGAAATAAAGCTTAGTTCTTGTATCCTTTACAGAGTAGGAAGGAATTTCTGTCATTTAAGTCAGTGGAACTGCTCTGTTGCACAACTGCTTTGTATGCATTGGGAATCAAGTTAAAGGAATTTTTTTCAGCTGCTTGGACCAAACTGGTTCCCTGGTTTTGGACCCGTTTGCTGCTTCATCTTTGTGTATCACCATTCTGCAATCAGGCTTTAGTATTAGAGAAATTTCTGGAGCTTTTGCAGATTGCTTCAAGAAACTCTTCCACAGTCTGAGTAGGTGTTTCTTATACAGTTCAAATTATATTCACAAATAACTTGTCTGTATGTGTATACCCCCACTGGCTCTGTGCCTCAGCATGCACCATAGTGTTACAGATGAATTCATTAAAATGCTTAGGCATCCATTGCTGGCATTTGTTCTGTTTAATTGAAATAATTTCTTCACCTTCTAAACTTGGATTTTATGACACATCAAAACTTTGGAACATTCTCTTTTCAATTATTTATAAGCTTTACAAGTTATTTCTTACTTTCTTGTTTTAGTTGTCCCAGATCATGTTTTTATGCCAGTATGTCTTCATATAATAGCACACCCCTTGTCTTAAGAATGCTGCATAACTTCTAGCTTCCTAGAAAATGCATTTTTTGCGAGCTGTAGGATGAATGTACAAGGCAAACTGCTGTGTTAAAATACATAGACGGTAGCAATGTTCTGCTTTTGAAACAGGAATACTTCCAATTAATACGTGTTTCTTTGTGCTGTAACCTGTCCACTGCTGCAAATAACCTAGCATCTGGGGCTGCCTAGATGAGGATTGCTTTGTAACTTAACTACATAACAATGACAGAGAATGCAGGACACGTTCTATCTTCACTTACGTTTCTTCCAGTTTACTGAAATCATGGAGTTTTTCATGGCTAAACTTGAGCTTGATTACCTTAACTTAGTGATACATAAGCCTGCTCTACCATGATACATCCATTCTGAGAGTTTGTAATTGAGCTGGAACAAAGACGAAAAGGAGGGTAAGGGTTTATTGACAGAACAGCGTGTTCTGTGTTCACAGCCTTCAGTGCAGGCTTGTATTATCAACTGAAATCTTGCTTCCCCAGCATACAGCTGCTCTCAGTCTCTCTTAATCATTTTGTATTCTAACCTCTAACAGCATCTTCAATGTGTTAGTACCAGCAGGGTCACTCTGTGAATGAGTCTGAGGAAACATATATATGTATTTTTTTTTTTTTTTCTTGCATTTGAGGGGGAAGGAAAGAAAGCCACACTTCTGCAGTATAAATAGGTTTTGCCTGAATGCAGCAAACCCAAAGGGTGTTAAGTTTTTAGAATATGGGAGTCTCTTCTCAGATTCCTGTCCCTGCAGACAAGACACCGAGGAAGAGCAGCCCGAGTAAGTTCATCTGCCTACACAAGTCCCCTGTTCCTGAGAGCTGCAAGGGCTCAATTTTTTTTTTTTTTCTCAGGTTGGGAGGCTTTTATTTTCTCTGAATTTTTAAATCTAATCTGTCCAGGCAGCCACTTGGAATGGTGGAGATAGCACTGACGAGATTTGCAAGCCCAAGTCCTCAGAAATGCAAATCTCTGGTTTTGTTCACATTGAAGCGTGCACCTCTCAGACCCCTTCTTGTGGCATGTGTTAGATTTCACTTTCATTGCAAAAGTTCTCTCATTTTCTGGGACTCTGTTCATTCTAAACAGGAGGATTTTTTTTGTTTTGTTATAATTGATGATCAGTGTTGGAACTAATACCTTTGCTGTTGGCTGGGCAGGAGAGCTTCAGAAATAGCACAGGGTTATTGTTAAGTGCAGTGAAAAGCAGCAGTATCTTCTAAAACAAAGAATAGCTTGCAGGAGTTCCTGTGGAGATGTCTGTTTTCTTGATCTTCATGTACATACTCAGTGTTCATAAAAAGTACTTGGTGCTAATCCTCCTGTAGGTTTCTTTGAAATATAATGGTTAACTTTTTTTTTCTTATTCCCTTAAGAGTTTTTAACATGCCTCCTACACTTGTTTCAATGAACAGGGTCTCAGATTTATTAATGCATAATGTGTCCCAGAAATCAGTGTAACTTATTCCCATCCATCAGTCAGCATCACTTTTTCTATTATTTTGCAGAAGAGATTTCTTTCATAGACTCTTGATGATATCTGTCTACCTTTTCTGCAGAAGGGAGAGAACCTATTAGTTTTATTATTCAGGATTGAAAGGTGCATTAGTCAGAGCCAGAAACCTACTTTCCATATGGATATCAAGCTCTGTTCTTCAGAAGCCGCCTTTCACTCACAATTTTTAACTCTTAGAAATGAATTGAATCACCAAGAAAGGACCAACCACACTAGTTAAATCAGTATTTAAGGCCAAGTCTGTGTAGAAAGTGTGGTCTGTAACCACCGAGTGTGCTTTCTAAGTAAATCTAAACCAGAAATGTTATGCCTCAGAGGCACACAGCACAGAAACTTGGTGACAAGGCTAGATTTATCTTGATATGTTGTCAGGCAAGCATCTTCCATCTTGCTGTTTCACGTCTGCCCTTTCCCTAGCAGAACTGCTAGTTGTCTATCCTAAGGTACTGATCTCTGCCGAATACAGAATGTCACAGAATAGTTGTGGCTGGAAGGGGTTTCTGGAGATCATCTAGTCCAACCCACCTGCTCAAGCAGGTTCACCCAGAGCAGATTGCACAGCTATGTGTCTGGGTGGGTCTTGAAAGTCTCCAGACAAGGAGACTCCACAACCTCTCTGGGCAGTCTCTTCTAGGGCTCTGGTGCCCTCAAGGTAAAGAAGTTTCTCCTCATATTGAGATGCAACCTCCTGTGTTTCAGTCTGTGCCCATTGCCCCTCATCCTGTGGTTGTGCACCACTGAAAGGAGTCTGGTCCCATCCTCTTGATACCCATGTTGTTTTGCATTTCTGTTCTGTGCTATTGTTGCAAGTTATGTAGAAGGGTGTAAGGCTTAGTATTTTTTATGCCACTTCAATCATAAAATACTATCCATACCAAAGCAATCTATTGGTCTATGGTCAGAAAGCAGGCAACAACTGGGGCACAAACACAAAACTTTTCCTTGAGGACCTGTTATCTTAGCTGGCATCTGGGAATGTTTTAGAGCCTCCCTCAGCCAAACAAGCCCAAAACTACATCTGGAGCTGAAAAAAAAGCTCAGCTGCAACTAGAAAGACTTGCATCTCCTGTGGAGCAAACCAGGCAATAAACATGGAAAACAAGTTGATCAGCAGTGGATTATACCTAAGCTAGAAATGTTTGAAGCAGAAGCCTGTGATTTTCATTCAAGCAAAGAAAGTGGGAGAAATGAGAAAACCCTGGTGCTTAATCCTGCACTCTGGGCATGAAGATGACTAGAAGTAGTTGCCTTTAAAGTGAGCCTGTTTGGGTTTGCTGATGGAAAAACTGTTTTACCGGACTTCCCCCTGTATGTCCTGGGACAGCTGAGTTTGTCCATATGTCGAAATCAAGCAGCTTCCTGCCATTTAGTAGGAGTTTGCGAAGCCTTACATCAGTTACATTCTTGCATTTCCTGGTGGTAAAATCTGTGTCCACAAACAAGTTTCGCAGTAAAACGGTGCCTACAGCTTCGTGCCTTTTCCCAGAGTGTGTGGTTTAGATTTGGGATGTATAATGAACAGCAGCACTTAAAAGTTAGCTAAGAGGTAGATCTGGTATTGGCACTGCGGAGAACTGGAGCAAGCAGTTCGCAGCCACTCCTCACAACTGAGTCATTGCAGTGCTGGAGCACTAACTGAGCTCTGTACACACTATTGAACAAGCTAGTTAGGATTGACAATGAGTGTCGGCAATTTGGGAGTACAAAGAAGTGTGCATCATCATCTCTGAAATAGGAAAGAAGTAGAAACCTCAAGTCTGGAAAAGATTTAGAGGGAGGTAGCACCCACTTGCTTTAATCAAGATTACAGGAGAGGAGCTGAAGGTGACTTGTAAGGGTTTGCTGCTTTACAAGGTATGAAAAGGGGCTTGAAGCTGGTGTGTGTATAATAGTAATAGTAACTTAAAGACCTGAGAGAAGAGAGTTCACTGATACTTGCTAGTGAGGTACAGGAAGCCACAGCTTTTGGGTGAGCAGAAACCTCCTGACTCCCTGAGGGTAGGTCTTAGTTAATTTTCAATAGGAATCTATAGTAATTGAATGCAGCCCTTTTCTTTCTGCTATGTAGAGGCTGACAGAACATTACAACAAATTTCAGCATTCTTTTTTTCTTTTTTAATAAAATTATGACTAAAGTGAGCAGGTCAGCCTTGTGAGTCTACACTTCAGAGGTGTAGCCTGCAAAGAATAGCATCTCCCTTTTCATAAACTGTATCACTTCTGTTCAGAGGTAGATTCTGACCTTTGTGAAGGCCCGAGAAAGATTTGTTGTGAACTCTGGTACAAATGGTAGGTAAAGAATGGCAGAATTTAATACATATTTAGCATCAGGAAGCCTTTGTTAACTAATGAAACAAAATCAGAGTTGAATAACAACAAATAGGAATGGAGATTTGAATAGCCCAGGTTCTCCTCTGAAAAGGAGAACAATGACGCATGAAGGTTAGGTAATGCGGTTTTTATAGGCACAGCCATTTCTGGATGATGTTGTGAAGACAGATGTCAATACTTGACTTGTTTTCCAGGCTGTGCCTACTCTGGATAATTTCATGTTGACAGGACTCTGGTACTTGCTGGCACTAAGGCTGCTGGGTCGTTTATGCCTGAGGGAGAGTCCCAATCTCAGTATTTGGGCTGTGTGCTCTATGTGCCTTGTAGCTGTCAGCGTTCAGGCCCATGACCTTCTTCTGACGGATGCATCCTGTCCTGTACCCAGGAAAACACACACATGCACACCCACCACTGCGCAGAGTTCATAGAGAGGACACATGAATCACACACAAACTTTGTTATTGAAAACTGTGCTCTCTGCCCTTTGCTTATTTGTTTGTAAATGTTTCTCTACAAGAGTGTGCTCTCTGCATGTTTGTGCCTAGTTTGTAAGTGACAAAATCTAATCTCAGTTTATGCTTGCACTTGTTTACCTCCAGAGGTGATGTTGATATAGATGCTAAGAGTGTTACATCTATAGTGAAAACAAAACAAAAAAGACCTAGATGTGCTTGGATACTTTCTTTTTGTGATTAAAGGTTTTCCTACTGTGTTGTCTTCAAATCAAATTTGCAGTCAGGTAACAGGGCAATAATTGTCCAAGGTAAAGCACAGGAACACTTATTAGGTGATTTCTTTATAAAATCATTTTGGTTGGAAAAAACCTTTAAGATTGAGTCCAGCTGTTAACACTGTGAAGTCCACCTCTAAACCATGTCCCTAAGAACCTTATCTATGTGCCTTTTAAACCCCTTCAGGGATGGTGACTCCACTACTTCCCTGGGCAGCCTGTTCCAGTGCCCGACAATCCTTTCTGTAAAGAAACTTTTCCGAATATCTAATCTAAACTTCCCCTGACACCACTTGAGGCCATTTCTTCTTGTCGTATCACCTCTTACTTGAGAAAAGAGACTGACACCCACCTCACTACAACCTTCCTATCACAGTCATAGCTTTGGATGACAATTTACATGACACTAGTATTAGGTGGCCACCTAGTAAAGGACAGGCAATTGCTATAATTAAAAACCCCGTATCCAAAACAGCCTTTAAATCTTCAGTCATTAGAAAGATGAGTCCTGAATTTTCATGCAATCAATTGCACCAGGACAAAGTAGATAAGAGTATGCTGTGACTAACTCTGCACCTAGTAAACACCAGGTGTAAATGG
Source organism: Columba livia (assembly GCF_036013475.1). Lineage (NCBI taxonomy): Eukaryota > Metazoa > Chordata > Aves > Columbiformes > Columbidae > Columba > Columba livia. Next base: position 52,590,997 of record NC_088603.1, on the reverse strand, counting down.
TCACATAAGAGGCAAAACAGAAGAACTGCAAGCAGAGGTCTGGTTAGTACTTCAGGTTGCCATGAAAACCTGAATATAAAGGTGACAGAGAGGAATTGGAACAGTGTTTACTCTATGACAACAAGATGAGCCATGCTGAAAAAAACCCTTTGTTTTTCCTGATAAATAACTTCAAAGATCAAATATGAATTGAAGGTGTGATTGTTTTCCTTTTGAAAATAGTGATGTATTGAATCTAATTTTACTGCACAATCAAACGTTCAGGTACTGTTGCATTGTCAAATGTGGAGATCCTTGGCATTTTGTGTTTCGGTGGGTATTTATTCCATGTGCATGTTAAAGTCTGTCTTTGAAATACCACAAAAATATTTTCTCTCCTTTCTTTCTCAAGGGAAAGTCAAAGATGTATGTGGCATAGTGACATATTAGCACTCACACAGGACAGTTTTCCTGGGATTAGGATACTAATTAAACTTGAATCTAAAAGATCTTGAAGCCACCCTCTGTGTGAGGCATATAGTATGGTGAAAAACAGGACTGGTGTAAGGAGGTTAGTTTTCTGTGGTGGGCAACACACTGAAATTCCACAAAATGAATTTGGAAAGTGTTTTACAAGGTGCAGTGGGTGATAGGTTGACTTCCATTTCAGTCCCAATGAATACAGAATGACCTGCACTGTCCACTTAAACCTGGGTAGTCCCACAAACTGCTCCCAGACCTTATCTAAAAAAGTTATGGAAACTGGGAAGTGTCTGAGTGTCAGCAAGCTAAGGTCTTTGAATCCAGCCAGATTCACCACTTCCCAGGAAGATGTGCAATACAAAGATATTGTTTCATTAACTGCACAGTCTCCACCATCTTCAGGAATGAGTAGGCTTGTTGTCCATATAACAGTGGATGATGGAAGGAAGAAATTTCAGGAAAGTTTTGGGCTGTTAATTTCTTAAATGCTTGTGATCATGAAATTAAAAATATCAGCTGTATCCCTCTTTTTAGAGTGTGCTATTGACATATGTAGAAATCCTTTCTTGCCCCAGGAAAACCCCTTGTAGTCCCCAGTAGTACTGTACAGGGAATGTCAGTACTGGACTCTGATTGTGAGTTCTAAACGTAGTGGCCAAATTCTTGAAACTTTCATCCTGGCTTAGGACTGTATTTCTCCTCTATGTGTGCACACACCTTTCTCAGCTTGGTTTGTTTCTCAGCTGATAATGACAGTGTTTATTTGTGGAGGTCCAGGTATAGGATAAAGAAAACCACAGAAAGTAAGATTGCAGCACAGCAAAAGTTTTCTTGGGCTGTACAATGCCCACAGCAGGTGTTTCCTGCATCGGATGCATGACATGGGTAGGGGTCTGGAAATCGGAGTTTCTATATTCTGTGTTGGACTATTTTTTATAAGTGACTGACTTGTCTATATTGCAGGAGAGTGATGGGTTGTCTTATTTCCATTTTCTTTTCTCCCCTGTTCACTGAACTTTTCTGATTATGTAGAATTCAGTGTATTATCACTCAGACCTATAAAAAGAAATGCAGCTTTTACAGCTGGAAAAATACAGTTGAGTGTTACTGATATGGGAAGAATGGCATTTGTGCTTTACAACTTCATATTGTCAAACAACTTAATGTTGTCAACTACAGAGCAGCCTTCATTAGTGTAATGCAGACAAATTCTTTAGAGATGAGGAGATTCATGTGGAATCAGGATAAATGTTCTTAATAGACTCTTTTATTTGACCAAGCAGCAGTAATAAACTTGTAGTTGTTGTATGTGTATTTCCAGACAAGTTAATAATTTGCTTTCAAAACCACTCAGAATTACATGTGGCCACTCATAAAGAAAAGGTTTGTTCTGCATAATCTTCAGCAAGTATCTTTTAATCTCTTGTTGAAGAGTGAACTATGATGCTTAATGTGGTTCTTGAAAGGGACACCCTTTCTGTGCTTTGCGAAAAGAAAGTGCTGTAGTTGTAGTTTTTAAGTGGATTAAATTAAACTTGATAATGCTGCTGTGAACAGAAGGAAGTAGAGAGAGACCAGGATCACTGAAGTAATCACTGGAAAGCAGCACAGCTCTTCATGAATGCCCTGGTAATTTTGCTATAATGACATATGGGCAGAATCTAAAGAAAATGGTATAAAGTCCCACTTAACCTCAGACTCCTTAATTCCTAAAGTAAAAAAGGTTTGTGAATCTGCATAGATATTTACAGAGCAAAATATGCCTTGCTGATCTCCTCTACATGGGTCTAATTTTAAACAGCTTCAGCAAAATGCCCAGTCACCTGAGATGGATGTTCCTAGGTACCAGTAAATCCACAAGCCTCTTAACTGATTTTGTTGATACCAGCTTGAATTGTCCTAATAAATTTACAAGATAAGGAGGTCAGAGGGAAATAGAACACACCAGTCCTTAATACTCTGGGCATGCGAATCTATTTGGATTTGTTGAGAAATTTTGAAGGCACCTATTTATCTACTTGCGAGCAGCCTTTTGAATGTTTTATTCTTTAGTTCATGGCATTGTGGCAAACCACACAGAGCATCTGGCTGTTGCCAGGACTTGAAACACCTGAGTTTGTGTGTCTAGGTGATGGACAACTGAGGAGGAGTCTGCTCTGTAGAGGTGCTGTGGCCTTGTTCTTGCACCAGCCCTTTATGTCTGAATAGGCAGGAGCAAGATGTTTTGTTGGTAGAGGTGGGAGCCGCAAAAACTTCAACTAGAACCACCAACATTTAATTAAGAGGGATTTGTTTTGTACTGAAAGATTTCAAGTGTTTGTAAGGATCCTTATACTGTTGTATTAAAGAAACCCATACCTGGGGCCTGCCCTGAACACTAGACTGAAGGTTTCTGTAAGCTAGTAGAGAGTAGGTGTCTATATTTGGAGTTGGATACATTTAGGTGTCTATATGGCATCCAAATTCTCATAATGGAGAGCTATGACTTAATTCACTTGCTTGTACATCCACAAGTGGTCTCTTTTGAAATGACCCAGGATTTCCTACCTGATCTTCAGCTGTTGCTCTGGATCTGCTGTGTGGCTGTCTCTGATACCCCAGAGAACCTCAAAGGCTGGTAGGTGATCTGTGCTTTAGCATCAGATTCAGTAGGAAAGACTCGCAGGAGGCTGAAAGGTGTTGGCATGCTTGTTCTTCCTTGGAAGTTCCACTATGGAAGAGCAGCTCAGTTCACTGGAGCTTGTAGTTATGGAAGATACCTCTGTACCAGTGACACTGAATCCCTGGCTAGGCTAGACACTCTTTGATACTGAGCTGGGTAGCTCTGTGTCCTTCATTGTTTTGACCATCTGTGCTCTCTGGATAGCTGTGTGACATTTTGGTAGATCCCAGCGTGAAGGACACTGCAGTCATTCCCCCTTCTGAACATGATGGCCCGTTTGATTCTTGTGAAGCCGAAGCAGTCTCTTTATACTAGTTTCTGAATGGAAAGGTTTTGCATGCCTCTTACGGCTGTACCTGGGCTTGGGGTCAGACATTGTGCTCTCAAGATTTCTTTCAGGAGCTGTGGCACAGCACTTTGTGTTAACTTTTCCTTCTCTTGGGATTTTTGAGTGTTTGGAAATGTAAGAAGTGCCATTCTCGCTATATAAGCTAGAAACCTGAGACTGGGTGCTCCTCAGTGCATCAGCTACAGACATGTGTGGTTATTAGCTGCAGTTACAGATAAAGATAACTTGCCTTTTTTTTTTTTTTTTTAATTATTAAAAACATCACAAATGAAGAGAAAGTTAATAAAGGAAATACTGTATGCTTGCACGTGGCATGAAGATAGACAATTTGTAACCTGTATTATTAATGTTAAATTAAGAATCCCTACAAGCAAATTGTAATGGCTTGTTATAGATTTCATCTTAGTAGAGGCAAGGTGAACAAAAGATAGCAAAGATCACTTTTTCAGAACAGTAATTATTTTTAATGAAATCTTTGACTTTATTTCTTGATTGTCTTAAAGGATACGTATTAATCTGATTTTCACTTATGCTGTTATCACCAGCAATGCAGTGTGGTTAAACGTAAAGTACCTTCAGAAAATAAAACTTTACTGAAGTCTTATATGGGCCCTTGATGTTGAAGTGTCTTTATTACCAGTTTATAGACACTTAAAATGTCATTGTCTGATAAGGCTAATTGCTCTTGCAGCTTCAGCAATGACAATTACCTGGCCTGCCTTGTATTGAATTAAGACATTGTATACTTTTATCTGGAGTCATATGCTTCTTACATTTTAAATACTCTTAATTATGTTACAGAAATTAAAAAAGTTTTTTAGACAGGCTTTTTAAAGGCTGATGTTACTTTTAAGCATTATCTGGCTTCTGTTTGTTTACTTGCAGAGACATTAGGACAGAGGCCAAAGTGTAAATGATATTGTAACATGCTTGACGCCTGACTAAAATATGGGATTTGTCACACTCAACTATTATCCCTGTTCTCACCGTTCTACCCATCAGCTCCTTTAGCAAAGTTGAAGAGGGTATTTACTGCTCTTAACAGCTTGGGTGCAAAAAAGGGCCTGCAGGGAGTCCTAAACTGATTCATTTATTGTCTCTTTTAAAACAATAATGCAAAGACTATTATGTCTTCATTATGGCTAAGTAAGGGAGGGAAAGAGGTTGGAAGGAAACACTGTGAGGTGATGTAATGAGTTATAGCAGACCGGCATATGGGCATTAACACACTTTATAGGGACACTTGCCTGTGTGCAGTGCTCCCGGGTGTGATGCACAGAGATGGTGTTTGCAGTTGCCCACAGGGCAGCTTGGCATGCAGCTACCCGCTATATACGTGCTTATCAGAGTGCACAAACTGCGATCTGTGGATGTGTAAAAATATGTGCTGATAACATAATTCCTCAGGAGCAAGTGTACTGATCATTTGACTCAAATTGTTTCTTAATTGAAATACAAAACAGCTCCTCTTTAAACTTCAGACTGCTTGGAATAATGTCTGGTAGGGAATATATAAACTGTATCTTCAAGGAATTGTGTCTACTTTTTATCTCACTAACAGATACCATTTGAATTAACAAATAAGGATTCTTCTCACAGCAGCAATATCCAATGAGGTTATCAAATTCTCCTAGATTAAAAAGAACTTGACAATGACATAAATCAGATGTTACTGCTGCACATATAAAAGTTCATTTGTTAGCTAAAGTGGTAGTTCTTTTTTGCATAGCTGAGGAATTCCTTTCTTTCAAGATCTGGTAATAATTTAGCAGTATATTTGACCATGTTTGTATATATAAATTATTTCAGTAATGCCCAAAAATATTTGTTCCTCACCTGGGGCTTTCCATCATTAGAACTTTGTCTTTTTTTGACTGGTGGTATACGACAGGGTAATTCCAAGTCAAAACTGCCTTTGGTAGGTTCATAGGTACGTGTGTTTCACCTATGACTATGTTAAATAAAGCATAGGCCTGAGATGTTAAATTCCAGTCTTAATTAAACCTATACCAGCCCTGAGGTGTCTGGACCTTGAGTTTTTCACTTTTATTACAGAGTAGAGATCAATCTTAAAATCCCAATTTTGATCCTTAATATTTGGGGGTATTCAGCATAAGACTACTTTGTAACCTTGCCTTTGTGGCCTTAAACAGAGTGGTTACACTAGTGGCTATGTTATGTAGCTAAATATAAGCACTCTGTATGAGGATAATACCTGGGCTTAACAGCCTTCTTTGTTCACAGCCTCATCAGGCATAGCATCAGCTCCTGTGTGTCGAAAGCTTTTGCCTAGGGAGTATCTTCCTTACGTTTCTTAGTCAACCCCACAGTAGCTGTGCATTAGCACTCAGTGTATTACATTAACTTTCTAGACTGTTTCACTAATTTAGCAGTGTTTTTCAATGTTTGGTTGGTGGGGGTCAGAAGAATCTTAGTCTTTTTTTGTTTCTAACAGTTCAGAATTTAGTACAGTCTAGAATTATATCATGATCCTGTCATAGTGGGGCATGAAGAAAAAGGCTATACATCTGTGCGAGCATGGCCACCCTGGGACTTAGAGCCCTATACTTAGTGATGTTAATCCATGGAAACAGAGGTCCTTCTGTCCACAATATTTGTGACCTGTAAGAATTCAGTGGACTTTTAACATATTTCAGAATAACAATTAGGCAACACTTATCATTGCTGTGTTTTCCCCTCTAAGTATCCAGCAGGTCAAAAGCACAGGGAAACTGGTTCATTCACAAAGGCAACAGTATCAGTGGAATTCCAGTCTGTGTTCACTTGTTGGTGAAGGGGAGCAGGTGCTTGGGGATGCAGAAATTGCACTTGGAAGGATCTCTGAGAAATATTTGCTGCTTTAGATAGTCTTTTGGACAAGCATATATATATCCACTGTAGAAAAATGTTTTAACTATCTCCATCCCTTTACAACCTCCCTTTAGTAGTATTTGTGTTGAAAGGTACAATCTGGCCTCGCTTTGTTCACACATGCACATTTTATTTTATAGTTTAAAAAGTGTGCTGTGAGTAAAAGCAGTCACAGGATAGGATTAATCTGTCTACAACTGAGTTTCCTTTACAGTCAGTGGAGATCAAATCAGGACACTTAATAGATTCTGGAGTGCAATTCCTGCTATCCTAAAGAAGCACTTAAATGGGTCAGGTAAACCATGCCTGAATGGCTTATTTCTTCCCACTCATTTTTTTAGAGGGATAATAGGTGGCTCAGTTACAGTCAGCCCTGTAGACACTGGAGTTTGGTGATGTGCGTCTCCCCCATCGTGCCAATGGAGAGTGGTTTCCACAGTGGGGTGCCCCAACTTAGGAGACTACAGCTCTGCCCTTCTAAGGGCTGGGCTCTTCTGCAAGCCCTGATGTCACAGTTCATTGGTATGAACATGGACTCCTCAAATGCTTCAGCATGCTGTACTTGTGCTAAAAGTCATATGCTAAAAGTAAAACATTTGAACTTACATAACATATAGGAAGGGAATGGAGGTGCTGCATGAGTTCTTTTTTTTTTTTTTTTTTTTTTTTTTTTTGTCAAATAGGCCCTTTGTTGTAAGCCTAATGCATGTTCATGGTTTTGAGTAGAGACTGGATTATGTGACCTCCAAAGGCCTCTTCCAGTCTAGCTTATTCTGTGATTCTTCAGCCAAAAAGTCTTTTTACTGCATGATTACTTAATGTCAGATATGGAATCAGTCTATCCAGACCACAGAACAGCTTGCAGTCCCAGGTGTGGACTCTATCATATTTTCTGCTGCTGAGGCCAGATGAGAAGGCCTTATTAGCTTTTTCTCCCTGATATGAGGCTGGATCTTTGTAGATACCCAGATAATTGCTTTGCAGTACTAAATTATTTTATTTTCCTCCCTCTAAAAAGAATAAATATATAAATCATAGTGGAAGATGATGTTTTTCAGTCCTTCTAGGAACATTTTAAAAGACTTGGCATGAGTATCCTGGGAGTCTGAGCTAAAGATGGTGAACATATGGGAAAGCCCAGGAGGAAGCATACAGTTTCAGTTTTCAAATGTTGCTCTTGTGTTGTTACACTAATGTAATGAAAGGACATTAAATAAGCTGAAGTTATTAAACCCTAAAGGTTGCTAAGTCCTTTTGGGGATCACATTCAAAATGTAATTAAACCAAGTCCAGATACTTTAATTTCTAGCTGGAGATTTATGTAACATAAGCTGATTCTTTTTCCAGTTCTGAACTTTATTGAAAATGGGCTTGTTAATTTGCTTATTTCTTTTCAGCAGTAACTGAATAGACATTCTTTAGGCCCACTTGGCACTAGTAAAACAGTAAGTACCAATATCAGAGTCATGGTTCTAATCAGATCAAGTATCTGGGAAGAGAGATGCTCATGCACTGTTATTAAAATCTCACTCCCGAAAAACTATGTGAAGTCTGCAAACAGAGATCCTCAAAGGCTCTGGCAGTGTATTGTTCCAGATGGTCTGTTGCTGGTGTAATGCTCTCCATTATGGTGTGAGAGGGAACAACAGACTAAACTGTTAATTCTGCTTATTAGGAATATGGGAATACACTTATTAATATGAGATGGGAACATTTGATATGGAAACAATTTCACTGTAATGTGAACTAAGTGATTTCAGCTCTTTAATTCTAAGAACACTATTCTATTGGAAAAAAAAAATATTACAACTAGTCATCCTGAAATCTCAAAGTTTTGTGGATTTGGCTTAACTCCTAGTGTCAGACTCACTGTTGGAGTGGTCTCTCTTCTACATATATCTGACTAGCTTAGCTGCTCTTCTTTGACAGTTGGGCTCTACAATGTTTTCCTCAGGCATGAAGCTGGTCTAAGGGGTTCAGCTCCTGGTGCTGCCATTTGCAGATCCGTATTAGAAAGTTAACTATTGAAATGACTTGAGTTGAGACAATGAATTCCCCCACGACTTATTTCTTGGGCTGTTTCAGTGAGATGTTTGACATCACGGCTTCACACAAACAAGCACATTTCTGTGTGAAGCATGATTGGAGTGTGTCCTGTGGCTGATCTGGAGGGAAGGATTCTTCCCCCAGTGATACCATCCCTATTCATGAAGAATATGTGAAAAACAATTGAGAGAGCAAGGGAGTAGATATCTGCCTTGGTGACTTGTGCACATACTGGATTTGAATGACCCGGGATGATCAGGGACTGCGAAAGACATGGATTACAATCCCCAAATTCAGGAGAGAGACTCAAATTTAAGACTCCCACACCTTGGGCAGTTGCCTTGACTGTTGGAGAAAAGAGAATGGTACTATGAAAACATTCAAGTTTTGAATTTAGAAATAATTATGAGATAACCGAAGCTGCCTTTTAAGGAAAACTTACTACTGGTTCTTAATTTTTTGCCTGCCACACCTGTGAGAACAAGAAAAGGAGGAAACATAGGTCAAGGAGGAGGATGAGGAATGTTTTTAGAGAAAGAAAAGAGACTCTTTCTTTCTTAATATCCAGTCATTGGATAAAAAAAACGTTGCAGTGCCCAGGACTACGGGGGTAGAGGAAAACTTCTGAGAGTTCTACTTTCCTACTAGAAAGTATTCCTGTTTGAGGGTGCTAGTGATGCTTTATAGATTGCAGGCAGGCTGGGGTAAAAGTTGATTCAAGGACTGTAGTAAAGGAGAGCGGTTTGTTTGCAGAGGGAGAAGGATGCGAACCTTTCTCTTGGCTACACTGTGGTAGGTGTGCGTCTTCTTGAGCTGTGTAGGGGTGGGCCACTTAGGTGAATGTCTGTGTCTAATTAGGGTAAAGACCAATTTGGGATACTTTTCCCCCTCTATTAGTGATCAGAAAAAACCTCAGACAAGTGGGAAGCATATGGTAATGTGTGACTGTAGCCTTGATATGCAGAACATCCCAGAGAAACTGGCTCAGCATCAGATCTGTATGTGGGACTCAGCTCCCACCTTAATTAATGAGGTGAGGAGAAAAATGGAAATGCTTGTTCCCTGAGTTAATTCTTTATGGAAGATTTATCAGGAAAAGCTTCTAAGTAGATCTAATGGAGGTCTACATGGTCCTGAAAATAATTTGTACTTATGGTTCTGGGCTATTTGAAGACAGGTCACAAATAGAGAGTAGGGCAAGTAACAATAGGTTTCCCCCTGTTGGTTATTTCAGGTTTTATTTTTTATTTTAGTAAGTGAAATTTCTTTGGAGTTGAGGGCAATATTTGAGCCAGTTATTCTCCTGTTTTCACTGAGGCTTCTCCCTGCAGGAATGAGTTGATAAAGAAATAAGGATGAAGGAACCTGGTTGCCCTCCAGAAGAACAGCTCTGGTAGTTTTGTCTTGAAAAGGTGAATGTTAGTACGGCAGAGTCACGACTAGCTGATGCTTCTCCTCACTGCAGATAAAATCCATTCGAGCACCTTTCAAACCCAACCTTTTCTAGCTTGCATTCATGACCTTTTTCCCCCTCAGTTTTGACCTTGCCCACAGCACATTCACTTTTCACTTTATTCTTTCCAGCTCGATATATTTTACATGCTGCTGCTTAGTTTCGTTTTCCATCACCACCCACCTCTTCTCCCCTTTTTCTTTTTTTAAGTCATTGGAATGTTGCCAGTATTAAGGAAGCATTTTGGATATGGAATAAATTCATACATTGGCCTGTACTAACATTCACCTTTTCAAGACATGAGACTGTAACATCCAGAGCCAAATGCTGAAAATGCAGAAAGTTCAGAAGCATTCAAATGCAAACCAGACCTAAACAGTAAAAAGTCTGGAAATACACAGCTAGGAAATTTCTGAAGCTTTAGCTTCAACTAGTAGCATAAGGAAAAATAACCCAAACCAAAACAAACCCTACATTCCTTGTCTCAACTTGTCTCCACAACAAACAACCCCTTCAGGTCTCAGGTGTTTCTGAAAATTAGTGGGACTATAAATATTCTTATACAGCACTCTGAACAGTATCAGTACACCTGTTAGAGAGGAAAACTTTGTATTGTGTGACTCAATAATGCATTTCTATGCATCACATTTTACTTGACATTTCTTTTCAATTTACACTTAAATTAGAATTTCTTTAGCTTTGTGGTTCTTGTTTGAGAGATTCTTACAATATTCCTATAATGTTTTTGCTTTCACTGTACTGCTGTAATTCTGGATGAGTATGGGCTTGATCTAAATTATAGAATGGAAGAGAGCTACTGTTGTAATTTGAATGCACTTTAAATTGTGCACATATTTTTAAAAGCCCCCTCTTTGATAAAATAGTTTGAATAATGGAGGGAAGGTACCCCTGTGCTTTCTGACAAGTAGTGGTGAAAATGCTGGATAAGCTGGAAATATTGTTCAATCAGTCCTATGCCTCCCATTTTCGCACACAATGCTAAGTGAAGGCTCCAGGGACTGGAACTGATTTTATGGAGTAAACAGGTTCTCTTTTATTAGAGCTTTAGTTCTGCAAAGCTGAGAAAATAACTTAGTGCCCACTGGTTGATGTCATTTTAAAATATATCACTTAGGTAGTTTTAAATCTCTGATAGACCAATTATAATTAATATGATGGGCCTAAATCACACAAGAATTCTCAGCTCTTCTCTTGAATTATCTGGAATGTCAACATAAAAAAATGTAGTCTCTCATTTCATAAATTTTTAGGATACTTTAGTCTTCCACCTTGTAATAATTATATCCCCTGAGATATTAATGCCCTCAGTTTTTCTGCTAGTTTCTTTTACACTCTGTACCTATGAGACCAGCGGCTGCAAATACTGTGTCAAAATTTGAATTAGCCATCTTTTCTCTCCTCTTTCTTTGTTTAAACTAGCATAATTTAGGTGGTTCAGGATATATGGCACATAGACACCATTTGGCTGAGAGTGTGGTGATGATCCTTGTGAGAAAGATCCATCCTTTTCATTAAGCCCTGCCTTCAGCAGCCTTGGAACAACAGTGGCTATGCTTTGCGGTGATCCATAAGGCAGGAGAAAGATGAGGCTGACCGGGAAGTAAAACTGTAAGCCTATAAAGCAGCTGAAATGGGCAGCTTTCCTGCTGTCTCTGCATATATTGAAAGTCTCTCCCACCATATATTGACACCTCTCCCACCATCACCAAAGTTGTTTTGTTGTGTTGTTTGCTCTGAAGCTCTAGCTGAGCACTGCTGTGGTACCAGATTTAGTCTGAGGGTCAACAGGCTGGTCTCATTTGACAGCAAACTCCACTGTCACTTAAATGTCACTGGTGCCATGGCCCAGATACATCCTGGTACAGTTTTCTTCAGAAGAAAAGATGACAGTTTTGACAAAAGCCATGAAGTGGGAATTACCCAAGCAACATAAATGGGAGTGTGCTCACTGAAGAAAGGAAAACTTTCCTTCTGGGACTAGAGGAAGGACAGAAATGAAATGAATCTTGTAAATGTAATGCGCTGGGGAGAGGTGAAGAGAAACTCTTTGCAGACTTGGCTGAATTACAAAGTTAGCATGAAGTAAGCTAGAGAATAAACAGTATACACAGTTGTATAGGTAGACCCTGAATGTCTTCATAAAGACAGTTTACTGTGTGATGTTAATGCCACTGATATGACTCAAAATTTTCCCTTGCCTCTCCAAAGGTTTGCTGGATGGTTATTACAAATTCTTCACAGACTGAGAAATGTGAAAGTTTAGTTTGAACTGTATTCTAGCATTCTAGCTGTATTTTATAACCATGCACTGCATTCTAGACGGTGAGTTATGGTAGTGGTTGTAGTGTGTTTTTTTTTTTTTTTTTTTCCTATCAGTACATTGGTTAATCTTTGATTAGTTAGAACTTTGATCTTGCATTATTTTGAGAGAGTGTTTCTAAGAGCATTCAGACCTTTGGAACCAGCATAAGTGGAAAAGACAGATTTCCTATTGTCATCTGGATGCAGAAACATGACAGTATCTGCAAAAAGGCAACATTTAAATCATGAGCAGATTGTGAATTTGCTGAAAAGGGTCATTAGAAGCTCTTTAGGTTAGAACAACTTGGTATTTCCTTAGAGTGGAGACCCTAGAAAGGCATTAATGATGGAGAAATTGATATGCTTCGTATAAAAAGAGGGTGACTTAGTGGGAGCAATGCATGGCATTTTAATATTTACAGCTTTGCTAGAGGAGGGAAAAAATCTAGTGGCTATTTCTGAATGAGTTCTGGCAGTGACCCATGCAGTCCATCCTCTTCTTGTATGCACACAAGGGATCTCTCACTGTGAAGAGTGATAGGTTTTCATGCTTTAATTTAAAATCCTGCTTAAATACAGTTTAACTGAGACCTTAACTCTCTTGACATTAGACATAATTATTAGGCAAAGCAAGAACTGTCTTTTATTAAACTAACGGATAGAGCTGGGAAAGGTAGGCAAGCTCCTGGGCATAAAAGAATTTCTTTTGCTTTTTCTACTTCTCTTGGCTAGTCTAGAAAAAAATGCACCAAAAAAAAGTATTTTCTCTTCCTTTTTCTTATGTTCTCAAATCATCACAGCTCCAGCAGCACTGAAGTATACATTACTATTAACTATAACTTGTACTGTAGTTTTGCTATACAAATATATCATAAGAGATGGAATCATACAATTGTTTTGGACCCACAAGATCATAAAGTTCAACTCTTAACCTAACACTGCCACGTTTGTCTCTAAACCATGTCCCTAAGAACCTCATCTATACATTTTTTTTAAACACTTCCAGGGACAGTGATTCAACCACTTCCCTGGGCAGCCTGTTTCAATGCTTTGCAACTCTTTCTGTGAAGAAATGTTTCCTGATATCCAATCTGAACCTCCTGTGGTGCAACTTGAGGTCATTTCCTCTCGTCCTATCACTTGCTACTTGGGAGAAGGGACCAACACCCTCCATGCTACAACCTCCTTTCAGGTAGTTGTAGAGTGTAATAAAGTCTCTCCTCAGCCTCCTTTTTTCCAGGCTAAACAACCCCAGTTCCCTCAGCCTCTCATCATGTGACTTGTTCCCTAGACCTTTCACCAGCTTCACTGATCTTCTTTGGATATGCTCCAACACCTCAGTGACTTTCCTGTAGTGAGGGACCCAAAACTGAACACAGGGTTCAAGATGGGGCCTCACCAGTGCCAAGTACAGTGGCACAATCACTTCCCTTGTCCTGCTGGCCACACTATTCCTGATACAAGCCAGGATGCTGTTGGCCTTTTTGGCCACCTGGGCACACTGCTGGCTCAGGTTCAGCCAGCTGTTGACCAGCAACATCAGATCCCTCTCTGCCAGGCAGCTCTCCAGCCACTCTTACCCCAGCCTGTAGCGCTGCCTAGGGTTGTTATGACCCAAGTGCAGGACCTAGTGCTTGGCCTTGTTGAACCTCACATAATTGGCTTCAGCCCATCAATCCAGCCAGTCCAGATCCCTCTGTATGCCCTTCCTACCCCCAGCTGGGGTCCTAGTGGGAGAGACTGCAGTGTAGTTGGAAACCAGGCTCCACCACAAAGCTTAACAAGCATAAGAGGAGGGAGCACTAAGGAGAGATTACCAAAAAAGTGTGCTTGCATAGGTCAGCTTTACATATAGTTAATTTCAAGGGGCAGGTGTATGCTGGAGTACCCTTTAGAAGTTGCCAGTAGCCTCTCCTCCTTCTCACTGGCAGTTATTTAAGGGCTTGTTGATAAAAGAGGCAGTTTTGAGGGATGATTTGATGGATGTGGCTGGAACTGATATAACTTATGAGACTACATGTTAATGTCCATTAGATGTGGGTTTCTGATACTAAGCTGGTCTCTGTATCCTGTCACAGACCTCTGGAAAATGAAAGGTTTGGGAAAGCATGGAGAGTTCAGGCCTAAAACCGAGGTTAGGCTCTTGAAGGAGGCAGAGAACGCTTAAAAAAAATCAATCTGAATTGGGGTTTTGAGCAACCAGAGGCTCCAGTTTGATGTTAATATAAAACTTCAGCTGGTGAGATGCTTGAGCCTGTTTCAGATAGTTCAGGTGGTAAAACAGAGTTGAAGTCTGCTTGGATTTTCCAGCTGTGATTTTCCTGTTTAGCCCAAATCTAACTGGTGCAACTCATGTATAAATAATACCTGCACCATGCTGTGAATCCCTGAGACACCATGGGTCCAAACAGCAGCTGTGGCTACTGAGTCTGTTTTCCAGCTGTCCCTCATCTGGTGGTATGGTATCTGTTGGAGAATGACGTGGATATCCCTAGGCAGTTGGAAAACCATAACAAGCAGACCTTACTGTAAAAATTAGTCTCATTTGCAAGCATAATTTTTTCACCTGAATTGTTCTGAGACCATGTTTTCTAGAACAAAATGGAAACACAGCTAATGAAGTTGAGCAAATGTACATCAGATCTGCTAGAATGAGGGTCTAATATGGACAAATTTAGTGTATGACCCAGGAAAAGGGGATTCAGTCTCTCAAAAAACAGATCTATCCTCTTGACTGCCCCATACTAGCCAACATCAACTCCTAATTAAGCTTGGTAGGACCTTCTGCAAGAGTGGAATGTGTAGTGCTTGGCCACAGAACCAGGTCTGGCTCCGAGTAGACAGTGATTTATATCAGGGATCAAACCATGTGTAACCCATTTCTGTGAAATATTTATATTCCCAATCAGAATTTTATCATGGGAGGATTTCCCAGCAGGTTAGGCACATACCTATGCAGCCTTCATTTTTCATATGCTGATATAACTAGGTCTACTCAGGAAATGAATAATTGCTGTATCATCATGATTTTTGCGTTCTCTTAGAATTAGTAGTTTAGCTGTTGCCTGCAAAGTTCTAACCTGAACCCGGTAAAACAACAACAATGTGTTGCCTTGGATTACAGGTGAAGTTGACTTAAATCGCTTTGCATGATCCCTAGAATAATCTGCAATGTCTCTAGCACAAGAGCTGCTTAACTTCAAAGGATAGTAGGTGGTGACTTCTTCCAAGTCAGCAAAACTTTCTCTGAACTCTGACAAATTGAGACCCCATGGCCCCAGTAAATGCTATGCTGTTCTGGCAAACCATCCTTAAGGGTGAAGTGGTACTACCAAGTCCTGCTGCAAGGGATGTTCCATCACTGCCTCTGGGCTATCAGCTTTCTGGAGCACATGTTTATGAGGGGAATTTTCTTCAGGTTCAAACACTTACAGGTTGTTTTACTCCCAAAGTTTTCACTTAGGACTGGAAGGCTGAGGAAAGCATTTTCAGTGCCTTCCACTTGCAAACTGTTGTCGTGTCTATCCCTGTTTATCAGAAGGCCCTGAGGCTATGAGGTAGCTCAGGCTATACTGCCTGTGAATGACCTGGCTCACATCTACTGGTTGTTTAACTTTTTGCAGCTTCTTTTAAACAAAAACAAAACCCAACCAACCAAAGACAAAACAAAACAACCAAACAAAACCCCAAAACAACAACAACAACAAAACCCCCAAATCCACCAAACAGAGCAGTGGAAAAAAATACGTAGGTTTTGTGGTAATTGTGGTTATAACATTTGCTTGTAAAAATATTTGTAATGGTATCCATAACAGCAACTGAGAACCTTCTTTTCTTTATCTTTTCAACCTTATGCTCAAAACTGTATGCTTTCATCTAAGATGTGTATTGATTTATTGATTATTATTATTATTATTTCTTTTTTCTGAAGACCATTTTGATCATGTGTTCATTTTTTGTTATTATGTCTAGCTATTTTTTAGGGAACCTTTTCTGCCAACTATGTTCATTCACATAGTCATAAAAAGAAAAATAAAGAATGAAAACTCGGACATAGTCAAGATCTAAGAACTCCATTCTAGTATTGCATTGCAATATGAACCACAATTCTCACTAGCCACAAAAATGCTGTAATTTAGTTTTGGCTTCCCAGGCTTACTCGTGTTACTCAAGGAGCTCTAAGACACAAGGCTATGCTTGGCAGAGAACAGTCCAGAAGAATCTATTACACGTGTTTTTTTCAATCTGAAGTCTATCTCCTTTGTAGCATGAGAATTAATTTTTCATTTTTGAAGTGTTTTCAGGCCGTTTGCTTTTGGCCCCAGAAAAAGAGGTCTTATGGAAGTTGTATCTGAGAAAGGGAGCTTGAGGGACTTGATTCAGGCCCAAGAGGGAGCTGGTGTCAGGGTTAAAATCTGATATCTCTCATTTGTGTCAAAGGTTTTGAAGACCCGTGCCATAAATTTTATTTCCACTCCATGCAGTGTTATGGGGCCCCAAGAAAAGCCAGTTAGAGCCTTTTTTTTTTTTTTTTTTTTTAAATATGTATATATTTTAACAAGCAATGTCTATATTTTGTAGCTCTACCTTCACTGCAGCAACACTAATGCAAGTTTTTGTGCTGCAGCAGTGACTATATGAGGTGTCAGTCAGGTGATGGCATAGCATTCCTCATAATGACATCTCCACACAAATGATAATTCAACATTTCTGTGAGTTATCTGATGGCGAAAAAAATTTTCAGAATAAAAGGTATGGGGATAATTAGGATTCTGTGCATTTTTATTTTTTTCTGTCTCAATGAAATGAGATTCACACGGATTAATTACTACCTGCTATAAATAAACTCTGCGAATGGCAATCTGCATCGCAGAGGCAGAGGGTAGATGTCGTTTAATATATCACAGCTTTCCACGCACCTGTTCGCCTGATGCTGTTGCCATGGGAACCTCACTTTACAAGAGAAGCTCTCCATAATTAGCGTGGATCGAGGTCTATATCAATCAGAATAATTTGGAGGAGTACGAAGAGCCCAAAGGAGAAGGCAAAGCTACTTGTCTCTGTAGAGGAGGTATCAGACCTCTGCTGCGTGGTAAATAGTGAGGCAGTTACTGGAAGAATTAGGCAGAATTAGCAAATCTAGGGGAACCAAATTATACAAAAGAGAGAAAACTTTGTACCCTTGGTTGTATTATTATGAAACCTTGTTAGAATGGGCTCTGAAAAATGAACAAAGAAAATAACCAAACCCATACTTGTGTAATTAACTTGGAGGCTTTGTCAGAAACTAAGGAACTTCATAGGCTACACTAGTGCCATCAGTCTGGG
The DNA here is from genome assembly GCF_036013475.1 of Columba livia. Classification (NCBI taxonomy): domain Eukaryota; kingdom Metazoa; phylum Chordata; class Aves; order Columbiformes; family Columbidae; genus Columba; species Columba livia. The sequence continues at coordinate 52,573,504 of NC_088603.1, read as the reverse complement.
AGTCTGGCAGTGATGCATGGCGCTCCTGGTAATGCACAGCTATACATTTTGGACCTTCTGACTGTATCAAGATAACAAAAACTAATTATCTGAAACAGATGAAAGGTAGTAACTTCTGTATTCCCAAACTGCTGTTGCATAAGCCCTTGTGCCCAGAGTTCATCGCTTTTTGACTTAACCTGCAAGACACATGGCAAACCTACAGACGCTGTTATCCAGCCAGTGTGTCGTTCTATTAATAATCACAATGAAGCAGATTAGGGCTAGAACAACAGCTTTAACTTTAATTTTCCTTCCTTTTTGACAGCTGATGTGAGAAATATCACTTTAAAGGAAAAGGCTTAATGGTTTTGTAAAATGCCTGAAATGGAAAAGTTTTTTAAAAAAGTTGGAAGAGTGCTGTGTGTGTGTCCATACACAAAAGTGATTAACTGAGTGAATCTTCTGCTGATATTATCTTGGCTGTGAGTCTCAGCTGGATGTGATACAATATTAGTGGAGTGACTGTAGTTTGGGTGCTGAGTCTGTAGCTGTATGTGAAGCAATAAGTTTGAATTCTTTAGGGGTCCAGTTTGAACGCTAGTCTCAATGTAGCATTATATTTCTGTGTTGATAATAAATGTTGATAATATGAGCTATCAAAACAGCTCAAAAGGAAAAGGTGATTGAAACTTGAAAATCTCTGCCTTTGGCACTACTAATGACAGGAAATAGTTTTGAATACCATGGGTAGTAAAGATTATCCAGATGAAGCACTTTGGGTAAAACAGTAATGTGATGGAATGTAGCATGTTTATTGTCTTGGCTTTTGAAGGTGCTGCTGCTGAAATCAGTGTAGGTTTGAAGAATTTCTGTGTCTTGTAGAACAGAAAAGCTGTAGGTCCTGGATGATGCTAGATTGGCTTATGCTACTACATTTAATTTATTTCAGAAGATTTGTATTGGGCAGATTGTGAGGGGAAAAAAATTGAACTAAAATCACTGATTGTTTCACTTCATTTCCATGTTTTTTCAGTCCACATACTGAAACCCTTGTTGACACCCAGGATTGCATTTGTGTTGAAGCTTGTTGCACTGCTGAGTGCTGCACTAGAACATGGGCTGGAGAAATCTCCTTTGCTTCATGTGAACAAGTCCAGAGGAGAAGGTGAGGTGGTTCTTCACCCTAGCTGATCCTTGGTACTGGATGAAGAGGCTTCTACCTGTGCTGTCTCTAATATCAGACTCTTTATGGGCACAAGCACAGCTTTGGGCACTGCCATTGCAGAATGTGGAAAAGACATCTTTCATATCTGCTTCTGTGGAAGGATAAGGTGGACACTTGAGCCCAGGGTCTCTTAACCCAAGGAGTTCCTTCCTCACTACTGTCTGCATCTTGTCTTCCTCCTCCTCAAACCCCTTCCTGCGTGGTGTTGCAGCTTTGACAGCCAAAGCAGCGTGTGCTCTCTCCCAAAATGGGTGGCTAGAGCACTCCTTTTGAAAAACCAGTTTCGAGCCCTTTTGCCCTAAAGAGAGACGCTGGGCAGGAGACCCACATGTGCAGCCTCTCGTTGCTGTGCTTGCTCCAGCCTGGCTGCACGTCAGCCCAGAGCTGGGTGTCATTGCACCTGCCCTGGGCAGGCTTGGAAGAACAACTTAAAGCATGTGACAACTTTCAGTGTAAAAGGCAAGTGCTTAAGGAGTTTAATGGCTTACAGGGAAAGACTGCAGTCAAGAGTGAAATATTTTAGCTTGTAACTTTGCAGGGGGGCACCAACATTCAACAGAAAATCCTGGTTTTAGGAGCAAATCTGGCTTCAAGTCACTATTTCAAGTTAAGCATAATAGCTCAGAGTAATGATCCAACCTAAGTGCTTCCATAAATTCAATTCATTAAAATAATATTTCCTCTGGCCCTGGAAGTGCCAGATCTCATAAACTACCCTTTTGAAATTGTTAGATAATTTGAGGTTTTTTTAATTGTTTTTTCAAGAGAAAAATGTTGCCTCGAGACTAAGAATGTGTTTCGTACAATTTAGTCAGTTTTAGAGATGTGTTCTCATTGGGATTATTTCTCATTTTACTTTTGTATAGAGGAGAACTAGGTCCTTAGCTCCAGTGCTGCAAATCTGTTTATAACTCTACAGTAACAATTTAGAGAGAAAAGGAAAAATTTAGTCAGAAAAGCTTAAATAGTGCGGGGACAATTTTGGAAGGTAATCTTTGTAGTTCATTAAGATTGAAGGATGGCATAGATGAGCATTTAGAAAAATTTCTTAGCCTATGTCAAATTATTCTGTGATCTAGTAAATAAGCACACTGGATTGCACTGGATTTTTACGTATGTCTGCTTCCATTTATTCCTTTTTTTTTTTTTCATGAAAAGCTATCAGTTTTTTCCTGTCTAGTAAAAACAGAGTGAAAAACATGTATAAACCTTCCTTAAATATATTACCATCTTTTTATATATGCACCACATACATATCTGAGAGAAGAGGATGAATAAAAAGTCTCCTGGTAGAAAGCCTTGAACAACTGGATGGAAACAAAGATTACTTTTAAGCAGAGGTTTTTAATGTTTATGAAAGGGTCTAGAATGTGACAACAGGAAAAAATACTGTAGGTTTAAATTAATAAGGAAAACACTCATAGCTTGAGCAACATGCTTGTCTGCAGCACTACTGGTACTTCAATGGTAATTGTTGAGGGATCACCCCTCACAGAGATTAAATAAGAATTTGCTTTCTCCCTAACTTGCACTTCAGTTTGGTGGTATTGGAAAAGGACCACTGTTACCCAAAAACTGGAGTGAAAAGTATCGATTTATTTCATACATATCTTCAGAAACCTCTTTCACCTTGGCAGACTTCAATTGCTATTGATACTAATAGTTTTGAGGTGAAATTGAAGTCTAGTATATGCATTTTCACTTCTCCAAGCCAGCCAAAATACTTGCAGTAAAAATGTGGTCATACTCTAGGCTTAATTTCAAGGTGTATTGCTGAAAATGAAGAGACTGTAAGAAAACTGTTCTACCTTTGACTTTACAGCTGATTGGTGGAAGGTAATAAATCCTTCCCCAGGTAGGAAAATGTGACCAAAGATGTCCCAATATATTATTCTTCCAGTTTGTAATAACAGCAGCCAACTAGAGTTGGTAAACTCGGAAAACTTCAGTGAATTCAGAAAATGCCTTCCTCACACCAGAGAGGTTGTTCAGTGAACCATATTTAAAAACCACTAAGTAATGAGACAGGCAGAATTGCAGAAAATATCATTGAAGGTTTGAGGATTATTAGAGTGTTGCATATTTGGAGTTCTGGTTTTGCTTGGTAACTGCTTTGTCTAGATGGTGCCACATGGACCCAACAGAATAACTTTCTTCTGGAAGCATGGATTTTTGTTGATATGAGTGTGGTGTTTGTGTTTGTGGATGTTTTTGTTTTTTTTTTTTTTTCTCCCGTATTTCCACACTTGGGACCTCCTTGAGTCTGTGTGCCACACTAGAGAACAGTTTTCAGTTTGTCTTTACTCTCCTTGCCCCTTTTCCTTTTCTTGCCTAACTTATCTTTCTTCTCTTGTGCTTTGCTTTAACTCATTCAGGGCTGGAGAGCAGGAAGGAGAATGGAAAAGCAGTGAGTCAGAATCAGATCTGTAAGCTTCATCTTTCTGATAAAGCACACAGCATTAGCTCTGGGTCTTCACTGCTTCTATTTCAGTATTACGCTGTGTTACTACACTGGCTTTTCAGTGTAAATCTGAGACAAAAGGGTTTTAGAAAGTTATATGTAATTCAGACATATAGCCACACAAGACATTTTCTAGAGTTACATGTTGTGGGGGGAAGAGGGAGTGAGAAAATAGGCAGATTTCCATTGCCCAAGATACCACACTCAGTGTGTACCTTTGCTTCTGCTGGTATATGGGGTTCAGAGGTGCTTCAGAGGGCAAAGGGATCCAGAACTTTCCCATATGAGCAGGGCTGGGCTTGAAATGCCACATATCCATACAGGGCTCCACTAATCTGTTTTGTGACCCTTGTGTTGTGCATGCATCCAAACACAGATCTTGATGGACAGCAGTGCACTGAAATAAAAAGAACAAATGAAAGATGGCACAAGAAAAACGCAGCATCCTCAACCTTTCTTCCCTTTGAAACCCAGGGAGTCTTTAGAAATTGTTGACAGTAGGGGCTGCCTATGTTGCTTAACAATGTCTTCTGCCACTGACACAGCAGCAGCACCTTGCTTTTATAGTTAATGCAGCAGAGTCTCTCTATCCCCTTTTGGCTGCCCGTTGAAGTTATTTACAACCTCAGCAGAAAGATCAAACAACATTGTGATAACTGGCCCCTATCGACACTGTCAGGTTTCCAGGTCTGGAAGACGAATGTCACTTCTGTCTCGCGGCACCCTGTGTGCTGTGCATTTTGATGCAGATTTTTATTACCTGGCAGGTGTCTTGGGAGTCACAGGTGGAAAAAAGGGCTGAGATTAATAATGGAGAATGATCAAGTCATGTCAGAGAGGGGTCAGCAGGCAACAGTTGTGGAAGTTGCCCCTTGACATGACTCTTGGGGGAGGCATGGGGGAGCGCCTTGATTTCTGAAAAGCATCACGCTGTGTTAAGAGTGCCTAATTATAGCTGTCGCCAGCTAAAATAACAGAGGGCTTTGACAAGGGTTGGTGAATAACTGTATTTTATTCTAGTTTTTGTTGATGTTGCTGCCATCTCTCTTGCACCAGGCTGTGCTGGTCCAGGTCTCCAAAGGTGCAGAGTCTGTCTTCTCCCAATGCCATAGGGTTGGGAGAGGCCCTGAGAGACCCTCTAGTCCCATGGGAGACTGACTGCAGCCATTTTATTCCTGAGATGGGCTTATCCTGCCTGCTCTTAAAATCCTTCAGGTCACTTTCCTTTAATGCTCTCACTTTTGTGTTGCAACTGGTGCTGCCACTATTTTATCTGTAGAAGTTTCAACATGGAATTAACTTTTCCAGCTGTCCTAGTTTCAGCTGGGATACAGTTAATTTTCTTCCTAGTAGCTGGTGTAGTCCTGTGTTTTGGATTTAGAATGAGAAGAATGTTGATAATACAATGATCTTCATTCTCAGTTTCTAAAATAGGGAAAAGTTAGGTGGGGGATAGGTTTGGCATCAATAGGTGGAGAGCAGTTGCTCTTTGAATCACTTGGTTTTTTTATATTTTATTATTATTAGTATTATTTTATCTTCCTTCACCGTCTATTAAACCTTCTTTACCTGAACCCACAAGTTTTACTTTTCTTGATTCTACTCTTCATCCTACTGGGGCTCTCTGGGAGAGGAGTGAGTGAGCAGCTGCTTGGTGCTTAGTGCCAACTGGGGTTAAACCACGACACCAGCTCAAACTCACAGGTGGCTAAGACTTCTGGCAAAGGATATGGGCTGCTATTGTGCTTTTGTCCTGCCATGCTTCTTCCAGGATCAGGGAAGTCCTGCTTTCTGCAGTGAGACCTGCATGTACTGTTGTTTGATTTTAGTGGTGTGCTAAAACCTGAGGAAGCTTCAAAACAAAACAACCCCCCAAAAGCCTCACAATTTTTGTTCTGCTTGCATAAATAGGGCCATGACAGAGAAGGGCTTCATCAAAGTTTCAGACAGAACTCAATAGTAGATTTAGCAACCTCTTCATTTTATCTTGGTTTGTGTCTCCTTGGAATCAGATGAGCAGCAGATTCTCCAGTTTTCTTCCAGCACAATCCAGGAGGACGTCTGTAAGCAATTTCTTCTTTATAGTCCCTATTTATATCTGTAATTAAAGTGTCATAGTTACCTGTCTAATTTCATAATCACCTCTTTGAAATAATAGCCCCGTCCCAGGTGTTTTTGAAAATCAAACAGCTAGGGAAATTAATTTCAATTAGAATGAAAAAAAAATACAAACTGAAGTTGAGTTTTGTCAAAACAAAACTACCCCTCCCTAAAACCCCAAACAACCTAAAACCACAATCACAAAAAATCTCCCACAAACTGCCTTCAAACTACCAAACCCAAATGCATTTCTTGGAGTGTACTTCATTTAAGTAATTAAATCTGTGCAGTGTGAATGAACCATTGGCAGCAGTGCCCTTTATCAAATGACATTTAGAGCACATTAATCTGCTAAATTCAGAGCCTTCCCAGCATCTTAAAACACATCTGGAGGCAAAAAATCAGTGAATTCTTAATGGGAATGAATAGTCTTTTGGTATGTACTACAGATGCTCTAGGCTTTCTCACTTGAAAGATTTAGTAATGTGGAGAAACTTTAGTTGTATACATGTAAATTTGTAAGAAATCACAAGTTTATGGTGTGTGCATGTTGGATTTCAGAAGAAAGATAAGTTTTTCATCCAAAAGAAAATGAGAGAAACCATGAAGGAACACTCTTATCTCAACCACTGCTTTCTTTTCTTTCTCCCTGATCTTTCTTCCAGCACTTTTTGTATTGCCTCTGACCACTGCAAATCCTATTTTCCTCCTGAGAAACGGTTCTAGGGGGAAACTGTTTGATGTGGGATATGTGGAAAGGAGCTCTCAGAGAGCTGCCAAGGCTGACAGATTTTGGGATCATGCTTGTTAAAGCTCAAAGTCTAAAGTTGAATTCTGAAGCAGCATCTCCTCTCTAGCTTTAAGCAACCCCAAAAATGGCCACTGGAACAGAGCTCATGAGAACAACTATTACCTGAAAACAAACTGTTAAGGTCATAACTCTCTTCTGTAGTTTTTCACCACATGTCTGTTGCTGTTACTCTTGTAAAGTTGCTGCTTCTGTCAGTAATTACATTAGCAGGGTGCAGTAGCACCCACCATCTTGCGGTCCCCACTGAGTTATTTAAATTATCAAAATATATATATTTTTTTTCTTCTTTCCACCTAGGCTTTAATTCATTCATGCAGCCCTGCTGGAATGTGGAGGGTCCTTGATGAAGTTTCTGGTTTAATCAAATGTTTGATACAGGAGAATGGTTCAAAGTTTATATCTTTGAATTTTTGTTTAACTTTGGAAACTTGCCCAGTCATCTATTAAGAAATCCTCCTATGGTAGGATCCCTAAAGTCCTTGGTTTTGTCTTGGGTAAGAATTAAAATTGTTTTCAACCAGCACAGGGAAGTGCTATAGTGGAAGGTGAAAATGAACAGGAAAGTTCACTTCACCTCTTCAGAGGCAAAAATAGAGTCTTGGGTTTACTCATTGTCTGCAAGTATGTGCTTTTAGGCTTAGAGAGAGCTTATCAGATCTGCATGTTATGCTAGTCACATGCTGTTTCCATTTCAGGGTAAGATCTCATCCCACCACCTGAACTAAACGACTGCTTATAGTTGCAACAATTCCTTTGAATTAAGTATCAGTCCTTTCACTAATAACATGGGACTACAAACTCAGTAAGGAGGTCCTGAGTGGGCATTGGGAAGGGATGGAATAAAAAACAGCCAGAATTCTTTCAAAGAAAGGACATATTTCAACTGGAGAATGGGTTTACAGATTGCAAGAACAGAAAGTGGGCACGTAGGATCTTTTTGAAATCAGTGCTTCAAAAGGCATTTGACTTCTGGGGAAAATGTTCTTTGAACATTGCAAAACATAAGTTAATTTGGCTTGGATTTATTTTGCATAATTGTTCCCTTTGTGTTAATAACTAAGGCCATTGTTGCTTAAGGACTTGATCTCTTACAGCCTGTGTTTTTCTCTCTCCTTGGTAGTGCAGTGAAGTCATAATACTGCATTTTTTGAGATATTATGATCATTTCCATAGCAACAGGCTGATGTCCAAAGTATGGGATCACAACTTCAGTGTGGGATCAAGCAAGAGGAGATAAAGTCTTTATTAAAATACACTTTGTCAATAAGAAGAAAAGGAACTCATTAAAAATCCATTCATTTTATTATACATTTCTCTTCATTTGCACTTATTCTCAGGGAAAGTAGTTGTTTTAAGGAGCCGTTTGTTTTTTACTTGTTTATGTCCATCAATAAACTGTTGGTTTGATAGCAAATATGCACTAAAGAACTGCATATATAATATATATTATACAAAGACCGATTTAAAATCCTGATGGTATTTTTTTTTTTTAAAAACAGAGCACTTTCTAATACCAATAGACCTATATAGAGTAATGAAAGGTTGGTTGATAGATCATCCCTAGGAAAGATTATCTTTATGTGTTTGTTTGTAGGCCCCTTAGGAAATTCCTGATCTGTGCCAGACATAGCTATGCTCCATTAGGCTCTCCTAGTCATGATATTTCTCTCTTAAGACGTTGCAACATCCTTAACAATTGTTCTGCCTCCGGTCACCCAAACCAGGGAAAAAGAAATCACAAACCTAGAGACTTGTTCTGCAAACCCTTGCATGTGCTTAGCATAGAATACCACCTCTTGTCCTACTTTGGAATACCTTGAATACAACAGATATTTTGGGGGGCACCATGAAGGCCAGGCAATGTTAAAAAAAGCTCATTTGCTATTGGCAGTCCAGAGGCTTCAAGCTTACAAAATAAAAATTCACACACCTTTGCTTTGTATGTTATCTTTCCCTAGAAATAGGGCTGGCTTGGAGAGGACACTGCATGACCACTTTCTAGTTACTTCCAAATAGGAGCAAGAAAGAGGCAGAGGATAACCTGGTTTGCTAGGCCTATACTGCAAAAGATGCCCTTGATGCAATAAGAGACTGACTTCTGTCATGCAATGGTTCATATACAGAGGACAGTAAGACTCTTTCTGAACATGAGTCTATTGTCAGTCCTGCCTACTTCCTCCTTGTTCTCAACAGTTGTCACCTCAGCAAGCAAATACAGGTGTTACCCTTTAGCCCTGGTCTGGCAACCAAGCAGTAGACAGCTGCTCTCTCTTGCTTTTCCCTCCCCAGGGGGAAGGAAGGGAAAAGGAAAGACTCATGGGTTGAAATAGAAACAGATCTAATAGAACAGTAATAGGAGTGATACAGAGCAATTCTTAGCCACTGGAACGCATGCTCCCAGCAACAAATGCCGGGGGGGTGGACACTGTGAGCACAGCGAGTCCAATAATTGCAGAGATCGACAGCAGGGTGTAGGGAAGTTGTGGGAGCAGGACCCCTCAGATGGTGGCCATCAAAGAAGGGCTGTCCCTAGCTACTTCTCACTTATATATGGAGTGTGGCAATTGTGATATGGAATACTTCATTAATCAACCTGGATGTCAGTCTAAGGTACTGTCTTGTTATGTCCCCTCCCAGAGGCTATCTTGCACCTACAGCTGGACAGCTGAAAAGTCTTTTGTCCCCTTGGCAACAGTCAAGATATCAGTGAGTTCTTATGTTGTCTTCATACCAAATACAAAACACTGGAAAGATACTGGAAAAAACATTAACTTTATCCCAGGATACTATCTAATTTTTCTTGAACAAAAGACATGGTGATAGCTACCAAGAAGAAAAATGACTGACTGCGTGGAAAGTTACCTCAATTCAACTAACCCAGCCCATCAGGTGAACTGTACTTCTGTGAAGTACCCGTGGAAGAGCTGAAAGCATGGCTAGCCAGCCTGCAGCAGAGATGAGGGATGGTGAGGTAAGGATGGCTGAGTTTGAAACATGAGTCCCAAGCTGTCCCGTGCTGTCAGCTTCTCAGGAGCCAACATGAGTCAATCTATGTCACTCCGAACCCTCTTTCTGACTTTTGCCAGCAGACTAAGATTGCAAGTTCTCTGTTCTCATCCCATGGGCCTGATTCTCCTCTGCCTTACGCTGAGGCACGTCAGAAGTGCTCCCTCTGAGGCCAATATATCGGTGTAAACGAGAAGAGAATCAAGCGGTGGGTAGAGACAGTTGTAGGCTTCAGGATCTGTTCTCCCTTCAGCGCATGCTGTGATTTATGCACAAAACTCCTATTAGCAGCAGTGGGAGAAGAGATACTTACATTGCTAAACAGGATTTTTTTCTCAGCTGCCTGAAGCTACTCAGTATAAGCCTGTTGTGCAAGTGATTGGAGATTTAGGGTAAGGAATGCCAAAGAGAAATAAGAAAAACAAAACTAATCCTAAACTAAGCAACTCTAAGGATTGTGGAGTCTTTGCTGGTTTTGTCTTGAAACCTGGATGTTTTTTTAACAACTAAATAACTGTTCTTAATAGTCCTGAATTTTTGGTAGGGGTCTGTGGGTGGGGATTTGCACAGCCACTGGTGTGTGTGAAGGTAAAAGGACAAAGAATGTTCATTGAAAGTGGAAAAGCTGGGATCACTTGTCTGCTCATTTCCTTCATTGCAATTTGCAGCAGACCTCTATGGCAATACAGCTGTTCCTCTTGCTATTTTATAAACCAAGTTTTTCTCCTTTTTCCTTGTAATAGAAACGTAACTTTTGATCTTGTTTCCAGCTTCAGAACCATTACAGTTAAGCTGAGTTTTTCCTCTCTTCTGCCTTCTCTGCAATATCTTCTAAATTTCAAGTTGTCTAAATTTCTGGCCTCTTTAACAAAAGGCTTATTCTCTTGCATTCAGATGTGCTCATAAGGGCAAGCTCCTTCTTGATATTATAGGGTAGAATCTGCCAGTTCTGTTATTATCCAAGTCCAGGCATTGCAGCAAACTGGCAAGAGTTAATCTTTATTAAGCAAAAGCATGTAGGACCCACACAGGCTCTACAGTCGCACTGTATTCTCATGCTTACCATTTCCTTTATTGATCTGCCTGTCTAAATGAGTACTTCTAAACTCTGTGGGTGTTTTCCAATTAGATAAAAGGCAATTCAAGTCACCCTGCTGCAGCTCTAACAGCTATAACCAAGAGAGCGCATTGAGGGCTCCCCAGCAGAACAACCTAGTTTAATCAAGGTGGCCCCCTTCAGCGCTACCTCATCTGTAGGACATCTCTCTTCACACGCAATGCTTCCTTTATTAGAACTTTAGAGGAATGGGATGCAGTTACACTAGCAGCTGTGGCTATGCTTTATGGGCCAGCGATATGGTTAGCAGAGAAGATGCACGAGCTTCCCTCTCCCAGGCTGTTTTGGGAAAGTGCTGCTTCTCTAGCGAGAACGCGGGTGCGATGCATGCAGAGCTTGGCGCCTTGCTCTGGTATGGGCTACCAGTGGCATCGCCCTTTCCAAATGGGAACAAAAACATCTCAGAAGATTGTCACTATTGCCTACACAAATGGTGTTGCTGCTATGACAGTTAAATCTGATAAACCTTCTATCGGTCAGAGCTGAGCAGGCACTTGCTGAGTGTTACGCATTTGCTGGAGAACATAGTCTTTTGTGGGAGAAACATCTTTTCTCGCATACTCAGAGAGTTTTTACATTCCCCTTCCTGAGACAATGTGCAGCTGATGGACAATCCCCTGGCAGGGCTGAGGAAACCACAAAGGGAAGAGAAGGGTTTCAATCTGAATTCCTGTTTGCCTTAATGTTCTGCATCCTATCCTGCTTTTGACCCTTTGAATTTCTCCTTGCTGCTGCTTTTCGCACTCCTCTGCTGCACACTCTCCCAGCAGACCACCCAGCTGAAATACTTCGGGCAGCTATTTCCCTTCTCACCTACAATAGACCCCCTATGCTTATTGCTTTATTATCCAGCACCATGTCCCCACCATTCTCTGTGATTCTCTAGTGACACATCCTACATGACCTTCATGGAAGCCTTACTTCTCTGAGCCTGTTTGTCACCTATGAATAAGACCACTGGAGTCAGCCTCTGGACGACAAAGTGAACAACCACCTGTTTCTTAGGCATCAGCTAGAGCTTGGAGAGAGATGGGAAGGCAGTCCTGGCCCCACGTATTTGTTAATAAGAGAGAGAGAAATGTGTACACAGAATTTCATTTGCATTGCTTTCTATCCAAAGATACCATGACTTCAAACAAACACAGAATCACTGGGTGGCTCTGAGCTAAAGGAAGGGTAATGGGTTTCTTTTTGTGTGCTTCATGGGTCCCATTTACTATCTGATATATGATAAGGTATATTATTAGTGTCATGCAGCACAGAAAGGGCTTTTAGCTTAAACTGTCAAGGACAGAAGTGGCAGAGTTTAAACTTAGGTGAGATCTGTCTTGATACTGGACAGAACTGAAATTTTTTACCTATGTAAGGTCTCACCCAGAACCTTTTCAGTATCAGATGGTGTTTCTCAAGGGACAGGTCCATCTAAGTGCTCCTTGACATGTTAGAGCAATGCTGCTATAGACCCCAAACTGTGACTGAGTCTTGTGGAACACCAGGTGGTCAAGGTATACTTTTCAGTTCTAATTCTGAGACTGTAACCAAATTTATAATTCAGAGTATTTTATTTGCCATCAATACACTTTAATGTTACCAAAGATAATGCTATGTTATTTAATTTTTTCAGTATGAGGACAGAAAGGAGTATCATATTTTTCTGTTTCTTATCTAGTCTAATGTGATACATAGGAGATGGTGTTTTTTTGTTGTTGTTTGGGGTTTTTTTTAAATTTGTTCTGTGGAGTTTGTTTGCTTTCAAGAAACAGCAGAAAAAGAGAAAGTGAATGGCATTTGCTTATGTTTCTTCACTGTTTTTGGTCAGGACTTGGAGTTAGTGCTTGCGTGTTGCCTATGCAGAGCAGCTAGAGGAAGTATGCTGTGATTCCAGAAATTCTGGTGATTTTGAGCCAAACTTATTTTTACTGGACTTGAAGCAAGATAACTTGTCCTTCTTGCTCAGAAACTGCTAGCTCTCTTGCTGCAACAGTGTGAAGCAAAAGAAGTATCATAAGTGCTGCTGTGAAGGGTGATGGTATAGGCTACCTGTAAGAGATGACTCGGACTCTCTGGGGTTTGGAGCTCATGTGGTGCTCTCTGGCTTGGGGCAGCATGCGTAGAGCTCAGAAGCTCATCAACGCCCTATGTAGCTCACCAAAACCAGTTGTTGGACTCTGCTATATTCACGAGGTGCAAATGCATCACCTTTATGGTGTAAAGAAGTGAGTCACTGTGAAAGGAAATGGACTTTCTTTGCGTAACACAGCTCTTTGTTCAGCGTGAGCAAAAAGTGCTCCCAGCAGCGGTTCTCCTCCTGTTGCCATACGTGTCAGCTGGGCTGAACACTGCAGTAGCTCCGCGATCTGCTCCACTGCAGCCCCCTTTTCGAAGTACGTTAACTGGCTTCTTTTAAAAGTCTCATTACCTCTGCCCTTAGTCACAAGACTGCTTTAATCCTTCCATCATGTGTGACACCCCTTTGGTGGGGGGTTTCCAGGCCACAGGTCTCAATTCTCAGAGGCGCTGCAGCTGGTGGTGAGATCTGTCTGGCAGACCTTGTTTGTTGGGACCATTATAGTGCACTGCCCGTGAGAAAATAGACAATGATTTGTGCCTTCTCACCCCACCACCACAACAACCCCCTGGCTAATCTGGTGCTTTGCACAGCCGGTGCGTTAATGCCACCTGGCTGCTGTAAAGCAGAATGGGAGATGGCTCTGTTCTGCTTGGTTTTATTCTGGGGTGTTACTAGCCACGTTAATTTGTGTCTGTCTTCTCTAGCCTGTCCATTTTCCCATTAAACTCATAGGAACTCAAAGATATTGGGGGATTATATCCTTATCTTTCAAATTTGGATGAAATTGGGCTCAAAAGATGAGGGAGGACTTGTGTATTTACACATTCACTGGACAGACAGCACAAATGTGTAAGCTTCCTATTATCAGGAAGTTAGATTAAAAAAAAATAGTAAAATGCCTCGAAATTTACAGTGTGACTCTCATATCTTAAACATCATCATACAATATAATATTTGTCTATACAAATCATTCTGGTGGGGAAAAAATAAGGGAAAAAAACCCAAATAACCACAGTAAATGGTGTTTTATGACTCTTGTTGGAGCATAAGCAGAAGCTAAACACCGAAAAGAAAAAGGAGTAGTATGTTACTAATTTCTCACATTGAGAGACTGAGAAAAATGTGAAAAAGGGTATGTTAGGAAGAGTAAAAGTCTAATAGATGAGTTGAAAACACTTTGGTAGTTTACATTTATTTCTTTCCAAATATCAAGACAGTCAAAGTTTGGTTTTTTTAGTTATTTTCTCCTCCACAATATGCTTTTGAATGCCTTTACCTGCAAATCCTACAAGTATGCTGAAGGACTTTATTAATTTTAAGAATTCTTTAACCTTACTTTACATCATCCAAGAGATGTAGGTTTACTCAGGAATGTGTAATCACTGAACAAGTACTGCATCAGAGGGCAAGATGAATAGAATTAAGGTTGCCATGGATACTTTACTTTCAAATTTCTTTGCTTTTGAGTTTAAACATAAAAATCCTAGTAATTTTTGGCTTTTGTAGTTTAGTACTGAAGACACACATAAAATAACAGCTTACTCATGGCTGTTATTGTCTCATGTATAATTCCCTGTATGCAGACAAGCTTTGTTTTTTCCTTGTTCTATAAGTCTTTAATTGCCTAGTGTTTTGCAGTATGACATAAAGAGCAGGTATTCAGAAACCTTGTTAGAAATTAAAAAATTAAAAACAGGTTGTGTTTTGACTGAGAAATTTCCTCTGATGTTTTGGGAGAATGGAAGGAAGATAAATGAAAAACAGTGGTGAGCTAGGATTTTTATGGCTACTAGCACAGGCTATTAAAAAAAAAGGAAAAAAGAAAAAAAAAAAAGTAGTCTCTGAATAAAGACATGTACACGGTGTTTCAAATTGCAGTGTTTTTTCTCCTTTGTGCAAACTTATGAAAGCAGTCTGTTGTTGTGAGGAGGTTACCTGATTCTTGCCTGAAAATTTCATCAAAAAGTTGAATCGGTGCTTCTTGGTGTTCACACTGGCAGGAGAGGTGTGCAGATGCTTCATTGAAATACAGAAAACCGAAACCATCCTAGGAGGCCAGAACTTGCTGCAACAGGGACTGCTGTCTTGCAGGCGGAGGCTGTGAAGCCTGCATTCTGCACCTCTTCAAGCTTAAAACACTGGGGTGATGTTCTTGTCTCCTGTCGACTAGGCGCAAGTGTGAGACCCAGCACACACTGATGCCCTGGTTACAAAACTCTTTAACAAATGTTTCCACCACAGCTTCTATAGACAGAGCCAGGCAACTACTGAAGCAGTGACCTCAGTTTATTAGCAGCAGCGTAGCTGTTGGATGAGCCTTTCCCAGCTTTGGGGAGAGTTTAGCAGTCTGTTTTGGGTTATGTCTTGCAATGCTTGGTCTGTAAGCCAGACCCAAGCTAGAGAGCTGATCAGAGGTATCCTGGGAGGCTGTAAGAGCCTCAGTCGCTGCTGTGCCAGTGTCATCCTGGTCCTGCTTGCAGGGTTTTTCCTCTTGGGTGACTGAAGTCCTCGAAGATGAGATGTGCCTGTTGGCACCCCTGTTTCCTGTGGCAATGCTGGTTTGTTCTCCAGATTTGAGAGATGTAAAAAGCCTGAAAGATCATCTTGTCCACCTGCTTGTCTGGTGTGTGGTTGCTCCCCACAGCATATTTTCAAGTGTTTTGTCTCATTTAATTGATTCAAGTGGTGGCGCTTTCATTACTTGCCTTGGGAGATGTTTCAAAATATAATAGATGTTCTCGTTGAAAAATATTTCATGATGTGCAGCCTATACTTTTGCTGGTTTAATTACTACTGCCATTTTGCAATTACCAGTGCTAATTGCCATTGCCATGTTTGTTTGTCGTGAGCTCTGAAGTAAGCTTGCATTTTAAGAATCCTATGGATTCTGACAAATACAGCTGGATGAATACTCATCCTGTGGGAAACACTGCTGTAAAATACAACATTCCATTATAAATTAAAGTGTCGAGATATAGAAATTTCTTCTGAAATGAGGAGTTCTGGAAAAGAAAAAGAAAAACACGAACAAAACTAACTGCTTCAAATCAAAGTAAAATATTTTAGGTTTGACATTATTTTAAAGAGTTTAGTCTAACTTTTAAAAATAATTTGTCATTTTAGTTGTCGTTCTTTCCATGTTACCAATTTTTTAAATGACTGCTATTCTTTGAGTAAGAGAAACGTCTTTCCTGGCTGATGAGTCCCTTGCTTCAGATGTTTGATTTTGTTTCATCATTTGGAGCATAGAGCTGTTTTCTCACTGTCCACGGGGCATGTGAAGAACTGGGATCCCTGCATCTGAGACAGACTCTTGGCAGAATCATTTTTCATATAAGCCCACAGATCTGACTTCTTGACTTCAGAGCAGCCCCTTTACTGTTCAGGCAAAAATCCAGGGAATGCAAGAAACCCTTATTGTTCCCTGTGCTGAATGTCAAGGAAAAATTTCCCCGGAATGATCTACAATTGCCACTGTCCCACAAACAGCTCATTTTCTAGTCAGTAACTTCCCACAGAGAACTATTTTGTCAGGAAAAAATTCTGAGCAGGTGTAGGGAGAGTTTCTGTGCAAGTGAGCAGAGAAATGATGGTTATGCTGGAGCACTGCTGGCAGGACTATATTCCTTCAGGTTGCTGGAGGTACTTTGGTATATTATTCTGCCTCATCTAGTGAGATGTTCTAGGGGATATCTTTTTAATGGTAATGGCCACATGTTATAAGATGTGCCTTGAGATGGAGAGTTCTTATATACTCTTACCTGCGTTACAAATGCAACACTTGTGCTATGAGTTGGTGACACTTTTTCTTGATAGAGTTTAGCCATTATTTCAGCTTTGATGCATTTTAATCATGCTTCTTCTGTCAAACATAGCAAATATTTCCATTCTTCACTCAGGTAGCTCTCTGGAATAAAACAGAGCAATAGAATTGTTTCACTCCATCTGTACGTTTGTGTGTCTCGGCTCTTCACCAAAAGCACAGCATTTAAAAATCCATGTTGTTTTGGCAAAGTATTACTATTACCCTAGCTGACTAGTATTCTGTGATGTCTGTAAAACTGAAACCCGCTGGAGTGTTTAAGGCTGGAAGAATAATTAATAGTGGAAAGGGAAGTTGTATAGATAATCAATGGTTTTTTAAGACCAGTTGCTGGAAGGGTTTGCATTTCCTAGCCAAAGCAAAACAATAGCAGGTAATTTGAAGCAGAGGAGCCAGAAATCTCAGTAGGATCAGCAGTAACTGAGGCAGTAACACTAAAATTCTCCTCTCATTTCTCTCTCTGATGTGTGCTTTAGTCTGGGGCAAGTCATTCACTCTGTCTCAGTTTTCCTGAAGGTGATAATGATTGCAATGATTAAGAAGAGGAACATTATGCTAATGCAAATGGTGGGATGTTGATGTTGTGGTTTTGTTGTTGTTTTTTTTTTCCCCCCTCTCTTTTTCTTCCCATATTTGGATTGAATATAAAGCAAATTTATCTTTTAGCATTTTTTTTCTGAAAACTGATTAGTGTAAGAGTTTATATTAGCATTCTGCCCTTCATCAACGACTTGGATGAGGGAATAGAGTACACTGTCAGCAAATTTGCTGATGACACCAAGCTGGGAGGAGTGGCTGACACGCCAGAAGGCTGTGCTGCCATCCAGCGGGACCTGGACAGGCTCAAGAGTTGGGCGGGGAAAAATTTAATGCAATATAACAAGGGAAAGTGTAGAGTATCGCATCTGGGTAGGAACAACCCCAGGTTCCAGTATAAGTTGGGGAGTGACATGTTGGAGGGCTCTGTAGGGGAAAGGGACTTGGAGGGTCCTGGTGGATGGCAGGATGACCATGAGCCAGCACTGTGCCCTTGTGGCCAGGAAGGCCAATGGCATCCTGGGGTGTATTAGAAGTGGGGTGGTTAGTAGGTCGAGAGAGGTTCTCCTTCCCCTCTACTCTGCCCTGGTGAGACCCATCTGGAATATTGTATACAGTTCTGGGCCCCTCAGTTCCGGAAGGACAGGGAACTGCTGGAGAGAGTCCAGCACAGAGCCACGAAGATGATTAAGGGAGTGGAGTATCTCCCTTATGAGGAAAGGCTGAGAGAGCTGGGTCTCTTTAGTTTGAAGAAGAGGAGACTGAGGGGTGACCTCATTAATATTTATAAATATGTAAAGTGTGAGTGTCACGAGGATGGAGCCAGGCTCTTCTCGGTGACGACCAATGATAGGACAAGGGGTAATGGGTACAAACTGGAACACAGGAGGTTCCACTTAAATATGAGAAGAAACTTCTTCACAGTGAGGATGACCGAACATTGGAACAGACTGCCCAGGGAGGTTGTGGAGTCTCCTCTGGAGACATTCAAACCCTGCATGGACACATTCCTGTGCAACCTCATCTAGGTATTCCTGCTCCAGTGGGGGGATTGGACTAGATGATCTTTTGAGGTCCCTTCCAATCCCTAACATTCTGTGATTCATAGGCTTGATAATCTTGTTCTAGTTTTATGGTACATTTTTTTCTTTTGCCAGTATACAGGGTAAACTGTGTTCACATGAACAGAAGGTGAATTCTGGGGAAGAAGAAAGTAGGGAAAAGAAGGCTATGAAATATGTTGATGGAAGATATTCTCAAATAGTAATCACAATACTCTGCTCTGCAGGTTTCAGGGACCATCAAGGTAGTAGCAGGCTTCATTCCTGGACAGGGAAGCAGAAACACCAGACCTTTGTCTCTATGGGAACAAACCACATCTGTGACAGTAGGGTCTCACCATGGGCTTTCATGGAAATTTGTGAGTGAGCCAGTCAAGGAAGGCACTGATGATTGAGAATTAAAAACGAACAACAAACCAACATAAAGCACCAAACCCTACAAACAAAAAACCTACTCAAAAATCCCCCCAGAAGCCCCAAACCAACCAACCAAAAACCAGACAAAAGGTCTCTTTAAAGAAAATGAGAGGAGCTTTCATAGGCTGTAGAACATGTCTAAGGCTTTGCTATCCTGGAAGACTCTGAAAGTGGTCTGCAAATAGTGTGCTAAAAATTTCTAAAGTAGTAAACCTAAATAGGTAAGCAGTTGATGACAAGTGAGATCTGGACATATTTTTGCCAAGGTTCAAACTGTCAGAGCCAACCAGAAGGAAAATACAACTCTGACTGGAGATCACATACTCTGCCTACCTCCAACTCCTCCTCTCCTCCTCTACTGAGGGGAACGTAATTTTGCCGTTATCTATCTGAAATCTCCAGCTATTTTCACGTTTTCACTATTCTTGCCCCTTCCCCTTTGGATTAACCTTTTTATTAAGGGACAAAAGTGGCTTAAATTCTCTGTTATGAAGGGGAAGAACTGAAGTGATATCCCAGTAGAGGTAGTGGTTCTTGAGGGGAAAACAGCTTGAGTGGAAGAACTTCATGAAGAGGGACTGATCTGCAGTGTTAGACAGGGAAAGAGAGATAGAAGAAGGTCCAGTGAAAACAGCTGAGTCAGATACAAATGCAATAAAAATAGGATGTAAAGTATATTTTTATAGAAAAATTCTCTACAGATGAGAAATGGAAAAGAAATATATCGTACATCCTACTTACCCTGATGTGTTTCTTAGCAGGATGGCTTTCCACAGGATGGCTTTCCTGGGATGGGAAGCCATGGTGTAATCACTCCTCTTTAGCCCCATATATCTTACTGTTATTTTAATATTTCCTCTGGGTGTCTCTGTTTCCTATGAATAATTACATACAAGCTATTTTGAACTCTTCTGAGGCAAAGTAATAACATCTTTGATTTCAAATGGAGATTGTTTCATTTACAGCAGGCTTTGTATTTATTGACATATGTACACTAAATAGAACAAAGTAAGACCTGTTATGTAAAAATTGTTTGGAGGATTATTCCATATAGCTGAAACTTATAGTCCCCTAGTAAAGATAGGTTTGAAACATCCATTTGAAGAAATTTCTGCATGCAGTTTTCCTATTAGTCTGGAAGATATTTTATATACACATTCTTCGTGCATGGGCTCCCTCTGGAGCTTTATCTTATTAAAAAAATCCCAAACCTTAAAGTACTTTTAAAGGTTCAATCAAAAGCATCAAGGAAACAATTGAAATAAACATATTGTTTCTGTCATTGCAGCATTGAGTACAAATCTGTTCTTTATCTATGTTAGATACATGACCAGAGTTTCACCACATTATGCCAGCTGAGGAAAGGAGCCATTAGAATTAATGTCTAGCTGGACCTTAGAAGAGCCTTGTGTGAAAACTATGCCACACAGCAAAAGAATAATTAATTACAGTATTTGAAGATGAGAACTGCCATGTAAATCCCAGGCATTCATCACACCATTTAGACTCTGATGGGTAATAACAGATTTGATTTTGCTTTCAATGAATCATCATCAAAGGAAATTTTGTTTCTCTGAATATTTTCACGATTTTCCATATGTGTTTTGTTAGAGTGTGAGCACACACAAAAGAGAAACATTTAATTTATTAAAATTAGTCTCTGCAAGAATTGGTGCAGATATTTTCTGTTTTCCCCTGAGAAATTCTAGATAATATTGGACAGAATTGCATGTCTGAAACTTATTTGATGATGCTGAGACATTTGCCAACTCTTCTTTATTAAGAACAAAGTGAGAAATAAGATCTGTGTTGGTTTTATCAGAAGTGAAGACAGTAAAAGTCATATTTCCTTGACTTGTGTTATTACTGTTTGAAAAGCTTTCAAATTACATTATTCTGAGGAGTATTTTCTCTTGCCTTTATTTTCATAAAATAGGAAGTTATTGTACTTTAACCAATTGCGTTTCCTTTTATTAAGGATGGATTCTGATCGACATCAGTAACCAAATACAGATCATGTACTTTAATATTTATCGGTGACCTGTACACTTTGCTGTCTTGGCGTGAGCAGAAGTGTAGTTTTGTCTGTCTCTCAATGCACCCTGACTGTGGGCAAGGAGTATCAGAAATTTTGTCACACTTCTGGCCACTATTGTTCTTACAAAAGATTTTTAATGCCTTGCCAGAGGAATTTTTAGTGCATGGAGGCCTGTCTGGTTTTCTACTTACTTTTGAAGCCATTTCAGTGTTTTCTTGGTTTGCCCTCCCTCCCTTTCCTTCCTTCCCTCCCTCCCTTTCCTTCCTCCCCTTTCCCTTTCCCTTTTCTTCCTTCCCCTTTCCCTTTCCCTTTTCTTCCTTCCCCTTTCCCTTTCCCTTTTCTTCCTTCCCCTTTCCCTTTCCCTTTTCTTCCTTCCCCTTTCCCTTTCCCTTTTCTTCCTTCCCCTTTCCCTTTCCCTTTTCTTCCTTCCCCTTTCCCTTTCCCTTTTCTTCCTTCCCCTTTCCCTTTCCCTTTTCTTCCTTCCCCTTTCCCTTTCCCTTTTCTTCCTTCCCCTTTCCCTTTCCCTTTTCTTCCTTCCCCTTTCCCTTTCCCTTTTCTTCCTTCCCCTTTCCCTTTCCCTTTTCTTCCTTCCCCTTTCCCTTTCCCTTTTCTTCCTTCCCCTTTCCCTTTCCCTTTTCTTCCTTCCCCTTTCCCTTTCCCTTTTCTTCCTTCCCCTTTCCCTTTCCCTTTTCTTCCTTCCCCTTTCCCTTTTCTTCCTTTCCCTTTCCCTTTTCTTCCTTTCCCTTTCCCTTTTCTTCCTTTCCCCTTTCCCCTTTCCCCTTTCCCCTTTCCCCTTTCCCCTTTCCCCTTTCCCCTTTCCTTCCTTTCCCCTTTCCTTCCTTTCCCCTTTCCTTCCTTTCCCCTTTCCTTCCTTTCCCCTTTCCTTCCTTTCCCCTTTCCTTCCTTTCCCCTTTCCTTCCTTTCCCCTTTCCTTCCTTTCCCCTTTCCTTCCTTTCCCTTTCCTTCCTTTCCCTTTCCTTCCTTTCCCTTTCCTTCCTTTCCCTTTCCTTCCTTTCCCTTTCCTTCCTTTCCCTTTCCTTCCTTTCCCTTTCCTTCCTTTCCCTTTCCTTCCTTTCCCTTTCCTTCCTTTCCCTTTCCTTCCTTTCCCTTTCCTTCCTTTCCCTTTCCTTCCTTTCCCTTTCCTTCCTTTCCCTTTCCTTCCTTTCCCTTTCCTTCCTTTCCCTTTCCTTCCTTTCCCTTTCCTTCCTTTCCCTTTCCTTCCTTTCCCTTTCCTTCCTTTCCCTTTCCTTCCTTTCCCTTTCCTTCCTTTCCCTTTCCTTCCTTTCCCTTTCCTTCCTTTCCCTTTCCTTCCTTTCCCTTTCCTTCCTTTCCCTTTCCTTCCTTTCCCTTTCCCTTTCCTTCCTTTCCATTTCCCTTTCCCAGCATTAGTGGCACCTCATACCATTAGTTTACAGACAGGGATGTGATGGAGATATTTCTTACATACTTCCTGTAATGGGTTTATGACTCTCCTTGCAAAGGCCTTCTGGTAATAAGTGATTCTTTTCTTGTGGAGCTCAGGGAAGGAAGCTGAGATGTTCAGTTCTGAAAACAAAGACTATCCAATCATTTTTCCTCAAAAAAAACCCCACAAAACCCCAAACTCAACAAAACTTTTTTTGTTAGTAGCAAAATCTCTTTTGTCCTCAGTGAGTGACCCACAGAGCACCAACACCACTGTTCTGTGCTTTAGGATTTCTCACCCTGGTCTGTTGCTCAGGTCCCCTTTGCACCTTATCTTATGGTCTGTTTTGCTCTTGAAGTCTATTGGCCTGGCTGACTTTTCTGATACAAGAATGTTGTGGGTGTTTATACAGTTCAGAGTTTCTTCCAAGCAGCAGCTGTCTACTCGAAGTGCTTATTCCGCTATGTTAACACTAATGTTAATCTTTCTCATTTGTGCACTTTTGCAGCTCCTCTTTCCTTGTTAGGAAAGGTTGCTAGCAGTTATGATAATCTTACTGTTTACATTAATTGATTAGTTGATGTAACGCTAACAATATATGGATTTAAAAAAAATAATAGAGCCATTATCCTTGAGATGATTATAAGCTGAGTGACTACTTCAGTTTATAATTCAGATTTTTAAATTCAATTTGCCAGTTAAACATAACATTTTTGTTTTTAACATTTACTGCTTTTTGGAAAATTTTGACTTCCCAGCATTTTCTCATAATTAAACTCACTGTGCACAGTGTGGAACTTAAAGGGCACTGATAAACAGGACGTTGAACAAATTGTTTAAAATCACTGACATTTGAAGCAGACACATTGAACTTAGGTTAAAAGAAAAGTAAGGAGAAGTAGCAAGGTCCTGTGGGGAAAATTGTCATATTGGTTGTTGTGACTACGGTCCTACCTCAGGAACAAAGTTGTTTCAGACCGGTGAAATGTGAATTTACTTTCAGGCTTAAACCCTTTTCAGAAAGGCATTTGCAGTCAGGTTTGGGGCATGGTCTATGCAGGCGTTGCTGCACCAGGTTTCCTTTTGTGGGAAATGGTGAAAGGGGCTTCAGCCTGGCAATGACCACACGGCTGAGGTCCTGCAAGGCTGGTGCTTTGGTTGTAGAAAGCAAAGCACCTTCCTTGGGTGGACACAGAAGTGCAGCAGAAGTTGGATTGCAGTAGGAGGTGCAAGGGTAAAAGGAACAGGTATGTGATCAGCAATATTAGTAAATGAATCTTCTGGCCATCTAGCCAGATCCCATAAATTGGTAAACTTCTTGTTTTACCTTGGTGACAGCCCAAACAGCTTGAGGCTTAGCAGCTGCTGCCAGATTTCTCCTTGTCTGCTTTGCGGAGTGGATTTCAGGTGCTTTATGAACAGATGAAGCCCAAAGTTTGCCCTCGTCCTACAATGCTAACAAGAATTCTTTTCCTTTGTCTGCTAGAGCTGCTGCTGCACAAAGCTGGCAGGAGAGCACAGCCGGTTGTGCGGGAATGGGAAATAATATTCTGTGGTTGATCTGAAAGGCACAGAAAGGCAAGGGAGGAGTGAATGCAATTGTGTGGGCTCAGCTGTTTACTGTTTGCAGGGTGAGACTGTGATCAGGAGACTTTCCTGAAATTTAGGCTTCTTAAGCAAACCCAGTGAACTGAATGTACGATGTTAGCTCAGTCTATATGTAGTTCCTCGTTTTCCTATGGTTTGGTTAAAAAAGGACAGTCCTTAAAATTTTTCATTTGTTTCCTTATAAACCTCACTGAAAACTAACAGAAAGTTGTGTAAGCAAGCTGTGTTTGCTACAATGCCTTTTTTTCCTCCCTTCTAATTAACTTGTGACTTGTTCAGTTTTAAGGTCATTTGATTAAGAACAGTAGTTTCAAAACTAGTGAGTTCCCATGAGTTTCATGAGGGTAGGTGGCTGGTCAGAGAAGACAAGGGCCCCACACATGCCTTGTGACAGGAAAAGCTTTGGAAAATCCATAGAGAGCACATAGATGGGGAAAGCCTTGGGTCAAAACTTTTTGGAAACCAGGCTCCCTGGCTTTGCCCGCTAATGGCACTGTTCACTTTGCATTGTAAATACGCCAAGTTTGTGAAGGCAGAATGGAGGTAATTCTGGTCATTTCGTTTACGTGAAGGTATTTCACGTACAAATGATGCGTGAATGGGTTTATGGTCCAATGTGAGGTAAGTCGGAGGCTCTTGGATGCTTTGCTCAGCATGAAAGCTTGGTGATTCATTGGAGTTTAACATTACCACCCAACTTTCTGATTTATTAGAATGTGAAATGTTAAAGCATTCTTTTTCTCTTTATAATTGGCCATCCTGGGTCTCCTGTGGGGAAGGCCTATTTCACATTGAAATAGAATAAAATTAAATGTCAAAGTTATATTGAGAATGGCAAGGATTTTTTTTTTTTTTTTCTGTTTAATTAACTATAACACTGTTTCTACACTTAAGGGTTACTTGTTTCTTTCTCTCCCTTCTACAGATAATAGTCAGAGGGTGTCTGTGTGAACCCACAGCTTTTTATTCCTTAGTTTATATTCCAGAGAGCTGCATCTCACAGAAACTTCCTAAGAAAAGGCCAGGGAAATCAAAGTTGTTGAAGGTCTTATAGCCACTCCACTGAAGTATTTTAATCTCTTTGTTGCTGCAGGGATGCAAGCCTACAAATATTCCCACTGACCCATGTTTGTTCTGGGTAATATAAATGGCTGCTTTTGATAAATGGGACTTGTCTTTGCAGAGACCGAGAGGCCAGGCATTGAAGATCTCACGTGATTATGGTTTCCTCTTTTATTCCTGCTTATATGAGCCTAATCCAAAGTCCAGTGAAGGAGATAAGTCTTCCTTCGTGTGGAACTGGAAGGAACATGTAGGTAGGGGTGTCTGAAAGATTTTGGCAGTTTGTTTCTGTCAAAACTGAAACGGCCTTGTGGTTTCTTTGAGAAGCAGGGAAGGACTAAATAAAAGACTTTGTTCCCTCTGGCCATGAGGAATATGCCTAGAGAGAAAGTGAACATCCAACCCTGGCTCCTGACCAGGCAGAACAGCCCGGAATCTCCTGCTCCACACTGTAGACAAGTGCTCAAAGAATACAGGGTCCCTCCTGTGTTCTTGGTGGTGATTTATTTATCTATCTATCTATCTATTTACTTTTTTTTGCGAGTATCTGACTGGTTGTTTTCCTCATCTGTATAGAGACATTAAATTAAGTTGCTGTTTTCCAACTGATGCATATGGGATGCCTAGTCAAGCTGTTATTTCAGGTGCTCCTTCAACAGCGTGTGCCTGCAATGGTGTGATGGTCATCCTAAGTGGTGAAACATCCCTTTATGCAGAGGGTCAGCAGCATTCCAGAGGAAACATGTTTTCCACAGGACTTCTGCTCTAAAAGTCAACAAGGAGTTTAATTGGCCTTGAGGGGTGAATTTCAATGGTCATTTCTATCATAGATCAGCCTCTGTACTTTTTCCTTTTCTGGTGTTATGCATGTCTTCTTTACTTTGGCTCTCATTGAAAAAAACACTCTTGATTGTTTTCATGGATATATAATTTGGTTGTTTTCTTGTGTGTTTTGAAACCTACCCCTTTCTTCCTTCTATACTCCAAATAACAATTTATTGTATAATTATCTCAGGAGTGAATTTTCAGTGAAGTATTCTGTTCAAGCTGTCAGGCAGCAATACCATATTTGTATTACAAGAAATTACCTAGCTGTGGAGCTAAAATATGGACTAGGTACATGTGTGCAATATGCAAGTGTGTTTGTCCAAATACATGTACATAAAACCCTACAATTATGTGTGTATATATTCATATACGAACATGTATAAGTACGTGTGTGTGTGCACATATAAATACATAAGTATGTATATGTAGGTAGGTTCTTTTGCTGGAAGTGGGACAGGGCATCTGCAATCTGTGGAACAATCTGAAATGATCCGGATATTGTATGTTGAAAACAGAAGAGTTATGAAACAATGAATGTGCATAATGCAAATACAACAATAACAATACAAAAGATCAGGTAGTTTTACAGTTAAATGTCTCAAAGTTTTAAGGGAATGTAGGAATAAACCTCATTACAACTGCTCACTTTTACAGTTGCTGTCCTGCGCAAACAGACTGCTGAGCATTTTGGAAAAGAGACCGGTAGCAATGGTGTGTTTTCAAGAAACTGCTTTAGAGCAAAAAGAAAATGCATTGAAATGTAATATCGTGTTAAAATGTAGCATAATGCTGTTTTAACTGAATTTTAAAAGGCCATATTTCAGTTAGGCTCACATTGAGCCAAACACCATCTCTCTAGTGCTAGCTGGACACAAGGGGGCTTTTGCAGAAGAAAAAAATGTGTGGTTGTCCTTGCTTATGGTGGAAGCATAAAAGTGTGTTGTCATGTCACAGCAGACTCCCACCATTTAAACAGCGTAACAAGTCTTGGCCATTGAGGATGGAATACATTTATAGCAGGAATATCAAGGAACAATATCAAAACAGTCAAGGCACAGAAACAGCAACACAAAACAGTAATAAGACGGTTAGGGAAGAATTGTTCTCCTGTTCCTGTTCTGTCTGAGCAACAGATGATGTTGAGAAATTACTAAGACTCCATCAGCCTTCACTGAATTAGTGTCAGACACAGCGTGACAAAGGGTGAGATCTCAGCCTCTAACAGAGAAGAACAGAATGGAGACTTCTTGACTAATTTGATATTTTTAAAAATATCAAGCTGCCCTGTGAAACATCATTCAAGGCTAAAGTGCTGCTGAAATGCCACAGCAAGTTACTCTTAGTCAAATTAGTGAGGCTGTCTTAGACCCAGATTATTTTCATCTGTCATCCAGAAGATGGGGTAAAGAGCATACTTGTTAATGGCACAGATGACAGCAATCCATGAGAGACCTCCAGGATATTTTAAGGGAAGACATGAACTCTAAATGACAGATTGAAGCTGCTATCTGAAAAAAAAAAATAATAAAATGAGGCTATGCAATAGTGACCAGACAAGAAACTATAGGTAGAAAGGAGTAATCAATCATGCAAATCCAAGATGGTTGAGTCCTGTGGAAAATGGGTGAAGGGGAACACGGTAGAGTCACAAAAGCAAAAGAAAAAGAAGAGGTGTTTCTAGGATTCATAGATATAAAGTAATTTGTTGCTCATATACTGCCGAACTACTCACCTAGAGTGGTTTGTCCTGTTTGGGTACCGCACTTCAAGGAAGAAGTGGACGAACTGTAGAGAGTTCAAGGAAGAGCAAATGGATCAGAGATTCAAAGACACAATGGAATAAAGAGCAACTTCTTAGCACTGAGGAAAGGTGTATGGTAGGGACGCAATAATGTTTTTCAAATATTCAACATGGTATGTATAATTCTGTGTATAAGATTCAGGAAAATGTTGGAATGGATTTGTCCAGTAATACAGCTAATGAATGTTTGTAACCAGTGTGTGAGCAATTGAGGCATTTGCACTTGAAGCAACAAGTGTGAATGTAGAGTAGTTATTTTCAGGCTTTAAAATTATTTCTTTAAAGTTGACTCACTTGAATACAGAACTAGAAAATTGACTTGGCTTCCTGGGTAAACTTCAGTCATCCTGATGAACAGATGCGATGATGTTTGGATAACAAAAGAAGAGAGCATTACCAAGGTGATACTTAATTGAGCTAAATCCACATATAATTGTTCTTATTATACTGAAGTACTGTAGCATTTAGATGAAGTAAGCCACTTAAAAGATTCTGCAATTGTTTCATTGTTTTGCTACTTCTTCTCTAACTTACACTGAGGGGAATGAGGAAACGCTCTATTGAACTCCATGGTGCTAAGCAACTGTTAAGCCTCATTTGACATGCCAATATTAAGGCAGACTCATGTTTTCTTTAATTTTCTTTTGAGTAAATTATTCATTATTATTATAAGTGAATGGGCAGAGCTTAAAAAAACCACTCAAAAAACAGCTAAGGAAAATAGCAGGAAGACCTAATGTTAAACTGTTGATGATCCCAAGGCATATCTTTCTTGTACAAATATGGAAAAGACAAATCAGTGTAGTCATTGTCCTAAATTACTTTTTGCCACTAAAGTTCTTATCAAAGGACTACTACACAGATTCTAGCTCCATTTAATGTCAGCTTTATCCAGTCTAATTTAACTGTGGCTGCAGGAAAACTTGTTGCCTCAGCTAACACCAGCACAGGTCCCTTTTCTGAAGTTAAATACTCTGGAGATGACTTGAACAGTTCATGATGTTTCTCCACAGGATAAAGTGAAATGTTCCTAACCTTTCTGAGCAGTAATTTTCTTTTAACTTCTTCCTTTCACTTTCTGTGCTCTTGCATTAAACCATCCCTTTATCCATGAAAAAATATGCAATCTCATTCAAATGTGAATTCAGAAAAGTAGAGAACAATCTTTGGCTCATTTCCTGAGAAGGGCAGATGGGGTTCTTGGCATCTGTTCATTCTTTATTTCTGCATGTTGGCTTGGGCACGGTTTTTAACAGTCTTTGCCTGTTTCTTTCTCCAAGATTTGGTCAACCTGAATTCTACAACAGCTGGATCTTTTGTGAGAATTAAATGCCAAGAAGTCCTCTGGGTCCTACATCAGTGACTTCTTTCTTCCAGTCTTTCATGTCAGAGAGTAACTGATTGTGGCTGATAGTGCTGTGTTTCATAAGCCTTTCTTTCCAGTGGTTTCTGACAAATGTAAGGAAGTATCTTCTGATATTGCTTTAGATAAACAACTTGTCCTCAGATTTCTTGCTGAAAGCTCACTAAGAACTTCTTATTCAGAACTTAGCAATTAATGAGAGGAATAATTTCTGTAAACTGGACTGTGAATTTAGGTAGTTTAGCAATATTTCCTTGAGTCCACTATTTACAGTGGAAAATAAATTTGTGCATATTTTGCTTTAAAACAGAACAGCACACCTGGTTAGAACTTATTTCATAAGAGTAGTGCTAAGAGTTACCTCAGAGAGACCTCACTTTGTCCTTTAGGAGAACAATAAATTATTTTTTCAAAATCTGAAATAATATTGGGATTTTTTTTTTTAATATGAACCCTTTCATCTTTCCTAAGGACTTGTGCATCACCTGTGGATGTTAAAGATGGAGAAGCCCTACTCAATCATGAACAAGGACAGTACATGTTTTAATACACGGAGTACAGTTTCTAGTATTGTCCTCTCCTAGTTTTGTATTCTCTTAACAGTAAGGCTACTTTATCTTTTTCTCAGGAGGGTATTTCGCTGCCTAATAGAAATCACTATCAGGAAATACTTGAGATGTTAAAGGTACTGTTTCCAAGAGCTGTGATGTAGCAGTGTATGGACAGTCATTCTGCACTGAGCTGACGCTGATCCTTCAACACAGGGAAGCTCAGTCTGAGTTCCAGGCTGCTTGAGCTTGCAGAAAGGTTCTCACCAGAGGAGAAAAGTTTACTACATCACTGTTGGATTTATTTCACCTAAAATTAATTCAGCACAACACTTCTGAAAATTCATCATTACTGGTGAAATATTCTGATTAACCAGAGAACAGTGGCTGACAGGTCATCAATGCTGGTGAAACTGGACTGCTCCCAAAACGTGTCACAGAAGCCGCAATTTCATACCATTCATTCCAGTCATTCCCCTGGAGCACATTAAATATGTCCTCTCTGTTTGTTGTTGCCATCTTTCTTGCATTTCCAGGCTATTGATATCTGCCTTTCCTCATGGCTTGGACAGGTTATGGACACTTGGCTCTTTTAATTCTTCTTTATAGCTGAGTCTTTTCATCTAGTTTCTCTTGCTTGTCTTTGAACAGTGTTCGTTTTACTGACAAACAGCAGTGTGATCTGCTAGCTGGGACTAAAGGCAGTTCAGCACATGGAGTCACTCTGGAGCCACAGAAGCAGGGATTTTTACCTTCTTGATTGCTAAGCAGCAACCGTAGTAAGGCTGAAATATATTGTATTAATTTTACTGTAAGTGTGCTCAGTTATCTGAATCTTTCAGCTCATCTCTAAAGTCAGTTATGGCAGTGCCTGCAAAATACCAAGAAAGCAGGTTACATTGTTAGGGATATTTTATTACCTACTTCATCCCAACCCCTAAACTAGTAATGAATTTTCACCTCTGTAGTACCTTCCCAGTACATCTTCGATATGCTTGTGATCTTTGTAGATGTATGCCGAATTCTTAAAATCTCTGGTGGCTGAGCCTTTGTCGAGATGCCCTATTGCTGGCTTAATGAGGAAAGTGGCTGAGAGAAGGAACTTTTGACAGCTAAAGTGGAGCAACCAATAAAGCCCATTTAGAAATCTCCTGCAGCTTTTCTTGTCTGAGGGCTCCACAGTTCTGGGGAGAAATACTGGAAATAGTTGTGTCCACCTGCTGGAAGCAGGGATGTGTGTTGTGGCTCAGCTTTGCAGCTGAGCCCACCCAGTAACCCAGAGTCAAGGTATTACCAGCATTCAGTCGTTATCACGTCACCTGCTTAAGAGTGTGCACAGTGTGACTATATTAATGATGGAAAGAGCAGGGTGCATGTTGTGTTCATATGTGTGCTAGTGTGAGGGGAATATTAACTGAAATAACCTTCTTTTTGCATTGGACAGAAGTTGCCAAGTTTGCCTTTTGATGAGGGTATCAAGATAAATAACTCGACCAAGTTATGTCCAGGTTTCATCAATATGAACCTGAATCCAGGCCACAGAATCCAGCAGACAGTCTATGAATTTATACAAGTGAGTACAAAATTTGAAGCTCTTCTCACACAGGCTTTTCCATGGTATTAGCTCTACATTTCCTCTTTGTCCCATACTCTCCTTTTTGTACATATTGCTATATATGCTGGGTCTTTTGGAATGTGTTTAATAGAGGAGATCTTTGGTGAAGAAATGGATGAAGGAATCTGATGACATGCTGTTCATTGACATCTACTGACCAAAGTATGCTAGACTAATAGGTAGCTCTGCTCACAGTGTCTGGTTAACCTTGGAGACGCCCTGCATTCCATCCACCACGTGTGCCTTCCTCTCTCAAGAGTATTTTGTCTATCAGGAAGTGAGAGACATCTGTCTTGGATGTTCCGTGTTCACTGTCTCAACCTGCTCCAGTTGTGTCCTCCCAGGCGATTTCAAGCAAGAGGGCAGATTCATGCCCTGTATCTCCTCTTCTTGTGTGTTTTTGTTCAGTTGTCTGTTCCTTCAAAAAATATATTTATTTTCAATAGTAGGCTCATATAATTGAAGGCAACCCCTTGAGGCAGTATTGCTATTTACAACCATTGTTTCTCTTCATTGAGATGTGCAGTGC
This sequence comes from Columba livia, assembly GCF_036013475.1. Lineage (NCBI taxonomy): Eukaryota > Metazoa > Chordata > Aves > Columbiformes > Columbidae > Columba > Columba livia. Next base: position 52,542,096 of record NC_088603.1, on the reverse strand, counting down.
TATTTTCATGAAGTAGGGCAGTTCCCAGGGCTTCAAATTGTATTATTTTATTTTTGTTTTTCTTTATCTGTTGCTTTATACATGTGAAAATCCCTAAAGTGTTTGACATCAGGTTTTAACAGTGCAGATAGGCATCCTGGTTTTCAATTTTCTGTTGAACGAAATGTCAGTGGGTGAAAACTTGCACTTCGATGGTATTGTTCCTTAATTAAATACTGCTAAATATGGGTAGGAAACTGATTCTAAGGTCTTTCAAATAAGCTCTTCATTTTGATATAATTTCCCAATACCTCTTTAAATAAAGGATAATGGAGGTTATTGGTAGCTTCGCACTAGGCGATATTTAAATTCATGTCCATTAAATTCTAGCCCACTCTTGGATGTATCTCTGTTCAGGTAGAATACAGAAGAAAAATCGATTTGATAAAAGCAATTGTTAATTTAGTTGCAATACCTGCTAGGGAGACTATGTCAAGGAAGTGCAAATAGCAGTCGAAGGGAATTTTACTATTCTATGCAGGATGAACAAAGGTTGGAAATGTGCCCTCCAGCCACGCTCTACTCTGTACAGTACTTCCTGTGTGAGCTAAGCCTCACAAATAGTTGTGAAAATTGACATCTTTGTGTCATTAGGGACACTGCCTGGAAATGTAGACTGATGCACATGAAAGCCAAGTTTTCTCCCACTTCAGGAAAAGGCTATTGAATATATGTCTTTAACTCATTTGGTTTCCCGTGTCTGTTTCACCATGGCACACTTGTTTTGTTCATTTGGACACCTGGTTTGGGCACAAATCCTTCCGCCGCTTTCCATTCTTGAGGAATCTCTGTGTCCTGCCTTCTGCTGTGTATCAGTGATGGCTCCAACAATGCTGTTCTGACTACCAGGGATTACCTAAAGCACCCTACAGAAGTTGCCTTTGCCTCTAAAGGGAGTTAATTAGGAAGCTCCCAAAATAAAGTAATATGATCAAATCAGTGCTGACTTGACACTTCTTTTTCAATGGCTGCCAGACTGAACATCTGACATAGGGTCCACCAAGGTGTGTTGGATTCAAGAGGTTGATTGTGTAGCCTGAGTTGAGCGCTCTGCATAACATCAGATCTCACTGGTGGTGTAGCTCTATAATTCATTTTTAAATTAAATCAGGTGTCCTGGATTTGAACATTTTCTGCATAACTAAGGAAAAAAAATAGTGCTAATATTCAAAACCAGCTGATACAATGAAGTGTTGATGTGTTTTGGTGAAGAAGCACCAAAATTTATTGTAGTGAAACAGGGGATTGTATTTGCGTTTATTTCTGCAGCTCTAATCTCTTCAGTTAAGGCAACCAAGGTAAACCTAAGGCAGTTACTTAACATATCTTCTTTATGCAGTCATACTTAGCAACACTGCTATATATTCTCGGGACAACTATGGCCTGTTTTTTAGTGCGTGTTGGAGTGTTTCTGTTTTTAATATACAGGTCTGACTTAGAGGAGGAGAAAAACATGCTTTTTGTGAGTTTTTCTTGCTGAGAACTACAATTAAAAGTAATTACTTCTATTTCCAAAGTAAAACATACACTTTAAAACGTATAATATTCATGAGTACCTGGGGGGACACTTATGCCATGTAGAGACAGTTTCCATATTTCACTTTGTAGGTGCTCCCATCTGCCTCTCTTAAAGCAGTTCTTCCTGAGAAATGAATGAAGCAGTTTCCTGACAAAAAGCCAGTATAAAGGGAAGAGGAACATAATATACTAGAAGTAGAAAAATGAAATAAAAATGATCATTGCATCAATCTAAAGGTATTTGTGCAAATTGCCTCATAAATACAAACGGTGTAGACTGCTGTGATAAGTAGAGACATTTTAAGGTTGAGATGTTTTATATACAACTCTGATCCTAATTGTAAACTTAGAAGATTATATTGATAAATGAATCTTGCCTGGCATTTCTTTTGCTCATAAAATAAAGATAGAAATCATATGAAGTAAAGTTGTTTTACCTATAAACCATTATAAATAAAGGAGAATCAAGCTAATACCTGAAGTTTGAGAGGAGACAGAGTGATATAAAATGGATTTTTCTGAAACAGCCTAACACAGAGTCTCAGATCAGAATATCGCACATTTGGAAATTGGAATTTTATGCTTAGAAATGAAGATATATGTCTAAAACAGTACAGGTTTAGATTATACAGAAAGGGTAGACATGGCTTTCTGTATAGGGATAACCTACAGCCAAGGGGAAGCAGACAGGGTTGTCCTCTGTGTTCATAACCCGGTTGTCCTCTGTGTTCATAACCCTCAGAGAGATGGGCAGCAAAATACATAAGAAGGCACAGGTGTGGAGCACAATTTTGCTCTTTCCAGATTATGAACTTCATCTTTTTTAGGTAACTACTTCATGGAGGAGAAAAATGGGACAAGTACTAGTTTTGCCAACTGCCTTGATGTTTATGTTCATTAGAGTGCATGCTATGTACAGTATAGAAGTCAGATTCTTGCTGAATTCTGTGGAAAGGAAGCACAGAATCCGGTCCCTTTGCAACCTTTTAAAATGTGAACAAGCTGGTGGGATTTACACAGCCTCATCATTGCTTTCTGCCTTACTGAATTGGCCAAATCTATTTTTCCAATTCCCTTTGGACTTCCTCTGTAATTCAAACCCCCTGGGAGATACATCTTAAAAAAAATAAATAAAATCAGCTCAGTTTATGATGTGATAGTCCAGGATTTCTATATGTAAAAGGCTGTTTTTCAGAGGCTGTGTTCATGTAGAGGTAGACATAGGAGGTACTTTTAGAAGTAAGGATGGGGTAGGAAGTTGGGGCACTGGTAAGATGCTTGAGAGACCTCACGCCCTGACAGCTTGCTCTTCATGGATTTCATGCAGGATTTGGGGCAAGATCAGTTTGCCTCTCTGCATCACAGTTACTCAGTTGTAAAATGGGGACAGCTGTCCTCCTCTATTTCTCAGAAGACTTGTGAAAATAAAGGCATTAAAGATTGTGAAGCCATCTGTTGCTATGGTGATGTGGCTTATTTAGGCACTGAAGAACCAAGATTAGAAACTAATATGTTTCCTTGTACAACTTATTTAGTATATGGATGGGCGTTGCTGACGTATAGGGTCTGGTTCTGCCTCCAGTAATATGGTTATTGATTCTCAGTGGGGACAGGATCAGTACTTAGTGGATCACAACAGACATGTTTTGCTAAACTCTGTTACTTAAAATGCCTAAAACTGGGTCGGTTGCATAATGCCTTATGGTGGCCTGTTATGTCAGATAAAAATGATGTGCAGGATTTTAGCACCTGTCATAATTGCTAGATGCTTCTACACTTCTTGTCAGGTGTTTGGAGCTAAGGTGAATGCAGTGGAAATGTGGAAATTCAGCAGTGGGGAAGGTTTGTAAAATTCCTGGTGGTATTGGGAGAAAGGTTGGGGAAAGTGTAAAGGGGGAGGGATTTTGTTGTTTCAGATCTGTGGGAGTGCTGTCACAGGGACTGTGTTATCAATGAGTAAGAGGACATGGAGCAAAGTGCTCAGGGAAAACAGAGTCAGTGGTATACCTGTGATATTGCCATTGATGGAGAAAGCTGAGGTAACTTCCTTTTATGTGGTGGTTTGGCCTGCAAGAGTAAATTTGATATCCAGAGACTGATTTTGCGAATCCTGCTTGCCTGTATTTTCCTGGTGCTGTGAGGATATCATCAGTACATCAACACCATTTAGGTATTATTGAATAATTTAGGTCAGAATGAACATCTAGGTCCTCCGCCCTGTGCAAAGGAGGGCCAACTTCAAAGCTAAACCAGGTTAGCTGGATTCTTGTCTAATCAAGTTTTAAAAACCTCCAAGGGTAGATATTGCAGAACCTTTCCAAGCCCCAGTTTCAGTGCTGGTCCACTGTGAAGAAATTTCTCCTTGTATCTCACCAGAATTTTCCATGCTGCAACTTGTGACTGGCTGCTCTTTGTTGGACTGCTCTGAGAAAAGCTGCCAGGGAAGTTCAGTGCCTTGCAACCTTGAGGGTGTCAACACGATACTGGTCTTACTAGCAAAAGCAGTGCTTGAACTGGTGTTCATGTGTGTGCTGGTGCACAAGGCTTAGAGCTGGCCAGGCCCAGGACACAGCTCTGCCTGGGCCAGCCCTGTATCCCCTGTGCACTGCCTCATCCTCAGTTTGCCTGGGCATCTCTTGCACTAAGCTGCGTTGTACCATCTGTGTTTGCCCTTGGAAAACAAAAAACATATTTAGAATGGGGAGCTTTAATAACCTCTTGCTTCAAATAGATGGAGCATCTGGGGTCTGCTATAAGACATTTGCTTTTAAACGGCCTATCAAAATATGAAATACTTCCTCTAAATCTGATATTGAGAGAAGTCCCAGAGATCTATGTCCCACTTCCAGATGGGCTAACTTAATATCTCTGTGAATTATTTGGCACATTTAAAATATATTCCTCTTTCCCCTGCACCTGAGACAGAAAGTATCATAATACTGTGTCAGGATAGCTTGGTGAATTGTTCTCATTCTTATAGGGAAGAATAAGCTGTTCCTCTCCAGTCTTTTTGGGCCCTCTTTAAATATTCTGTCTCTTTTTAAGCCTGAGATTATTATTTTCTCTGTGTATTTGTGTGTCTGTGTTATTCCAGCATACAATTCTCACCCAGCTGTTTTTATCCAGTGTTTTGTTCCTTTTTTCAGCTGCCCTGCAGCACTGATGTCTCTGGCACAGAAAGAGGACAGGAGCCGATAAAAAAATAGAGCCACTAAATGTTTATATGTTCCTGCTTGACCAACGTGAGTTTTTACCGGTCCATAACCAAAGAAAATATGACCACTAAATACAAAATTGTGTGAAGAAAAAGAAACCCAAGAAGCCTTCCTTATTTCTTCTATATTGCCAAGGCATTTTAGTCAGAAGCAACAGGAAAACAAACATTATTTTCTCACATCCAGGTGAGACATTGATTCTAATTGTTGAGAACAAATTTTGTTTGTAGAATTATCTGTGCATCACAGATAGTTTTGCCAGTAATTTTCTTTAAAAATAATATATAAAGCAAACTGTCTAGAATGCTTAAGTAAATCTTCTCCTTTATCATTGTCTACTGTTTAGTAAATCATTTTGGGAGGAAAGATACATGTCTGCTAAAATTTATTATATTAGTTTGTTTAGTCATTCTTGGCTCTCTCAGGTGATTAAGCTGAGGCACAAATTCTGCTTTCCTGTACCTCTGAGTCATTGCAATGACTTGCACTTTTTATTTGCTTCACTTGCCTGAAGTAAAAGCCAATAATCATATGTAAATGCACTTCAGAAATTCCACAGGTGCTACATGGAAAACTGGCTTATAAATTGAATTAAGACAGAGTTGGATGCTGCTGAAACATAAAAGTAAAGGCTACATAACTGTGGTCCTGCTACTAGGACTGTGACTTGGAAGGCATTTACCAATTCAGATGATCTTCCTGAGCAGGGCTTGAAAAAATATGGGAAAGCATCCTGGGAATGGCTAACACAGCTCAGGCTGGCCTTGCCCAGGCTGCAGCACTTCCGCCAGCACCACTGCCTGCTCCAAGGGCTGGCCCCTAGGGAAGCAGGAGTGGTTGCTCTCTATGCTAATGGCTGGGCTACGAATGTGGTAACCCCTTTCTCCTTGTCAATGCCTCTGTGGTGAAGGGAACAGAGTTACTGGCTTTTTCCTTTCAGTCTGTTGGTCTGGGTCTTTGGTTCACCAGGGATATTTCACAGAATCACAGAATGGTTAGGGTTGGACGGGATCTCTGGAGATCATGTAGTCTAACCCTCCTGCTAAAGTGGGTTCACCTAGAGCAGATTGCACAGGAATGTGTCCAAGTGGGTTTTGAATGTCTCCAGAGAAGGAGACTCCACAACCTCTCTGGGCAGCCTGTTCCCGTGCACTGACACCCTCAAAGTCAAGGAGTTTCTCCTCATATTCAGATGGAACTCCCTGTGTTTCAGTCTGTGCCTGTTGCCCCTCATCCTATCGTTGGGCACCACTGAAAGGGGTCTGGTCCCATCTTCTTGATCTCCACCCTGTAAGCATATATGAGATCCCTTCCCAGCCTTCTCCAGGCTGAACAGACCCAGCTCTCTCAGTTTCTCCTCATAAGAAAGATGCTCCAGATCCCGGATCATCTTCTTAGGCCAGTGCTGGACTCCCTCCAGTAATTCCTTGTCCTTCTTAAACTGGGGAGTCCAGAACTGGATGTAGTACTCCAGATGCGGTCTCACCAGGGCAGAGTTAAGGGGTTGCAAAGCTCTTTTCAGCCTGTTTATAATTAGCTGCAGGTTGTGGCTGAGGATTGCTGGGACAGGTGATGTGACCTTGCAAAAGCAGTTACAGCTTAGGACGGTTTCTTTGCCACACTCTCTCAGTGGATCATTGATTACTCTACCATCCACCCTGGGGTTTCCTGTTCTGCTCCAAGCACCTGGGTGAAACCACAAAGAGCAAGGTGTGTGTGTAAATGGCCCAGATTTTTTTTTTTTTCATTGCCCAGTTTCAGGATTCTCCAAACAGCTCGCAGCTTTCCAATGGTTTGGTGTTACCTCCACAGGGTGGGTTTTCATCTGCTAGTATTGAGTAAAAGGCTTTCCAGGCCAAAAGCCTTTGGACCTTCATTGCAATTTCACACTGGGAACTGAATTTAAACACTGCATCTCCACTGGAAACTTAGACTTCACTTTAAAACTGTACCCGTGTATTTTAAAGGCCAATGGACTATATATGTAGCTATGAAAGCAGTTTTGCACCATGATTCAAGCTTGATATAAGCAATAACTTAGCTGCTTTGGAGAAAATGGGTCTTTTTTCCCTTCTATTGTTTGGAGAAAGAATATTTCATGAAAAATGATGATGTTCAAGTTAACTTTGCAGCTGATTCCTGTATCCCTGCCTGTAGCAATATCGTATCATTTCAACCCTCAGTGACTGCAATGAGTCTGATTCTGATCTTACTAAGATGTGCTTATGCTGGCAGGTTTTGTGGTAGTGTTATTGTTGTTTATAACAATGTCAGAACAAGAAAAGGGCTTCTGGGGACATATCTAGATATCTGGATTATTTCTGTGGAATTCAGCTCATTCCTTGCTCTCCCTAATCCTGACTCAAGAGCAAAATGCCCAGGCAAGGGACTGAATGAACTTCAGAGGTTGGTATTCTTCCAAGAAGGGTCATCATGGAAGTCGTATTACTTGCCAATGGTTCAAAAAAACCCCAATAAAACCCGCTTGCCTCAATTAATAGAAAACAGGCACCAGTCTTGAAGATAAGGTTTTGAGATGTGAATCCCAAGCAGACAGAGGCATTTCTTGTAGCTGTGAAGAGGTTGCTGCAGGAAGATGCAAATTTAAGAGACATCCTATCTTTTCTGTGTCTGTATTGGTTAGCTAAGGGCAGAGGAATGCCAATTTTAGGTGGTCCCTTGGTATGCCAGTCTAATGTGCGTTAGACTTTGCTATCATGCACCAACTACACCATGTACTGGAGAGACCTATCACTAGGGGTCTGATCTCTAAAAGTGAGGTATGGTAGTGACCATCTTCAGTTCTGTCTTTATTGTCATCTTCTTTGTCCAAGGAGGGAAATTATTTTGATTGACTTTATATTTTCTCTAACAGCTAAACTGAGATTTTCTTCCTGTCTGAATCAAGAAGAACATTTTGCTTTGGTAAAATAAGTCAAAAATACTATTATGAGACAAGGGTAAGGAAAAAGAGTGAGACTTTTTGTCCCTCAGTGTATCCTTAAGAAAATTTCAAAGAAATGGTGGTTAGAAATCGATGAAAACTAGATGGGATTTAAATACTGAGAAGCAGGAATTTGCCTTCAGGTAAAGGATGGCATTTGCATAGTAACAAGAATGACTCATATACTGTTAGGTGAATGTCTAACTAGAATCTAAAAGTCTTGTGCATCAGTGACATTTTACCTCAGATGGCAATAGGGAATGTGCCAAGCTCGGTACCCAACTCTCCATCATGTCCCACCACCGGAAATGACTGGTGAGAATTAAGAAATAAAGTACAGCAAAATGAGAAGCTGCACAGGTAGAACCTCTCATTGCTTTTTGTAGAATTACTGTACTTTCTTTTTTCTTTCCTTTTCTTTTTACCATGAAAACCATGCAAGAAAGGGGAACCTTTTCTTATAGCAACTACTTTAGAAGCTGTTAACTTCACTGCAAATTCACTTCTATAGTTTAAATTATATGAAATAATGTGCTGATTTATCTTCTCAATCACATCTAATAACGTGCCTTAACCAATTATAATTTTCAAAACAGAGTATCCAAAGGCAGCGAAATGCCTCAGTTAAGTTCTGCTGATGTATAGTGCCAAAATGGAAGTGTTTAGTTCAAACATAAGGTCCTTTTTGTAAATCTTTGAACCAGCTCTCCTGCAGAGAATTTATTTCAAATTCAGTCCCACATTTTTACTTTTTATTATGGTTTAACAGTTCAGGCAGGTTAACATTAATAGATTTTACTGAGGTTTCCCATTAGGTGAGTAACTCAGCCAGAATAGAAACCTAGTCCTTTTAGCTGCTAACTGTGTTGCTACAACCATTAGGTAAGGTCATCTCCTATTACTCTCTGTTACTGACACTTTTCCAGAAATGCTACAATTCTATCACTTGTGAAAATGTATATCCAAAGCAAATTCAGTTCTTTAGTAATTTCCCCATATTTTTGTCTCCCATTTTTTCTTCTGTGTCTATAAATTACCTGCTTATTGGACCTTGAAAATATTCCACACAACTATTGAATCTAACCTGAAAAGAAAGATATTACTTTCATAAGGTATGCAAGGTGAAATAGATGACAACTTTTGCCTTTAATTGCTTATCTATGCAAAGCATCCAAGCAACTGTAGCACCTAAAACACAGAGACTCATGAGTTATGTTGTCTGCTGGAGTCTCAGAACGAAAATGACACAGAAACTTCCCCAATTTACATTGCCAGAGCATAGCATTGCTCATCTGCAGTAACTCTCATTAGTTCTGGATGAATTCAAACAGATACTTGTATAAGTCCACAAAACATTTCTTTACTTGAGTTTTAAATATACAATCTGATAATGAGTTGACTTTAGGAAACCTGCACAATGGCAGAATTAGCCTCCAGTGAGCAGGGGTGATGAACATCTGATAGTTCCCTGGAAGGCAGCACTTTGCAGTTTCTGATCATGCAGTTTCCCACTGGGGCTGGAAATGCTGCTTTTTTTATTACTTAAAAAAAAAAAAAAAGAGCTTTTTTTTCTCATTTCCATCAGAGTAAATAAGCAATTGCTCCACTTCTTACTGGAAAGCAATGGCGTGGAAGAGGTGTCTTAAAGAGTTTCCCCTCGGAAACCTTTAAGACCCTCTTGCTGGACTGATACAGCAACACTTTTCTGTATGTCTTTTCCTGTGCCATGGGTTTACTTCTGTGTGAGGAAACATGTTATAACAATGTAACTGCTACCTGAAATAATTTTGACCTGCAGATTAAAATAATTTTCTGGATATTTCTGCAAGTTTTATTTCAGTACAGAGACTTGAAAAGCTTCTGGGTTTTGTTTGTTTGTTGGTTTTTTATAAGAGCCTCTAAATAAGTGAAAGCAAACTTCCCTTGTTTCTGTATCTCATAAAGAAGTACGACTATCTGTGAATGTTTTAAATCATGTTTTCAGAAGTTGTAAAATAAATCAACCCCGACTGACTTTTCAGTATTTCTTTGGTGGCTTGTTTGTGATATTCGGTGAAGATTTCTGCCTACATTATTTAAGTCAAATTCAGCATGAACTTAATTCACTGCTGTAAACTGGGTTTTAAGATATCGTTCTGTTATTTTTTTCCCCCTAACACACAGAAGTTTAACCTCCCTAAAAAGAATGACCTCCACCTCATTTGTTGATATACTTTAAATAATCAGCACTTAATTTTGGTTTAATCTTGACTTTGTTATTTCCTCTGCTGTAATATCATAAGCAGGGTCCTTAACCTCTGCCTGCCTTGGGTTATCCACTTAAAAATGGTTATGTACGTAGCAATGTACTTATATTGTTAAGGATCAAATAATTTATTAACTGATTAACTTTAAACATTCTGAAAACATGAAGTGCTGTAGATGCAATTTTTATAATTAACAATGCTTCAAACTGGTAATGCTGAAACATTCATAGGCAAAATCTAGAGGGTACTAAAAGAACATTACATTGACTCAAAATGGCAAGATGTATTATCTGGATATGTGTGAAGGCATTTGCAGCACCGGGAATGGAAAGGTCCTGATTCTGGGCTTCCCTTGTACCAGCTTGAGTCAGGGAAACTGTCCATTGTCAGCAGTGACATGCTCAGCTGTAAGACTGGTGAGAAGAATACCAACACCTGGGACCGATTTGCAGTACATATAGGTCTATATTATGTAAAAATGTTAAAGTTTGTTCCTGCCTTATGCTCTGTTTGTAATCTTCACCTATGACCTTTCAAAGTATTTTTCCCTCTTCCTCTGTGGGTTGTCTATTTGACGGCATGAAAGGACGAGCAGGAAATAAAATTTGTTTCTCAGTATTAATTGCTCCAATACATGGTGCTTTTTTGTGCTCCTGTCTTCTTCAAAGTTCACTCCTGCTCAAAGTGTGTGCTTCCTGCTATGTTGTGTTAAAGAGCTGTTAGCAAAGGAATGTCGCTGCTCGATGGTGGGGGGGATGTTGTGCTTTGATCAGCAGCTTTTGTGCCTGCTGAACACCCGTGCTCTGATCTGAACGCCATGTGCGCCCCTCTGGATTCTTGATCTGTGTGGTTTGTTTGCTGTAGTTCTTGTCACAGTATTATGCAAAGCTTGTTAAAATGCTGATGCTTCCTCCTGCCCCCAGATTGTTTTTCACGCGTTATTTTTGTGACCTCTAGCTGAGGTGTAGCCTCTGTATACCTCGTCTACTAATTTGCTGTTGCTTATATCAGAAATAAGATGCTCTAACTTGTTATCTACAACCATCTAGGTTATGAAAATATATATGTTCAACAAATGCAGCCTCTTATTTTTTGTTGCTGCTTTTCTGCCATCTGTTCTTTTCAGCACCTCAATATAGATCAGACTGACCCAACCTAGAAACAGCTGCTTAATCCTGGCAGATTTTAACACTCATGTCAAAGTACCAAGGTTCTTAATCCTAGTATCTGCGTAGGCTGTATACACACCCCCAGGACCACACTCACTACAAAACCCCACTTCATTGCTTCCCTTCAAAAGCAGCTGATGATGCCAAGGTGTGTCACTGGGCAAGTGGGAGCAATTGGCTTTTTTTCCTACCCCACTGGAAGGGATTCAAACCCACTTATATGAGGCAGAAGAGATTGCCACATGAGTCATTGCAGGCTATTTGAGGCCGAGCACAAGATCTCTTTTCTAAGGTGCTAAATATTGCTGACATTAATAAAATACCTTTTTTTTTGTTTTTTTTTTTACCCCACAATATGTGTCACATTTTCATGATCCTGGAGAAAACATAAGATACCTTAGTTTTACCCAAAGATAAATTTAATGAGATAAGGGACATCATGGACCTCGTTTAATTTATCTGCAATAAAAAGTAAGTGGCAATTGCCTTGAGATCTAGGTGGCACGAAAGCAGGTGTTTATTACTTCCAGGACATATTTGCAACAAAAGTTGCATTTATGTGTGAAGTGTATTGCTAAGATTGATCAAAACTCAATATTGACACCAGTGAAAGGCTCTTTATGATCAGTCATGTGACATGGCTTGTCAATCAAAGAGGAATTGATGCTGTATTTCCCCACAGCCTTTGCAGACACAAGGTCAAGCTTTTTAGAGCAGAGAGCACACAAAAGTAGTTGGCTCTTTCATGGCATCAAAAGCTCCATGTTTGCTCTTATTTGTTAAATATCCAAGAGGCAGAATTTCTAATTTTCTGAGCATCTCAGTCCAAGAATGAAAGCTGAATTTTATATACATTTTATATATCATGTATTGCATTTGCTTTCTTTTGCTGCAGCTGAGACACTCTGCTTTGCAAACTATAGATATTCTGCCTTTACCCTTAATTCATGCTGATAGGTATACTGACCCTGATTCTGCTCTCACACCAGTGTTGTTCCGAGTGTAGGGCATAGGCGCAAAGTGCTTTCTTTGGAAAATGCCATCTGCTTTATTAATCTTCAAATTTAGTTTCATGTACTAGATAATTAAAAAACCCCTCCTTTCATGGGTTAAAGTAAGCATAACCAGCTAGCAAACAGCAGGATTTGTTCTACATTGCAGTATAAAATCTTTAGCCATTTCTTTAAGTTATGCAAACAATTTGAGGTGCAAACGGCATAGATTGAAGTGATTTGAGGAAGGAGAATTCATTGTGCTTAGGGACATCTGCTCTATTTACTTCATCCTTACATACAGTAATAGGACTTGGCTGTGGAAATATTGTAAAATCCTCCTTTCTACGGCAGTCTAAATCAGCAGCGTGGGAGCTGACTGCTCTGAAATGGCAGCTGAGGAGCCCCTGTTTGTGTTTCCGGCACTGTAACTATATAAAGTGGGACTCCAGATCAGTAAAAACACATCCGAGGTAGCAAACAAAATAGTAATAAAAAAACCCCACCAGCTTAAAAGACAGTTCTTTTGAAATGGAAGCAAGAGAACATAGCTAACACTCTTTTGTCTGCTTCTGTCACTGCGGTAGGACTCTGGTATTAGTTTCATAATGCTGTTCAGACGTATAAGCACCCTTTCCTTTACAACCTCCCAAATTATTCCACAGTTCTACAGGAAGACTGTCTTGTGCGAAGAGATATTCACAAATCCTCTAGCCAAAGAGGCAGGTGGATTAAAAAAGCAAGCAGAGATAACCCCTCTACCTTAAGGCAGCTGGATATTTACCCTGTTGCTGCTTTTTTTTAGCCTTTCCAGAGCTCTCCTTTCCCACACCCCTTCCCCACTTTGCCATATGAAAAGCTCAGTGTGACTTGGGCAGCTGGCAACCTCCAGGTTGCTTGCATGCCACTGCTGCCCAAACCTCCAAGCCTCAAAATTATTCCCCTGACATAAGTGAGAGATTTTATTTCCCTTGGAGCAGAACCTGGCCCTTTTCAATCTCATCTGTTAATGCTGACCCTTCTTTCTCAGTGTGTGTAATAACATTAATTGGGGCTGAACACATACAGCTGAGTAGGGTATAGCATAGTTGGCACTCTGTGGGTACAGAGAGATGTAGACTGGTGGAGATGTAATGTGCTCCTTATTTAAGGCTCACTAATAATCACAATAGTTATGTCTTAGTTGCCAGTTTTTAGATTTGTGTCTTGAAACATCTTGAACAAAATGTTAGTAAGAGCATTTCTACAGCGTCCTGCTGACTGATTTCAAGGTGCTGCCGCGTTTGCCATCTGCCTGCGAGCTCACAGTGGTAATTATAGAGAGTCTCACAAGTGTTGGAATGAGAGGTATATCAAATGCATTTTCCTTCCTTTTGAAGGTAATTTTCATTTTCTCAACTCATTTGAAACTGCACATGATTATCAGCTGCAGGTGTGAGAGCCGCACAGAAGACAGACGTGTGTACACACCCACGGAGCAAAATATTAACTTCTAGAGTGTCCAGAAGAGCTTAGGTACTAATCTTGGTGCTTTTAAATTAAATGCAGTGCAGGAGAAAATTCCCTCATTATTACTGCTCCTATCTTCATGTGTGGAATCTTAATGTCTCTCTTATTATTTTGACAATATAAAAAAAGAAAAAACAACCACTTGATTTTGCTGAGCATCACTGGAATAACAGGCGCTGGAACAATAACGCATACATTATAAAACCTGCTGAAAGCAAAAGTCACTTGCAGTTTGCTGAAACTTCCAGGGGTTTCTAGTCTTGGTTGAGTTGCTGCTGTTCCTCGTAGGTTGTTTCAAAACCAGGGTTAAAAAGGGTTGTGAATAGCAAAGAGTGGTAACTGAAGTAGATGGTACGAACAGCCTTCCTCGAGTTGCTGCAGGCATCTCATTTAGTTGCCATTCGGAGTACCTGATTGTATTTTGTGTAGTCGATGGAAGAGAGGGGTGAGTCTGGATACTGATCCAGAAGACTTAAGTGAGGGTTATATATCCCCTGCACGGTTGTTGTGAGATGTGATGTACAGTGTAATCTATAGGATCCTTGACCATCAGCCTGGTGCTAAGAATACGTCCTTCCATGGGGTGGAAGAGTAGTGGCTTGTGGACACAGACACAGTGGGGATAAGCTGAGAGAAAAGGTAAAATCAGCACTATGTGATGAACAGTTTCATTTGGTGCATGAATGCTGCTGAGGAATTGGGGTCATCAAACTGACTTTTGTTTTGGAAGTGATATAAACCCGGGTGCGTTTGAGTTTTGGCCATCTTGGAGGAGGAGTTTTGGATCTGTCGTGGCACATGGGAGCTGGATCAGGGTGGTTGCTCCAGCCCTTCAGAAGTCTACCTGTCCTCATACACGGGAGTACTGGCAGCCACCTTTCAGGGCTGTGGCTGGAGTTAATTTTGAAGCTGTGGAAAAGCAAGCAGCTAGAAAGAAGACCGTTGACGTCAAATATCTTCTCTGCTGATCTCCTGGGAAAATTGTGGTGGGAGAGGGGAATAATTGGAAATTTTGTCTCCATGGTCTTCCTGGTGGGACTTGCTTGGGATGACCCACTGGAGAGAACAGAGTTCACTTGAAGATGGGTCTTATTTTTGTCTTCCTGAGTTTGACACATTCCTGGCTCTGGTGCCTGGCCAGGAGGTGGGAAGGGATTACTGTGAGAGACTCCCTCAGGCTGCTGCTGTCCCTCGCTTCCCCCTTAAAAGAAGAAGAAGAAAACTTTGTCCAAGCTGCACTTTCTCCCAGGTGTGACTGCTTGAACCACTTTCCAGGCTGTTTGCCCTCATGGTATTGGAAAGAGGAGGGATGTGCAGGCAAAGAGTAACTGAAATTGATGGGCCTGGCAAGGGAGACTTACAGACCATCCAGGCCATGGATAGATTTTTAAGGAACATAGAGAAGGGTCCTGTAGGAGATTATGAGCACCAAGTCTCTCTCAGCCTGCTTAAAAAGGACATTCTCACATGTTAAAAGTAAAACCTCTGCATTTGCACTTGGAGGTTCAAGGGTCAGGTGTGCTCAGCAGTTAAATATGTCAAAAGCAAGAGCAGACTTGAGCTTTCCTGATTTTATGCCTGAACTGAAAGCACGGTGTTACAGTCATCTTTCCTGTTCAAGATTTAAACTAATTCTGGGGCAGTGAAATATCATGTACTTTCCAGACAAGAACTTCTGTAAGCATCTGGATCAATGAAGTCCAATATCCCATGGTTTTTTGTTTTATAGTGGCTAATGAGCTCCAAACATATCTTTCCTATGAATGGGGTATATGCCATCTTTTTGCCTCGCCTTTTTCCATGTCTCAGCCAGTAGACCCTCTGGTGGCTGATACAGGCTGAGCTCATCCAGTAGACACCTTCTGATGAGAGCAACTGCTTGGATACCCAGCTGCCTTGCACAAGCTGGAGGACTTATCCCAAGCACTCACCATTCTGTCAGAGGTAGCTGAAATTAGCCAATGGATTCAAAAGTTATTGAGGAACATATACAGAGTGTGATCACATAAGTCATGTTTCCATAGGAACTGGCTAAAAACGTAATACATCTGTATGAATACTCAGCGTCTATCATGATGAACTATTATGTAAGCAGGTTTTTTTTTTTCTCAGTAAGAACATTGCAGCTGCTTGTTAATAATTTGTTGTAGAATTTACAGACAAGTTTACAAGCCATCATATGTGCAATCGTCTGTGTGCTTATTACATCGTCTGCTTTCTCTCCTGCTGACTAAAATGGGAAATGAACAGAGCATACTTTTCTCAAGGCTTAAAAACATCCAGAAGATTAAAAATAGCCTAAGGCTGGAAAATTTCATCACCTGGTAAGGCAAACAGGCTTTTGTACTAACAATCATATAAATGTGATTGTTGTAGCTCCATAACTGTAGGTGTGCATGTAAGAGCTGGAAAGGAAGGTTTGAAGGCCTGTACGTCACAGCAAGTGTGGCATATTGCACCATGGCAACTTGTGAATATTTGCTATTTGCAAGTAACAAGTCACTGCAGACCAGGAAATTGTCATCAAATACATTATTCAAATTATGAAGACACTCTTATCTTGGGATAAATATTCTTAGGATAGTAGATTTTTGTAGAGCAGTGCTTTAAGTTGTGTAAGATGAGACAAAGAAGGTATGTTACTGTGAGGTGACATATTTTATAACATCATACATCCTTCATGACTAAGATGAATGTCCATGCTTGCATCTGCTTCTGTCTGTCTTTCTAGAAGCAGGTTAGGAATTGTCTGTTGTGCCAACTAAAGGATGGGACTGGATGATTCATTCTCAGGAAACAAATCACTGAAAGCATCTGGTTTGAAAAACGGTATAAAAGTATCCAGCATTGGACTTCTCCAAATTGCTTTGTCTCAATTTACCAGAATTTATTTCCTAAATATCTGGAAGCATATTTCCTGAATATCTGGAAGCAATTTTTTTCTGTCCTGATTTTTTAAGTTTCTTTCAAAATCAGATTAGGGTTTAAATTGTAAAGCTTAACATCAGTAGTTAGTGCTGTTTGTTTGTTTTTAAATTATTATTCTCCAAATTTTAACTATTAGACAATATTAGTCTGCATATGTTATAATAAAATTTACAAAGCGTACATAATACTATACCATGCATATCGTTCCAAAGCGGGAGGAGAAAAGAGTCTGTGCATCTTCTGAGCCTCATAAAATAGCACACTACTGCACAGATTTTGAATTGTGAATATTAGCAAATAATGAATAACTTAGAGACTTGAAGTTAATCATCAGATTATGAATTCAAGAATTCAACATGCTGTCTGTAGACAATTCATTGATAGAAAAGAATAAAGGATGAAATTAATCAAATAAATAATTCATTGTAAATCATGTGGTTCTAATTATAACAAGGTGTTAAAAAATGGATCATCTTCTGAAAGCACAGCTGAGTTCTACTACGCATATGTATCACCACAAATGCGGCTGTTGTAGTATAATCCCTGCTTTAATTGCTTTTGGTTCAGGACAATAGTTAGGTACAGGAGCAGTAACAAAGGCATTGACTTACGCCATTTATTAAAAGCTGGTTTATTTGTTTGCTTGCATGACAAAGCACCCCAAGCTAGCAGTTCTGCAATGTGAGAAATACCAGCCTACCCTTCCCAATTCTTCAAAGCAAAAGTTTGTACTAAACTAGAGGTTTTCTGACTTTCTCTCTCACCGACTGCCAGCCCAGGGGTCTGTCTCTCTCTTTTCTGAGGGGCAAATTATTAAAAAGGTGTAGAGCCAACCTTTCCCAGCTCTTTCCTCCTGCAGAAGGCAAGCACTTGCAGATGCTCCTGTGTGACACTTTCCTGCTCTCAGGTGGAACAGCCAGCCAGAGGACAGCTTCGCTGGTGGATGCGGCGACCTTCTCAGGAGCATTGCTCAGCAACCCACATGCTGCTGAATTTTAGATGGAGGGTGAGGAAGAGACAATGCAGAAACTAATGAGACAAGAATGAACACGTTTATTCCAAGGCCTTCAGAGCAGTGAATCACCAGGCATGTCAGCCTCCGGAACTTTTGATAGCTGAGAGCTGGATTTTGTAAGTCACTCTGGTCCCACTCCCCCATCCCACTGAGCCACCAGCACTCACCACTGCAAAGCCCATACCAGTGAATAAGAAGGATGCAGCATTTATTACTTTTATTTTTTTTCAGCTTTCTCTTGCCTTACTCCCTACCAGCAGAATGAGGAAGACTTCTTTCTCAAGTTTTTTTTTGTGTCTGAAACGCAAGTCAGAGTTGGATGATTCTTGCTTACAAGAACACTTACACAGGCAAGGACAAACCCAATGCTGTGCTGTGCACTTGCAGAGCTCCTAGTTTAGTTCCCATTATGATAAGAGTTAGCAATATTGTAGTGAGAAGATGAGAGCATTTATCATGGAATATCTGTATAGATTTTAAACAAAACAGCTTTTATTGCCTTAACCACTTTTAGGGCAGTGCCAGAACAAAGGCGAGCTGGAAATTCTGTGTGCAAAAATAGCTGGTGCATGAACTGGAGCATCCACTTAACTACAAATGGTGCTTTTCCCAGAGAGCTAAATAGTCCCCATACTGTCAAAATTGGTGTGATGACTGCAGGTTTGAGATACTCCATAGTGTTG
Source organism: Columba livia (assembly GCF_036013475.1). Taxonomy (NCBI): domain Eukaryota; kingdom Metazoa; phylum Chordata; class Aves; order Columbiformes; family Columbidae; genus Columba; species Columba livia. Next base: position 52,523,838 of record NC_088603.1, on the reverse strand, counting down.
GGTTCAGTATTTTTGAATATCTGCACTGTCTCTTGGATTTGTCATGTCAGGGGGTCAGGCAACAGCTGGTAGCCTGACTCTGTCACCATGCTGTAAAAGTGTCTGGTCCTTTAGCCACCAGAAACTCGTGAAGATACTAGTTTTCTCTGCAGTCAAATAATAAACCAGAATGTAACTTGTGTACAGTACCTTCAAGATGATTGAAAAGCGAGATGGAAGAGCAGGAAGAAGATGAGTATAAAGAGGATTAAAGTTGCCTTTATGTCAGCTGTGCCGTATCATATTAGCAAAAATAAAATCATCAGAATAATAGAATCTCACAAATGTATTTACATCAGCATTTTATCCTCTGAAAATATATTAGCAGCAGCTTTTGCACTGTCCTAGCAAAATTCACAGTAGCAGAAAATCGCTTACCATCAGTATACAATAAGGCTTCAATTTCTTCCCCTTAAATTTCAGATCCCCAAATACTACATAATAGTCCCCAATATGCTGGTGACTCTGAGGTTTTTCTAATCTTAGCAATTTTGAATGTACTCACAACATTTTTGCCTTAGTGATATGAAAGCAATCAGCACTGCAGAACAGGAAAAAAGAAGGAAAAGACCAATACCATGTATTAGTCAGCTTCAAAACATCACAAAACTCAGATTGCCACATGCTGAATATAAATGCGGTAGAAATGTTCAGAAACTGCAATCAAATAGCTTTGAATGTCAAATGAAATTACTTTGGGAATCTTCTAAGCCCTCTTCCTAAAGCACACAGGAACATCCATCCCCTACTTTCATTTGATTAGTCCAAAAGGCTATAGGATATATTATTACATCTAGAAAACATGACTGGAGTCTTAGTCATTAGCATGACTGAACATACACATTCCTTTAGGTCCTTATTTTTTCTTGTTCTGTATCTTCTGAATGGAATGTAATTAGTGAACTTTTAAAATAAAAATATACCTTACATTCACTGACAGTTATAAATAATTTATTATTTAAAGAAAACCCCATGAGAGATTTGCATCTGCTCAATTAACGTGTGACAGTAAAATTTTAAAATTATATTAGTGAATATTAAGAACTGTGGATAAAGTTATTTTGTTCCTCAGAGGTGATAAGAGTCTTTGGTTGACAAACTCCCCTGCAGTAGTAATGATCAACTTTAGCAAAAGAGCTTTGATGTAATTAAATCACAGAAGTGTGCACGCAGTCTACCCTTAATGAATTGTTGCAGCACTATGCACACCTTGCTTTTTTTTAAACCTGGGAAAATTATAACAGAAGGTGAAGACAATTGTGCGAAGACATTGACATGAATAGTAATAACCAGACCTCCAATCCCAGAAAACACTGCAGTTTAAGAAAGGAAAGGAATTATGTCTGCGCCTTACTTCTATTAAATTTAATAAGACCTAAGTATAAGCTTAAAACTAAGCACGCAGTTAGGTTCCCTCCTGTCTCGGGAACTTCTGGGTCTGCAAGAAATCCCTGTTTCCCTCTCCTGGCCTCTTTTCGGAAGAGGCTGAACAGAGCATTGAAATGGCTGAATTAATCCACGTGGCACAGTTTCCTACACTGGACTGACATACAGGGTGTGTCAAACACATAAGTATAGAGCAAGTGTTTAGTCCTCCATGCTGGTAAACTCCTCCAGCCTCCAGTGGCTTGAGATCCTCGGTCTGGTATGCTGTCTTCATGTTTAAGAGCCTTTAATCAATCTGTTTATTTATTTACTTATTTTCCCCTCCAGGAATTTTTTCTGATCACTTTTGGCATTTGTGCATTTTTAGCATTCCACAAGTTTGGTAACAACTTCTGCAGTTGAGCTATGTATTCTTCGTTTTGAAGGTACATTCTGAAAACTGAGTTTGATGTCTGCTAGGTCTTGTACTACAAAAGAAAATGAGCATTTGTTTCCTGTTCTCTCTATGCCCTCCGTGATTTTGTCAACCCCTCTTATTCTCTATCTCCATTATCTCTTTTTTCAGATTGAGGAATCACAATGCATTAGTCGTTCCTTGTTTGGAAGCTGTGCCAAAACCTGGATCATCCTTATCATGTTTCTTTGTGTCTCTTCTAGCTCAACCTATATTCTTTCTGAGAGGAGCTGAATTGAACACAGTAGTCAAAACACAAGCATAATGATGGTTTTTGTTCTTTATTTTTTTCCTCATAATTCCCAACATTCTAGTCATTTTTTGACAACTACTGAGCACCAAGCTGGCATGTTTACAGTGTTATCCGTTATAATTCCAACATCTCTGTCCGGAGTGGTAATAGCTAGTTCAGAGCCCATCACTAGATCTTTAAATTTAGAAATCTTCTTTTCTCTGCTTTTTTCTTTCTTTTCAATCCTCATGTACAGAACTTTTCATTGTCACTTTCACGCCTGGTACAGGATGTGGTATTGACTCCTTTATTTCAGACTGCTATTTGAGAGCTGCTTTCTGTTTGACACACTCATCAGGCCAGATTTTTAATTCTCTCAAACGTGTCTTGGCTTTGAGGCCTTCAGTGAAGCCATGGCCTTTTGCCTTGGTTGAGGAACTGTCTGGTCTTTGGAGTTCCTTTAACTTCTTGGTTAAGCCAATAGATTGCATGACATGTGCCATAAGAGATAACTGAATACAAAATGGAAAATCCGGTCTGTTTGTTGGACAAAACAGGTAGATGTTTAGGTTTATCTCAAATTCCCTCACTATTCTTGCCAGATAAGAGGTGTTGCCCCTTTTGGTTGCAAAACCCATGCATGGTGTGTTATCACTGGCTGTTCCTTTTGCACTTACATGGGGTACAGCTGTGTGGCAGCTAATGCCGTGGAAGGAAATGGCTTGAACATCAGCTTCAGGGTCAAACCCTGCAGTCGTTGGTCATATAAGGGTAAATGAATACACTTTCTTGAGCAAACCTCCAGGGTGTGCATTTTCTTGACATTTAGGTCTCTCTTAAAGATCTCCTTCTGTGAGGATGCCTTAAAGAAGTCTGATGTTGTTATAGTAAGGATGTAATTTCTATACCATTTTGCATGTGGATTCTTTCTTTAAGAGCCTCATCTTTGGTTTAACACACTTCATTTGCATCTGCATTTGTCTTGAGACTGTGGCTATAATAATAAGCCATAGTTTCTATGGAGTATTTAAATAAATGTCACTATTGGACACTTTCCACAATTTTTTATTTTTTTTGTGGAAGGATAGTCCACATCTTTGGAAGTGAGACATTATGTAGTCTCAGCAAAGGATACTACTATTAGCCCTACCTACAATACAAATGCAATAATTTATGCAACACTCTTCTTACATTTGCAAATAACAGTATTAGGAGGAAAAGAAAAAAAATAATAGCATTTGGAGATGGGCCTGGATCTATCTAAATATGCTACTGATTCTTTTATTTCAATTTATTTGTACTCAGAAGTCATGTTTTATGTGTGGAAAAAGGAAAAGATGAAATCAGCACTTTTCCCTCCAACCAAGATTTATATGTATGTTGCAATTAAGACAACAGATTATGTCTCCAATTTTAGAAAATTTTCTGTTTAAAGTTGCAAGTACATATACGCCTCTACAATATCTGACATCTGCTTGAACATGTAGATATTTGTTTTGACACTGTGACAGTTTCAGAAAATGTATTTTTTTAAATTTTGAAACATGTCAGTGTGATAATTAGACCCTAATTCCCATTTGCTAGTGACACAGAATTTGAAGTATTTTCTTATTTATTTGCAATCTACACTGGTTACTTCTGAAACCTGTGGTATTTCTGTAAGATGCAAACTTTATTCAACAACCTGTTCAGCCCCTCTCCCCCTGCTCTCCCCCATTGCGTATCTTGAAACCAGTCAAAGTGTGGACTTCCTTGTTTCCTGCTGTTTGTTTACTGATTGGTGAAAGATAATCTTGAAAAGCCTTACAGTCCAAAAGACAAGATGACCTTTATCTTAGTGGCTGAATCTCTATAAATACATCTTAAAACCCACAGGTGCCTACTCCTTTCCAAGCATACTAGATGTGCTTTCATGCCATACAGTGTGCCTCACATTAAGTCCATCCACAGGCCAGATGATTTTCCAGTGCTTACGTCAATTCTTGCCCTGAAAGGCATGCACAATGCCATGCAAAAATACAAAATAGGAGGGGATTTTCCACAGCTAAGGGATTCCGTCAGCTATCCCCAATAATGTTGTGACTGTAAGATGCAGCCTTTCCTAAATTTGTTGTCTGTTTTATGTTGTGCCTCCTGAACTGTTATTGAGTTGTAACCTGATGGTATTAACTATAAATAGCTATGAATACTTTCATTTTTATTACCCTGTCCCCAGCCTCCTGGTGTTGTTTATTTCTCCTGATTTTGTTTAGCATCTTCAGGAATTCCATCATAAATGCATAAATGTGCTGGTTGCTGATGCTTGGTGGTGAAAAGATGGTCTTTTGTTCTTTCTTCTTAACCTTTAGCATTTTGCACTGCTCCTGTAGCCATGAACATCTCATGCGTAGTTCCCTCTTTCTTACAGATCTGTCTTCTCTCTCAAAAAACATTCGCTCTCTTATCAGAATCTGTTTTGAACAGCAAGGAAGACCTGAAAAGCATCACGGCAAAAGGTAAATGCAAACAGAGAAATGTCAGAGAGAAGTACAGTTCTGGAAAATTTCTAGAAGCAAACTTTTTCTCTGCGAGCACTGTCACAGATTACCCAGAGATGTTGTAGGGTCTCCATCCTTGGAGGTATTCACAGTCAGACTGGACATGGTCCTGGGCACCCTGCTCTAGCTGGCCTTGCTTGGGCAGCAGGGTTGGACTAGGCAATCTCCAGAGGTCCCTTCACACCTGAACCGTGCTTTAATTCTGTGTTTGTGTTGACTTTAAGTTGTCTATAAATGGCTCTTTGAACAAAACTGGGCTTTTATACAGGGAAAACAGAAGCCTTTCTTGCTTCCAATGCTTTTAATATGCTACCAAATAAATGGCTCCATCTTCTGAATGTGCTTTTTTGGTCTCTTCCGTAAATTTCATCCTTTTTCTAAGGCTTCTCTCTCTTTATTTCTTTTTTTGACAAGTAAGGAAAGACTTTCAGTAGAAGCTGAAAATTATTTTCTCTTCCCTAGGGAAAGAATCCTGGGCCCAAATGCTCATAAATTTTGTCTGAAGATAGACAGATACACTTTTAGGACTATTAAAAAAATAATTCAAACAGCATTATTGTTTAGTAAGAGAGTGCAACTGACTCTTACCTTTGGTACCCCCTAACTTATTCCAAGTCCAGAGAGAGGAAAGTGTTAAATTCCTATGGTAGGTGCATTTTATTTTTTTAGATCAAAATCTAACAGCTCCTTGGTTCAGTTATAAATGTTTACTAAAATGCTCACCTCCACAAAACCAAGTATACAGCTTTTCAACATTTTATATTGCTTCAGGTATATTCACTGATTAAGCCTCTCAGCATCCCTATAATGAAGAAGAGTTGGTGTATGTTGCAAATTAATAGCTAAGGAAGTTAATAATTCAGTAATACAGCTATTTTATTTAAGCTTTAGTCCTTTGACTTCTAATTACATGCTGTAACAACCGCACTATGCTTCCCTACTAGGGAAAGTCCTTTAATGAAGAGCTTTATTCCAGGAAATATCTTGTTTGTCTCCTGCTGATCAGGAGAGCTCTGTCGGATGGCTTTCCAAATCAGTGTGGCAAAAAAGATGGCTTTTACTCCAAGACAAACTTTGGAAGTAACACTTGAGGTTTGATTGGCAGAAGCAAAGGATTTGGGCAGACTTGGCATTAAATGAGGGCAGCAGTTGGTTAAAGTGCCTGAAGCACTGTCAGTCATTTACTAAAGATCTGCTCACGAAACAAGAAAATATGCTGGGAGCAGAACCTAGGTAATCATCTCTCTTGCTTTCCTTCACACCCAGTACTGGACATACTCAGCAGCCTCATAGCTTTGTCTTCTGGAGAAGTTAACCTGCCCCTATGATTTCCTTTCTATGCGAGGAAGGATTTGACTCGTGGAAAAGGAAAATTCTGACAGTGGGTCTGAGAGGGGCAAGTGTAGTCTCCTGTGCAAAATTAAGCCAGCTGGTTCAGCTCTTGGAACAATTCAAAGCAGCCTTAAGATTATTCTCATATTTTCCAGGTCAACACTGGCCCCAAGCAGCTGTTCCAGCAGCTGGAGAATTGTGGTCATGAGCTGCTGCTGACATTTGCCTACATCACCTCCGCAGGGAGGAATAATGATATGGAGTTGGTGTTTCTGGCTTTGCGGTGCATGAATTCCCTGTGCAAGGGCAATCTCTAGTTTGTCAGAGTGGCTTTATGGCTCCTCCGTCCTGCTGCAGAGACGTACATTAAAGCCAAGTTCTGTGCTGAAATAAAGCAGAAGATGGCTGCTGCCACTTGTAAGGGCACAGCTCATTCTTTGTACCCATTTCCATCCTTTCTTCAGCTCTAGGAGACTGTCAAGTTACTTCTCCATTTCATAGAATCATAGAATCATTTTGGTTGGAAGAGACTCTCAAGATCATCAAGTCCAACCATAAACCTAACTCTGGTTTTGCACCCTCTACAAGATATTTGGCTGTGAGACTTCTCCGGGTTTATTTCCAAGCCTGGACCTTGTGGAGGGTGTATTAGAGAGCTCAGATATAATTTGCACCACTGTTCCTTGTAAAAGGTGTTGGTCAGACGTGGGGTTATACAGATTTATACTGGGTGGTGATGGTGGGGCAGAAAGGCCTATATCGTTTCCTTCATGCTCAAACCCAAACTTTTTCTCCAGTGCCAAGTACTTCAGGCACTAAATCAAAATCAGAATATTTCCATGCCTAATTTTCTCTTAGAATGCTGACAGGGCACTTACTGATGTCAGTGTCATCGCAACTCTTATGATGCAAAGTGTCACTTTCTGCTACTCGGCAATGTCTCTCAGGGGACTTATTTCACATTAAAAGACTGGCCTCTGCTCTCACTAACCCCACTATAAATCTAGAATAAATTTTATATTGTCAACAGCAATTATACATGCCATTAAGGCCATAAGTTATGGATGCAGGTCCTGCCTGAAAGTTGATTCAAAGCTCTGATGATTAGAAGGTATCTCTCACTGCCCAATACAGATATTTCCCATCTTCTTAACTTTTGGCATGGGCTCATTCCTTTTCTTTGGATTCATACTCTCATTTTGTGGTGCAAAACCAAACTTGCCTATAAGTGCAAAATATGACTTGGCCATAGTCATTTCCATACATTGTCTTGGATTTGAGCAGACTATTCATCAATAACTGTGACCTTTTGCATTTTATTTCTTCACTTGTCCACATTCACTTGGGTGATGTGTTGGGAAAATTAACGCTGCTTTGGATGGTTCTGATTTTACCCATAGCTTGTGAAAAATGCTATCTAGCCTCTCTTTCAAAGGCTGCTTTTTCTCCAATTAATTTAAAAGCAAACAGCCCCTTCTTAAAAACAAAAGAGTAATCTTCAAAAATGATCAGAAAATAAATTTAAGCAAAATAAGACTCTGCAAAATAAGACTCATGAAAAATGTAAAAGGTGCAAAATAAGCTGAAATCCTGTTTCAGGTGCGAGGATGCTCTGATATCCCTCCTCGTTTTTGTGTCAGCCAAGGTTACTACCAAAACATGAGGTTTCACAGAATAAACCAATGAACACTGTGAATGCACCCACTATATCACAATTGCAGAAATAGAGGGACCAAGTAAGTTTATGCTGATCCACTGGGAACATTTTTAGAAAGTTTAATAGCCCTTACAATTTCTCATTTCTAACCTGTCATGGGCTCGCCTCGTGACTGCTCCTTTTGCTGTGTTATAAAAGCAGACAGAAAATCGGATTTCTGGTTTAAGACCTCACCAAAACCATCATTCCTGTTTAAGACAGCAATAGCCACATATCATTTAAGCCTGGATAGTAATTTCTTTTTACATCTACTGCAGCAGCATAGCAACACATTGCACAGATTGAAATGCTTCTGGTCTAATGAGAATAGCTTACAAATTTATGTGTAAAGATTATATGAAAACATTGCTGGGAAGAATAAATAACAAGAGTCTAATTTCCAGTTCTGGGTACCTCACAAATGAGAAAAGTATCTTTAAAATATGGATTCTGTTGGTGAGTTTATTAACTATCTGCAGTGATGACACAGGCTTTGAACCCAAATCATGAACTTCTTCTATGAGTCACAGGAAAAGATGATTTTTGACTGTCTGATGCACTTCCAGTCTAGTAGCTCCAAGTATCTGGATCCTGTCCAAGTGCACCCATTCAGAGCACCTATTGTGGTTCAAGAACATGCATTCTTGGGGTTTATTTCTTTTTGTTTTCTCTGCCTTGTTCTGTATTTCTTGGTCTGCTCTATTCTAACAGGAACAAAATGCACATGCAGAGGAACAAGAAGGCTGGGGAAAAGCAGAGACGGTGTTAGGATGAACACAGCTCTCCTCTGGACGAGCCTGGGTTTGGGACATAACTGAAGTGCTGTAAGGGAGGTGTTCATCTTGGCTCTATCCTTTTGGTGGGGTAGGAAAAGGACTTCAGGTTAGCTCCCCCTCAGTGAAGCCTCTGTCAGTATTCCAGGAATCCAGCAGCAGATGGCCATTATTATTTTTCAGGTAGTTTCTACTCATGTACTGGGATCACACCAGTGGGGCTTTGCACTATTCCTCCCGGAGTGGACGGGCCACCCTTTGAACCATGTCAGAAGCTGACTTCTCATGACTAGCTGTGGTAGGTGGTACGGTAGTCTACTTGGCAGGTGTAGGTTTAGAACAGGTCGTTAAGCCATACTTCTACAAGGAGACATGGTTTGGTACAAACGTCTGCTTATCTGGGGTGCTAGGACCTAGCTGAACTTCTGGATGAACCCAGGAATCTCCCCTTCTGCATTTAAGTGGGAGATTCAACCTGATGAAAACACAAAGTAAATGCACGATTTGCATCTTTGGCCAAATATTTCACACCTGCAGGGCTAGAGGCTGAAGGAAAGATTTCACAAGGTCCCTTAAAATACCATCCTCTTGTTCTTTGTTAACATAATTTTCCAATTTCTTGTTATATCTCCCTGAAGATGCAAGTTAAACACATCTCTTTGGCCTTGAGGTTCCTTATATCCTGGTTCCTGATAACACTCTGGTTGGACTAGATGACCTTGAAAGGTCTCTTCCAATGCAAGCTATTCTATGACTATCTGCAGTGACTTCTGTATAGGAAAACAAAAACAAAACAAAACCACCTTAACAGGACAGAATCACAATCAACCAAGAGTAAAAATTCAGCCAGCTTTAAAACAAAGAGGAATCAAAACTGGACAAGATGGACAGAGCAATGCTGAAGAGTCAATAGAGCACTTAGAACATGTTTCTGGTGTACTGAAAGTCTCCACTTTTCATTTCCAGAGTGGGCTGTAGGTAGCCAGGGGTGGTCCTGCCATGGTCCTGGAGGCACAAAGTTTGTGGGAAGGGAAGGTTTTGGGCAGAATGCTCCTCCCGCTTGAGTTCTGTGCTGGTGTGGCTCTGCCAGCTTTAACATGGTTTCTCCTGGTAAAAAATCTCCATCTCTGTCTCTCTCATCTCACATTTTCCTTTGTTACATTTTGTTGTGTGTTTTTACATAAATCAGAGATCTGTGTTTTTTAAGATTTTGTTGTTGTTGTTAATTCCTATTCCATTATTTATGGCACCCAAACCTTGGCCAGCAATGGGGAATCTATTTCACCTACATCTATTTCATTACTCATCTGAGAACTAGCAGGTTCGTGACCAATGCAAGTTGACCTGCTTGAAAAGAAAGGTCTGAGTTTTGCTGAGCATTGATGGTAAAGGTGTCCAGCCAGGATATAACCAGCTCTCACTGGCCAAAATGTACTGAAAAAAATTGAGAAACTCTTTCTTGTTTTTGAAATGTAAAAGAAAATGAAAGCAAGTACTCCCAGGGTGATCTATAATATCAAATACCTTTCTGCCTATAAGTTAGTCTATGAAGTCAGTGTTTGTGAAGAAAACGACGTAGTCATTACAAGAAATAATATGAGACTGAATCCTCCTTCATAAAAAGGTTTTCAAAAACATAAAATGCTTCTCACGGTATCTTCCAAGCTATTCATAAGCAGCTCCTTAGCCATTATCTGCTTAGATTTATACTAATTCATGAAAAGATTCAGTACATGTAGTATCACAGAAGATGATGTAAGATAAATCTTTGTACTATTGGTAGAAGCAGGTAACATATTGCTTCTTTGTAGATGGATTAATTTGTTATTGTAACAAGCATAGTTGCTGCTTTTTTTTTTTTCTTCTTCCTCCAAAGCCTCTGAAAGCCAGAGCACATCTATTCCTGCTGTGGTGTTTTATTTTCTGGTAATGGACATATTTTTATCTAGATTGAAGTCTCAATTTCAACTGTTTGATTTATACCAGGACTTTATCAGGTTACTTCAGGTATTCATATCAGTATTTATAATTCAACTGGTTCAGAGAGAAGGGCTGAAAATCTATGTGCAAAGCAAAAGCAAAATCCTTTTGAGCTCTTAAACATCCCTAGATTTTAGAAAACCAGCTAAGTTCAGCTACCAATATTTGAGCTGGGACTGCAAATGAGGAGGAGAAGGGAGAAAGTTGGTTTGTTTTTGTTTTTTTTTAAAGACCAACGCACAGAGAAATGGGATTAGAAGGGACCACCTGGGCTGAGGCAAATTCAGTGTTTTGTAAGTACTTATGTAATATAATGATTTCAGGAAGGGGTTCACACTGTACCTTAAAACTAGAAGTAGTTCTTGTTCCTTTTCAGATCTTGTTACCACTTTCCCACAAGAAGATGGCTCTTCTGCCCGTCTCCTCTTCTGATCTCCATCTTAATATGTGATGGTGACAAATGGATGCCTTTTTTGTGCCCACACTGTCCTTTAGGATAAGTCATTATTTTCCCTAGTGGGTGTTTATTCTCTGCTGCACTTGTGGACAGCATTCATATCTCCTGCAGCCTTTGTTTCACTTCCATCTGCATCCTTTGGGAAGATGAAGCTGTTCATTTCCTTGATTATCCTAATCACCTGCTCTAGATTCAACTTTTTTTTCTCTGTTTAAATATGACTGCCTAGAAGTGTACTGTAGATGCTCTCTCTATGACATCTATGAGCTATACAGTGGCACCGATACTCTCCTGTTTCTACCAGAAACATTTTACCTGATAAAAAAGGAGGACTGTATTTATGCTTTCCATTATGGTTCAGTCATCCTGTCCTCCATAAATACCCCCAGGCCTTTTCCCCTTCTGTCATCACTGACTAATGACTTCTTGGCTTAGGGAACAACTTCTTGTTCCTAGTCTCAAAGTGCAAGGTGATGCCACTTTTTGTACTAAGCAATTTGATTCCATTTCCACTACGACTGTTCTTGAACGTCTCGGGTTCTTCCCACGCAATATCCTGATACTCATCTTTACCGATGACATTCCTCAGCAAATGTCATGTCTCAGTCCTGGCTTTTAACTAAAGTCATTATAAGAAAACATGAGACGTGACTGGTTCCTACTGATTTTTCAGCCACAGCCACAGTTAGCTCTGTTTTGCCCAAGAACTTTGGTTTTAAACTCAGACTGCTACACTCCCTGCACTAATCCCTGTCTTCTGGTATTAAACACGTTCCCATGTGGCATTTCATCAAATGTTTTTTTCATGTCAAATTTGATGAAAGCCCTGTGTTTCTTCCATCTAGAAAATCACCTATCCAAGAAAAACAGGAAGTTTATTTTGTGTTGTCATTCAAACCAAGCCCCCTGTCACTAACTTTTCCATGGGCTCTATTTTCTTTGTCTGTTACTGTTCTTGGCACTATACACAGGCCTAAATGTCTCCTGGAAAGTCAACTCAATCATTAATTTAAAAAATCCCTCACTAATTTTTAAAATACTAACGGTGCTATCTTTTTTTATTTCCTTTTATAGTCTGATCAAGGTCTGCCATCAAATCCAGGTTGCAGGAAGACTAGAAGTCGTGACCCTTCACAATAGAAAGAATGTTTCAAGAAATAAGAGTCCAGTTCTCTCATTCTTCAAAGTTTAAGATTTATTTAGGCTTCCAGATGAAGTATGCTTTATTGTTTTCTACCACTACCATATGAATATCAAAGTGCCATATACAACTAGAAGGGCATTAGCCGATTATCTCGTTAAGAGACAACCAGTTGTGAAATGACTGAGTTTTTTCGTTGTTTTTATTTTATCTCCTGATAAGGTTTAAAGTGAAATGTGGAAGTAAAGCGTCTACCTGGGCTAGGTTTGGCTTTATCTAGGTCTCTCTGCAGCAGCCTTCCTGAGCTCCTAAATTCATTCTTTATTGCAAAAGAATGAATGTTAACACTACCTTTCGTTTCAGTCGTGCCATTTCAGCAGATTTACCTCTCAGAATCACTAACTGAACTCCACAAAAGGTTTTTATCTGCTGATAACTTTCCATCTGAGAGATTTAAAGTGCCAGATGACATTAGCTCTAGCTCAATGATGTTATTAAATTCTCACCTTAAATCTCACATACAGAAAGCTCTTGTCAGGTCACATGAATGAGATGATTGCATTAGTCATGCTACAAGAGTGATGTATTCATTTCAGTAAGTTCACTTTATTGAGGCTGAAGTTTGAACTATGACAGGACACTTCATATCTAACAAGATAGGGTTTCTTTGGTGTTTTTGCTAGTTACGTTCTTGTCATTGTAATTGATATCCCTCTTGCTTTGAAGTATGCATTCCACAATAACCTTGCTGTTTTGGTAAATTGTGATCTGCTACAGTAAAAAAGCTCCATGATTAGTATATTCAAGAGACTTGTTCTGTTCATAGTTCAGTTTGAAGCTAGGTATACACTCTTGAACTACAGTGTCCATGCCAGGGTCTCTAAATTAGAAAATTAAATCAGCATGACTGACATTTTACATGTGGGAATTTATGCAAGGATTGACTTGTGAAAAGTTTAAATACACCAGCTGAAACATTGATGAATTATGAATTATTATAATTAAGTGGTTTTATTTATTCATTGTTTTATTTAATTTCCTCTTTTTTCTGGCTTCTCTTAACCCAGTAATATCCAGATGGCTTGGGATAGATATATTTTTTTTGTGTGTGTGGTTGATCTTGAAGGAAACCAGTGCTATAGACTTGATTCAGGGATTAAAATGAGTTTATCTATGGATTAAGAACTCCATATGTCAGTTTTAGTGGATGTTATGAAATGGGAATCAGCTAGCTACAGAATTCCTAATACACTTATGTACTTTTATAGCCTAAATCATCTTAGTATCAGAGCTCTTCAGCAACTTGAATGTACCTACAACACCCGTGTGGGTTAAAAGGGTTATCTCTTGATTCTCCTAATGGGATAACTGAAATGCAGAAAGATTAAATGGCTAAGTCAAAGCCAGTAAGAAATCCGCAGCAGACTTGGAGCTAAAAGACAGTTCTCTGGGTTCCATGCCATTGCCTTAAACACAAAGATATTTCTCTTTCATTGCATAATAGCCTTACTGAAACTGGCAGCACGCTTCCCAAAATGTTCTGTGGAGGGGAGCTCCTCAGGTCAGGCAGAGGGGGAAGGCAGATGCCTGACCTTGTTTGCGGATCTTTAACTCTGTTTATGGCATCTTTTGTCAGAAGATCATGGGATGTTTCACAGACCTGCATTGCCTCTCCCTAGCCCTTCTGCTAATCACAGGAGGTTTGTAAGTATGATTATCAGCGTCTTATGGCTGGGGAAAAGAGAAGATGAAGTATGTGTATTTCTGTAAAATGAATCTTTGTATGAGTTGGGAATCAACTTCTGTTCTCCTGTGACTGTCCCACGCTTCATCCGCTGGACCTGGCACCATCTCTGGAGGAGACCCCACCTCGCCAGTCACGTCATGGAAACAGCAGCAATGCGCAGCAACACAGCAGAGATCTTGCAGTTAATTAAGATTTGCAGATGGTTTAAGAAAGCAGATTTTAGAGTAACATCAGGGTATCTCTGTTGTGCACAAGTCTCAGAGAACAGTGACAGACCTGCCTTCTCTGTATGACTTAACTCAGCTGCCCCAGCCTCCTGTTAACCCTGGTGTGTATGCCACACCAGCCTATATTACAACCTTATTTGCCGTGACTCAGAAGCACGGAAGCTGCGTACCTATGTGTGTCACATTTGTGCAGTGAAAATATCAGTTGCGTTCTGTGCTGAGCAAAACTAGATGTGCTTATTTTGGTATCTTTTTAGATGTTACAAATTACAAGCAATACCACAAAGGAAGTTCTGGGAGCCCCAGAGCACCATCAGCTGGGGCTAGATGCATGCTTCCACATGGGATATTTTGTAGTCAGTTTTCTTATCATCATTAACTCTTGCTATTTAAATATTTATCCCTTGCTCTCCCTCCATTTTCCTTTTTTTTCCTATTGTATTTCTGCATTTTCATGCATTTTTTCTATTAAAAAGTCTTTTTATTTTTTATTTCTATTTCACTTTTTTTTTTTTTTTAACTACTCCCTAACTCCTTTTATCCTGATCTGCCGCTCTCCTTTTTCCTTCTATAAGATTTTTTCTCTTCAGTATTTTAACTCCTTTTTAGGGCTCTTTTTCAGCCCTAAGCCCCTGCCCAGTATCTTACACAGATCCACACAGAGCAGTATATTTGGAGAACCCTAAATTATTGTGCATGCCTGAAAGAGCACAAAGTGACTGGTGGCGCCTTGAGAGCCTTTCTGAAGAAAAGGGAGCTTACAAGAAGCTGTTGCTCCTGACTTTCAGTCCCTGGTTGGAGTATTCCTCCATGTCCCACAAGTCTGGTTTTCCTTCTCTCCTGACAACCTCAGCTCTATTTTCTGCTTCATCCTGCTGCAGGACAGGACAGTGAGACACCTCATTTTTGATACCGTTTTCCATCAGTGTGGCCACAGAGAGCTGGAGTTGGCCCTGCTCTGCCTTTGTTTCTCACCAGCTGGAGAGGGTCTGCCCGATCTCTTCTATGGCCCCACCTTGCTGAGAAGGCGCTTCACTCTCTTGCAGCACAGTGCTGGTACCATGGGGTAGGGACCATGCCATGGACCAGCTCCTGCAGCACCCCACTCCACCCACCACATCTCACCACCCTGGGACGACACCTTTGCACCTTCTTCCCTCCAGCAAGAGCAGCCAACGTTCTGTGCACCAAAATACTCACGCAGGCTGGGTTAAATGGCAGCTGCTGCCTTCAGAGCAGCAGTGCAGTGGCACGGGACCCCGCAGGATGCCTTTTCTCCCTCCACCTGGTTTGGCTACGTGGACTGTGCTGCAAATGGATGGGGTTTGAGCTTTGCAGGCAAGCAACCTGATCCTTGTGATAGACACAAGCCCCTGCCCCATGGTGGTTTGTGAAGTGACAGATGCCGTAGCTTGAGGCATCGCTGGTCTCATGTGTGTAAACTTTGTGCTTTCAAGATTTTTGGCCTTCCTGGTTGTCAACGGCAACATTCTCTAAAGCTTTTTCAGTTTAATGTACTGGCATTTATTTACAACTCCTCCTTGACCAAGTTTTATTTTATTCTTTCGTGTATAAAAGACATTGTTCGTGAAAGCATGGGACTAATAGCAAACTAGAGCTAAGCCCAGTAAAAGCAGGTGTTACACAATTTGTCACCGCATGACTCTGCTAATGCATCTTTAGTCCAGGACTGAGGTACCCTGCCATGTTTTAAAGTGCAGAAAGATAAGCGTACGCTGTACCCTGGAGTGCCTTAGTCTATAAATGTAATTCAGAAATATGGGAAATAGTGCTCTGAATCTGATGGCCTTTTTCGAGACAATTACAGAAGCAGCGTGAAATGTTGAACATTTGCAGCAAGGGCCACACAGAGGAAATGGGAAGTTGGATGCACAGCCTGTTAATTCAGGCCTAGATAAGCTTCTGACTAAGAGGGTTTTAATTTGTTTCTTACCATAATATGATGCCTGTATGACAGCAGTTTTCCTAAGAAGACTTACTACAGCCTGTGCTCATCTGTAGAGCCATGTTTAATGATGAGAATACCTCACGTTTTTGAATGGGCCTCTACAGTTTTCAAGGATATGAATCTAATAAAATACTGAATATCAAAATGTTTTTATTTGACTGCAGATGAAAACACTTTAATCTGGAAAAATTGTGTGTGGTTTGAAATGAAATGAAATGAAATGAGAAGGGCAACAGATGAAATAGAGTATTTTCTCTCAAGAGGGAAACAGGAAAAGTATTAGATTCTGCAGTCCAACTTTTGTGCCTATCTTACCCCTCTTGAGCACTCAGTGTCCTTAAACTCTTGCTGATATGAATGGGAATTGAAGACTTTCAGTACTGTGGAGGAAAAGTTTAACTCCAGGTGTCAGAGATAGGAAAGCTTATACCTGTGCTGTAAACTCCATGTGCACACCAACTAATTATTAAATCACATAGACAAAACAAACCAGGCAAGGTTGAGCTGGCTACTAACAGTTTTTCAAATGGCTGAACGAGTTGTTCCTCTAGTTACTCGTTGAGACCTCATTGAATAATCAGAGCCTGCAACATAGCCTGGAAATCAATAACCCCTGGTTCTGTGTATCTGGGAATAGTTCAGAACTAGACAGAGGGTGGATGGGTAAAGCAAGCATCAGCAGATGCACCCTTACTGAGAATGCGCAATCCTCATGATTTCACGTGTGTAAAATCAGAGGGACCTTTTCCACTGCTATCACTCAACAAGTGATTAGCTGGTGCATGTCACAAGTTGAGCTTATCTAGCATATTTGGTTTTCTGTTTCTTAAATGTATTGAAGCCATTCATGTGAATGGGTAGATGGGGAAATCTCGGTTTTTCTAATGTAGTTCCTTTTGATCTTACCTGTTGGAAATACATGACATCTAAGTAATTTTCCTGGTAATAAGGTAAAACGTCATCTCAGGAAAAAGTTTTGAGGTAGACAGACATTGCAAAAATTGCCAACTGTTGCAGGAGTCCTTTGATCTACCTGTGGGTGCAAATGAGTGTTCATACAGCTCTTTGAAACAGTATCAGCAAAGAGGTGCACTGCACTTGCTTTTTGTATATTTATGAGTCATTCTCTTCAGTATTGATATTTTGAGAATTTTTGGCTTCTCCCCCACTTTGTATTCAGTAAACAGTAAGAGAAATAAGAGACTTTTTTTTTTTTTTGTTTCATTCTGATGCTGTACAGTTCTCAGGACTGGTTATCTTTCAAGTGTTTATCAGCAGCAGATGCTGGACCCAATATTACTCAGCTTTAATGCTTTTTTTCCAAAGGTACAGGTTGGGTAGCTACCAGCACTGTGTGTGCTTGACCAGGCACTTTCTTCTGCAAAGAGCTGAGATTACATACCCTGGGGGGAACCTCATAATCAGCCCCAAAGGTTGCTCTGCAATTTACTCAGCTATAAGGACTGTGGTCCTTTCAGGGATTGGTACCAAGCATGGCAGGTTGTCTCCCTTTTCCTCTCATGCACTTCAGTGTTGCAAGGCCTTCCTTGGCCACACTGATTCCTTTCTTGCATAAAATGAAAACAGACACGCACTAAGGCAACAGAAACACCATGTGGTCCTCAGCATGAACAAAGCCCAAGGGACACATTCGGAGCCTCTTCAGAAACATTGAACTCAGAGGGGCTGTGTCTGTCTTGAATTTTGGGAAGATTTTGGCTCAGGTTTGGATGATGCTTTAAAGGGATTTCTGCAAGAGAAAATGAACCTGCTGACTTTTGTCCTTCCTTAGCTGTGTGGGCCACCCTTCAGGGCTGTCCAGACACAGGGATTCCTGCTGTCATTTGTCCTGTCTGTGGCTCTTTCTATACAGTGTATGCCTTGAGCCCATGCTAGTAATACAGATGTAAAGGAGAAAGGACATGGCTGTCGCTGGAGTTCAGCTTGCTTTCAGACTTGCTTACAGCAGGGAAAAGGGTGCTCCTGCCTCTGAGAAGTTCCTCTGTACATTTCTGCTTTGATCAGTTCTTCAGATTTCACCCTAAAGATGATTTGCCTTCTTTTGTTATGCTAGGTAATCCCAGTGTTGAGCAATGAGGTATGCTGTTCCTGACGATTCTTAATTAATATATTTTAATCTGTCAATAATTAATGTGGAAATCAGGAAGAATAATCTTGTGGAGGCTACAGCCTGAGATCTGCTGCCTGGCAACAGTGGATGTACATATCCATTATATCACAAAATTAGAAACTGGAGCAAGAACTGATATGTCTGACATTTTGTAAGATTATATAAATGGGCCCACTCAACAAACGCGAGATTTATGTGAGGGTATGAATGATGCCTGTCTGGGGAAAAGATATTATCTGTCTTATGACGGTGCAGTTAATACTAGACATCAATTAAGTATAGTTCATTAAAGCCTCTGAGTAATCTTATTCTTGGACTAGATCAGAGGAACAACCTACAAGGACTGACAGAGGGGTTATCTCAGTAATAATCTCAACTTTTACACGTGGCATCTCTCATAGGATAGGCTAAGCGAAGTAGTATCTAGACTAATGAAAATAACCTTTTCAGCCAGAGAGACTGTGCAGTGAAAAGTAATAGTGGCTTATTATGTTTGAAGTAGTTGCATCAGATGGGTATATTGAGATATGCCAGTCATGATAGTAGTGCTGATATGATAATAGTTAGTTTATGCACTCACTCCCCATCCTCAGAGGGGTAGCGTCACCTCTGCCTTGGTCATGGGATGAGGCTTTATCTAAAATATTTCACCCATACAGGTGGAGAGACTGGAGTCAGGGAAGATTATGGTACTATTAGAGATAAGGTAACATTTTCTTGCTTCTTCCTGCTCTGGCAAAAATGTTCCTTTATATGTTCAGGGATACAGTGTTTTAATGGAATCATCTTGAATGTTGTTTTCTTGAATTAGACCAGTTGTCTCCACCTTTTGAATCCCAAGCGTAATGCACCAATTACTGCTAGGAAATAAAGTAAGCATTCCATAAGGTAAGGTGTTCATGCCTATTGTGATGATATATCTTATTCCCAGTTAGTGATGTGGCTGGCAAGCAAAGATACAGGAGAAACAAATTTCTTCAACACACGTGCAAGAAACAGCTTGGTGTGGCGCCTGAATTTGCAG
This sequence comes from Columba livia, assembly GCF_036013475.1. Classification (NCBI taxonomy): domain Eukaryota; kingdom Metazoa; phylum Chordata; class Aves; order Columbiformes; family Columbidae; genus Columba; species Columba livia. The sequence goes on along the minus strand of NC_088603.1, from coordinate 52,504,713 downwards.
GGCTGACAACACCTCACTTTCCTACACTCAGCTGCTGAAACAGGTTCCACACTTGCCTTTTAATGTTAAAACAAACTCTTTCTGAAAGCTGCTCCTCTTTTGCTCCTCTTTTCTTTTTTTTTTTCTTTTTTTTTTTTAAATTTTTCTGGTCTTTCTTGTGAATTCTTCTGCGGCTCCTTGCCTATGTTTAATTTGTGTCGCAGTTGCTCCTGTTTCATGAAGCACGTGGGCTTGCTGCAGTGCGGAGTTGGGGATGCAGGAGGCAGCGAGGAGACTGAGCGTCACTGGAGGCAAAGGGGCCAAAGGGCTTCCAGAGGGCTGCTGAAGGGTGTCAGGAGAGAGAGCAAAGAGGATGGGCTGCCTGCTTGTAGCAGAGTTGGGCTAGCTGGTGTCATTCTTTCACAGAATCATAGAATGTCCTGTGTTGGAAGGGACCCACAAGAGTTATTGAGTCCAACACCCGTCCCTGCACGGGAAAACCCCAAAATTTACACCATGTGTCTGAGGGTGTTGTTCCAGTCTCTTCTTGAATACCACCAGGCTTGGGGCCACAATTACTTCCCTAAGGACCTTGTTCCTGTGCTCCACTACCCTCTGGGGGAAGAAGCTTTTCCCAGTGTCCAACCTAAACTTCCCCTGGCACATCTTCCTGCTATTCTCTTGGGTTCTGTTGTTGGTCACCAGAGAGAAGAGATCAAAACCTGCACCTCCTCCTCCCCTTGTGAGGAAGTTGTAGTTGCGATGAGGTTTCCCCTGTCTCCTCGTCTCCAGGCTGAACAAAACCAGTGACTTTAGCCACTCCTCACACAGCTCCTCCTCTAAACCCTTCATCAACTTCATGGCCCTCTTCTGAACATTATCCAGTAGCTTTGTATTGATTTTATCCTGTGGTGCCCAGAACTGCACACCGTGCTCCAGGTGAGGCCGCACCAGTGCAGAACAAAGCGGGACAATCACCTCCCTCGCCCGGCTGGCAATGCTGTGCTTGGTGCACCCAGGACACGGTTGCCCCTCTTGGCTGCCAGGGCACACTGCTGGCTCATGTTTAACTTGCCATCGACCAGAACCCCCAGATCCCTCTCCATAGAGCTGCTTTCCAGCATCTCATCCCCCAGTCTGTATGTACAGCCAGGGTTGCCTTGTTCCAGGTGCAAAATCTGGCACTTGCCCTTGTTGAACTTCATGTGGTTGGTGATTGCCCAGTTCTCCAGCTTGTTCAGATCCCTCTACAGGGCCTCTCTGCCCTCAAGAGTGTCGACAGCTCCTCCCAATTTAGTGTTTTCAGTGAACTTAGAATTCTCTTAAGTTCTGCATTCAAGTCATTTATGAAGACATTGAAGAGTGCTAGCCATAAGATGGATCTCTGCAGAACTCCACTAGTGACTGGTCACCAGCCCGACATAACTCTATTTACTACAAATTTTTGAGCCTGGCCCACCAGCCAATTGTTCACCCACTGCATTGTGTGTTTATCCAACTGTATGCTGGATGGTTTGTCCAGGAGGATACTGTGAGAGACAGTATTGAAGGCTTTACTGAAATCCAAAAAGATCACGTTTACTGGCTTCCCTTTCACCAGGAGAAGGCTAAAAAGCAGAGAACAGAGAAACACTGCTCAGGAGAGGGTAATGATTTTAAGTCTCTAGATGCTAAGACAGTGTTCTGACTTTGACCAAGTAGATAGCTGAAACTGCAGCTCCTTAAGTGGGATGATTTTTCCAAGTCACTTTTTACTTCTTTACTTGAACTAGAAGCTTCATTAACACTTAGCATTGCCAGCACCGGCACTTTAACTTGCATACCCTGTCTGCAGGGGAGAAAAAGGAGCTTTGCTCCTCTGGGTTCTCCCCAGTGGTTACATCCTCCTCCTTCTCATATTCCCCCTATGGTTAAGAACATTGGGAGGATGCTGGCTGAGAGCTGACACCCACGCAGACCACAGTGAGGCCCTGTGGAGGAGCAGTGCTGCCAGGCACTTCTGCTTAAATGCTGTGGCATTGCTGTCTACCTCTTCCGTACTCGACTACTCCCTCCTCTTCCCGTTTCCCCGCAGCATGGAGCCTCAGCCTTGCTCTCTGTGTGGGTATAATAACAGCTACGGCTCTCCAGAGCTCGACACAGCATAAAGCATGTTGGGTTTCTGTTAGGGTATTTCAGATAATCCCTGTTCATATCTGAGGTTTTCTGTTTCAGAGGCACTCAGAGTAGGAAGTCATGCCAAATACTGCATAATGAGAGAAAACCGGCAACGCTGACTTACTGAAGAAATCATTTCCCACGGGCTGTTCGCACCATCATGCATGGTGGTTGAGTTTTCTGCTTCCCACAACTCTCCCCAAAGCCTTTTGGGATCCTCAAATATCTTTTTCTAGTAATTGTTCCACTTCATGGATTTGGGTCTTTTCCACTACTTGTGTTAATTGGACAACCCATCATGCTCCACATCCAAAGGCAAGAGATAATCTGTGGAAGTTTTGGGGCTTGAGGGGAATATTCTGAATAACATAAAAGGAAATCTGGTGTATACAATATGAGTCAAAGCAGAGTCATTTCCAAAAAAACCCAGCTCGACACATCCCTATTAGCAAAGCTTCTGCACTCTACTTAAGGAGATGGCAGTAACATAGCTGGCTTCAAAAGTATAAAATTTTATTGTATTACCTGTCTTGTTGCTCTGTAACTAGCACGGTTCATTGTCAGGCCATGCCGTGCCTCAGTCTGCAGCAGCTGTCGGTTCCTATGGTAGAGAACGTAAGAGAGAAACATATTTTGTGGTGCCAGGCTCTGGACATTGCCCAGCTTGCTCTCATTTTCAGGGCAGCTCTGACTCAGATTTCTGCTGTGGGGCTTTGAAGTAGTGGTGCTGTAAAACAAACAGTCTGTGGGGCTGCATCGCCATTTGAGAGCGTAAGGAAACTTGAAGCTTCCAGAAGATGAAGGATTTTTATTTTTATTTTTTCTTTCCTTTCCTGGCAGCTTTTCTGCTGGTTCCTACCTGATTCTGTTTTTCAGGTTTATTTACTGCTGTCGCCATGTGAGAACCTGATGTTTTCCTTGCCAAAGTGCTGTCCCTCGCACTAGAGGAGCATAAGCTAAGCAGGCTTTGTTGAGCTCTGTTGAGACAGACGGACTCCATAGCAATTTCTGATGTCTCGGCTCCTGGCTTAGCCTAGACCACCTATGTTACTTGTCACCACCTGAGGTCTCACTGAAACCTGAGTTCTTTATCCCTCCTATGTACGGTTAAATTAAGCCAGCATGGCTCCCTAGAGAATGCATGGACCAGAAAGTGGTAAATAAGATGGGAAAGAGTAGATGGTGAACTAGTTATCTCTTCCATTTATACTTTTAATGAGATGAATTAAGAAAGGCACTTTTAATAGCAAATCTCACTACAGGTTTTCTGAAACATCTTTGCTGTGAGGCTGGGAGAAACTTCTAAGGCTGGTGTTCTGATTAAACACCGTGCTACTGAAGGGCAGCTAATTAGTGAAGTCACAGTATTTTGGCTGTTATGGTACGTTCAATCACATATTGTGAAACTATAAGAGATGTGAGCATCTCCCAGTCTGTTTCTCAGATGCTTAATTTTCTTCTGGCTGGCTAAATATGTAATTTCAGGGTTTACTCCAGTTCACATCGGCATCCCAAATTCTCACAGAATGTATATAGTAATTTGCTAGTCCAGAACAATTTGTGTAAACATTTCATTTTTCACCATTTTGTGTGCGTATTTTGCCTTTTTCCCTCCACTGTTTACATTAGCTGGGTATCGATTAATGCTCTCTAACCAGAGGCAAGAAATAATCTTTTGAAGTCTTGGCATTGGAGGCAGGAACTTTGAATGACATAAAATCATAATGATGATTAGTTGAAATGATTAAATTTTTTCCAGATTAGTTTTCCAGTTTATACATTTGAACCAATAAAAAATACTGCAGCTAAATTCCCATAAAATAGATGAGCATGTGAATATGATACATTTATTAAAAGACCCCCAGATCTTTATATCTTCACCAAAACACTGTGCAGTTATGCTGAGCATGCTAAGTTCATATGCTTACTCTGCTTTTCCAGATTTCTTCTTATTGTGTTAATTTTTCATCATGTGCACCATTATTCATCTTGATTGGCACCTATGTAACATCAGAATCCAGATGATGACTACTTGGCAGGTGGTGTGTATCCCTTTGTGGTCGTATTTCTCATCTAGTCCCACTGTATGTCTTAGGGGTCTTGATAAGCCTTGGAATAACAAGTAGGACAGTATGACAGCAAATCCTTTGCTATTGAATGCAGAAAGCAGAAAGGGCTTCACAAGAAGGATCTGCTTCCCTTTTTCTTGTGTTATACATAGAGTCATGGAGACATGGCAAAATGATTCAACCTTGGTTACCCAGGAGGCAAACAGCAGAGCCAGAGTGAAGCCACAGCTATCCTGAACTCTGATTTAATCTGCTTCCCCCTGGCCAACACTGCCTGTGAGGCCCTGTCATCTGGAGAATGTTGTTTTTTATCTCAATAAGTAGCAGACCCACATGGAGATCTGTGAGAACAATCCTACTGAAGCAGTGAGGAAGGCTTACGTGGGACTTATTTTCTTCCCTCATTGGTAAAAACAAATAAGACCATAAATCCTCCCTTTCAAAATAGAGTTGATATATGGATGTGTAAAAAGATACTGTCTTACATGAATATCACAAGATACATGAGCCAAGCATGGGCAATGTATTACATGTGGGTGCTAAGTATCCTGCTCATAGTATTATAGCTTTGAGGATCAAGAAATTCTTGTCCTAAATACATGTGCTGATTCACTGAGAAAATGTGCAGTGTGAAATCACTGTGTCACATTTCTTACCCACACTGGGGTTAGACCGGAGGTTGCAAACTGGATTGTCAAAACAGCACACGTGGGATTTCATAACTGTGAAATCTAGCTGTTTTAAACACCCATTCAAAATCTATCTTCACTTGAAAAAACTAGGATGTGGGAGGATATGCCAGGGGAAGGATCACCCTGCTGCTTGCTGTGTTTTACAGCTCTGTATCTCTGATCATCTTCTTCAGGCAGCCATCTGAGAACAGGTCCCACAGCTCAGGTGAACCTTTGGGGTGACCCTAAATAGCCATCCATATATTTTTATGTGATGTTTCAAGAATCCTAAGAAATAAGCAGCAAGCCTCCACAGCACTAGAGGTTGTGATAGCAACACTGTTGTGTTTAGCATTTCCACTGTAGAATACTTCAGCATTGCTGGAAATGTAATAGCAGATTATGCCCACAATATAGAATTATAGATAATTTTGGTTAGAAGAGACCCTCAAGTTCATTGAGTCCAGCTGTTAACCCAACACTGTCACTAAGCCATGTCCTTAAGAACCTCATCTACAAGTCTTCATGCAGTAAACAATTTCTTTTGATACCTCTTGGGATGGAATCAAGGTGCTACTATCACAACCCACATGGCTCTAGTGACTCTCAGTGTCACTTTGTTCTCAAGAGGAAATAGCATGATTGAAGAGAACGACATCATCGTGATATCTTAAACTTTACTGATTCTATTTTAAACTGCTTGAGTATCAAGATTTGAATGAAGACTGGTACCAAAATCTACAGTCAGGAGCGTGCCTGGCACAAAAGAGGAGGTTCATTTTAACTGAGGACTTGTTGAACTTGGGCTTCAGATTTCAGTAGTTTTTGTGGTTTTTTTCTGCAGAAACATTAACATGGATAACATTAGGTCACATATATATATTAGGTCACAGATACAAGTCTTCTTAAGGGGTAGCATGTATATAGTGCAAAATGTGAGCGAAGGCTACTTACTTCTTTTAGCAGAATTGGGTTGGGTACAACTGGTCTGCTACAAGGTATTTGGCCTCTGAGGTATTGAATAGAATATTGTCAACCTCAGCAAAGATAGCTGTTTAATGCGTATTGAAGGATGCATCAGTAATTTCATTGAATTTTTAATATCTTAATTTTCCCAAAGCCAGCATTGTAAAAGGTATCTCCACTCTTCTGTCTTACTGTTGTATAACCAAATTGTTAAGGGTATGATGTTCAAGAAAACACTGGTGCACGTCCCTGAGATAGATGTGATGTGGTTTGCATTGTCCCCTCTACCCAGGCTTGGACTAGCAGCTTGCATTGGTGCTGTGTGTCTGGAGCACCTCATGTAAAAGAAGTTGTGTTTGACTTTTCTATGACCTCTTGGTGTCTGTTTCATAAGTAGCTCATTGGAATTTTGTTGCTGGTCTTGAAGACTCAAGTAGAAGTTATCTGTGTGGGTTGTGGTTTTTTTGTTGTTGTTTGGCTGGTTTTTTTTTAGTATATTCTAATTTATACTTTGCATCTTATTCCTCATTGCAAGCGAATGCATATTAATAGTAGGAATATTATACGTTTGGTAAATGATGTCACAGCTGAAATCTTCACACACAGTACAAAACAGCTATTTGTGCTAAGATGGATGGATGATTATTACCTCTTTGTTTTCTTTTCATTATCCTCTTGAATTAAAGCCTCCTTGCAAAGCCATTATCTTTGCTTTAAACATCTCTCTATATTGAATATGTCTCTACCTCTTCTTTTTTTTTTTTTTTTTTTTGCTTAGATTGGGTTCTAATTTTCTGTGATTTCTGAGCTCTAATTTGCTTGTTTCATATTTGTACAGTGTCCCGTTCATAAATTCAGTATGTGCATACTTTGTTTTGTTTCTCAAGTGCATGTAGGCCAAAAAGTAGCAGGAACCTTCTCTAAAAGCTGTATTTACAGCTCTAGTGACAAGTGCTCTCCTCCTACACTGGAAAGCTGTGAAAAACTGTCAAGATGTGAGTGTGCATAACAGTGTTCCTGACGGCTGGAGATGATTTATTTTTTAACCATGGCTTCATTTTGTCAGTTAAACCAAATACAATGGGAAAGAAGGTCTTCTGATAAAATCCAGCAAAATACAGAGTCCAAAACTATTTAAAATTGCAGCATCTCAAATGACTCCACTCTGTTCTGTAGTGCTGCACAGAGTGGCCATAGGTATAAGAGGACCAGGAAAGAACAGTTGTGCCTAGTTCTAATTCCTTGCTTTTCCAGTTCCAAAATTGTTAGGAATTTTACATGTGACTGTACCAAATGACCTCAAAAATTCATCCTACTGGCCACAGGACTCAGTCAAAACCAAAAGTAAAAAATAAAAGGACCTCAAAACTGCCACACACCACAGGAAAGAAAGAAGAAAGGCAGCGAGTGTCATCAGTATCATAGACCCTGGCAATGCCACTAGGTGTGCTCCCCAAAAGTAGAGTATCTCATAATACAGAGGAAAGCCAATAACTTCTCCAACCCCTGTTGGTTTCTTGCTAATGTGACCAAGGAAGAAAACATCCCTTCCTGTCCTTAATCTAATGATTGGTTTCACCCTAAACATCTGAGGCTGCTGGATGCATTTCATCCTGTACATCAACCAGGCACCTTCAACAATACGAAGCTAGGAAGGGGCATAGCTTTCCATAACACTCTCGTTACAGGCCAAATTCTGACACTCCTGCTCATACTGAACGCTATTTTACCCTGGGCTGATTCGAAATGTGAAGTGAATGCAATCATTGGCTGTGATTTCAGCATATGTAGAGTCAGGCTCTAGTTGAATAATTCTGTTAAAGCAAATGGGAGTTGTTGTGAAATAAGGTGACATTGAATCAGACTAAAGGCATTTGAATGTGGCTTTGTATCATTCAAATGAATGACAAAAGTTATTCGGTTCTGTATATGTAATGTTTACTTGCAATGTAACATTTGCTTTTTCTTCAGTGTTTTCTGTACTCAGGATAGACAAAACTATGTCCTTTGCTAATGAGCAGTTTATTCTTTTGTTTGCGTAAGAACTTAAGCTGAATATCCAATGGAAATTAAAAATAAAAACAAACAACAAAGCCTGGTAGTAGAGACAGAAGAAATTAGAGGCTTTGGCTACAGTCCTGGTTTGGCTTCTCCATTTCATGGTCTTAAACTAGTGGCGATATTAAGGCTGAATCCTCTAAAAACCCATCTGATTTCAAAAGAAGCTAGTATGAAATGGAGATAGGATGATACATCTGATACTGAGCTTCCATCAAGTAGCTGCAGGTGTCATGCCTGTTTCCTGCAGATATCTGCGATAACCATTTCTCCCTTGTGCCCTGTTGTCTCCTAGACAACCTTTGGGTGACATTTTTTGTGCCACAACACTCATGTCTGGTTATGGAGGTTTTGTGGCTTTTTAATGGGAAGTGCTGCTTTGATTTTGCAAAGGTGTCCCTGTCTAAAACAAAACTTCTTGCGCTTATCAGAGGAGATAGCTTTCACTGGCTAAATGAGCTTTCAGACTGGTACCTGCTTGATAAAACTGGGAAGTAAACCTGCCTGACCGTTAAGCTGAGGATTAAGCACTCTTTAGCCTTTTGTCTGCCTTGTGTAATATCTCCATCCTGGGTCTATCAGTGACTGATTTCTTAGGTGTTTATTGTGTGCATAGAAGACAGGCCTGCAAGCAGCCTTTTCTCCTGCTGTTATCCACCCTTCTCCTCCCCTTGGGTTTCCCCAGCTCTGGAACTGACTACAGGGATGGGTGTGCAGCACAGGAACTGGGAAACAGGAAAGAAATGCAGAAAATCTCCAACAGCATCAAGAAAGGGTAGCTAGTATCTCCTTTGCTAGGCAAATTATGGCTGGGGACGGGAGTTCATGGGAGAGCGAAGAAGACTTAGATTCAGGTGTTTGGGAATATGAGAGATGGAAAATAATGTCTGAGCAATGTAGAGGGTGGGAAGCAATTAGAGGTGGGGTAAAAAAGAGTAAAGCTAGTAAGGGCTGAAAGAGATGAAGTGGCACTTAGAGGGAAAAAAAAAATCAATGTGAAGAAAAGAGATAACAAAGTGGGATGTAGGTTATTTTGAGGCAAATTTTCACTTTTTCCTACACAGTGCAAGACAAAACTGGTTCTGGGAAACCTTGTACTTGAGATGAGGAAAGGGGACACAAGATGGGAGTAGGAGGAAGGAACAGGTTTTCCACTATCAGCTTCTGTAGGCTTGATGAATAAAATACCTTTTTGCTTATCTGGAGAGCACATACAATTTGTGTAGATAAGTGTCATTGTTTATTTTCAGCAGATAAACAGGTTTGCAATAGTAGGTAGGCATATCTGCTTAGAAGTCTGTTATGGGCACATTTACTCAACATCTCTTATCACCCATGTTCTTCATGTTGTGAGTGGGTTACATCTTCAGCAACAGCATCTTGATTTTCTAGACCTTAATTGTGAAACTCGATGGAGCGTTTTAGAACTGACTTAACAACTGCAAATGAAAGTCACACGAGACTGGTGTTTTCGTGGGCCAGCATGATTCTACAAACACTTCTGTATGGTCTGTTGTGAGAACTGTCAGTTATGAGGAAAGAATCAGCTGTCAGAAAAAAAATGCAGGACACTGATGGTTGTGTTCAGACCCATCAGACTGATGGACTGGCATGGAATCACACAAAGATGCTTATGATATTTTCAGTCTACAGCCTCATTGAATCACTCAGAATAAGAAAAATAAGAATTTATCAGTAGCTTTTATTTGCTATAGTGAGAAAGACTTAAGGTCATTTTAGGGTGTGTAGAGATAGATGCTTGTGTGAAAGGTGCAAGAAATGTTTTCACAACCCATTAAGGATGAGCGCCCCTATAGAACTTTTCTTCTGAATCTCATCAGCAGCTAGCTCATACCCCGAAGCACAGTCTCCTACAGCTTGTGTAAACATTGCTTAGCTTAGCTAGTGAAAGAAAAGATTAATATAATGGCCTCCCTTTAACTAGCAAAAAATATGAATAATAGTTGATAATTTCCTCCAATTTCTGGTCATTACTCTTGCATGAGTGTGAAAGTCAATCTTGCTTTGTATACCGCAGTCAGTAGTGTGTGGCTGTTATTCATGTTCTGCTAGTCCACTAATGGAGAACAACACTCAATGTAGGATGCCTGCATGATCAACAAATTGCTCTTGCTAATCCTCTGGGCATTGCTTTTTAACAACAAATAGCAGTCAGTCAAGAAATGAGCAAAACAGCTACAGATATACTGGCTTTTCTCCTCATTTTACAGGTATTAGGAAGCACGTGTAGTGTTTTGGTGGCGTTGTTATTTTTTTTTTTGGTCTCCACATGCAACCTTCATTCTGCTGCACAGCTTGAAATGCTGATGTATCAATATGGGAAATAATGATTTGTTGAGCCTGATATAGAATTTTCTGAAACTTGTTTTGAGGCACGGACATTGCATCATCCATCAGGGAAATCAAGCTAAACTCAGGCTTCAAACCTGTCTCAGCTCACAAATGAAAAAGATCAGCGGACCTAAGTCCCCAACAGCAGACATTTATTTGCCTTATGGAACTACTGAGCAGTTGATAGACCTGAGAAATTGGTATGCCACAGGGAGGAAAGGACCAATATATTTCCTAGTTGGAAGTTTTGTTGTAAGTATGGGCATACTTTATAAAATCTCATGCATTTTAGGATAATATACACCACCTTTGGGAGTGTTTTTATGAATGAAGGAAAATGATAATAACTCTAAAGCCTTTCTAGCTTGTCATGGATCAGTTAGCAGAATCTGGAAACTGAAAGGATTTACTGGAGGGGCCTCACTCCTTTACTCTTCAACTTTTACAGTTACTCTAACTTCAGTGCTAACTCCCCAGGGGTTAGCTAATTGCCCTAAGCTTCAAGAGGGAAGGTTCATAGAATTTGTGTCTGAAACTCATCTTGCATAACACCTGTGTTATGGGATACAGTGACAACTGACATGAAACACATTGATTTTTCAGCTCATCGCCCCTTGGCTATCAGCACAAACAGAAAATTAGGGCTACTATGCAAAACACTTGGGCCTCTAGTGCTTAATACTGGATGAACTTGCATAATGTTTGTTGATCTTGTGTATACAAATAAAAAAAACTTGGTTACCTCCAGCTAAGTAGAAGGTACCTTTTCCTCTTAGACAATGACCTGGTCGCTATTGCTTCTAACCACTAGGTCTGACTGATTATTTTCTCTGGTGTTAAACAGAACATTCCCAAAATTAACAAAGGGACCTTTATTTTTTTCTTTTTTTCTTTTTTTTTTTTTTACAGGTGGGCAATCTGACCAATGTAGAATTCCATTTTAAGGGAAGGGAGGCAGTCAAGGAGTGCTGCCCAGTGCTGATGCATTGCAGCAAGTAGATGTATTCAAACCTCAAGGAGTATGCTTAAAAAGTCCTTTTAGGAGATGTAGGCTCTTCTATCAGAAGAGCTGTGTGCCTATTCCCTGCCTTCACTAGGCGTAATACCATGAGGACCCCAATAGAAGCTGCGTGTTCCCAGACCATGCATTTCAAGATCGTGGGTGCCTCCATTTGTAAAGTATCTCTCTGCCAGTCTTTGCTGTTCAGCATATAGATACACAAATGCATTTGCTTTCCATCCTCACCTCTTCACATTTGACTGTTAGTTTCTGGTGGACTGGTAGCAGAAGTCTTAGCCTCTGGGAAGTCACGCCATATGCTCAGTCACAACTGAGTTGGCGTCCCTACAGTTCTTCCTAAAAAAACCTTCTGAATATGTTTCTCACAAGGTCACAAATGGGTTTCACTTGTGAGATGGCAATAACAATATCTTCTTTGGTCTGTCTTTATGATATGTCATGTAGTAAAGAGCTGAGCTAATGTTCTCCTCCCCGCTTCTTGGATGCTTTACCCTCTGCTAGCTTTTCTCCTGTTTTTCAGTTCTTAATGTGCCAAAGAGAACAGCTCGCTCCTGACAGTGAAATCACATTTTCAGGGATTGACAAAAGAAAACATTGGTCCTTATCTAGTTCCTGAAGACACCAGCTGCACAAAAATGTGCCATCCTCTATGCCAGGTTTCTCAGTTGGCCTGTCTTACCTTGTGGATGGATTCCCTGTACTTCCTCCCACTCTTTTCCTCTTGTACCTGGCATAGGACAGGGACAAACAGGTCAGAGAGGTGTAACATTTGCACTGCTTATTTACAGCCCAGAGGAAAACAAAGGGAGAACTGAGAAAATAATGAAAGCAGATTTTTCTGTCGCATAAAAAAAAACAGACTGGAACTGTAATGCAGCCAGCATGCTTATATCCAAAAGACACAGCATTTTGGTGAGGGAATGGGATTCAGATTAGGGGAGGAAAATGTTTGGGTCTTAAGCTTAGCTGAAGAGTCTGGTAGCAATGGGAGCTAGCGTGGGCTCCTCCTCTGCAGAAGAGCCAGCTGCACCAGAAAAGCGAGAGCATGGCGTGGTGGGAGCAGGTGTTCCAGATGTCAGAGTGGGGCACAGATTCTCCTTCTGCACAGATGTAAACCAGCACTAATTCTGCCTCGGAGTGACAAACAACATGAGGTGGATATTCAGACCCGAAAGCGAAGCACAATCTTTTCGTAGAGATCGAGATACTTCTGTAGACTAGCCAAAAGGGTGCTATCACTGAACTGAAGCTATGCTATTTTCTGAAATGCTGCCTTCAGCTGTCTCAAAGATCTCAAGGCAGTGACAAAGATGAGCAACTTATTTTGCACTCTTTCAAACACAATCTGAGGATGAAGATTTGCATTTTGGAAACTGTATGGGAAAAGGAGCGTGGGTGCAGGGTGACAGAAAAAAAAGCAAGAGAAGTAACTGAGTAATAACTAAAGCAGAGACTGGAGTGCATACACAGCAGGTTAACAGACTAGAAAGACAGAGAAGCACAAGGAAAACCCAAAGATAGATACATGCCATGTATGAAAAGTAAAACCAGATCAGATAAAATATTTTAAAAATAGAAGAGAAAAACAGGCATTGCCTAAATTCCTACAATTTGACTTATTTTTGTAATTTAAGTAATAAATTTGTATGGTGAGCAGGTAGTTGCAAACATAAGCCCTGGGTTCTAAATATCTTTGTGATTTGTGGTGGTTTGCGCCTTTTCCGTCAGGGTCCATAGTCTTTCTTTTGTTCCCTCCTCCCAGTTCTTTCCTTCCTATCTTGCCTGAAAAGCCTTTCTGTGTTACCTAGTTTCTGAGCAGTATCAAGGAGAAACACGTTTATCTATCATGGAGAATTACCATAACAAGGAAACACTTTCACAAGATCCTATTACTTGGCACAGAGCTACATGTATGTATAATCTATGTATAAGTTCTCACTGCCAGCAGAAGGAATATATGAACCATTAATCTGTGCCGCTCCTCTAGAATTGTCATTTAAATGAACTCTTTCTTGTAAAAGTTTATTACGTTAAAAGTAGAAAGAAGTAGAGAGAAATTTCACCCAGTTCTGAAAATAAGTTCTAGCAAAATGAGAGGTAATTAAACATAGATTTCTCTAAGGCAAAACAAGTACTTCCAAATTTACTGCTGGATTGCTTGTAGGGAAACAGTCTAGCACTTAGTATCCCTGGGCAGCTAATCCTAGCCCTTCGAGAAATAGGAATAAATCAGTATCATTATGACCATCTTACAGGTGGCAAAGCTGAAGCAAAGCTTTCACTCCTTGGAGACCACAGATATATTCATTGCTGCAGAGATGCAATCTTTGATCAGGAAACAATACCTGTTTTAATCCTGAGGAAAGCTGGAGCATTTGTGATGTAAATGCAGCAGAGTTTGATGCAAGAAAGCTTGTACAGCGTGGTTCATCTTGCATAGAGCTCATTAAGAATTAAACGAAGAATTTATTTTTTGAGCATGAGTCATTTTGTTTAAACACGAAACTGTAAAATCAATCTTGTGATTGTTTAGACGTTATTTCTGAGGAGTGGAGATTTATTTACAGTCTCTTTCATTAAGTCCCTTTACTGTCCTTGTCACAAATTGTGACATTTTTCAGAAGGTCAAAATAACCCTCTGTATGAATTAATATTTCTTCCCAAGCACATGCTAAATAAATTTACTTACATGATCTGTGGACTGCGCCATAACCCTGTGAATCAGGAGGCCTCATTTCTTTTTCCTAAGGTTATCTTAGACTTTGTATTGAGTCTTGGGCAAATCATTTTGCTAAAGATTGTTTTATCTGTCTGGCTTTTGTGAGGACATAGATCTGTAGAAGGAACAGGCTTTTGCTAGAAAATGTTTGAAAAAAATAGATTGGCCTTTTATTTGCGTAGGTGCTCCTTACACTGGTGAGGGGATTGTCGTTTGATCCTGATACTATGAGTTTAAGGATTGTTGTGGAGATTCCTTAATCATGATGTAGGTGCAGTAAGGGTGATATCCATGTCATTTTCTTCCGAAAGGATTAAGCAAGTCATGTTTCGGGAAAGATTCTTGTTAAGCTGTGAAAAAGAGGACTATCATCCCTACCTGTGATCAGGCTGTAGAAAATACATCACTACTGTACACGGTTCTCCATTAGGGTTTTTATCCCAGCCTCAATGTGGAGGACTGGACTAGGACACGTGGTCCTGCTGCATAGTGTCTGCTGAGCAGATAAAAATGTAGTTCTTTCTCCTGACAAATCGGCTCATTCAGCTCATGGAAGAGAAATCTGCCTTAGCCACTACAGACAAATTCACATTCCTTGTCTGTTGGTTTCTATATGTGCAACTGACTACAAATCCAAGATGTATGTCCCAGAAGCAGAACAAGTTTTGTAAGGATAAGGTGGGAGACTGGATGTTGACTGTCCACTCCACTGATTGTATAATAAGTCTGTGAATCTGAGTTGGAGAATAATGCTTGGCCTATGGAATTTTACTTGAATTTAGCACCCAAATATGGCATCAGGGAAGCGTACTGAGAGGAAATTGTTTATTAGACATATGCCATGTGTGTGTTTGTGCATATATATTCTATAGTGGTGCCATATATAAATTTTATATATTAGCTAGATGTGGTAGAGTAGGATGCTGCTTTCAAAGGTTTAATTTCTTGGGTGTTGAGAGACAGAGAATGGATCAATTAACAAAAAGAACATACAGTAACAGCAAATCAAATTGACAGTTAAAAAACCCCATAAAATTTCTAGCACATTAGCAAAGCATTATGTATCTCATTACAGACAGACTACAGGAACAGAGCAATGAAATGATGGCTAATTACAGATGCTCAAACAGAGCACTTTGTGCAGATTGGATAGGATAATGAAATTAATCAAGTATACATGTTGAATTAGCCCTCAAAGGTCAAAGAAAAATAAGCAGGACATGTGTGAAACTCTGATCTTCCCAAAAAAAGCAAGTACACTGTACAAATTAATGTCTGCATCAAGACACTTTGTTAGCAGTTGACAAGACTTTCACACATGCTCACGTCTACCTAGGTGTATTAAATCTCCCTTTTTCAGGAAGAAAATATGGAGGGGGGAAAGAAGCATGTGATCCCTTAAAAAGGACATTTGAAAGTCAAACAAAGAGACCTTGTTATCAGTCTTTTTGATAAAATGCTTAATTCTCCCCCCACCACCCTGTCTGTTAAGAAAAAGGCAACATGACAGTGAACTTGGCAGAATATTGAATCTGAATGTGTGTGAGACTGTAACGCCCCCAGAAGTTAAACTACTTCTGTTGCATAGAAGCAAGCAGAAATTTTTCCTCCATTTATACCTACAGGGAACTTAGAAAAACTTTTCAGGCTAATGTCTTTGTTGTTTTTATCACTGACTCAGAAAGTGTCTTCTGCCTTAATTTGATTAGAAAGACAAAGGGAAGCTTTTTTGTAACTTCTCAAATTATATATCTTGCACACATAATTTTACATCTTTTCTTATAAGATCTTCTGTTAATGCAAAAGACCTCTACTTTGTCACAACGAGAGCTTTGCAAAAATCAAGTTACTATAACAACCAAGAACACCTTTTCAATCCTGGAGCCACGGTCTCATGCTAGTTTTTTTTTTTTTTTTTTATCATTTTAAAGAAAAAAAATAAAATGAAAAGAAAGCTGGAGAATATGGGCAGATACCATCACAGAGGCACACTAGGTTTACACAGACTTAAAAAGGTTCACAGTTTGGACATATATTTGAGAGACATCCAACATTATGCACGCATATACCTTTCTTCACCTCTACGACTAATCTAGAAATGAAGCAAGAATAGAGGAAGAAATTTGTCATAGTTGTTTCTGCACCAAAATACCTACTTTCCTTTCAATATGATCCTTCTGAAAAGCCAGTGGAGAGTAATAACCAGGATAATCATCGGATGAACTGCATCGTCTACCTGCTGGTGGGGCTGGGATCTCACTGTGCTTCTCCCTTTCTGCTCTGTAGCTCCTCAGAGCTGATGGCAGATGATGGAAGAGTAGTGGTCTTCAGACAACTCTGTATATGCTAGAGAGCTAACCAAGTCACTTTTCAAACCAGAGGCATGGGCACAATGTGTAAATTCTTTTCGCAAATTGCTTTCTGAAGTGCTTAAATGTAGCTAAGAATTTGACCCTCTAACTCAAATAAGAAATAACCATGTAGAACAATTTAGTTTATAACCCATCTGTTTGCTAAGCACAGTGTTACCTTTTTAACTTTGTACTTTCCATCTGAAAAAATACCAATAGTTTCAGCATTGCATTGTCAAAAATAAAAAAAAAATAACACAGATGAATGCACACAGAAAGCCAAAGCATACTACTCAGCCTTGATCATCTCTCCACTTCCATCTGTTCTCCCCAAGTAAATTATATTACAGTGTGGGCTCTACTTAAAGTGCTGCTGCTTGTGAAAGAAAACAAGCTGGGTTAAGCTATTAAGAAAATAATGCTATTTTGGTTTTAAGGCTAAAGCAGGGAAAAAATAACTTCATTTAGGCCACTCAAAGATTTTTAAAACTGGAGTTGGTCTTCCCTGGTGTCTATTAAATGAATAAAACCCCAACCTTTCTGCAGAAATTTGTCAGAACTTCAGATGAAAAGCTTTTTGATGTATGGCATAATGATTGGTTTGGAAGTTGTTCAAGGCAGCAGGAGTGAAAATACTGGGGAAAAATTCTGTCCTCTGGGGCTGGAGTGCGCTAAGGAGAGTCTGCTGCAAACAACAGTTGCAGTAAAGGAACTTTCCGTGGTCTCCCAAAGTGCAGGCCGAGGCTTGAAAAGAAGTACCTTTATATGTGCATCAGAACATTTTGGGGGAGTTGTTCCATGTTGCTGTGTGTCCCTTGGTCAGCCAGGACTGTGACCTTCTTTTGTAGCTGTGAGCAAGGGATTTGGGGAGCAGGGTGAGAGTCGGGAAAGGGCAGCTAAGGCTTGATTTTTTTGCATTGGGACACTGCTGGAGTTCTGGAAGAGAAGCCTGTTGACACTGGTCAGTCTAGTGAGAGCGCACTTAGTACATAAGTGAAACAGAAGCAAAATATCCGGCAGCATTTAAGATTTTAGGTTTGTGGAAATACTGCATTTCCTGATAAATGTACGGAAGAGGAAAAAGTAAGAACCAAGTCCTCATACTGAGTTGACCAAGGAGGTAGGAGTGAAAAAAGTGAAGCTGGCATATTGTTTTCATGTCGCTGCTGGTAAAAAAGATGAGAACCAAGCTGAGTCTGTTGCCCGGAATAGTCCTGAAAAACAGAGAACTAGAAGAACTGATAGGACTTATTCAACACTAGTGATCCCAAACAAGCTTCATACTATAATAGAAAATGAAGTAGAAAATGTTCTTGACCAAGGAGAACAAGGATCCAGGTGTGCTATTCCCCACAGAATGGCAGTGAGACAACAGGGGTCCTCTTTTGAGACTGCCATGGTGATTCCGGTTTGTGCTGGGAGAGAAATTTCCGAAAAAGAAGAAGGAGAAGCATTAATACTTCTCTGTAAGGGTTGTGGAAGTCTGAGTGCTCCTCTGATCAGCTATACTCAAGAAAGACAAATTAGAATTGGAAAAGATACAGAGAAAGGCTACCAGAGTAGCTGAGCAAATGGAAAGCCTTATCTTATAAATAGAGATTAAAGGGACATGCTCTCTTTAGATTAACAGTATTAAGGCTGAGCAGGGATGATTGCTGTCTATACACACATCAGGAGAGTAAATGCTACAGAGGGATAAAAAACACATTAAGAAAAAGAACAATGATGACAAGCGAACAAAAGGTCTAAGCTGGCTGTTAACAAGCAAAAGATAGAAAATAGAAAAAGGTTTTCAACTATTAGGCCAACGGGAAAAACCCCTTCCCCAAGGTTTTTAAAAGAAGTTTAGCAGGTTTATGAGATAAATTATTTGACATCTTGTCTAGAATTTAGAGTACTGTCCCTGATGGACCCAACTCACCTGCCTTATCCCACGTTCTTGACATGAACAGATGTGTACGTCACCAAGCTGAGATCTCTTCCCTCCTTATGTAACTCTGGAAACATAATAGATTGACTAATTAGAGCCAAAGAAAATAATTTGTATGACCACTGACATCCGTTTACAGGAGAGATTACTGAAAACCATATTTAGCCTTAGAGAGAAGTAGGCAAATAACAAGAGGAGCTGAACTGTTCAGGGAAAAAAAAAAAAAAAAAGAAGAAAAAAGATTGAAGAAGTTAAGCAAATAGTAGAAAACATGTAAAAGGGCTTAAGATAAAAATTTCATAGTAGCAAGACAGAGGCAGTCTGAGATTGTACATGTCCTGCTCTTGAGTGTGGGTGCTAGGGAAAGTAATGGAATGAGTAAGGCTTGGCCAGCACTCAAGTGTCCATAAACTAGGAAAAAGAGCAGCTTTATTGACTGTGGCTACTACTATTCCAGATATAAAAAAACAGCAGTGGGTAGAAAGGGTTGATGATAATGTGTGGCCCTTAAGCTGTGCTCAGTTGAAACTTCCCTTGTATAAGAGTGGTTTAGATGCAAATTTGTGCTCAGGTAAAAACTTTGCATGAAGTTTACAGCACGGTTAGAGGGAAAGCTTTGCACTGTGTTATTTCTTGGTATGGGCTGGAGCATATGAGCTGCAGCATGAGGGTTTTTTGACTGAAATTCATATCAGAAGTAGATTATCTACCTTTGCAGTACGAGCAAGGTGGCTAATGTTGAGTTGGTAAGCTGGTCACAGAAACCCCCCTAGAAGGTCTCTTACAATGTATTTGGCAAGACTGCACTGGTGGGCAGTCATGGAATATCACAAACATGCCATTTGAGCTACAGGTGTCCTGGCTCTCTGGCTTGTGCTCTTTTGTGACACCCATGGAAGATGTCTTCAATATGTTTGTTTAGGGAACTTTACATCTCTGTCAGGTCCAAAGCATCTTAGTGGAGCTGCTGGCTGAAGAAGGGGTCAACAGTGGATTAAGTCAGTGATTAGATGGATTTCACCTACACTGTGGCCCAGCATCCTGGCAGTACTGATAAGGAGCAGCACTGGATCAGAGAAAGGCGAGTAGATGCTGCTGCTGTGGAAGGAAACCATTTAAAGGCTAGTAGCATATATAAGATGCTGGCAAGAAAAGCAACAGAGCATCTTGCCAAGACAACCCTGTACAATAAAAGATCCATAGCTGAACGTGGTCAGGCATCTACAGTGTGTGTTGCCAAGACCTCAATGTGTTGAAATGAAGATAAAATGATACCTAGAAAAGACATTACTGATGAAAGGTACCAGCAGATGGAAATAAATTCCAGAGTACTAGAGGTAGCCATGTGGAAGAGGTAAGACAGCATACTGGTAGTAGCCTCTGCATTTTTATCAGGAAGGTGCTGGTGATCCATAGAAGCACCAAATGGGGGTGACACAACAGGCAGTTGAAAGACTCACTCTGCAGGTGTGAACAGAGCTCAAAAGGTAAGTAGCACAAGAGAATTTGCTGTAGCATTAGCTGTGGGTACAGAAGTTTAAGGTGGTGAATGCAAATTTCAGTCAGTTAGGAGCTGACTTCATTAGGCATATTAAAGTTTACCTCTCCAAAAATTTATTTTACAAATTCAGTGTGACTCAAACTATTTGGTTTTTTCTTTCTTTGCCCAGGAGTTTGGTTTGATGACTGAAATGAAAATAATCCCATTCATGCACAAATTTGCACTGGGAGATCACTTTGACAGGGACTGTGGTCAGGCAGCTAAAATAGTTAGATGCATCAGAAATAAGACAAGCTCGAGAGCCTTTATCTGGGAAATTTCGGAACTCCATTTTGCACTGAGTGAAATACAGTTCAAATAATTCAGAGGAAACTTGATTAGATGCTGTATACATTGCAGTTAGTCTCAGCTGAATTATTTTTCGTTTCACTTGAAGTTACGTTTTAGTGTACTGGAGGGTCAGATTTGTAGAAAACACTTTCCTACTTAAAGAAAGAAAATTGGAAAGACTGGGTTGGTTGGTTGGTTGGTTGGTTTGTTTGTTTCAATTGGTTGACATCCTCACAGTAAGCTCTTCAACAAATCTAAATTAATATTTTAGTCTTACACGACAGTAGGTCTCTTCAGAAAATCTGTCTTTAAATATGTATTTCAAAGGCACAGAGCTTGTGGCTCTTTCTGTGAACAAGGCAAACTTGTTCAGTGCTTAATCTATTGGAATTAAAGTCTTATGGACTCCAGATTTTTTATACTTCAGAGTCTTAAAGGCTCAAGAATAGGGTAGCTATATGCAGCCTTCCCGGTAGGAGTGACCTGTGCCACAAACTGAGTTTGGGAACTTTTTGGGAGCATGTGAAGAGGCAAAAGGCAATCGCTGCCCAGGGTCTGTGAGCCTTCCTGGGCTCTCTGTAATGCACTCACAGGCATGTGGCCTCAGAGACTGAACTCTGAGCTGCTGATGTGATTTTGGATCAGTTCTTATGCTTCAATAGCCCAGATTATAGTCTAACCCAAAACAAAATAAAAGCTTTGGGATTACAGCCCTGGGTACAGCTGAGGGAGGAAGAAAACCCTGAAAGCTTTGACAAATGTATTAGATGGTTAATTGTTCAGTTTAGTGTTTGGTTGGTAATGAGATCAGACACATATGGTAATAAGGCTGTGTTTTTACTATTATAAGACACTTTGGGACATTTTGAATATGTAGGGTACAATGGTATATTAAACCAAATTGTACTTCTGTATTTGACAATTTGGCTTTATTAGCATAATACAATTTGTTTTTATTGTAGCAGTGAAGAGGGAAACATTTTGATAATAATTTGCTTTCATTACCCATTTGTATTACTTCTTTCTAGTCAATACTTTATTTTTATTTTTTAAACAAAACAGAAATCCTTTACAACCAAAGGGGCTGATTAAAAAAAAAAAAAAAAGTAATCCCAGTCTAATTAATTCTGTTTTCAATAATATTTAGCAAGGAGAGTGTTGGCATAAGAACACAACTTTCATATCCATCTACTCTCCAAGTATTCGAGATATTTTTACAGAAAAACCTAAACATGAAACTGTGTGATAGTAAAAGTTATTGTGCTTGTGATTTTCTCAGAATTTGAGAGAGAGATGGTTTGGAAGGAATTATAATGTATTTTATTAGGTCAACTAACTGATATAATTGGGAAAAAAAAATGAAATTAAGAATGTATGAGGGTTTTTTTTAGTGCTATCAGTCTTGTCTAATAAGCATATTGTTTCTTTCTTCAAAACTTGCCTCTTTTAAATCATGGACTGTCCTCCTTGAAAAATCTTGTTAAGATATTGTTTTTGCAGATTCTCATGTCCCTCAACCATTTCCATTATGTCCAGCTCCACCAAGATCTAGTCATTTTCTTTCAGATCCTACTTCTTGCTTCCACAGCTGGATTTTGGCCAGCTGTAAGGGTGGTCACAGTTAGCTCTGCCACCCTCTTTCTGCTGCTGATACTCTCCCTCTCTCTCCTTTCTTGCTTTTCCCACTTTTCCCACACTTATCTTCATCTTCATTTTCCTTAGTGTTAGCCTCAGCAAAAAATACCTTTTCTGTTGGTGGTCTGCTTATGCACAACCTTCCCTGTATTTTGCCTCTGACCTGTGTAGGTAAGAGATGCATTAGAAGAATGATGAGTCCTTTTGGTTATCTAGATTTATGCATCAGATTTACCTGTGCCATGCCTTACACCTCGCAGTTGGCCCACTGTCCCCCGTAGGGGTAACTCTGAGGAGGCTGGATCCTGCTAAAATCTATGGCTGAGAGATTTGTCTAGTGCTCTGGTGCACACTTAATATGCCTAATGATGGGTCCTACCTACCCACAAGGAAGGACACATTGCGAGTGGGACTTAAATATATGACTATAATCCCTTCCCTTCCCTTCCCTTCCCTTCCCTTCCCTTCCCTTCCCTTCCCTTCCCTTCCCTTCCCTTCCCTTCCCTTCCCTTCCCTTCCCTTCCCTTCCCTTCCCTTCCCTTCCCTTCCCTTCCCTGCCCTGCCCTGCCCTGCCCTGCCCTGCCCTGCCCTGCCCTGCCCTGCCCTGCCCTGCCCTGCCCTTCTTCTCCTCTCAAAATGAAAGAATATCTGCATTTCGGTATCCAATCTTAACCTGCATTTTGGTATCCAATCCTTACCTGCTTTGAGTTGCTTTTTTTGCAATACAGGCATACTTAGTTCCAGCTCTTAGCTATGGTCAGTCATTAAATAAGATGAAGTTATTAAGCTAATTAAAAAAGTATAGCAGGAGAATGGATTGCAGACTTCTGCAGGATGTACAATTAACCTTAAGTGAGTGAGGAAGGGAAACATCAAATTAACAAACTGGTTGGCATTATTCAGTTACTGCGCTCGACTTTCCTCTCTGTTAATCAGACAGATTGTTACATGCTTTGGGAAGTTTAGCTGACTTGCCGCATCAGCACGAAGCAGAATCTTGCCGAGGAGATTACACAGTTTCCAAAAGCATCTGAAAGAATTTATAGCTTGTGAATTACAAAAGCAACTTTAATTAGTCCCGAGAGGCAGTTGCATAAGAAAAACTGAGAACATTGCCTCATCATATTTGCTCCCTTCTTGCGATTTTCATACGAGATTCTGGTGATGAATGTTTTCTAACAACTGGAGCTCAGAGACTAATAATATTCCTGAGTAAACAGCATCATGTATTTTCAGTCACACAAAGATCAGTTGGATATGGGTAGTTTTGCTACGTGTCAATATTGCTGGAGCTGCACAGAGTTTTAAGCTGGAAGATTCTGTAGCCACCTGGGAAACATCTGAAGGAAAATCAAAGGCCTGGAAGTTTAGCAGTAACCAAACCATTTGGCAACTGGTTGTTCTTTGGTGTGTTCTGCCCCTTCCCCTTTCTTTTTTTTTTTTTTTTTGAGTTGTAGATTGTATGTTTAGTCTCTGAAGCTATGAATTCTTAGTACTTTCATAAAGGGGTCTGTTCCTACATTGTGGAAATCACTGGAAGCTTTGCTGTGGTGTCAATGAACTTGATTTCAGATAGATAGGATGCAAATTATCACTCTTGTATACTTTCTAGGTCTTTCCATATTCCCTGGCCCATTCCAAGATTTTGTTTTCCTTGGAGTTTATTATAGTATTTGAAACAATGTGAACCAGCTGCCTGCAAAAATCCAGGGAGCCTGAATTTAAAAATTTCCCTCATGTGGGATCAGTTGAGTAGGGATCATAGGGTCAGGCCCATTGATAAATGGCATTCTGAGAACTCTCCAGTCTGGGACAAAGTTAGGAGTTTTAGTATAGTAACTGTTTTCTTGCTATCTGCTATGAAAGCAAATGTGAAATCATGCAGTGGTTATCTTAGACTTTGCAGACCTGTGTGCTTTGATCTACCCATCATTAGGAACAATTTATTTGCTAGTTACCTTAAGTCCCTCGGGTCTATATGCATAACTCAATGGCACCATGTATCAGTATGTTTGACATTATATGAGATACAGGAAGTTATCTTCTTAATCCCATAATTTACATTTGTCAACCCAAAGCCCAATTTTTATATTTTTCATTTCTTGTAGTGGGGCAGAAGTTTCTTTGAACAGTCTTCCTAAAGTGAACATTTTCAAATGTGCATACCTAATATTAGGCCTCGTATAAGTATTCACTTTTTCACTAGCAATAGAGAAAACAAAGTGACTAGGGAAATCAATGGCAATAGCTGGAAGTTCTGCATTTTTTTTTTTTTAAATTGGGTTGTTTATTTGATTACTTACATATGGATTTATGTGCTTGTCATTGAGCACCTAAGTATTAAATGTTTGGCCTCAGGTAGGTTGTGATTTCTCTTCTATTTATCTTGATTAGTGGATGTTTGTTGCAAATCCCTTACAGGAAAGTGAAGAAAACCTTCATTCTCCACACTGGTGAAAAAGAAATATTTGAATTAACAGCTTGACGATTAAAGAGTTTTATTAGTTTTAAAGGTGAAACAGGACCTCAGAGATTCAGGGGAGAAAAGTAGAGAAATTTTAAAAAAAAGCATGCAGGGTAGGAAGAAGGGGTGAAAGACAAAAAGGAAAGCTGTGTATCATGGACAGATGATAAAACGAGATTAACATGAGTGTTCCTCATTTAAGTTTTGTATTTGATTGCAAATTAAAGGCTTTAGAATCAAAAGAATCTGCTTTTTTCAATTCTTTGATAGTTTTATTATTAGTACTGAGGAAATCAGCCGCCTACCCAATGGCAGGATTCCCGACCAGCATTCACAGATAATATTTTACAAGGCAAATCAGGCTTTCTGAGAATATATTTGCAGAACAATAATACTTTTATGTTTCTCTGTCATCATCTTTGTTATGGATAAAGTGGTCTCTGATTGACTGAAACACAGAGCAGGGGCACCTGCTAAGATCACATTACTTGGAGGTTTGCTGAATGCCGTTGAAGCTCATTGACTCTCTGAATCAGCACCTCACACAACACATACCTCGAATGATCAAAAAGCAGCAGGTAAGTAATGGGTCATTGAAAAACTTGCGCTCTACTGCACCGGTAGATTTATTAGGTAGGATGATTGTCTAATGCTGTGCGTCTGGTAAAATACAAATAACAGGGCATCATCACAGCATCTTTGCTCTTACTGTAACGGAAGGTAAGTGGTTCTCTTTTACGATGGTATTTGTCCTTAAAGTATTCCAGAAAGGTGATCTATCTTGCCAATGCATGAAGTTGTGACAATAATGTAGTCCTCAGACATTATATCTGCAGTCTAATATGCTAATAAGCACAATTTCTAGGCCATTAAAAATACGTAAAACTTTGAATGTCTTTGAATATCTAATTAAAA
Source organism: Columba livia (assembly GCF_036013475.1). Classification (NCBI taxonomy): domain Eukaryota; kingdom Metazoa; phylum Chordata; class Aves; order Columbiformes; family Columbidae; genus Columba; species Columba livia. Next base: position 52,479,595 of record NC_088603.1, on the reverse strand, counting down.
GCCATTCAGCCCCACATTCTATTGGCAAAGAGGTACCATCCTGACAGCCCTGTGCAGATTAAAGCAGAAGGCTAACTGCTCAGAGTTTGCATATGCTGAGAGAACTGCAGCAAGACCTATTTGATCACTGAAGCAAGAGAGAAAGCATTGTGAGATAGTCTTGATCTTTGCCTGATCCCTGAAACAATATCGGCAAATTTATAAGGTCAGCAATTTGTGCAGGTCATAGTAAGGGAGAAATGTGTTGGGTGTCACTGAGAGGAATGTGAGGGGTTAGCTTTACTGGCTGCTTCTCTGCAACTCAGAGTCCCTCCTCCATAACACTGCAATTGATGTAACAGAAAAATTTGGGTGAATCTCAGGGTATTTCCATCATATTCCACTGCCTAGGTTACTCTGTTTGGTTCTCCCTAATCTAAAAAATACCTCTTTTGTGCATTTTTTAGTGGTTACTTTCTTGAATTTGGAAACTGATGTTTGCTCTTCCAGTGCTCATGTCTGGGTTGCTGCTGACCCTTCAGATAAACCCCACGATTTTGGCTTAATTGCTTCTGCCAACAGGCCAGCCAATTTGCACTTCTCAGGTGCAAAAGGTGCAATTACCTTGCAGAAGATACAACAAAAAAGCAACGCTGGTAGCATACTGGCAAAATAAAGAAAAAAAAAGTTGAGAGGCCATTTTGAAGTGCCTTGAGTGCTCCACAGAAGGACTTAAAGGACCTTCTGGTCTTTCCAGCCTGTTAACAAATAAGTTTAATGGACAGTAGTCTGAGAGTCAGTCAAACGATGACAATGGTTGTCTCCAAACAACTCATTTTCTGTACCTTTTATCTTTGAGGCAGTGATACTTCTGAGAGGATCTATGGATGGCTGCCATTTATCTAGACAGATGAACTAATTTACAGGAAGAGGAGACACAGAGATATAAAGATCGACACTTCTACTGTGTTGTTTGAAGCTACAGTGTGAAGTCCAAGGTCCATACTGTCCGTGGGATGCTCATCTGCTAAGGTGAGTGAAACACTAAATGGTTCTAGAGAAAAACAGCTATAAAGGGCAGATAAGGACTATGTTCCCGTGAATCCATTTCTATGCAGAGATCAAAAGAGAGTGAATTCCAGAGGACTGGTGACATGTTGTGTCATGACAGTCACCCTTGAAAGTGAGATTAATTGGCAGAAGACCTGCTTTGAAGGATCGACCTGGCTGTGGTATGAATCAGGAGTGCGCAGGTGAGAGGTTGCAGGTGTCTGTGGGCAGTTCTTGGCTGCGTACGGATGCTGTGGGGCACGGCTGAGTCTGCCAAACAGGCCCATCAAAGATAAAGAATGGAAAAGGTATTCAGTGAGAAGGATGGGGTGAGACTGAAGCGGAGAACTAAACTTAACAGCAGAGTCCATTATACTGTTAAGCAGCATTCTTTATTTTATCAGCGCCAGGGAACACTGGGGATCATCCTCCATAAATGCTCCAATGACAGGATGCTCTTGCGTTGCTTATATTCACATAATTATTACATATGCATTACAATTTTTGAAAATTTTGACATACAATACTTCTATACTAAGAAATAATTGATGATGTTAGATATAATTGTTTAGTTTCTAACTTACAATACATCTATTAATTATTAGTTAAATATAAACTAAGCACTCTGCTTCTAAACAATGTATCACTTAATCTTCTGTCTCCCTCTTGTCATGCAGAAGGATCTAAAACTTGAAAAATTTCCCCTCATTTTGCAGATGGTCAGAAAGCATTTATCTCATGTCAAGTGGTTAATCATGGGTACGTCTTTTATAACTTAATCACAGTATATGTTAATTTGGCAGCTTCTCTTCAAGACAAGGAACCTAAAAAAGGGGTAGGAAAAAGATGGAGGGAGAAGTGTTGAAGGAAAGACATAAACTAGCTGGCGTGAAGGAGCTGGGAGGAGGGGAATGAATGGAGCAAGAGAAATTTGGGAGTTGCGTGGCTGGCTTGAGGAGGGAGGTGGGAGCAGGGCTAACTTAGCATGCAGGCAGAAAAGGCAGCTGCCTGCAGCCTTGAAAATGAGTCGGCCAAGAGATCCATAATCATTTAATTGAGGGAATGACGGTGGGCCAGGAGGGCTGACATTTACCAATTAGATTGAACAGAGCGAAGGAGGGAGTGTTTATATTTAAGAACAGCACTCAATTGCACTCTAAATTGGAGGGAGATGCACAAGAAAACTGTTTGCAATGACTTATCTGAATCTTTAGCAACATTCCTTCAGGTCATTTCTGCACTGTTCAAAACTCTGAGTCCTTTACTTGTTTCTCTATTCAGTCTTTTAGTTTCTTAGCAATTTGTGGCCTCATCATGCAGGTTTTATTAAGGTAAATTTCCCTTTCAGTCCCAAATTAGTAGAGGTACTGCCTGTGTAATGCCTAAATTATTTGGTTCTTTGAGCTATTATCTCAAGTATTGCAAAGTCATTATTCATCAGTAGTCAGTTTGTGTGTGTACCTGACTTGTGCCCTACTTGGAATAAAAAAGTACACTCTGTAAGAAACTGTAAGTCAAAGCCTATAGAGCAGGAGAGAAAGGTCCACTCCTTCTGGGGCTCTGAGCACTACTAATGCACAGTGCTTTCTTAGAAACACCTTCTAGTGCTGAATAAAACACAATTAATTTTAAGTTAATTTCTAATGTTTATAGAAGTACTGACATTTCAGTGAACAGAATTGTGCTTGAGTGAAATGCTATTTATTTCATTTTTTTAGTAGTTGCCCAGTTGACACAAAATTGAAAAAGAACTTCAAATTGTGAACACATAACATTCAAACTTTTTCTGTGTTAAAAGGTATAAATGTTGAAAACATCTGAAGTGACTTCTGGTGGGGTTTAAAAAAAAATCAGAACACTTTTTGAACTGCTTTACCATTGTGATGTGAAAGAAGTTTTGCTTCACTTTGCTTTTCTTTCGTCTTGGATGTCTACATTTCTGTTGCCCTTAGCATGTGAAGTTCTCTTCATGACTGTGTCCTTTGCTGAACTTTTCAACTGTGCCACTGGCATCGAAATACATTTCAGATTTTCCTCTGACTCTCTGCCAGAAAATATTCTTCTATGCTGACTTCATATCAAGGGGCTGAATATCTCTCCTTGGGTTATATTTGGGTTATATAGTTCATCCCAGAGTCTCTCTAATTTAGAATACCTTGTTTTAAGAGCTTTTTTTTTTTTTTTTTTTTTTAATAAAGACATTGGCTTTTTCCCTATCTTTCCAACTTAATTCATAGCTATGTTCATCTAGCTTAAACCTGAGTTAAGTGTCCTGTAACTTATCTGTGCATGTTTTAGAAATTTAGTGCTCTGATGTTACATCTGCTGTGTGATTGGCAAGGACATTCTTGCAACCTGTATTTTTGGAAAAATGACTGAGGACTTTTTCTGCCTGACACTTTAGCTCCTTGTGCTTTGGGAGAAGTGAATCTGCTTTCTGGTTCAGAATCTCACTGCTAGGAGCAGAGACTTTATGTTTACTACTTATTTTCATTGTCTGGTACCATCTGGAGGTGACTCGTTTTGTGGGAAAAGAAAAAAAATAATCAGTCTTTGCAATGACAGAAGATCCCAGGAACTTTGATTACTATCCAAAATATTTTGAGAGCTAATAAAAGCAGCCAACATGCCATTTTTTTATTATGTTTCTCCTCTTCACACGTGCTTTCAGAGCTAATCTAGTGCTCTGAGGAGGGGTGCTTGTGTGTGAAAAAAGGACTTCTTCCTTGTCACAAGCCTTAGCATACTGCTCTGGTACACGTGCCTGTGAAATGCATTTCATGCCTCATCTGTTACCTAAATGAGATGTGAAAGGAGTTCACACCTCGTCTACATTTTCACTGTTTTATGGAACAGCATAGATGCTTTTCCACTGAAAGTAACAAAATGAGGTCACCAACCCCCTTCTCTCTCCTTGGATTGCATCCACAAGGCCTGATCCTTTCAATTCACTAAACTGGAAGTGAATCTGTATCTCTGAAGCAAGTTACTATGAAATGCCAGCATCCTCCAACATGTGACAGTCATCGGTATTTTACAGAGCTGTAAGCTGTCCATGCTGAAAATAAAAATGTACGCTATGCATTTACATGGGTTGTCTGAACCCAGAGTGATTCCTCCTGCACTGAACAGAATATAATCAAGGTGAATAAACAGGAAAATTGACTAAGCTGATATGGAAATAACATAAAAAAAAGAAGGTGAAAAACAATGCGAGCTTCTGCACTACACCCTGCTTGGCTGAGTTTGCAGCAACAACTGCAAGAGTATGTCCAAGGGGCGGAAGGCTGCTGGAAGTCAGGGCACTTCCATGGCTCTGGGATTCCCAGGTGCTGGCTCCCCTCCATTTCTGGAGAACTGCAGAGATTTTAACTCCAAACCCTGGCTCCTTGCTGCCTTGTGTTTTATACCAGCATAGAAAAGCTTTTTATGGTGTAAACAGCTGTGGAAGAGAGGATAGTGAGGGCTCAATAATATAGCTGTACAAATTCAACTACTTCTGTACTTTCATCAGCTGATTCCTAGTGTTGAAAATAGAGTGGAAATGTAAAGCTTACAAGGTGTCATCTACATTTGTCGTTTTGCTAATGTTTCAGAAGACATGAACTGAAAATACTAGTTTTCTTCACAGGGGTAGCCTTGTTTTTCTTCTGGTGCTCTGTGGTTTTTGAGGGTTCAGGATGCCTTGGCTGGACTTCACATAACTCTGAGAGTACAAAATAGTCATGTGCATCTAAGCAGTCAGCCTTGACTGCTGCTATGAATGGAGACACATATTTCAGTAGCACGACTGTGCTGTATATATTTTCACAGAAAACAGAGTGTGGTGTGCAAGGGCCTTTTTCTTTCTGTTGTCTACAAAAGAATTCTAAGGAGCATGTGTGGGTACAAAGGTTAGGTGAGATGAATCCCTCTCCTTAGTCTGTCTGCTAATGGAAGGAAGATGTTTGGATAAAGGAGAAAATTCTCATGTTTCCCTAAGAAGAGGGAAAGCAGGCTGAGGTCACATCTTCTCAGCGTCCTGCACTAGAGATGCTAATGGTTCTCAGTTCATTTGATAACTGCAAGAAAGGCAAATCAGGGCTGCCAGTGCAGAAACAAAGAAGCAAACCAAACAAAGCTGTCTTGTCTCCCACCAAGTGATAGCAGAATTATTGTTGGCCAAATGGAAAAAGACAAAATCTGTTGAGGCAGAAATGCTGTTTCCAAGCTTTATAAGCGGAATCACAAACACTAAGAATAAACAAACTGGAGAGTATTAAATAGTGGTTATGTTCCCCTTATAGTGTTTGCAAGAATGATGAGAAGGAATGTGCTGGACCTGCTGGAGTCTTGTGAGACTGTAATGTGCTGAAATGCTTGTCTTACACAGCTCTGGGTTTAAATTATTGTATGGGCAAGAAAACTTAATGAATAGGTTTCTTCTAATGGCTGGCTTTTTGGCTCAGTTCTTGTACGATGCTGTGTGCCCTCAGACACCACTGAAGGTGCTCAGAGTGATTCACAGGATCCCCCTCTTTGTGCTCAGGTTTAATGAGACAGTGTTGTGTGATTTGTTCCATCGTCCAAAGAGGTACCTAGCAGTAATGTTAATGCTTTTCTCTCTCTGCACAACTACACTTTTGCTTTTTTTTCTATTGTTACATGCCTGTTGTTTCTGCAGATCTTGGTCAGGGCCAGTCTGTGGGATGTCTGGCCTGTGCTACATAGACACTTGCATACATGGCCATACATGGATTAACACAGCTCAAAGCAGATTTGGAATACATTTAAGTTCTGTGGACAAGTGTTTGGGCTGCTTCACTGGGGAGCAGCACCATGCTGACTAAATTCCTGAGGAAATATCCACCCTCCTCCTACTTTGCAACTTGCCATGCCCTTGTCAGGATCAGTAAAATCTCAGCCCAGGTTTTTTCCTAGCCTCTGTCATGCTAATAAGTGTCAGGTATGTACTTTGTTTCTTATTTCTGTTGTATTTTGCTTTGCTTTCATTTTGTTGTGTATGCAACATGTTGGAGGAATTAAGCCATGATTCCACCCTTGCTTCTCCTCTGCAAGGTAATCTTCCCAGGAAACACCCTGGGAACAGGATGCTCCTTCAATATTTATTTGGAAACTCAGAAGAAAAGAAGCAGCATATTCATTGATGAGGAAAATTTCTCCAAGGCCAAATTACTGTGTGTGGATGGACTATAAATTTTTACAGTGAATCCTGCAAGACCTGAGGAAATAGGTGCACCATTTAGTTTTACAGTGAGAAATTCAACCATCTCTACAAGTACCAATGAGATTTGGAGTATTTTGTGGGCTGAAAAGAGCTGAAAAAAACACAGCTTCTTTCTGTTTAACTCACAGAGACTAGGTTTATCAACTTTTGGGGTCCTGATATATGCAGGCAGGCTGGTAGACTGACATTGCTGACATTTCTTTATGTGTTTTGATCATCTGTGTGAATGACCAAACACTCTGTTCACGGCCAGTGCACTAAGTCCTCTGAAGACTTCTGTAACCTGACTGCATGTGCAAAGCAGTGCCTGGCAATAAACCAAGAGAGCTAGCAAGAAGTGTATTTTAGCAGGTAAATGGTCCTGCTGGTGCCAAACACGGCATAGGATCACCTTTGCAAATGAAGGGCAGAGCGTCTGGAAACAAATAGAGCTCATGATACAGGCCTGTTGATCTCTTTTGAGGTTTTACATCTTTTAAATATTCATAAGAATTTAGGTTTCACCTGAGTCAGTGGTGAGTCAAACCATGCACAGTGAGATCTTTTGCTTTCCTTCCATTGTGTCAGTCTATTCACAAACTCTTGACAAATTCTATATTTGAAGTTATTTCAGGTCAATGTAAATCGGGCAAGCAGTTAGGTAACATTTTCCATGGCTTGGCAGCAAAGTCCTACTAGTGATCTAAATTGCAAAACTCAATGTCTTGAAAGATCTTCACTGAGCATATTCTTCAGGTTAGTGTAAAGGTCAAGAGTAAGTATCCTTGAAGGCTTCATGCTGATCTGTGGCAAAAAGTTTATTGGATTTAGCTCTATAGTTTCCAGTGCTGATCTCAAGCCCACCAGACCGCTGCAGCAGGGGCTTGGAGCAGAGTGAAGTGTGGTTTGTGCAGGATTTGCCCACGCTCAGAGCTAATGGGGTCTAAAAATAATCAGGCTCGAGATTCATTCAGATTTGCTGAGAAAACACATGAAGACCCCTGAGAGTATTCGTGCACTAATCTAAGCTGACCATGCCACATGTGCTAAACTAGCAGCTTCTCTGGAGCAGGAGAGAAGGGAGAAAAGAGTGATAAAGGGAAAAATATGGAAGATACTGGTTAACAAGACAAATGAAGAAGCACTGGAGATATAGGAAAGATGGAAAAGGACAAGGGGAAGCCCTATGTTGCTTAGCTAAAACCAAGTAATTCTGATTTTGCCTAGCAGAGCAACATTTCTCTGGAACAATGAAATTTTTTTGCTTGGACTTTTGCACCAGAAAGATGTGTTGTTTCTTTAACTGGTAAAGCTGCAGTAAGACTCTCTTAAGTTACATACAGACCTCTGTGAACATATTTACGCCTGACATGAAACTGAAGACTCCTGTCCTCTGAGTCACCTGGCCAGTGTTCAGTTTCTCCTACTTAGATTAGCCTTTTCAAAGAAACCACTATGTATTTGATTTGCAAATGTTTTCCTGTTCTTCTGCAAAATAGTAAAGGCATATAGCAGTGCTGCTAGAAAATATCACTTGGGTTCACTTTATACTCTACCATAATCCAGGAGCAGAAGTTCTGCTGCCTGTGAGGGACAGTGGAAAAAGGAGAAAGCTTTTAAATACACATAAGTTTACAAAATTAGTGTTCTTTTTCAAGCTATCTGGAACATCATGATCTCACTCCAAGGGTTATGGAGGTATTTGACAGCAAGTAAAAGTCAGGGGCCTGAAGAACTACTTTGTTTTTAGCATGTGTCCTCCTTTTCTCAGTATCTGTGACTCATGTAGACAGATCCTCAACTACATTGTGAAATGCCACATCCATTTTCACTGCACTTACTGTTTAGACGAACAGCTTAAGCTGCCAGAATATTCAATAGTAGACCTCTTAGCAAAAATGTAGCATGCTCCATCAAGAACTTGGCTGTTCTTGTATGTGTCAAGTGGTTTTCAGAAAGATACTGCTGTATTTTTGGCTTTGTTTAGAAGAACATGGAAGTGTTAACAATTTATTCACAGTGTGAGACAAACAGATATTAATAGAATTTTAATGAAGGCCGCTCAACAAGATTTTTTTATTGGGTGTTGTATATGTTCCTGTTAATACTGTGAGAGTCAAAAATATAGGCATCATAGGACAAGTATGGAAACAACTGAACCACATAGCCAGAGACAGTAAGAAAGAAGAAAGTAAGGAGGCAATTTCAGCTGGACAGTACTAGATGGTCTGTCACCACTAAAGCCAAAGCAATTATTTCCAGATTCCCTTACAGATTTTCATGTAACAGCGTGAAAAGACTCAGGGGCACTTGAAATGCATCTTCACACATTGCTCCAAGGTGGAAGGGGCTTTCCTGTTTTGGGTTCATCTTCCATCTCTCTTCACATTATTGCTTCTCAGTTCTGCCTTTTATATATATATAATTTAAAACAGCTGCTACCTGCTGATACTCCCTTAAAAGCCTACGTTTTCAAGTACACAGAGGCACAGTTTCAGGCCTCCAGCTTCCCATCCTTACACCTCAGTGACCTTAATAATGCCTCTGCCTACTGAAGTGATAAAGAGAGGATGTACTTCTGTTGGCCCCTGCTCTCTGAAGTGAAATGTTGAAGCTTTCATTTTGTTAGTGAGAAAATCCTTGCTATGCACTCTCCCATTTCTGACCCCATGTTTCGTTGCCACTAGCTCTAATGCCAGCTTTTTGTGGGGAGAGCATGATGTGTCTATGGAAGGCAGCTTCCCCAAAGGCTGAATGCTCTTCCCTGATGAAAGACACCTTTCATTAGTGGACAAGAAGGTAAGGATCAACTATTACCAAGTCTATGGCACCAACCTACTTACCATCTGAATGCAATAAGGATGCTGGAGACTTCTACTCTACTAGCCCCTAGAACAGCTTTGTAATTAGCAATTTCCATTTCAACGCATTGCTGAAGGGCATAGCTTCAGGTGCAGTTCATTCCCAAATGAACACTGGTAACTGCGTCCTTTCTAAATCTTTGTGCCTTTATATTGTCCACAATATTACCTGCTTTTAATGCAGAGTATGGCTCAGTCACATTTCCTTTGCCCTCCGCAGTGAGTTTAGCTGGTTTGGTGGCTTTCAGCCAGTCCTTTGCTCAAAATGTGAGCACATGGAAAGAAACAAGACACTGGGGGAGATGGGGTGGGTACTCATTCAGAGTTTCAGAAAAAAAACCCCACATTGGCAGCAGTTATTAGGTGTGATATATGGGAATAGGGTATGTCAGAATTAATTAATTTGAATCTTAGTGTGTATCAAAACAAAGACCTGTAACTGCAGTCAAGTTTTTTCTCAGTCCCTTGACAGATTTTTCACGCGTGCCGCTGTCACCTACACTTATCCTTTTAGACTTGGGCAACCAAAGGGAAACAAAGCCTAAAAGCCTTGCTCTTATGTAAGGCTTTTGTGAGATCTTACTTTCAGCTAAATACTAACAATACTGAAAACAGTTTACTAACCTCTTCAGGAAGTCAACTAACTCTTAGATTTTATTCAGAGAGGGCTTTGCTGAAGTCAGTACGAAAAAACTTAGGATCCCTCCCTCCAGTGTTCAGGGGCTTCAGGGTATGAAGCCAACACTGAAAAATACTGTAGTGATATCCTAAGGGGAAAACAAACACAGCAGCTCTGGTTTAGTTTGCTCTAACAGCTTGTGCTCCTAGGAGCAGCTTCCAATTCAGTTTTTTATACTTTTATCTTGGAGGGCAGGGCAAGTTCACTGCCCACATCTAGCAGGAGCTGCTGCCAAAAGGACAGTGCAGTTTGATTCCTGACACTGCATGCTAGCAAAAGAAAAGATGAAAAAAGGTTTTGCTGGTTATGAGGGAGCCTGTGTTTGCAGAAACCCTTCCCTCTCCGATTTTTATTGCTTTCTCTCAGTGTGGTGGCATCTTGTTTTGCCAGGATGCCTGTGGGATAGCTGACTACTTTTTTGGTCTTTCATGCACATCCACCTGCTTCAGGACAACAGAAGCTACAATATATTTCAGCTGCACCTTAGGAGAAATGCATTACAGTCACAAGAGACACCAGACAGACCCCTTTCCTTGTTAGACTCAAAGAATCACCTTTGCTTATGCTACGGACACCCGTGGTCCCACTGGCAGTGCGTGAGATGCAGCCCCTTTCCTAAAATCTTCGGTGTTCTGCTCTCCTATCCACTATTTTCATTTATTATGCAAGCCTTACTGGTAATTGTGCAGTCTTTCTGGGCTCCTGTGTGCATGACCTTAGCATTAAATTCTAATTCTGAAGTGACTTAAAAAAAACTCCAAAAGAACAACAGAACTATTTTGTCTTCCTGCTTTTCCCTTTTTATTTTTATTTTTCTATGTGTGTGTCTCATATGCTGAATATTAAATGGGAAAACAAAGATGTATATCATCTGGAACTGAGAAGGAGCACAGGTGCACCTACCAGGCAGTGAGTGAAAACAAAACAATTCATTTAAAATGTTTTGATTCACTATTGTACACTCATACTTTATTCGACAGCCCAAGATGACACCTCAAGTCCGCCTATGCACGCACACAGCTTGGAATGGAGATGTTTTCTTGGCTCCTGCATGTTATGAATTTTTGCCGCAGCTCTGCTTGAAGTTGTCTGGCACAGGTGCTTTTCTAAGTATACTGAGGTGGAGGAGGAAGAGAGGGATGAGAGAAGGGTCAGGGATAAAAAGGAAAAAAACCCAAACCTACATGAAAAGAAAATAACATCTCAAATATTTATAAGTGTATTTCTTTACCAAGCATGCTAGCCTCAGTCCTATTGGCTATATGCAAAGTTTCCATTCATTTTTCCAAGTCTGTGGTTTTGGTTTATGCTGCGAAATCCTCTCTCTATCAGGGCACGAGAGCAGAGTCTGACTCTGGGTGACATTGACAAGAAATTTGAATGGCAACAACAGAAAAGCATTCTCTGTATAGAAGTCTTTGTTTACCAGCTTGAGTAATTGTTTTTACAAGAAAAAGTGACTAGCCTCATTCCTCTGTTATTTTATTGAGTTCTGATCAGGACAGGCAGTGAAAACAACTCTTATATGGCTTAGAGGTGGAGCTGCCTATCCTGGTTTTGCTCTGGCTTGCTGTGTATTCTTGGAAGGTAACTCCCCACACTTTTCTTCTGCCTTTGTCTTCTAAGAGTGTAAGCTCTTCTTGAGACAAAATAACTTATTTGAGGTGTTTGTGTTGAGGTGTTTTGTTTCCCACATAGGAATCAGTGAGCTCTCTGCTAGTGGTGGTATGAAGGTAGAATCTGCTCGTTTCTGTCCTGCCCTCCTGAGAAGATGGGATGTGAATTACCCCAACACCCATGTGTGTGGCTTCACCTCATCTTACTGTATATCCACAGTTGGGTTTAGTCCATTTGTTTTACTCTGTAAATGGAGTCAGAGAGTAGCAGCCCTGACTCCTGGCTCCATTCAGGACCCTGTAAGTGCACACAAGAGAAACAACAGGTTAAAAGTGCACTAACTCCTATGTTATTTCTGGTGTAGCTTCCTCATCACAGGCTATAGAAGAGTGTGTATATAGGGGAAAAAAAATAACAACATCAGGTTATATGTTCATGGGCTCTGAGCTAACTGCTGCTTCTCTGGAGAAAGGTCTTGGAATTTCAACAGATCCTAAGGAAACAAAAGCTCAGTGTTCATTTTTCTTTTTGGTTAAAAAAAAAAAAACAGACAAAATGTTAGGAATGGTCAAGAGATGAGTAGAGAATAACCTTGGTTCACTCTTATCTTTAATAGTGTATGTATTTCTTGTCTCCTAATCTCAGATAGGATGGAGTAGAGCTAGAAAGGTTTCATAGACAACAGGGGTGGTTAAAGATATGTAATGTCCAAATAAGGTAGGACTCTTCAGTGTGCAAAAGAGATGACAAAATCGTGAATGGCACAGGTAAGGCAGATAAGAATTGACTGCATATTGCTTGTGCCAGTGGGAGAGCTCAGATATATGGAGTGAGGTTCAAAAGAAGCAAAACCTTGTGGGTGACTCCTCATGCAGTGGAATATTCTGTGCAGCTCCGTGCTGGAGAAAGTTGTGTGGCATTTCACAGTTTGAAGGGAGACTAGGCAAGTTTATCCATTTCTACAGTCACTGTTAGCTCCAGTATGGTAGAAGTGCTTTCACCAAAATAAAAAATAAAGTGGTCATGAGACAGATCTTGTTTTCTGTGAATGCTGGGCAGACTCTGAGCTGTCACTTCCCCTGAGGAAGCAGATTAATGAGAGAGCAGCAGGACTAGCAAAATGAGCACTAGTTGGTTTGAATGGTGATATCTAGCTCTTTTACCAAAATCTTCAAACCAAAGGTCACGGATATTAAATAGTTATAAGAACAGTCGGAATAAGATATTTCCCTAGAGCAGGAAGAGGGAGCAGTGAGGAATAAAAGACAGAATGGCATATTAGGACAGGAAAGGAAAACCTGGGATAGGTTTATACGTGTATTAACAAGGTGTGTTAATAGGGTTTTTGCCATGCTGCCTGGCAGGACAAGGACTCACATGTTTCATGATATGCTGGGCCAGTCCTGGACCTGACTCATGACCATTGCCGAGCCAGGAGAGAGGCACTGGTTTGAAAAGGAACTTAATGAACAGATTAATAGGGAAAAATCACAACCGACTAGCAAAGGAAGTTAAAAAGTATGATAAAACTTTGGACCTGGTTGTACTAGAGTTGTGAAGAGAAAAGCAGGAGGATATTTTCTTTAAAAATAATTAATTCTCTGTAGTAGGGATGTTCCTTGATGGCAAGGGAAGGACTTCATAAATATTGCTAAAACAGTCGATCAAAAATGGAGGAGTGTGAAGTGCACACTAGCTACTTGTAGATGTCCTGTACGTTAGATGACACAATGACTGAGGAAGAAATCCTCACTGAAAACCAGCTTTTGCATGGGAACGGCATACCTGGTTGGCAATACTGGTGATAGAGTAGGACCCTAACCAGAAACAAACAGCAGAAAAAACAGCCCAAGAGAGCAGGACAAATCAGGCATTCATCTGAAGGATAAAGTTCTGGAAAAATTACGGTGGGTTTAAATGTGCTTGGTCTGCAGAAAGCACCCAGGTAGGAACCAGAAGAAAATGTATAGTCACCATGTATATAGTTCAATTCATAAAGCACATATGGTGAGGCACTGTCCTGTTTTTGTTAAAAACAATACCAGTTCTCTTTTAGTGATTTTTCCTTTAAGCTAACTTCTTCTAGGTGGCTGTAGTTTTCTGAGCTTTAGCTCTGGTGTGGCCGAAGTGGATTTTGTATCACACATAAATATGGCCAACAGGTGTGTTTAATGGAGAAGCTGAGCAGCTTGGATTCAGTGGGATCACAGCAGGGGGCTATTTTTGCTGTTTGGAAGAGGCAGCATTTGCCTGGCTATGCTTCGACAATGGATTCAAATGTTCTAGGTAAAGAGGTTGCAAGGGGTTGCAGTGCTTTGGAACACTCACTGGTGTCCCACCAGGCACAGGAAGGATTCTTGCCCGCAAGGTCCATTAGCTCAGAGGCATTTGGGCACTCTTGGAAGTCTGGGAGATGGATCCAGGTGGAGGGAGGATAGGATAGGATAGGATAGGATAGGATAGGATAGGATAGGATAGGATAGGATAGGATAGGATAGGGCTTGAGCATCTCCTGTGCGGCACGACCAGCCTGTGGGACAAGGAGCCAGGTCTTGCTCACATGCTCAGGGAACAGCCGATCGCCAGCACTGGGGTCAGCAAGGAATTTTTTCCCCCGGGGCAGTTGGCCCTGGTCCCAGGGGGTTTTTTGCCTTCCTCTGCAGCATGGAGCATGACCACTTTGCAGAGCTCCTCTGGGCCCTTTTGGCTCGGTTTCTACCTGCTGCTCATGCACCACGAAGATGGCCTCTCGTGCCCTGCAGCTGGGGGAAGAAGGCTTTTTTTCTCCCACGTGAGTATCAAGTGTCTCCGTGGGGTTTTTACCCTCCTCTGCAGCAGTGAGCACGGCTCCTTGGCCCTGGGCCACCTTTGGGCCATTGTGGCTGGGTGCCTGCTGCTCCTGCTCCACGAAGGTGGCTCTCGTGCCCCGCATCTCGGGGGAGGAAGCTTCTTGGACTCCCAGGGTGGGCCCTGAGGGTGCTCTCGGGGTCCAACATGGCCTCCCAGGTTGAGCTGCAAGGGTGTTCCCGGGGGTCCTCCACAGACTCTCAGGTTGAACCCCAAGGGTGCTCCAGGGTGTTGCTTCTCAACCTCTGTCGCATTGAGCACAGCACCTCTTCAGGGCTCCTCTGAGCCCTTTCCCCTCAGTTTCTGCCCCCTGCTCTTGCACCTCCAAGGCACCGCTGGTGTCCTGCATCTCTTGGTCTCTCTTGCCCAGGGCAAGTTTGCAGCAGGAGCCAGCTCTGCTCTTCCCTGGGCTCCATTTCCCTAGGGGTTCTTGCTTGTCCAGAGGAGCCCGTGCTTGAAGGGGTTCCAGGTTCACTGCACCATGCGCAGCTGCCACTGGTCAGCTCTCCCTGCGGGCAACACAAGTGCCGGGCAGGGATGAGAGTGCACACCATGCATCCCTGGCCAAGAAGCCCGGTGGTGGAGCAAGCTTCGAAAGTCCAAAAGTCAGCTTGTCATTGCTGCGTGTCACACTTTGGAAAACACCCCATGGTACCACAAAACTTCTCCTTCTTTTGTGTGTGGTTGATCCTGATCTTCGTTCTTCTCGTTCTCACTCTTTAGGAAACAGGATGGCTTGGCCTGTGTTCCTGCTGCTGCTCTCTGCAGCTCTGTGACTTGCCTTTGCCAGCCTGCAAAAAAATAAAGCAAAATCCTGTTTCCACTTGTGTCTTTTGTGTTATGTGTCCTTGAAATTAGTTTTGGAGCTTTGCGGCATTTGTGTCAAATCATCACATCTTTATTTGAGGGGTGGATGGAACAGGTGACTTAAATTGACCAATTAAGTATTCCATCACATAATCATCATACCTCCTATATAATAGGGTGATCACGAGGGTCAAGCTCTCTTTGACCATGGCCAGCATCTGGAGAGGACCCTGCCTGTCTGCCTGTGATCCGCAGGCCTCAGGCCCTGCATCCCTGCAACCAGGTTCCAGTTTGCTGTGAAGTCCCGCCCGTGACTTTTGGGGGCCCGAGCTGCAGCTGCTGGAGCCGCCAGCTCCGCACACCCAGCTCCGCACACCCAGCTCCGCTGCTGCTGGAGTGACACCAACTCCACATCGAGCACTCAAGTTTGTTTTTATTTTTATTTTGTATATATTCTCTGTATATTAATAGCATTAGTGAAAGCCTTTAAAACTCTCCAACTTGAAGTTTAAGTCTTTCTTCTTCCTTCCTCCTTATCTTTCCTATCATCTTTCCAATCTTCTTTCCGATCTAGAGGAAGGGGCTGGCAGGAAGTGAGGGGGTAACAGGGAACGTCTGTCACGATTTATTGCTGCCTTGCTTTAAACCATGACAGTCACCACAGGTGGCACAGTATACCAGTTACAACTTAGGATAAGGACTCCTCAACCCTGCTGAAGCTCTGTGGTGCCACACTCACTGTCAGCACTGTGGACACTTTTCACTGAAGGATATCACCATAGCAGCCACATTTTCCTGATATGCAGTTACACCTACCAGAAGAAGTGACTGAGCAGTTCTTAGTGCCTTAAAGGTGCTTTTTCCTTGCCTACATGGAGATAGGGATGAATTGGTTATAAATTATCTGTAATTCGCTCAAAGGACATGGTCCCAGGAACATAATTTGGAAATTAGCTGTTGGTGGCAGTGGATCTAGTTCCCTCCAGCCATGTTTCTGTATTTGTAGAGATGCAGCCACTGAAGGCTGAGATGATTGATGGTGGACGGGTTGCTGAGCTTACCTCACCAGTTTATGCCTGCAGCCATCAAGTAATTGTGATCAGGTTTTGGTGTTATAATATTTCACAAAGTTTTCTGACAATTCTAGGCAAGGATCGTCTGAACTGGCTATACCAATGTAAATCTCATCCATCCACATGAGGGCTATTAGTAAAGGTGAATGTGTTTGCACTTTAAACTGGATCTGTTACACTGCATCAAGCATTGAAGAGGGTGTTTGTATTCAAAATTGAAGAGGTTTTACTTCAAGGTTCTCTATTCCAATAGCACAACAGAGACTAGAAAAGGAGGAGCTGTATTTCTATCCAGGAAGACACTAAAAAGCAGTGACGAAAAAACTCTAAAAGATGCATTTTCTTGAGAAGTACCCTTTAATGAAATAAAATGGTGTCTCATTGCAGATCTGAAATGTGAGAGCTTTTCCTTCTATAGTACTTTGCAAGTACCCACACAGGAGGAATCAAAAAGAGTAAGCACACAATTCTGGATGAGAAGAAGGGTCTTATTGCTTTCTATTGCTGTTCTCTGGCTTGGTCTCACTGTACACGGTGGGAAAAGTGACAGCTCCAGGCACTTGACCCACTGCGTTTACCTGGTAGTGTTTAGCCAGCTTGATAACTGTTGCTAATACTGAGTTAAACAGGTTTATCTATACAACTCAGTCTTTTTTTTTGTGCAATAACCTTTCTGCATGAGCTGCTTTTCCAAGATGGTTGGTGAAATGCGGTTGGATGCCATTTCACTTGTACATCTGCTACTACTGTTTTTATTTACTTGAGCTGCTGAATTGTTGTGCAGCTTACAATACAGACAGTGTTTTAATTGGAGGCTTGGAGAATAAGTGTCACATCTGTGGAGATAACCAGAGAAGAAGAGGGAGCCGGTGGACATTCTTCCAAATTAGCAAGGAAGACATGACCAATTTACACAACTTTAAGAGATCCACGTGCCAATATACTGCCACTGAAGAGCATGAATTTGCAGAATGTCCTTCTGAAACCTGTTCAGAGCCATTGTTGCTTTCCAGTTTTGGAAGCTGTCCACTTGGAAGAGAAGCACTTAAATATATTTACAACGCTTGTGGTGATACATGCCAAGGGCATTTCACAGAATCACAGAATGTTAGGGATTGGAAGGGACCTCGAAAGATCATCTAGTCCAATCCCCCTGCCGGAGCAGGAACACCTAGATGAGGTTACACAGGAAGGCGTCCAGGCAGGTTTTGAATGTCTGCAGAGAAGGAGACTCCACAACCTCCCTGGACAGCCTGTTCCAGTGTTCTGTCACCCTCACTGAGAAGAAGTTTCTTCCCAAATTTAAGTGGAACTTCTTGTGTTCCAGTTTGTACCCATTACCCCTTGTCCTATCATTGGTTGTCACCGAGAAGAGCCTGGCTCCATCCTTGTGACACTCACCCTTTATATATCTGTAAACATTAATGAGGTCACCCCTCAGTCTCCTCTTCTCCAGGCTAAAGAGACCCAGCTCCCTGAGCCTTTCCTCGTAAGGGAGATGCTCCACTCCCTTATTCATTTTGTTGCTCTACGCTGGACTCTCTCCAGCAGTTCCCTGTCCTTCCTGAACTGAGGAGCCTAGAACTAGACACAATATTCCAGGTGTGGTCTCACCAGGGCAGAGTAGAGGGGAAGGAGAACCTCTCTCGACCTACTAACTACCCCCTTTCTAATACACCCCAGAACGCCATTGGCCTTCTTGGCCACAAGGGCACAGTGCCGGCTCATGGTCATCCTGCTGCCCACCAGGACTCCCAGGTCTCTTTCCCCTACACTGCTCTCTAACAGGTCATTCCCCAACTTATACTGGAACCTGGGGTTTGATGGAGTTCTTTGGAATGACTGATTTTCACAAATTATGAATGTCCTTGGAATGTATCTTTGTCACTTAAAAGCATGGTTATCTGGCAAAAGCTGGTAGTGGAACCTGCCAGAATTTTATATTTCTGACATTGGTATAGTCCACATTATGATGGGATTATTTTGGACAGTTAAGCAGGGGGGTAATATAGAATTCTGTTCTCTGAGTCCTTTTTGCAAGTGATAAATTTAACTTCTGTACCATAAGGAAACTGTATCTTTACTAGAAAGATTCCCAAATGTCCACATGCATCATAAAAATGGGGGACATTCTGTTCAAATGGAAGTTTTCTTGAGAAAAAAAAAATATTAGTAACTGATGAAAGGCCAGATGAAGACACATTTTAAGTCACGCAAAAGAATTTATTCTTGAACTGGCATTGTCAGTAGGTGTTGCTTAGCTGTTGAACAGTGAAGTATTGTGTGATGCAACAGACATGGCAAAATAAATAATTTCTAACTGCAGCAGATCTGCAGCGCTCTAGGACTTAGAAATACCAAGCAGGTTTTGAACTTTAATTTGAACTGCTTGAAAACAGTAGTATAGACCTGGTTAGTGTTGAAAATATGTAAGCCACCTGTTTGACTACTGGCTAGCAAGTCCTGGGCGGTGATGTTGATGACCTACTGACAGCAACAAAGATAAGGAAGCAAGTGTATGGTGATTTCAAGAAGAAAAGAGTGATACTTTTGAAACTGAACGTACCCCATTGAAATATCACAGTATCACAGTATGTTTGGGATTGGAAGGGACCTCAGAAGATCATCTAGTCCAATCCCCCTGCTGGAGCAGGAATGCCTAGGTGAGGTCGCACAGGAACATGTCCAGGTAGGTTTTGAATGTCTCCAGAGAAGGAGACTCCACAAGCCCCCTGGGCAGCCTGTTCCAGTGCTCTGTCACCCTTACTGAGAAGAAGTTTTTTCTCAAATTTAAGTGGAACCTCTTGTGTTCCAGTTTGTACCCATTACCCCTTGTCCTATCATTGTTTGCCACCGAGAAGAGCCTGGCTCCATCCTCGTGGCACTCACCCTTTATATATATCTGTAAACATTAATGAGGTCACCCCTCAGTCTCCTCTTCTCCAAACTAAAGAGACCCAGCTCCCTCAGCCTTTCTTCATAAGAGAGGTGCTCCACTCCCTTAATCATCTTCCTTGCCCTACACTGGACCCCCTCCAGCAGTTCCCTGTCCTTCTTGAACTGAGGGGCCCAGAACTGGACACAATATTCCAGATGTGGTCTCACCAGGGCCGAGTAGAGGGGAAGGAGGACCTCTCTCGATCTACTAACCACTCCCCTTGTAACACACCCAAGGATGACATTGGCCTTCCTGGCCACAAGGGCACAGTGCTGGCTCATGGTCATCCTGTTGTCCACCAGGACCCCCAGGTCTCTTTCCCCTACACTGCTCTCTAACATGTAATTTCCCAACCTATACTGGAACCTGGGGTTGTTCCTGCCCAGATGCAGAACTCTACACTTTCCCTTGTTAAATTTCATTAGGTTATTCCCCGCCCAACTCTCCAGCCTGTCCAGGTCCCGCTGGATCGCAGCACAGCCTTCTGGCGTGTCAGCCACTCCTCCCAGCTTGGTGTCATCAGCAAACTTGCTGATAGTACACTCTATTTCCTCATCTAAATCATTAATGAATATATTGAATAATATTGGCCCCAGTACTGACCCCTGAGGCACTCCACTAGATACTGGCCTCCAACTAGATTCCGCACCATTGACCACCACTCTCTGGCTTCTCTCCTTAAGCCAGTTTGCAACCCACCTCACTACTCTATTGTCCAGACCACACCTCCTCAACTTAGCTGTGAGGATGCTGTGGGAGACTGTGTCAAAGGCTTTACTGAAGTCAAGTTAGACCACACCCACCACTCTGCCATCATCCATCCACCTTGTTACATTCTCATAAAAGGCTATGAGGTTGGTCAAGCATGACTTCCCCTTGGTAAAGCCATGCTGACTGCCCCTAATAACCCTCTTATCCTTGATATGCCTTGAGATGGCACCAAGGATAAGCTGTTCCATTACTTTCCCAGGGACAGAGGTGAGGCTGACCGGTCTATAATTACCCGGGTCCTCCTTCTTGCCTTTTTTGAAGACTGGAGTGACGTTTGCTTTCCTCCAATCCTCGGGCACCTCTCCCGTTTCCCAAGACTTGGCAAAGATGATGGAGAGCGGTCTAGCAATGACTTCAGCCAGCTCCCTCAGCACCCGCGGATGCATCCCATCTGGACCCATGGATTTATGGATGTCCAGACTATTTAATTGCTCCCTAACCCAGTCCTCATCGACTAAAGCAAACTCCTCCATTGACCTAGCTTCATCCGGGGTCTCAGGGGTACAGGGCTCCCCAGGACAGCCCCCAGCAGAGTAGACAGAGACAAAGAAGGCATTCAGTAATTCTGCCTTCCCTGTATCTTCTGCCACCAGGGCACCCACCCCATTCATCAGTGGGCCTACATTGCCTCTGGTATTAGTTTTATCTGCTATGTATTTGAAAAAGTCCTTTTTGCTGTCCTTGACCCCTCTCGCTAGCTGTAATTCTAAGGAGGCCTTGACTATCCTAGCTGCCTTCCTACATCCTCTAACAGCAGCCTTATATTCTTCCCAAGTGGCCAGCCCCTGCTTCCACGACCTGTAAACTCTCCTCTTCTGCTTGAGAATACCCAACAGATCCCTATTCAACCACGCAGGCCTCCTGGCTCCCTTCCTTGACTTCCTACATGTGGGGATGCTCTGATCCTGAGCATGGAAGAAGCAATCTCTGAATGCAATCCAGCTATCTTGGGCCCCTTTTCCTTCAAGCAGTCTTGCCCATGGGATTTCCCCCAGCAATTGCTTGAAAAGGCCAAAGTTAGCCCTGCTAAAGTCCAGGGTTGCAATTCTACTTGCTATTCTGTTCCTGCCACCCAAGGTGCTGAACTCCACCATCTCGTGGTCACTGCAACCCAGGCAGCCCTCAACCTTTACTGCTTCAACCAGACCCTCCTTGTTAGTGAGGATGAGATCCAGCAGTGCACCTCTCCTAGTTGGCTCCTCCACCATCTGCATGAGGAAGTTATCATCAATGCACTGGAGGAACCTCCTGGACTGTGGCTGGCAGGCTGAATGGTCCTTGCAGCAAACATCAGGGAAGTTAAAATCACCCACAACAACCAGGGCCTGTGGCTGTGAGGCCACTCTCAGCTGTCCATAGAAGGCCTCATCAACTTCCTCAGCCTGATCTGGTGGCCTGTAATAGACGCCCACAACAGTGTCACCCCTGCCAGCCTGCCCCTTGATCCTGATCCATACACTCTCAACTCGCTTGTCATCCACTCCTGGGCAGAATTTAGTACATTGTAGTTGCTCTCTCACATAGAGAGCAACTCCACCACCATGCCTGGCTGGCCTGTCTTTCCTGAAAGGGAAAGACCATGACCATGTTCTAGTCATGTGAACTGTCCCACCATGTTTCTGTAATTGCCATCAGATCATAATCTCCCGACCGAACATAGGATTCTAACTCCTCCTGCTTATTCCCCGTGCTGCGCGCATTGGTGTACAGGCATTTCAGGGAGCGAGCAGAGCACACCAATTTCTCCCTAGGGGCATAGGAGGCCACCCGGTCCTCATGAGTTTTAGAATGCTGCCCCACTGGGACAAGCCCAGCTACAACCCCATCCCCCTTCGAGCCTAGTTTAAAGCTTTCCAAATGAGCCCAGCTAATTCCTGCCTCAGCATCCTTTTGCCCCTGCGAGATAAACCTTTCCCGCGTGACACTGTCCGGACTGGTGTCTTATAAAACCAACCATTATCAAAAAATCCAAAGCCCTGCCTGTAGCATCAGTCTTGGAGCCAACCATTTAGAGACTGAATTTTCCTATTCCATCCCACATTGTCACTTGAAGATGGAAGGAGTGAAGAGAAGATCACTTGAGCCCCTGAGTCTTTCACTATCCTTCCCAAGACCTTGAAATCATTCTTCATTCCCCAAATGACCAGGTACCCATTGTGGTAGCAGAAAGAGGTGATGTAGATCCCAGGAAATGAACTTATGCACAAAACATTGCAGGTTTTTTTGGTAGTCATGTTAATTGTTGTCCAAAGGTGGACATGAGCATAGTAATGTGCTCAATAGGATCTCTCCTCTGGACGCCAGTCTGGTTCAATGAGTCCATATGAAAGCCACATGAGGCAATATATGTATAGTACAGACTGAAACTGCTGCTGAAAGTGTCCTTTTGCCCTCTGGTTAGGATGAGCCTGCTCTAGAGCATAAATGGTAGTAACAGAGCAATTTCAGAGCTGAGGGGCTGTGACTAGTTGTCAGCATTGTGTGAAGATGAAGAAAGTCCTGCAGAACTGATGTAGCTTTTAAAGTTTACCAGGGGATATCAATAAACACTGCTAAGAGATGCAAAGTAGTTCCAAGGGAAATGCTCTTTCAAGAGTATAGCAGCAAGTCCCACACCAAAGAACACCCTTTTTTCAGCAGAGTAACAGAGTCAGGCCTAAATAGATCCTTGAACAAATATTAAGATAAAAATAAGGACATCACAGAGAAAAATTGTCAGTTCTGTTTCAGAGTTCCTATACAACATGTTGACACAACATCACAGTATGGAAGTTGAACTCAAATTATCTTGGAAGGAAGAAGATTCATGTATTATTTTGTATGTGTTTAGTGACTCAGATGATGACTGCAAATCAGTCAGATATGCTTGAGCTCTTCTTGCATTCAGCAATAGCATGTCTTGCTCAGTATCTCAGAAAGCTGAAACACAGGGCTAATTAGGACAGTGCTAATGTAATATAGTGGACTGTATAAAGTAGTGTGTTCCCTTGGAAATGCCATACTTGAAGCACTTGAAAGCAAGTAACCTTAACATTTAGGCAAAGAGAATGCAGCTCTCACCTGCCCTTTTTCAAGCTTGGCAAATGCTGTGCAAACACCAATTTCAGCAAAAGTTTTCATACCAATGATCATAGTTCAAAAGGAGTGAAATAGCCCACCAAGCATGTGCCATGAAAATCCCACTTGTTCTGCTGTGTTCTTATTGCAAACTGCAAAGAAGGAATTTGGGGATAAACCCTGCTATCTGTGTTCCTCCTTCTGTTCTGGATTCATGAAGTCATGCCTGGATAACTGATGCCAAGAAGAGTTTGGGCAGTCGATAGTTGTCTGTATTGTCATCACTCAAAGCTATCTGGGCATCTGGAATTCCCTGCCACATCAGCGAGTGCACATGCGTGAGGAATGGACTCAAACAGGAAAACCACACATCTGAACCAAACAAAACTGATTGTCAGGAGAAGAATGATGTACAGTATCATTTGAACAGAGATTCTGAAGAGGAGAATTATGATATTAAAAATTTTAGAAACAGTAGTTCATTCAAAGAGGCTTAGAGCAAATCTAACATGCTTTCATTAAAGAAAAACATGTACTTACTTTCTTAACATTTGAAAAATTATTTTTGCTTCTAGTTCCTGAATTGCTGTAAGAATATTGGTTTGATAATACATATGTAAAGCATAATTATGTAAAATATATTTGTCAGAATTTAGGAAAGTACTGTTATTAAATATATAATCACATCTATTAAGTTAACTGGTGAGCAAAAATTGTTATGATTTTGGAGTCTATGGACAGAGAAATCTGAAAAATTAAATCAATGAGAAAAATCTTAGGTGATGCCAATAACATATTTCTTTCCATGTTTCCTTGACTTTGAAGAGAACTTGGGATAATCTAGCAAGTTCTCATGGCTCATGGTGAGACATTGATGATAGACTATTACAGACTAGAGGTGGATTAAATTTTTAGTAAAGTGGAAAGGAATTACCAGAATTAAACTAAAATTGAAAAATTGAAATCTGGTAAGAGCCTGATCAAAGAAAAAACACTGCTTTTTGCAACCAGAATAATTTTGTGTGACTTGGGATGAAACTTTTTTTTTGTTTTAATATTGCTATTATTTTGTAAAATCTTTCACTCCTTTTGTTAAATGTTGCTAGATTTTTAAAAAAGAGCGTACAAGTTTTACAATGAAAATCCTAAGCTTCAATGAGAGAACAATATGTGTAGGGTTACCTCAGGACTTTCTCTATCTCCTTGTCTCCTGCTCTCCCCTTGAAGTGATGAAACGCAGAACAGGAGACAGTAGCTGAGGCAGCTAGTCAATAGGAAACCCTCCACACACCTCTTTTCCTAAGGGGAATTCTGATCACAGGGAGAAAGTGGCCAGAAAAAAAGTTGAGTCCTGTCTGCGTGTAGCTGAGGTGGTGGTTTGCAATGATCCTACAAGTCTCCCACAGCATCCTCACAGCTAAATTGAGGGAGTGTGGTCTGGATGAACAGGTAGTGAGGTGGACTGTGAACTGGCTGAAGGGAAGAAGCCAGAGAGTCGTGGTCAATAGGACAGACTCTACTTGGAGGTCTGTATCTAGTGGAGGGCTTCAAGGGTCGGTGCTGGGGCCTGTATTATTCAATATATTCATCAATGATTTGGATGAGGGAATAGAGTGTACTATCAGCAAGTTTGCTGATGACATGAAGCTGGGAGGAGTGGCTGACACGTCAGAAGGTTGTGCTGCAATCCAGCGGGACCTGGACAGGCTGGAGAGTTGGGTGGGGAAAAGTTTAATGAAATATTATAGGGGCAAGTGTAGAGTAGGGTAGGAACAACCCCAGGTTCCAGTATAAGTTGGGGAATGACCTATTGGAGAGCAGTGTAGGGGAAAGGGACCTGGGGGTCCTGGTGGACAGCAGGATGACCATGAGCCAGCACTGTGCCCTTGTGGCCAGGAAGGCCAATGGTATCCTGGGGTGTATTCGAAAGGGCGTGGTTAGTAGGTCGAGAGAGGTTCTCCTTCCCCTCTGCTCTGCCCTGGTGAGACCACATCTGGAATATTGTGTCCAGTTCTGGGCTCCTCAGTTCAGGAAGGACAGGGAACTGCTGGAGAGACTCCAGCGTAGGGCCAACAAAGATGGTTAAGGGAGTGGAGCATCTCCCTTATGAGGAAAGGCTGAGGGAGCTGGGTCTCTTTAGCTTGAAGAAGAGGAGACTGAGGGGTGACCTCATTAATGTTTATAAATATATAAAGGGTGAGTGTCACGAGGATGGAGCCAGGCTCTTCTGGTGACAACCAACGATAGGACAAGGGGTAATGGGTACAAACTGGAACATGAAAGGTTCCACTTAAATTTGAGAAGAAACTTCTCAGTGAGGATGACAGAACACTGGAACAGGCTGCCCAGGGAGGTTGTGGAGTCTCCTACTCTGGAGGCATTCAAGACCTGCCTGGACACATTCCTGTGTAACCTCACCTAGGTGTTCCTGCTCTGGCAGGAGGATTGGACTAGGTGATCTTTCGAGGTCCCTTCCAATCCCTGACATTTTGTGATTCTGTGATTCCTAGGGCAAGGGGTCTCCCTGTTGTGCCATCCTTCTGCCTGGCTCCTCCATACTCCCTGGCAGACGCCACATTTACTGCCACATGTAAGAGATGCTTCACCTTCTTGCCAGAGGGAGACATTAAAATGAGTGAAATGAATGTGCTTGAGATTTGTAAAGGGGCCTATTTAAAAGAAGCATGATGATAATGGGGCTGCTGGGCAGTGAGTGGAGCATGGATGGTTCCCACCAGAGAAGTTGGAGTTGGCAGCTCTTGGAGGCCTCTGCTGGGCTCCCACGCTGGCCAGGCTCAGCAAACTGTCAGACAGCCAGGCTGATTGACAGGGTAATCTGTGTCTGCTGCTTTACGATATGGGTTTTACACCAGATACTTTCCTGGGGTCTTTTCTGCAGTGACACTCATGTCCTTGACACATGGCTGTCGCTATAGCTGGGTGAGTTGTGGTGCTTGAGAAAACAGCCCTGGAGTGACAGCACGAGGACGTATATCCTTCCCTGGTTGTATGTTACTGTTTTATGGAACTGTAAGAAATCGCTTTTCCTCTTTTGTGAGGAGGTAAGTCAAAAGTTGGCGGGTGGGTTTTTTTGTTTGTTTTGTTTTGTTTCCAGATCAAACTAACTCTCCAAGTTCTGCCAGAGGAACTGAGGTGAAAAAAGACAAAATAAGGCTCCTGATCTTGTTATGCTTTCCATATACAGAAAGACAGATGAGTGATAATGTGAAGAGAAAGATTCCTGCTCATTGTGCATCTTAAAGGTCAGCACCCCTTACACTACATCACTCCCTCCTACTGTTATGTGGTCAAATAGTTCACACAAAACCAGGAGACAGGCCAGAGCCAGATGATGTAGATTTGGAGCAAGATTTCAAAGGCTCCAAAAATCAACTTTCTCACCAGCTCTGGGCTTAAGTTTGAGCTCACTGGGAAAATAAAGTTCATCTGCAAAAACTCCACATGGGGTGTGAGACCTGTTTCATGCCCTCGAATGTGGGTGGTGGGAAAGAGTTATCATGTCAGATTTTGGCCATCTTTGATTCTAGCAAAACTGGATGTTGTTTTTGTTTTAATTCTGCAGAAAGAAATTTAAGACCCAGCTGAACTCAATGACCTGTAGCTGCAGTTTCCAGAGTGTCTTCTGAGTGCATCTGCCTAAGGAAGCACTGCACCAACTGTCAGGTAAAACTAAAATATTTTGCTCCTCATGAAATACCACATCACGTCATTAAATGTGTAAGGAGAAGTATGTATGCAGCTGACTGATTAATGAATAACTGATAGTCAGTTCCATCAGAGTATCTTCAAAACCATGACAATATTTTCTCTTTCTTCTTCAGAGATGTTTTCAGGCTAGGATGGAAAAAGAAGGCATAAGCCAAATTAAGCCTGTGTTATCTTTTGCATGGCTAACCAGACTTGCTTGCTGCCCTTCTACTTGCACACTGAGGTCTGCAGCTTCCCTTGTCCTCTTCGTACAAGCTAGGGACCTACATAAAAAAACGTCCTTTCTGAAGAGCCACCTCAAGGGATGGCAGTAATGTGCAACCCCCATATAATCCTGTGTGGTGATTTCTGGTAGCCTCCTTATTGTGCAGGTCTTCAGACTAATATCTTGTCTCACAGTTCATATTGATACATTTAATTTCTCTGTGAGGTGCTTGGGCCAGATTCTTAAGTGGTGTAAATCATGATGGTGTCATTAGCCATACTGACTTCAGCAAATTTGTGCTGATTAAGAGCAGCTGAAGGACCCCTGTTTCTGAATTCCTGGACATTTTTCTAACCTATTGCTTAGAAATGGATATAGCTGAAATAAATAAATAAATGCATTAAGTCAAGAGTATTATAGGATGTGGCTCTGTTTCCATGGAAACTTGATCTTTTTCTTATCCAGTTCTTTTTTTCTCTGTTAGCCAATTTAACCTCTCTATCCTTCTATTAAAACTCTTCCTCATTAAGCACAAGGTTGCAGGGTTTTTGCTAGAGAATGTGGGCAGAGAAATATCAGTTTTTGCATCTGTTTGGTGAATTAAAAAAAAAAAAAAAGGATCTGAGCTATAGGGAGTGTGGAGGAGGGTGAAGGTAGAGGGAAATATAATCATATTAAAAATAAAAATAGAAACAGTTTGGATAATCACTCCGTAAATTGGTAACAGGCACATAATCCATAAGTCAGTATCTTTTCTTCCTGTATTTGTTCCACTTTACATTACATTAAGAGATGCTTTGTCACTTAGGTGTACAACAGGGTACAGTTTGGAGTAATATGACACGATATTAGTTACATAATGGTATGTGACCAATAACATTTAAAAGCAGAATTTGCTGGCTGACTGGCTTGATGGGTTGGTGTTGAAGGGGGTGTTGGATATTGTGGCAGTTCTCTGCCTCTTTCTCATTTTCATTTCTGAGTCACTTTCTCAGCTGTGGTGACAGGGCTTTCACATTGAGAACTGCCAATAAAGGATTCAAGTATTTTCTGAAAGCCTCCTGCTAATTAATTCGTACTCTGAAATGCACCTGAATGACAATGAAGGCTTCTGAGCTATTCCTGAGTGCTTTCTTCTGGGCCTAGTTGCTCTTTCTCTTATAAATTTGGACATAGCTTTTGTCCTGTCTGCACTCCTTGTAATGTAATGGTGACATTTTTGAAGTGGTGACCCGACCCAGCCTTGGGAGCAACATAGTTTTTCTCTCTCCCTTTGCTTTGCAATTGCTGAGTAATGTAGTGTGGTCCGGTGGCAAGGTGTGGAACTTCCAGGCACGCAAGTGCCCAAGTCAAGAGATAATACAGAAAATTACATAAATATTCCTGCATTTTTGTCATCTGTGGCAACTAATCTTTTTTGAGCACACCTTATGTAAAGATACTGCTTCAGGAAGCTCCAGGTTGGTCCTAATCTCACTGTAGTCTTATAGGTCTTGCAAAACTATGATTTCTTCTGCGTAGAGAAGGGTCAAGCACTTTGACTGTGGGGGAGATCAGAGGGTGTGAAAGCTCCATAGGGGCAAAAACGTTTTTTTGATTTCCTGAAGAAACTTTAATCAAGCTTATGTGGTGTATGTAAATATTATTCCTGGTGAATTTTATTATACTAATTGTATATCTGAGAGAAATGCACTCTAACATGTCAAACAATGTCTTCCTTTGCACTTCCTTTCAAGCTCCCAACAACTGTAATTCCTCCTTTACATTGCCTGGTTTCAGGAAACGGCTTCCATGGAAGTTTAACTTCATGCACTTTCATGTTTGAAAATGCATTTGGGAGTTAGGAGGATCGAACACTCTTCTTTCCAGAGCTCCAGGCTTGCATTGCTTTCCCTGACAGCGGGGAACTGCAGCTGGTGGTTCCTCTTCATCATCACAGCGCTGCTGCCCTTCTTCCTTCAGCAACATCTCTTTCACCATCCTGTGAACCTGGTGGCCAGGAGGGAGCCAAGGCCAATCGAAGAGATTCAACCACACTTCTGTCTTGCTCACAGAGCAGTAGTAAAACTGGTTTACGTGTTGTCCAAGTGCTGATCAGGACTGCAGGTGAGGACCTCAGCCGTGGTACAGCCGCTCCTCTCACCCTTGGAAATCAGAAGAGCTGCGCATCAGAGGAGGGAGGTGTAAAACTAACCGAGCGTCTTGTGTTGATTGTGGCATAGTGAAGCCATGTTGTATGTGCACTTTTCAATCCAGGGGGCTCATTTGAAGCAGCCAAGTTGGATTTCAAAAAAATCTTCCAGGCTATGGCCCATTTGCCAGCCATATATCAGGGTGTCCAGCCCTGAGAAGGAAAGGCTGGAAACATCTTAGAGAGGCTAAAAGGTGAACAGCTTTTTGGTGGGCTGGAAGCAATTCTTGACACCTTCATATGCATCTGCCTCTTTCCTGGGATTCTGTATTTCTTCCCCTGTCATATAAGCAAATATGATCTGTCATATCGCTAAAACATCTTTGTCACACACTTTGCAACCTTTGTGTGACAAGGCCCTGCTTGTACCAGCAACGTTGTGATCAGATATGTTCTTATTATGGGATAGGATCTGTCAGTCATACAATGATAAGGCAGAAGTTCAAGTCCTTTGTGATAAGGCAGAAAGTCAACGTGACCTGAGAGACAAGAAGTTAGAGGAAGGGTGATAGGTGACATGAACTCTACAGTCAAATAGTTGGATATCAGTACTTGAGATCACTTACAAACTCTGATAAAAGCAACTTATGATGCTTGTCTGGGATAAATAAAAGCAGGGAGAACCTTCCTTTCCCATTGCCAGACATGATCTCCAGAGTCATTCAGTTCCCACAGAGATATTGATTTAATTAAATATGTATCACTTCCTCTAATTATTTCTTGGATAAACTTGGCAGAAGTAGGGGATGGGAAGGGGGGATTCCTCTGGGAACCACCAAACATGTTACTTACCTTTGCTTTTGCTTACTTTTCTTTGCCTAGGAAAATGTATCCTCTTGCAATCCTAGGGTGCCTTTGCTCTTGCACTGGATTTCCTTGCACAAGACTTCTCTCGAGAAGAGATCTTCTTTCAAGAGAAGATCTTGAGATCTCCTTTGAAGAAGAGATCTTTGTTAGAGGAGTGTGCTGTACCACCAGGAAAGTGCCCAATTATAGATTAGTGGATACAAAGGCCAGAAGGAACCACTTATCTGAGCTCCCGTGTAACACAGGGCATAGGACTTCATCCACTAATTTCTGCATCAAGCCCACAACTTCTGGCTGAGCAAGACAACGTTTTATGTATGCCCTGCGTTAGTGCTTTATTTCCTACAGTGGAATTGTTTCATGTGCTATGGATGCATATGCAACCTGCCCCTCAGGTAGTCACATTATCTGACAGTTATGTGAGGCTGATGGTGGGAGGACTGGTGATCTCTGGGCTGTGTCGCAGGGAGCTGGAAGGACGCTCTGACGTGATTCTGAGAACACAAGGGTTCCTGCTGCAGTAACCAGAGATTGGGAGCCAAGGCTGCAGACTAGGAGGAGCCTGATCCAGGAGGAGCTAGATTGAGCTGTCAAATTCACGTCATGTAACCACCGATCACCCACTAGGTCATTATAGAGTTTGGGGGGATTTATGAGGACAGCTCTGGGTTTTGATTCTTGTTTTCCATTTACTGTCATTCTAATTCTTATAGTGAAGAATTTTTTATTAAATGTTTACCGATTTTGAATTCAAGTATGCGTTCAGATGCACATTATAGTAGACTAGTTCTGAATATTGAGATGACAGCTCACACAAAAGTCAGGAAAAAACAGGTATATTTAACTCAGTAGTCAGCTGGATAAATTGTTAAGAAAAATATGCCTCTAATTTAATTGCTATCAGTAGCATACATTCAGGTCCCAGATGTGGTTTTATTTCTGTCTTTGTTCCAAATCAAGCTTTTATCTTTGTATGTCCTGGTTCGGCCTTTGTATTAAGCAAAACAGTGATTGCCATCTTCCCTGGAAAACAGGAGTGAGCACAGGTCCCTTTGTTATCAGTTGCTCTCTGCTTTCTTCTAGTGATGCCAGTTCTTCCCTGGGAGGGGAGTTTGCTGTGGAGAAAATGAGTCAAGAAGTGAGACTAAGTCACCAGCAAAAATATAGAGAAAAAAAGTGAATTTTAGTTTTGATAAGGAAATAACTGCCATGGATATTTCAACCGCCGTTCTGCAAGAGCAGCTGCTTCACCTCAGCCAACTGGGCTGCAGGTAGTTGAACTCCTCGTGCCTAATGCCATAGCTTTATGCTCTTGGTAAGGTCTCCTTTCTGTTGTAGACAGCTCTAGGTATGCTCACTTGGCCAGCATGGATATTAAGTTAGCAAGCTATGGTGTGGCTCAGGATGACACCAGAAGGGATCAGAAGATGCAGTGTTGGAAGACAAGATCATGAGCCTGTTGGTTTTGTGGAAGCAGCACTCTGGCAGGATATTAGACCACTGTGCTGTTGGCTGAAATGCTGAATGACATTCATTGTGCCCTTTGTTCAAGGTGTTTTCCTACCTGATCCCCAATCAGAAGTGCATTGATAAAGGAAAACGTGGACAATAGAATAGTAAATCTGCATTTTTCAAGCCAGGCAGTGAGAACTAAGAAGAATACACTCTCCTGTGTTCCTGCTAACATTTTTAAAATTAGCACTGCCTATAAAACAGCCTTCTGCGCTTGTGTCACTCTTCTTTCTCCACAAACTATTGCACACCTGAGTCCACTTCTTTCCAGCCTCTTGAAATCCAGGGAATACCTGACATCAGATCTGCATTAACACCATGTTTCATTTGCAGACAATGGTACTCGCCAGGTGCTTCACCTTCAACAGCCATCATTGCAGGGTTGCCAGCTACTAAAACTCATGGGGGGTTCTGCATTATGGTATCACTCTGAATAAAATTTATTTTTTTCAGAAATGACCTCTTCTATTCTACATGTGTGAAGAAAGTTTGAAAATATGAACCTTAAAGATGAAAAAAAAATTTTAAGAAATACCACATAAAATTTCATGAGATCACAGGATGCGATCAACGGCTTCTGAGCACTCTGTATCCACTGTGGCAGTGCATTATTAACTTTTCTTAGGTAGTCTTTTACTGCTTTTCTCTTTCATTTCCTGGCAGACTTCCATGTTGCCTTTTTTTGTTTTGTTAGACAATGCCAAGAGAGAAAAGAAGAGCTCTAATATGTGGCATCTGCTGGAATATATTATCAAACTAAAAAAATTATCATCTTAATAGCTACATTACGTAACAAACTTAAGAATTCTGTGTTGTGTTGACTTCATTATAATTAATCCAGGCAGAATTAATCGTGTTAGGTGTGCTGAAGATCTAGTGATTTTCGAATGACCGAGCAAACCTTAAGTTGACAAATGGAGTTAAATGTCCTCTGTCCCTCAAAATCCTCTATTTAGGAGAGAAACTTCTGCCACCCATCTTTGAAATGTCTGCAATAGTCGGAAGCTTGGCACTTACTTGTCTGCGTTGGCACATATGTAAAACCTGTTTATCCATAGCAACAAAAAATGATCATGGTAACAAATGCAGCTAAGCCATAAATGCACATTACATTCTGCTGCTCCCTATCCAGTTTGCCTTAAGTGACTTTTCCTTTTAATAGTTAGCATAAAGCTACCATATAGACTTTTAAGGAGGAGTAGCAGCAAGACACTTAGTTGGTCTACAAGATCATGATGGATTTAGCATTTATCCTTCCTATTAATTGCCTTGAATGGTAAAAGAAGGACCATGAGAATGTGAATATTTCTCAGCGAAAAACAGTTGGAATAATGTGCCAATTTAAATTTCTTTAAGAACACAGTTTGTGTCTTGCTCCAAAGTTATTCATAAGTGCCCACTAAGTTCATTGACAACTGCTATCTTATTCCCATTTTAATAAGAAAAGGTAGTCACGGACTTTTTAAAATAAAAGACAAAGAAACATATAAGAAGATCAATGCAGAAAGAGAAGTGAAGGGCAATACTGTAGCAATAGTTTCATCTATTTTAGTTATTAATGCACAAATGTCTTTTTCTTCTAAAAATTACAAAATGCTTTAGATAAATACTAAGAGTTATTTGATTATGGCATTCACTGCTTTCACTATGTTGCTTTCAAGCTCTCTGCATGAATGCCTGGTGTCAGGAGGATATAAATTCTAGCCTGTGGACCCTATGCGGTTAGCAAATCCAGTGGCTTCATCCCAGTCACAGCCTTTCCCAGGGGATCTGCACTGTCTTCCACTCTTGACTTGAAATAATTCATCCATAATGCAGCATTTCAGCTGGTTACACCACAGCTGTGGATCCATTCCCATCAGAAATGGAAAAGGAAAAGCTTTGCATCACCTTATATCCTAGTGAAGGGCTGGCTGCTATGCAGAAGAACAAGAAAAAGAGAATCCCTTCCACAAAGGACTTCATGTTGCAGACATGGGAGAGTAGTGTTGGGCAGGGCTGGCTGTACCAGGGAGTAAGAGACATTACTGTTCAAGGAGGAGGGCAATGCTCTGAGCCAGCCATAGCCCACCCACCATGTTTGTATGTCTCTGTTTATGACTATGAACCACAATTTTCTATCCTGCACAGTTGTGCCCACAATAGTGGGGTTGTGGCATATGATGCATGTCCACATGTTGGCAAAACTTGTGTTAAAGTGGGCTGCATTCCCTCAGCATGTCTTGCAAAACAGAGTTAGCTCCCTGTGGGGCACCCTCTGCTCCCCTTTAACAGAGACTTCATAACCGCAGCTTTAAATCTGCAGCAGGCAAACCTGAAAAGCAACTTCACCACCTCATTTCCCTAGAATCCTTACTATATTCATCCAGATTGTTATACTCTACACAACTGTGTAACCTACATAATTTTTCCTTAATAATTTCTTTCTAACATAAAGAAACGTCGCTCCCAAATTGACACACTGCAGCCAAAAATGAGAGAGGGTGAGAGTGATGAAGAAGCATATGACCTCTCATTGTAGTGTCTGCTCAGGAGAGAACCAGGAAAGGTCACAAGGAGCACAGAGGTAATAACAAGCCTCTTGAGGAAACTGGCCATACAGCCAAGTCACCAAGTGCCTTTTTTTTTTTTTGTTTTGTTTTTCTTTTCCTTTTTTTTTTTCACAACATGCAGTTATTTGCACTCAGAATGCCCTCTGCTTCTGGCATTTACAAACGCATGAATTAAGTTTGCTCAGACGTATCCAAAAATTCTGGATATTTATTGGCACCAACCAATGTGCAAAACAGACTTGGTATTTTTTCCTTCTTTCTTTCTTTCAGTGTACCTGCAGCTTCATTAGATCCAGCATAAGACATAGTAACATACTGCAAGCAACTGAATTATGATCAAGCTCGTAATAATAGCAGAGGCATCTGTCCGTGATGAGCAACAGGTATGTCAGCCCGCACTGCTTCTCCTGCTGAAGGAGAATTGTAACAGTGGGCAAAATGGAGGAGGATGAAGTAATGACAATTGTCTCTAAACTTTGACAAGAGAGTCAAGCGTTACTCCTATAGTTATTTATGATAGCAACACAGGTAGAGATGCTCTCATATGCCATAGCAGTTGTGTGTAGATTCATATTCGGAGAAAGGTCAGGAGTATTTTTACTAATTCAGATTTATCTATTTTAATTGCATAAAAATAAAGAGCTTTCCTTTTACATAATATGATACCAATTGTCTGTTTTAATGTGGAATATTAGTGTACAGTTGTAGGTAGCACGAAGAACCCAGTCTAGACAGCACTCTCTATGGAGACAAAGAAATTACTCAGATATTGAAAGTTGGGTTTGAATATTGCTGTGGATTGGGACCTAACAGTGTAACAGTAAGAAGACAGGAGACATGGTTTCAATCCAGTTCTGTTGTAAAATAGCTGAACTATCCCAAAGTGTTCTAGTCCCATTGAGAGGGTAAGAGCTATGAGTTTTCATTGCAGGAAATACTCAATTCATCAGAATGTATTTAGCAAAATAAGGAGTAATTGTGTTAAATCTTTATTCAGAGCTTCATTTTACCTGTTCTTAGATTACAACATGCTATAGGTGTAAAAGAAAGCAATATTTTCCTCTGAAAAATTAATTTCACTTAAGCCATAAAATAATTAGAAGCTCGAAGCAATTATAACACTAACCACCCATTCAGAAATAGTATCTCTAAACTAAATGCCTTCTTGGACATATATGGCCTGAGCTGGTTAACCTTTACACCCTGACCACATCACAGTGTTCTTGATCTGAGCACTGAAAATATTTTGTTGGCCCATCACTGTACTCGGAATGTTCCAACAAGTACTTTTTATTAATTCCTTTTCCCAACTTTGAAATAAGTGTCATGTTAATTTCCTGCATTCAAAAAAAATATTTTCTTTCCTGCATACCTAGCTCTATGCTTTCTGTCATGTAGCTAACATTACTGCTGATGGACAGCTTGAGCTCTTTCTTTCAAGCTAATGATTTCATTGTCTGAAACTCATGCTGGTATTTGAGACTTATATTTTAAATTCTGGAATCCCAAAATACCAGAAATACTAAGTGAATGTGGCCATGGCATTTTTTTTTTTCCAAAATAATTGGGAGAAAGGGAAGAAAACAGAAAAGTGAAGCACTTGTAGCAATAGATGTTTAAAAAAATCTTTAGAAACCAAATGTCAAGAGAAACAGCTAAGGAGTTTCTCCCTTCACTTAATTAAAGCAACAAAGATGAAAGAAGCTGCTGCACCACAGAGGGCTAGAGAGGGGTGAAAATGGTACTGCCTAGTGCACAGCCATGCCCTGGATTTTATGCCCAGATATCCCAGACACCTCACAAGAGAATCTGCCAGTGTTTCCAGGGCACTTTTGCTGCCAAAGCATGAGCATGGGCAGCAGGGAGAGGCATTTCTAGAACGGCGAGTACAAAATTTGTTCTGCTTGTTGCTTCGGCATTTTTTGAAGTCTCTCCAGAAGCCTCTGTGATGGATAGGAGAATAAAACTGAAGAAAGACTGGCTTCTGTCCTTTCAGGACTATAACTGGAGGCTACATGTGTGGGGACAGGAGCCCAGGCTGACTCATAAACCAGCTATTAAGTTACTAAGTCTTTCATGTCTGGTTATTGCAGAGCTGGAAGGACTGATATTAGTGCTATTCCTTGAAGACAGATTTAAGAGCCTTCACAAGCCTCACCATTTCACACAGAATGTTGTGCTAAGGCAGGGTCAAGCTTTATAAACGCCAGGTTCCTGGCACAAGTAGTTTCCTGGGTTCACTCACTCGCTCAGAGTCCAGGTCCTTGTTCTGGTGATGCTGTTATCCTGATTTTAGGCAAAGATCTCTGCGTATAAGGTGGGCTGCTCTCTAAGACCCATTCGCAGGGTCGGGCTCAAAGACCTATTGTTCTTAGCTTTTTATTGCAATTAGAGGTACTGGGAATTAATTAATAATTAAGAATTATTTAAAAAACTGATCCAAAGGTTTAAAAAAAAAAAAAAAAGAAAAAAGAAAAAAAAAGAAAATAACAACAAAAAAATAACAATGGAGGCACCCTCGAAGTCTTCTATCTCTGAGCTGTAGAAGCATGTGGCTGTTACATGGAGTATGTACAGGACCACAAGGCATCTGCTTGTCAAGTGGCACGTGCACCCACTGTCCTATAAGACAGGAAAGATTTCTGTTATGCCATTGGTTAAGGCATATAAGCATGTGAATTTAGGGAGTGAAGATGGTTTCTGATGAGCAGAAGACCTGTCTCAGGGTTCATCTGCTGCTGATTGTAAGTACGGTTGCAGTCTTTCCTCTTTTTTTCCCCTTTCTTTTCTGTGTATGTGCATGAGCAGCCTTGCTTTCATTACAGACTTCCTTGATGTTTATGCAGGATACATGTGTATTTCTATCAAGTCAGTTGTAATCGGGTGGAACATGCCCAACTTCCAAAAGTAAATACAAGCTGCCTACTACATCTATACCAGAATATAACATAGAAGCCAAATCTCATCTCTGTCCTTTCCTTGGGAATGATTAAAGCTCACTTGTCCAAGTCAAACTTTATGCTTAAAACACAGTGGTATATGGTGTTTCTATATAAGGAATATACTAATGTATTTTGTCATTCAGCACATGGTAAAACTGTTTAGTTCCCAGGAGAAATGGTCTGTGGGGGGGAATTACAGCCACACAAGTCCAACTGCATATATTCTCTGCAGTATGCTTCACTTCTCTGAAAGTGAAATAAAACCTACCGCAACAGTATCAATTTTTTTTTCTGCCTTGAAGGAAAAAAAAAATAAAAGTCCTGGTAGAAATTTATGGAGAGAAGGCACAGAAAGATGGCCAAGGAAAGAGTATTAACAGCATGCATGTATACTTATTAAATGTAAAGGAAGTGGAAACTGGATTAAGGGCATGAATTGGCCTCTTTGTGCCATCACTCACAGGGTGACACACAGGAAGATGGGTGGTAGTTTTGCTATGGGCTTTGATGGAGATGGACATCTGAGGGGAGGCAACTCAACCAGATTATACTGTGTCATTTGCACAAGGAAGCATTTCTGTGAGGCTATGCGGGGAAAAGTGGCTGGTCCGGGGGTACCAGCTGTTGGTACCAAGGGTGCGTTACTGCCAGGCTGTGTGCCAGCCTGCCTGCCTGTTTGTCAGCTCCTCTGCCTTGTCTTGCTGAGTACATTTATGTAGTCCCCAATACAGACCTCCAAACAGCAGTTAGCACAGACAAATGCACAGGAATAATGAGCAAAGAGTTCCAGTTAAATCCTCAAATATGTGTCCCTCAACTCCCTCCAAATGCTGCTAGACT
This sequence comes from Columba livia, assembly GCF_036013475.1. Lineage (NCBI taxonomy): Eukaryota > Metazoa > Chordata > Aves > Columbiformes > Columbidae > Columba > Columba livia. The sequence continues at coordinate 52,441,932 of NC_088603.1, read as the reverse complement.
TTCCCTTACCGGTACTTCTTGTTTAAAAGAGAGACGAGCTTTGCAGTGTCCAGACATTAGTGCTGAAGATATGCAGCCTTTTCTGTCTGTCAGCTAACGTGCTGCTACTCACTGTGATCTGCAAAAGGCCTACCTGACCTTACCTTGCCCTCTAAAATGCACAAAATTATCAGGAGACTATTCAAAATAGACTGCACAGTGCTTGTGAATCTGTGACAGAAGTATTTTATGCTACTTTAGGTGTAGGTCTGTGTGCCTTGGCCTCTTCAGTAATTACTGTTTAACTCTTTGGGGTTTGTCTCTGAATGGATCAGTTCAATGCAACAAGGAAGGGTGGATTATTCAAAAACCAAACCAGAAAGCAACAGAAATGCTTTAGGAAAGAATATTTGCTTGGTGGGGAGGAGAAGGCAAAGGAGAGGACAGTAATGAACTAGAGACTGAGTTTTTGATGTAGGTGATACTCCCAGGACCCCTTCCCAAGCTACCGCCTAGCTTCACAATGTTGCCAGGAGGTCATTAACTGGTTAAACAGACTTTTGGAGAAGGGGAATGAGGATGGCTGCTCCATGCAGGGAATATATGAGCCTGTGTTTAAGCAGGGTTAGCTGGGGGCCCTTCAAACTGCCTGGGTCAAGCGACACAGCCCAACTGCCTTCCCAGATGCACACAGTGGCAAGGGACAGGTTTGCATCCATCCCCATCCTGCTTGGCCTTGGGGAGGACGCCTCTGTGTTTGGGGTGGAGAGGAGCCATTTTGTACTTAGAGCAGGTCTGTAGACTGAAGAGATCATGACTCTGAGGCACAGACACAAATATTCACACATAACCTGTTATTTCATATGCAGCTGGGCTTTGCTCAGTCCCCAGGGGTGGGTTTTGGAGGCAGCAACCATGCGTGCAGCCTGCTCCTGGGCCCCGTTGCCTCTTTGCCCCCTCACTCACCTTTGCAGAGCTGCCTACAGCTGCTCTGAAATGAGAGCTTAACTCTTCACATGGAGCAGAGACATCCAGCAGCCATTTTTGCAAAGCAAGACAGTCTTTCCAAAACAAGCCAGCATTTCTTGGTCAACTGGATGGGTTGGGGCTCTGACCCTGCAACGTCCTTGTTGGACTGAGAGCAGCACATCTGTTCAAGCTTTCTTTCTCAGACCTGGAAAACATTTATCAACATTTCTCCCAACCCCCCTTATCCATCGTATCTCTGCCTCGCCTGCTGCCATCCTCACAGGACCGCTCCAGCCAGGGCAGGCATCCCTGTTGGAAAGCAATACTCAGAGAGGATATTGTTTCCACTTTGTCTTAAAAAAAGCTGTTCGTCTGTGTCCTACTCTGCTCAGCTCCAGATGGCTCATTCGCCTCCAGATCAGATGAGTGAAGGCAAACGTCCATTTTTATTCCATAGGTCCCCTTGTCTTTCAAGCTCAGGCAAGAGTTTAACCCATTCCCTTATGAACCAAATGCAGGATGTTAAATCACACAATTTGAAAACTAAAGTATTTCAAAATATTCTGAAATTCATTACGCTTAAGAGAATTTAATTTTAGGACTGTTACATTAATTACTTATTTTGATCTTGCCACTTCTCTTTATGGCAAATATTCCTGTCAGGATCATGCCGTACCACTGTTTTTTAAATCCAGCACCTTTCCCAGTTTTTTCTGTCTGCTTCTTCTCTTTCTTGTCCCTCCCAGTCTGCCTACAGCAATCACTTCAACTTCTACTCCTTTCCCAGTTACAGTCCTTCTCATCAGTGCCTCCTTAGTCCTTTGTGCAGCTCTCTGCATGTCTCCTCATTCCCTGTAATCCCTCTCAAGACACCCCTTGGCCCTTTCCTTGAGTAGGAGACCCTGTTCCTTCCATTTCACCCTCCATACCACCACACCAATACTGTGAGTCACTAAGGTTCATGTGTGAGTGTAATCCATTCAGGAAGTGGTTCTGATGTTAAAATGGGAACACTTTACAACCTGAGACACTTGCACTGGAGTTTCAGTTTGGGAGACCATCAGAAAGAAAAAAGCCCAGATGAAAAGAGCGGGTTTTGGTTTTGTGCCACACTTGTGTCTGACATTAGAAAGTTTAGAAGGGCTAAGATCAAGACCCAGACTTTCAGTTTTGAGCCAAAATCAGTTTTTTTTGGGCATGGATACATATTTTTAATTAACTGCTGGTTTAAACCAGTTTTGGTTTTGGTATGCTCAAAACAAAACGAAGTTTGAAATATCCACATTTCCTTGCTTAATGAAATTTCTTTCATAGTCTGAGTACTCCTGCTTCCTACTTCTTCTAGAAGCACTCTTTTTAGGCTGCAGGATTCTTAGATGTGTTTCCACATAATTTTCTGTGGTGCCTTTCTCTCACCTAGTCATGGTGCCACCACCAGTGGTTTCCTCCCCCTCAGTCCCTGCCCAATTTACTATTCCAGAACCATAGCTGGAGTGGCACATCCCATGTCTGAGAAAGATAATTTTGTGTGAAACAACCAGAAATTAGATTCAAAGTTTTCCAATTTTGTTACAGAGAAAGCATCTTTGTATATCTTAAGCCTCCACCCAGCTCCCTCAGTTTTCAGACACCACAAAAACAGGTCTTCCTCTCCACCCAATCAGAAAGATTGTCCTTCAGACACTCCACCAAAATAAAAGACAAGATGGAGCCATTTCAACATCTGAAAAAGCAACTTTCAAATTCCCTATAATTTCAAAACTTGCTTTGATTTCTAGCAAACTTCTTGGAATGGGAAGGGATAAAATGCAACAGAAAACAATCTAATGCAATATCTTTTCTGTGTCAGTAGCTAAGGGACTTAAAATAACATCAAGGTTTGATTTATGATAGTAAAGGTGATGAGTCTAAGAAAATTATCTGGATAGGGAATCATTAGAGGACATTCAGAGCTACCAATGGGATCTTCTTTTACCTATGTTTTCTGATAACATTTCAGAAATGCTCAAGAGACACAAGCAGCTCAAGTTTTGCATCTATTAAAGGATCTAACAGGCTCTGGCTAAATTATTATTTCTTATTTTTATTACACTATTGCCTAAATGTCAGATGATTCACAGATGTTGAAAAGAAAGGTACAGTCTTTTTACTCGCAGCATCTTTCCTACATTACAGGAATTTATAGCAGACATTTTGCAATCTGGGTTGCTGCTGAGGTGAAATTCCTACCCCCTAGATAGCTGCTGTTATACCAAGTTCCAGTCCATCACGTTGCGTGCCATGTCACGTTACATCATACTGTGCCACATGATATAATTAAGACCTTCCTTCCACGTTCTCTCTCCCAGTTGGTGATGCTTTCCCCCTGGGGAGCATCGGTTGCAGATACATCTGTGTGATTTAATACATCTGAGCACCTGGTGGTCCCTGAAGGGATTGCTGAGTAACACGCTGATGAACTCTCTCTGGATGCTGCTGTCACTTCAGCCGCTCTTGCAGCGCTACGGTCTGCTGAATAGCAGAAGGAAGGTCAAAGCGGAGGGCTTGGATTCCAGCTTTAAGTCCTGGGGATTGCACTTTCACTTTATTCCCCAACTTTATACTTCATCACTCATCACACAGCTCTCAGAGGAAAAAGAAGAAAAGTAGATTATACACTTTATAGAAGCAGCAAGTATATTTAGCTGCTGCTGATCTTGTAACTTTTGTTAGTTTGTATGTGGCCAGCCATCCATTCTTGCCAATTACCAATGCGGTGCTTTGACAATAGCGGAATGAGATTCACAGCTACGCTGTCACAGCTTGAGACTTTGCAAATGAACATTCATAGCATGCTTCTCAGCTTCCTTTTTATAGAAAAGTTGGCACTTACAATTACATACATTTTAACAAATACTCCTTCTCCATCTCTAGCCTCCAAGTTTGGTTCGTGATCCTGAGGGAGCATCCTTGCACTGCTGAACTTCCCAAAAATAAAATGAGAGGAAAATTATGTCCCCTCATAAGCAGGAGTAGCTAACAGAGGTTATTAAATGAAGATATCAGTCATCTGATTCACTCTGAAAAATACTGCTAATCTAAAAGTCTTATTGTTGGCATCACTAACTGCTTCTAAACCAAGAGAAAAGCTTTTCTAGCTAAAAAGTTTTTATTTCTTGAGGAAAAAAAAGGATATAAAACATTAACATAGCAAAAACTTCAAGGCAAGAGGAGAGTTCATTGTCTTTAGACTTACAGTAATTCCTGCTGAAAAGAAGGTGATAAGCGACCAGTGCTAATGGTCAGCAGGTAGACTTACGGTGCTGCAGGTCACAAGAGGTTAAGGTCTGTGTTTCTCTCAGGGCTGTTAAAGTGAATGACTCATTTATATCTCACGTCAATCTTAGAGTAGCCCAGCGCATATTTATTTCAAGTTTTATCTGAGTGCCAAATGCATTTTAGCTGAGTGCTATCTGTTAAATTACTTGAGAAAAAAGCCCCAACCCCCTAACAGGAGATGTCTGGGGATTTTTTTTATTTGTGGGGGCGGGGGTTGTTTCCGATTTTCACTAGAACACAGATGAGCAAAACCTTCTCCCTTTGTTTCAAGCAATTGCTTCTATCATGGCTATGTGGCTGGAGGGCAGGGTAATCCCTACTCCGTATTTTTATTTTATTGTTCCTTCCTTCCTTCCTTCCTTCCTTCCTTCCTTCCTTCCTTCCTTCCTTCCTTCCTTCCTTCCTTCCTCCCTTCCTCCCTTCCTCCCTCCCTTCCTCCCTCCCTTCCTCCCTCCCTTCCTCCCTCCCTTCCTCCCTTCCTCCCTTCCTTCCTTCCTTCCTTCCTCCCTCCCTCCCTCCCTCCCTCCCTCCCTTCCTCCCTTCCTTCCTTCCTCCCTCCCTCCCTCCCTCCCTCCCTCCCTCCCTTCCTTCCTTCCTTCCTTCCTTCCTTCCTTCCTTCCTTCCTTCCTTCCTTCCTTCCTTCCTTCCTTCTTTCCCATTTCCACAGATCTCAGTGTCTCTTCCCCTGTATCATCCCAGCATCAGACTGGGGCCCAGTTACTGCACCCCAGGTTCAGTTACAGCCTCACTACAGCCTCACCTCCTTCCCAGGAGATGTTGCCTCTTCCCAGGAGAAGCAAATAGTGTTTGTCGGTGGTGACAAGCCAGATTTCCTAGCTAAACCAAAGCAAACCTCCTCAAACCTTAATTTAAGAAAATGAGGTTGTAAGGTAAGAGAAGTCTTCATTGAGATTCTCCTTACTTGAGACCATTCATTCTGGAAAAAGAGGCAGAGGCAAAGCCTGCCTTCTTCAAACCCTTCACCAAGGTTTTCCTGCTTGCCCTCACCAGGCACTTTCTCTGTGGATCTACCACAGACACTCTTCTCTTTACAAAGATAATTTCATCTAATCAAATTTTATCTGGACAGAGCCCTTTAGCTTGTAGCTTTCAAAGGCAACCGGCTGTCCATGATAAATGCAGTAAGATCCTCAGGAGATTCTCTGAGACAGAGTTTTCCTGTTTAGGAAGTCTTGTTTTCTAACAGCTTGCCAACATAGTCATCCAGTGAATGGTTGAATTGTTCGGTTTTCATAAATGATTACAGATAAGAGCTATTTCCATCATATAAAAACACTACCTTGTGTCATTGATGTTACCGGAAATGAGGTGATAATGTCTGGTATGGGACAATACCCATCAGAACTGGAGACTATAATCAGAGAAATAAATGGAATTTGCTTCACCTAGAATAGTAAAATATCATTGAAGGTACAGTGGTGAGTCACAGTTTGTAAAAGGAGTTGGAAGTAAAAAGCAAATAATGAGGTGCTTGAGCATACCTTTATCTATCTTTGTTTATGAAGAAAAAGCTATCAATAGCATCATATTGATGTGCCAAATTATCTGAAGAAATCCCAGACATAAATAGTTCTCTAAGGAGGAAACATATTAATAAACAGTCCTTTTGAAAACTGAGTTAAAATACATTACTTTTCTAATTTTAAGGTGTATTCTACAGTCCTAATTCACACAAAACTCTTACTGGCATCATGGTTCCCCTGATAATAGATTGGAAATCACAATTCCTTCTTTTATTGGAGTGTTACAGATACGAATGCTTCAACAATATGACTCTGAGGTAGGAATGGACAATGTTAGAGTTGATGGAAAAACTAAATTTAAATAAATGTTATATGCCTATTATGTTTCTCATTTTCAGGTTTCAAAATAGAGTGCTTTCTTCCTTTTTTAAATCTGTATTGAAGTATATTATTCACAAAAAAAATGTTAATTCTCCCCCTTCTTCTGTCACTGAGACTAACAATATTAATATAATCTAAAGTTTTTTACTTTTAATCTCTTTTTTTCTTTTTTTTTTTTTTGAATGTTTACTCTTTTCAGCTATGGGACACAACTTTTTAAAACTTAGATTGCTGGCTGGGTTTTAAAAATTTCTTTCTCCTTTTGTTACTCTGTCTTTTCAGTCTTACTGAACTCTGGTGATTCAGAAAATGGGAGAAGAATTCATTTCTGTTCCCTCAAATACTTATAGTTACAAAAGAGAAAAATAGAATGAATGAAAAGTCTTGAAAATCTTGAAACCCATTGAAAACAGAATGCATATTTGATTTTTATATAAGAGATCTCATCTTAAAAAAAAAAAAAAAAAAAAGAGGGAGATAAAATAACATTTCTCAGCCAATCTCATTCTTGATACAATCTCATTTTATATAGGAAAAATTTCCAGATGACCGTTTTCTACTGCAACAGTTACTGGTTATAGGAATGACAGAACAATTGGAAGAGTGAAGCTTTAAACTAGTGTTCTTTTCTTCAGGGTAGCCTTGAAAGACTACATTCATCCACTTACGAAGGGTAAACAGATTTTTAGCAGATGACTAAAATATAATTTAATTTTCATTGGCATCGATAATAATGATAAATATCTTGATTCTCAGCTCTCCTGTAGTCATCTGCAAATACGGAGAGTAAGTAGAAAATACTACCAGACAGTGTAAATGGTTGAAAATTCTGTTTTGTTAACAATTTGCATATATTTTTGCTGAGCTTATATAACTAGAAATTTGTGTGACACAGCAGCAACGTACAAGAAATGCACAGTCAAACAAACTAGACAGCAGTATTGTCATCACATTTAATAATGTTTGAAGCGGGGGGGCTGAGGGGAGTCTGTTCTATTTCAAAATCATGTATTGCCATATACATATATCAGTATCTGCAAATTGCAGTTTCTCAGGCAGTATTATGCCATCTAAAGAGAGAAATGAAAGCAGCCTTTGCTACTAAACAGTCAATGGGCATGACAATAAGATTAGATTAAATAATTAATCTGCAATAATGGTATCTAAACAGGAAGGCACCATCAATTTGGCAGCTGAGGGGATGGTATTTATTCGCTAATGCTGGGGAAATGTTTTCATCATGGAAGAAAAACTAACCTTGAGATGAAAGCCGTGTAAGCTGTACACTTATGAGGACAGACTTTGGCTCAGTGTGTGGCAGCTAAATTCAGTGCAATTACAGTCCCACAGTCATGATTAGGTTTCCAATACAAAGCCTGGAAATTCAAAAGTTTCTATTTGGGGAGTCTTTACACATTACATTACATCTTCAGGAGCACGAAGGCATCTAAATGACATGTGTCACGGATTAGTTTGATAAGCCAAGCTGTTTTGGCTTAAGAAAGATCACTGATGCAGCTTCTCCCCATGTGCTGAAATCTGTGCTGAGCTTTCCCTTGACTGCACTGGGACAGAATTTCTCATGTTTCAAATTCCTGCTCTCCTGTGTGGTGCTGCTGCTGTCTCTTCTCTCAGCCTGTCAGCGCAGCATGTTTGTGTGTGGGTAGGTGCCACCATGTGATTTTTCTCTTGCCCTTCTGTGTCCGAAGCTTTAGGCACCATTGAAAATGCTACCGGATGGCCTGCAAGCCTCTGGCTGCATGTGTGTGTGTGTGTACAAGCATATATATACATGTGTGTTCGTTAAACATAATATGTATTTATGCCAGTGCCCAGGCAGCCAAAATAAATTGCGATTAAGCTCTATTCCCCTCTGAAATTTTTGTTTCAAAAGCAGGCTAATGTCACAATGAGACCTAGGTGTCTAAAGAGGCAGATGGAAGTCTTCTGGAATGACTTGCAATGAGAAAGACCTAGCCCAGTGCTAGGCTTTAGGATCTCTGTGCTTTTGTACAGTATATAAATGAAGAGAAGAAGGGAGACGAGTGTAATAATTTTTAAGTCTTGCTTTCTTTCTGCTAGTTCTAAGGAAAAATGATCTGGAATCTCAGGTCTGGTCCCTTCAGTTTAGTTGTTGAAGCACTACTTGAGTACTGAATTTTTAGCATTTGAATTTCTGACAGCTGTTAAAAGAGGTGCTATTAGAAATACCAGTATGAAAAAAAACAATAAATTGAACAAATATCTATATGTAAAACAGGCTCACTAAAAAGCATCCTTTGTATCGATTCTCTCTTTGGATAATGCTTTGTACATACTGAAGTCAAAGTACCACACCCTCTTCTGGGTTTTTTTGAGATAGGTTCTTTTTTTGGATGAAGAGCAGTATTTAAAAGTATTTATGTGAGCAAAGACAGAGATTTGTCATTAGTGAGATTTGTTCTAGAAATACAACACTAGTTCCCTAAATGTCTAATTCATAACTTAATTAACCTCTTATTTCACTTTAAATTGTTTGAAGCGTAAGAAACCTGGTATCTGACTTGCAGTCCAAAGAATTTATTTTTCCAGGTCATATTGTTAAAGGTTCTACTCTGAGATGGACTGAAAAGAAAGTCTGGTGCATGTGCAGACTAAGAAAGGACTGAAACTATTGGGATCCATGTCAAGGAGACACTAACCTGATCAGAGACTTTTAACAATCTTCTAAGGCACTTATCTGTATTTTTTGGAGGATACAAGCATCTAAAATTGTCCCTAAGCTACTTAGACTTGACAGTGCTGCAGATACTGAAACCTCTAAAAGAGTTAAGGCAGCTGAGGGAGACACTTAGCTGATCTGAGCTTCTCCCAAAGAAGCCCACCTCTGTCCTCCAGAGGGGAGAAATAGCTTCTCCAGGCTGAAACCAATCTTAGAAATACCTCTCTTCAGCAGCCTCAGGGTTCGCTGTTCTGCTGATTGTTATGTAGAAACAGAGAAAAACCCATGACATGTGTTTGAAACCAAGGCAGTAAACGTGCTCGCAAGCACACACCAATATCACTACAATTTTTGTCTCTCTCTCTATATATACATATGTATCTATAAATAAATTATTTATTTATTTATTACTTTATTTTCCCACGGGATAAACCATGTGAGAATACCCAAAATCTGTAGTAGGAAGCTAGAAAGAGGGTGACTTGGCAAGTGTTTACAGAGAAACACCGGCCATGCCCAACTTGAGACACCCAGAAGAGGTTTTGGTTTCTTGAGTCTAGGGATACGCCTTTGACTACAGTCATGGCGATCTTAGCAAGTAGTGTGGTGCAAATGAACTGGGTTTAGTGAGCAACATAACTGGTACTGCGACAGCAAAACTGCTTCAGAACCAATGCCATGACATGGACTTATGCCATTTGATTTTAATATATACAGTTTATTTTGTTATTGTGTGAACAAAAGAAGAGTGCAACTAAAATTTCATAACTAACCAATAAAAAATGAAGAGCTCTACAGAAACACGATGCATAAAAAATTAACTTCATGCTCATGTAGGCAAAACTTAATTACATAAGCTTCAAGTCTCATCAGAGTCATTGCTTAACTGCTCTTCCCAGAAACTAGGCTGACTCTGTAAACATTTCATATGTATCTTGTATTTTAAAAATATTTTAAATGTGGTAAACGTTTAAGCTTCAGAGAAAACTTGGTTTCTTTGTCCTGGGCTAAGTTTGCTATGAAGATTTTGTTGTATTGCTATTTAGACAGATGCTCTACAAATACAAATATGAACGAAATAAGACTCTTGAGCCCACAATTAAAATCAATGTAAACTGGCATTGCTTTACTAAAGTTAATCGGCGGCAGATTTGGCCTTAGTAGAAAAATTTGCTCTTGTCTAGTTTTGAAAATGTGATTCAACACGGTCAAGATCCTAGTCAGAAAACTGCAGGTTTTGGTTCTGGGTAAATCTGAGTACCTGCAAGAGAAGAAAATGGTCACCCAATTCAGGAGTATATGCTGATGTTTGGAGATTTTTTTTCTCTAGTGAAAAGCAGAGGCATTCATGGGCTCTGGATACTCAATGCTGTCAAAAGAAACTGTTTTGGAGAGATGTTCTAAACATTTTTAACATGTTGTCATTCAGTGTCCGCACAAACATTTTAGAAGCATACTTGTTCTGAGACACAAATAACCATCTCAAGAAATGCTACATGAAAATAATTATACTTGTGGGTCCGAAAGAATCCAGGATGTAATGACAAATATTTTTTTTTTGTAGTTAAAAACGAGAAGAAATAATGCTACATCTTTCACTGTCAGAATGATCAACTCATTACTCTTTCCTAATACTATACTGAAAGCAAAGAACTGGTTTTACTTCATTATCTCCAGTCCTGCCCATGCCTAAATAGAATTAGTGTTGAAGTAAAGGTGATGATAATTCTTGCTGTGCAGCAGTATGAAGATCTATCAGGGTGTCACTCCCACTAATAACTCCTCTGTCTGAGCCTCTCTTTTCTCTTAGGTCAGATTTTTGTAATAAGAACATTTTAAAATACTTTGTGTGTTTGTTTTTGTTTGTTTGGGATTTTTTTGTTTGTTTTGTTTATGCTCTGCAGCAGATAACAATGATGGGTATAGAGCCTGGCATACCTTTCGACATTGTCGAAGTGCTGCATAAGGGATTTGGCTGTCTGAGTCCCATTAAGGTATATGGGAACCATATGGTCAGATCCCCAAGTACCACTTTAAAAATGTAGGTGATTCTGTTTGTAACAGAGCACAGCATTTTGAAAGTGCTCCTCTTTTTAAACCTGTCTCAAGTTTTTATTTTCTGCATTTAACTCATGGAAATTGCTGTAGATAAAGACTCATCATGGAGGCTGGATTCTGGGTCACATCCTGCTTCCCACTGCTTTAGTTTTCCCAGTACTGACTGTGTGGACGAGTCTTCTGCACAAGTTCTTCTAACAATGTGTCATTTGGGGAACTGTAAACACATAGCCTGGCTCTGTTCTAAACATTATTTATTGGATGTGTTGGATTCATTTATGCTCCCCTTGAAGAGCCAAGGCAGGTAAATGTTTACCAGCTGAGGAATCTTTCTCATTTGCATGCTGAGAAGTCTTCTGAAATGCAATCCTCTTGGTTTCCCTCTGGCTCCTCTGACTACTATATGTTGTTTAAAACTTTTCTTTCAGAATTACTAACCAACTTTTAGAAAGCCTAATACAAGGGACAAGGACAAAGGCCCTTTTGACCTTCTTATGAGTGCCTGATTTCTTTAACATAGGGACAAGCACAAAAGAAGCTCCCAGGGAAAATGGAGGACCGGGGCTTTGATAAGTTAAGATACGTAGTGAACACTTCTTGCAGGTTTGTAACACCTGCCCTGGGAGGCCTCTGGGGCAATCCCCATGGAGAGAGCCCTGGCTGGACCTGGCTGGTTGCTGCCACCACGGAGGGCAGTGGGATCACCAGTGCCCGGCTTTGGTGGTGGCAGATGGAAGGAGCCCAAAGAGGATGGAAAGTTTGCAGAGGTGAAGGTGCACGTACACACACACATACACAAGAGGTACTTGTACGTACACTTCGGCTACTAAACCATTTCCCTGCTGGTTCTTCTCATCCTACTTTTATACAGTCCAGTGCCGCACGAACTGACAGGGAAAGCTTTAAATAAGCAAAGAACAAGAGAAAGACAAGAAGATGGGAGGAGAAGATAAGAGATAGCGTATCACCAGTGAGGATGACTGTCACATGCTGCATCAGGCCCATTTTTCCTTATTGCTGCTTATTCCTTGACTCCACTCATGTGAGCTCCATGGCAATTAGTTTTGCAGGTGATAAGGGGACAGGTTTTCCTATCCAGGCAGAAGTGTTTACATTGTACTTGAATATTTTAAAGCAACTTCAGAGCTATATCTGATGTAGCTGGAACCTGCTTTTCATACTGGAATTTCAAGTGGTCTTTGCTGCCTCTTTCATCATTCAGGCAGCCACAATTGTGCGAAAGGTGTCTGTGTGCCACGGCAAAAATCAGATAGCATTACCTCCTTATAATTATGTAGCAGAGACCCTTTTGTTTGTGTGTGAGAATTACAGGGGCATAAACACCTTTGTGCTTCTTCAAAATAAAGGCTGAAACTGAATTTTTAACATAAGCTGAAATGTGTATCTGGGTTCACTGTGAACTTATGCTTGTGGATAGCTGAACATACATAAGACTGTTAACAAATAAATATTGATGTTCTGTATTCAGGTATGACCCTTACACACATGACTCTCCACTAAAAGGAGAGTCTGCCTGACATGAAAGTGGTAAAGATTAGACAGGATCAAAATGAGGAAAAAAAAGTATTTATTTGGTTCCTATGAATTCCTTTATTTTTGTAGTTTCTGGATACAACATGGATTTCTATCCCTCTCTGCTCTCTGTCCCACTGTCTGCCTTTTCATTTCCAGTCATCAGTGCCAACCCAGCTAAATTGCTGCTTGACATATCTGAAACCTGGTTGCAGCAGCAGGTTCTAAGAAATGCCCCAGATGATGGACAAATGCCCCAATTCTCTCAGCATCTGTGCTAACCTTGAAACCCCACCTGGCAGGTACAGTGCAATCAAAAACTAATCAGCGAAATCAAGCTGGGATTTGATCTTGGGAGCTAATAGGAGAAAAAAAAAAAGAGATGACTGTGCAAATACAGTATGGCTTTCAAGAGGGGGAGATGCACAAAGGCATTCTTAATCATCAGCATCTCAACAGAGCAGTGATAGGAGGACCTGTTGAAGCCTGTCAGCATCTGTGTTAATCCAGTTAATTAGCAGGAAAGGACAAACTCCTCTGGAAGCACCTATGTGACGGGCAAGCTCTCTTCATATCTCATTCGGAGGATTGTTTTAAAGGTTGCAGGCAAAACCATGTCTGTGTTGCTTTAGCGCTTTCCCTTGCTGCTGTGCTAAAGTTGGGACATGTTGGGGTGCATGTGGGGCTGGGAGGTAGCGTGGGGCAAGAAGCGCTCCGGCAGCCCGGTTACATGAGGAAGCAATGCCATAGGGAGAGAGTAACCTGAGCTGCAACCTACGCAGTCTATGTGATTTTCCTCTCCCTCCTTTTCTGCCTTGCTCTTTCAGCAAGGAAAAAAAAAAAAAAAAAAAAAAGGAAAAAAAGCGGGGTGGGGAATGGAAAAGGCTGCAATGTGTCACAAAGGAACAGACTGGCAGACATCTGCCTCTTGCCTTATTTATTTATTTCTTTTAAAAAAAGGAAAAGGGTACAGAGCCAACTCTTCACTCCAGAGCCCCCATTCCCTTAACAAACCAAATGGTGGCTGTTGGCAGGGTATTGACAGCTTGTTAATGAAGGAATTCTTGACAAAATGACAACCTGTGTGGGATGCTGTGTGAAGCCGAATCCTCCCACAAGCCAGTACTAAGTAATTAGGAGGTGGTGAAAATAGCAACTAACTACTGTTGAGGAGAAGGGGAGGGGAGTTTAAAAAAAAAATTCCTAAATTAATTATAAAAGCAGTTCTGCTTTGAAAAGTATTCCTCTTCCCTTTCCCTGAGAAGACACAACAGTTTTTCCTGAACTGTCTATTTCATACTCTGAGTTTGTCTTGGTGGGCCGAAGGGTGCAGCTCAAAAGACTGAGCCTGGTGACCGTGAATCCAATGCCTTTTTCGTTGCAAATATGATCAGCAAATGAAGCACTAATGAAAATCAAACAGAAAGTTGGCTGCTGGGGCTGCCCCTTCTGCTCCCCACAAGGGCCCTGTCTGGTTCACCTTACTTTGTTTTTATCTTCATTTTTGTGTCTGCTTCAGCTGCTGAGGACTGCATTAGGTTTTAAACCCCTGAGGGGAGGCTGCGTGATGAATCAGTCAAAGTAGAGGGCTTGAGATCCAAAGTGGGTCTTGCAGAAAGGCACGTTTTTGAACAATGGCTCAGCATCACTGGCTCCCAACAGCAGCAGCATCCACATTCACCACCATGGCATCAGTATCAGGTGCCACAGCACTGGGCAGCAGCAGCTGCAGCAAAATCCGCGACTTGTGGTGAAATTACATTTCAGGTGGTCGTTCAGTTTGGCTTGCTAAGAAGATACCATTCCCCACCCTGTTTTGAACATGATCTCATGGTAATTTATCAAAATGGTTCAGAAAAAAAAAAAGAGCAAAACAGTTTGTACAAGAAGGAAAAGCATGTATTCTTTTTTAAATGTTGAGGGTTTTTTTTCCCCCAGAGGCTGAAAACTTTTGAACAACAGTAACTTGCAACAAGTAATTGAAATAAAATGAATGAGAAAAGAAAGGGTAACCAAAACAAAACACAACCCTCCCCCACAAAACTCCCCAAACTTATTTTTTAGGAGTTCTATTTTTTTCTTAAATGAAAGCCAGAATTTTGAGAAATTCATTTGTCTTTGTTGCTTTGTACTTTTAATGTCTGGCTTTTTCCCACCTTTTACAGCTTCTGGGAATGACATTTACTTTCTACAATTACAGTTTCAGATAAGCAATACAGACTGAAAGGAACATTGTATACTTCCCATTTCTTCAATGATGTGAAGAAATTAAGAAATTGTAGACTTTGAACAGCACTCAAACAGCTTATGTGCATTTTCATTTCTTCATAACTTTTTTGTTTGTTTTGAATGAGCAAATGAACCTCGCTAACTTTCTTGAATCTCATCTGTTACTCAGGTAAGTTTGTTCCTATTTGTGGCTTTTGTAGCCACGCTCTGTTAAGACATTACAAAAGCTACAAATAAATAACTGCCTGAGAAATGATTCATTGGTTCTTGAAGTGGATGGATAATAAGAGCTCTTCACATTTAATTCCATGAAATATATTTGGAAGGAATAGAGATTGACTTAATTCTGGTTTACTGCGTGAGGTCAAGAATAGACATAAGAAAGAACACTTTAAAGGTTAAAGGCTTCACTTTGCAGGGAGCTGACAAGACATCTAATGTTTCAATAACCTGCTGTACCAGTGAGAAGCAAAAGCCAGGTCAGGGGATATTTTTTTCTTTCCAAGTATACTAACAGAGATCTGTACAAATTGTGTATGATGCAAGTGGACACTTTTTTCACCACTGTATTTTGTACCTTAAATTACTGATTTTTTTTTAATTCAATGACTTCTCACCCCACTCAGTTTTCAAAGAAACCAAACTAGTTTTTTATGTTGGCTAATTATGTTGCTCAGTAGCATTGGTAAATTAATGATAGGACACAAATGAATGTTTTATAATTCGGATAGTCAGCATTTCTTTGTGATATGAAGAAGTATAGCAATACTGATGATGAAATTTTGACCCATGCAAATATATGAATACGTATTAGCATTGGCCCATAAGAACCTTGCTTTACACAGATGAATAAACAGGGCTGAGTGTCAGTCATTTCAGTTTCTTTTCTGGCAGCTGGATTGAAGCTTTTGGAAATGTTCTTATGACAACAGGACCAAGAAATTATTTTCAAAAACTAGTATGCAGGGTACATGGAGAGTCAAAGCACTGAATTTGTTAAAAATGCAGATTGTGAGCTTCTTTCTTTTTAGGAGGGGTTATTCCATGTTCTGGCCCTCAGTACAGGACCACAGGAAGCCACCAACCAAAGGAAAAAATATCCAAGTACAAAGAATACGTCGTCTGGTTTGTCAGACGATGACTGTATTAAAGAAGTAAATAATAAAAATTAGTCCCAGCACTTCTTAAAATCTGGACTATACTGCAGAGGACAACCTTTCCTTCATGTAGTGTGTACTAGGTGCTGTAATCAACTTTCCCACAAAAGGAAAGAAAAGGTGTATGACCCCTTTGTGTTTGTGCTGTCAGTTTAGGGCTGGCTTGGTGACGCTGAATTAGGCAGAAGCTCATTTACTGTGAACAGGACTGTTTGTGTGGTCATGCTCCTGGGACCAGGTTCTTTGCTCATAGACCAAGTGGCAAGTATTAAGGTTACCACTGATCTGGAATTCTCAGCCCTCATGGGGATGCTGCTGTCTGTGCCATTCATAGATCTTGACCTCCCACTTCTGGTACCTGTGGGGGAAGTGAAATTGACACTGGTTTCAGTGGAAAATATTCTCTTGCAGAGTAGGTAAGAGCTGGCGCTTGTCACCACTGCAGAAGGTGACTGTGAATGGGACTCACTCCTCTGACGTGTTAAGTAAAACACTTTTTTTTATGTCAAGCACTTTGCAGGCTCAGCCTCAGAGTGCTCAGTCTTTCGTTGCATCAAACTGTCAGTGAGGAGCCATATACCAGAGAATCTCTTCTCACTCCAGGGTCTTATTTGTCCAAAAGCAATCTGAAATGCAAGTAAATTCCAAGTAACCGCATGAGTGAAACAGTGGGAACATTGTCAGCAGAGAGACAGATGTGTGCAAGCAATGTGGATTATGCTAAACTCACTTGCATGGGATTTGTTTGGCTGCTAAACAACAAAAAATGATGGGGCTGAGATATTTCTCACTCTTTGATTTATTTTAATAAATCTGTACATTTCTTATGCTAACTAAAAGGGAGAAGGCTTTTCAAAGCCTGACAAACTTTACCTATTAATACCCCTTTATGTGTGAACTCCTATTATGCTCAGATGCTCAGAAAGGCATCCAAGGTACATCACAACCATTATATTCTTCAAAGATCTTTCTCTGGTCTTATGGATGAGGAAATGTATATCACTTTGCATTTATAGATTAGGCTGTTGGATTTCATGTGGAGTACCAATAACTAGCTGAAACAGAAGCACCTTAAATGTGCTCAGTTTTGTGATATTCCAAAATTATGTTTAATAATTGCAAATTGGCTATCTAAACTCACATTCTGTCTAATCCATAGTAAATATTGTGATTTAGAGCTACTGGGCATCCATATTTCTTTCATATTTCTTGTGATCAGTCAGAAGTACTGAATACTTGACAATTTTGAAAATGAAATCGCTCAAATATAGGTGCTGAAATACAGCCAAGGGAACTCTGTTTCAGAGGGTCATTTTGAAAATCTTGACCTGAGATTTGTATTGGAATGAATTAAAAAAAAGTGTAACTAGGTGTAACGCTTTTGTGTATCCTGCCCATCCAACATCAGATCTTGACTAGTCCACATTTTGTGTTTGTTACAGCTTCACAGTCAGGGACTTGTCTTCAGGAAGGCTGTTAGCAAAGTGTCTGAATTAGAGCCTGCAACCTGAGTTGGTTTAGATCTATTTAGTTCTGTACAGTAGGTGAGTAAAAGAGTAGCAATCAGTGAGCAGCCCTCTTTCCTCAGCATTCCTGACTGGTATTGTTCAGGGAATCTCCAAGAAGGGTATTTGTGAATTTTAGAGCAGAACTCTGCTTTCTCTGTTTTCATTGTGTGAGCTAGGAAAAATCCTGATAAATTCAAGCTGTCTCCTCCCTCACCAGCCAGCACCAGCTTCCATGCTCGTACAGGTGCTGACACTCGGCATAGTTATTGCTTGCTTGTAAAACAATTGATTTCCCTGCAGTGCTTACCAATTCCAGCAACTGGCGATGACTGAGCAAATTGTAACCTGGAACTTCTCATTCTGTACTGTAGCTGACTTATTTTTCCCCGCAACCTGACCTCAGTGATAGATGGCCTGTGACTGTATAACTGCTCGGTGCTACACATGGTGAAAACCTGATCCTTGACACTGACTGCACCAGCATAGTCCAGGTGCTACCCAGAATACCCAAAATACCATGAAGCAGAGCGCTCTCAGTGTAGGTAGGTTTTACTACAATGTAGATGTACTCTGAGGGAAGGTACAGATGAAGGAAGCTGCACTAGCAGCAAAAATGTACATATGTGGCAACACTTTAGGGCACTTCCAGAGGAGTAATGGCATTATGTTGCATTGTTGCTGTTATACCTTCAAAATAATTTACAAGAAAAGACCTAACTAGGGTAAGTTAAAAAAAAAAAAAAAAAAAGAAAAAAAAAGAGAGAAACAGAAAAGCAAGGCAAAGATACGTAAAGGAAACTGCCCAAGCAGACAGCAGTTAAACCATGGGAATTTCTGACTCCCAGGCACATATTCAGCTCAGTTCGTCAGACCCTGCTGCCTGATTATTATTTAGAGTGAAATGTATGTTGGCTTGTTCACTTTATTAATTCTCTTTAATCATCTCACAGCTCCTTCCACTCCAGGGTATTGCTGGTGGACAGATGATTTATCATTTGGAGAAATCCTGAGCCTGGAAATGGGTGAATTCACAGAATCACAGAATGTCAGGGATTGGAAGGGACCTCGAAAGTTCATCCAGTCCAATCCCCCTGCCGGAGCAGGAACACCCAGATGAGGTTACACAGGAAGGCGTCCAGGTGGGTTTTGAATGTCTCCAGAGTAGTAGACTCCACAACCTCCCTGGGCAGCCTGTTCCAGTGTCTGTCACCCTCACTGAGAAGAAGTTTCCAATCATATTTAAGTGGAACCTCCTGTGTTCCAGTTTGTATCCATTGCCCCTTGTCCTATCGTTGGTTGTCATCAAGAAGAGCCTGGCTCCATCCTCGTGACACTCACCCTTTACATATTTATAAACATTAATGAGGTCACCCCTCAGTCTCCTCTTCTTCAAGCTAAAGAGACCCAGCTCCCTCAGCCTTTCCTCATAAGGGAGATGCTCCACTCCCTTAACCATCTTTGTTGCGCTGCGCTGGACTCTCTCCAGCAGTTCCCTGTCCTTCTGGAACTGAGGGGCCCAGAACTGGACACAATATTCCAGGTGTGGTCTCACCAGGGCAGAGTAGAGAGGAAGGAGAACCTCTCTTGACCTACTAACCACCCCACTTCTAATACACCCCAGGATGCCATTGGCCTTCCTGGCCACAAGGGCACAGTGCTGGCTCATGGTCATCCTGCTGTCCACCAGGACCCCCAGGTCCCTTTCCCCCTGCACTGTTCTCCAACAGGTTGTTTCCCAACGTATACTGGAACCTGGGGTTGTTCCTCCCCAGATGCAAGACTCTACACTTGTCCTGGTTATATTTCATTAAATTTTTCCCTGCCCAACTCTCCAGCCTGTCCAGGTCTCGCTGGATGGCAGCACAGCCTTCTGGCGTGTCAGCCACTCTTCCCAGTTTAGTGTAATCAGCAAACTTGCTGGCAGTGCACTCTATTCCCTCATCCAAGTTGCTGATGAATATATTGAATAGTACTGGTCCCAGTACCAGGGACTTCAGGGACTCCACTAGATACAGGTCTCCAACTAGACTCTGCCCCGTTGACCACAATTGCTACAGCTTTTGTGCAGGTGTCATTTCATAGCAGTAGATCCTCTGATTTAGACTAGTGGACATTTTGGTGTAACAGAAACACAGCTCATTTGGCAGGCAGTAATATATAATTGGGAAACTATATGTTGCCGCATCATTATTAGGAATAAAAAACTAGGGCTAGGAGATGTTTGTTCTTTCTCAACAGCAGGCTATCAATATTCTCAGCAGCATTATTAGTATTTATTGAAAATCTTTTGTAAAGCACTGCAAGTTTACACAGAGGTAATTTACATCAGATAATTAGGATGCCTAGAACCATATATGGAAGGATGTATGCTAGTAGTGCTAAGTACTTGATTGTATTACATGCAGTGCTATTCTAGGGGGATCAGAGCATTTTCTGTCACTATTGATTGCATGGCAACAAAATGAGGAGGTTTTTACACAAGTTTCTGAGTCTGACTGGTTCATTCTAGACTGCACCTTAAAATTAGTCTCATTCTGCACCATGTAGGTGATACTATCAAGCAAAATAAGATGCAAGTGATGTGCCACAAAATGCTGAATCTCATGTTTTGCATAAACCATGTTGTTAGTGCATACAAATGGTTTTGTAAAGCACCTCTGTGTAAACTACTGACTTTGCTTTTACCAGTATGCAGTTTTGAAGGACAATCTTGCCAAATGCAGCCATACTGAGACATATTTATTGATTGCTCCTTATCATAAGACAGCTTTTTCCTTTTGCAGTAAGGGAATAATATGCCATTGTGCCATCAGGATTCTGGACTTGAATTTGAGTTGTTTCATTTTCTGAACTGTGAAAAGATTTGGATATTACCAAATCTTTTTACATCTGCATAGACAAGATTTCATTTCAGTTCCATATGCTGTCCAGGAGGACCTAGTTCTATACATTGTTTGTAAATTGAGCATACACTTAGGTTTTGATTGGTTCCTGAGCCACACAGCAGCCCAAGTGATTGTCAGTCAGCCCTTAAACTCAGGCTGTGTTAGAGTCCTAATCAGCATTGTGAGCCTGATACAAGTCCCACATAACTCATTGTGAGCTTTTTGACCCACATCCACTCTGCTCAACTGAGCTTTCCAGCTAAGGCATAGGTCTGACCATGCCATAGGCCTGCATCATGTCAGAGGGGGCAATCAGTAAGACTCTGCTTTGAGGAATTTATTTGCCGTTTCCTCAGTGTGCGTCAAGAAGCGGCATCTGGGTTAACAGTTTATCTGCTGCGTATCTGCAGTCATTTGCTGACTCTACTAAGATACTGAGGGGAGACGAGACATCACTGGTGCCCCTGGAGTATGGGGAACAGAAAGTGCTTTTCTTCCCACATGTGAGCTGTTGAAGGGTGTGAAATACTCTGTGTCCCCTCCTACTGCTCCTTCGTTAAGCACTCACACGGGGGACAAGCAAAATGTGGTGCTGTGCCTGATTTTGCTAGGTCAGGCATGAGGATGATGTTCTCCAGGGCAAAGGTTTTGTGAATAGCAGAGGCATAGAGACCCAGGAGCATTACTAAATGGGTCAATCAATACCAAATCCATTTTTCATCATTCGTTCACAGGAAGAAAAGGGATGTCTAACTTAATCATGCCTTTTAGAAAATAAACAGGCACCTTGTCAGCCCATGAGAAAAATCATTCACTGATGCCAAGATAATGTTTCTAACCAACTGACTGGATCAAAGGTGAAATTTAATTGATTATGTGTTAAATATTCTCCCTCTCCCTGTCTCTGACACAACACTGTCTCATACACATAGAGTGAAAATACCAGATAGTAGACCGAACAATTTCCTTCTTGTTGCCATAGAAATTTCAGGGGCTTATCCAGTCCTGTGGCTGGATTACTTCTAGAGACACAGGGTTTGATTCTTTTTCACTCAAACAATGTAAATCAGAACTCAATTTCACTCAAACAATGTAAATGCAGAACTCAATGCACTGGTGTAAATGAGGGGAGAGTCAGTGCTATAATGTTAGTGATTCTTTAACTCTCTGTCATTTTATAACTAAGCAAAAAGAATGATTGAATTTTGCACATAATCCGCAGCACGTCTCTTGTGGCCAAGTTCAGAATCCTCAGTGGACTGCTACAGTTTTAAAATATTTTTGTTAATTGCTGTGAAAATATTTGGTGTAGGACTTGAGTCCTGCTCAAATTCACAGTACAGATATATTCTTCACAGCAGGATTTATGTCTGAATGTGGACAAAAAGGTAAGAGGAAACCAGAAACATTCCAGAAAACCAACTTGCCCAGAGTCACTGGCAGATCAAAGGCAGGGTAGGAGCAGATCTCCTGTTTCTCCTGCTCCCATCTTACTAGACAATGCCTGTGAGCATAACGGCAGTGCAGCAGGTAACAGGAAGGCAATGCTCCATTAGCTGGTTTGCTTATAACAATAGGCATTTGTCAGATCTAGTTTGTAGGCTAAGATCCAACTGGGCATCCCAGCAAACAGCATATAACTATGACATCCAGCTGTGGTCTGTTGCTGTTGTGTTGAATTAATCAGAGTTTGGCTTTTTGTGCTCTTCATGGGAAGGGAGAGCTGAGGGAGTGGAAATAAATGAGACTGAACTGTTTTTATGCCAGGCATGTATATTTGTAACAGGGCATTTGACCCTTGCTCAGAGTGCTCACAGCTCTACAAGTCTCTGCCCATCTCCTGCAACAAACCACTTTCAGTGCCTGCCCAGAAGGGGAGCTCCGTGGGCAGCTGAGAGGCAGATGTCCTGATGGAGGTGTTCAGGACCTGAGACTCCATCTGAATCCAGCACTACTATCTGGAGGTTGAGTTGGCTTGGACACAACCCTGGCACAGCAAGGGTTTGACCTGGTGGTGTACAGAGTTTCCAGCCCAGGCTTGGACAAGTGCACCATCAACATCATGTATCTGCCAGGATCCTGTGGCTTCACCCTTGCTTGGAAAAGCTCATTCCAGTATGTATACCAGAGTGCCTGAGAACAGCTGTGTTGGGGATCAGCAAATTCCAAGGCTGGCCTTGTTTGTACATGCAGTTATGTACACATGGTTTCAAACATGTTAATCTGGGCTTGTTCCTGTCCTCCAACATGGAGACTGAGGAGTGTGTGATAGTCCTCAAGACAGAACGTTGATTGTGCATTTTAAACGTTCACCTGGGAGAGGGGCAAGGAGCATGACCTACAGCAAGATGTAAGTTGCTGTTTCTCTGAGCAGCATTAATTCCCCATCTGTAAGCTCATTAGGCTCTCAAATGCCACAGCTGATGGGATGGCAGTAATAGGGATATGGACCACTGCTACAGGAACCTTAAATGGATCATGGACAAGTTGAAGTCTGTCTCCATGGTCTACAAAAGGCTGGGCCTACAGACACAGGTCTTCCAGCAAAAAGTCCAAAATCAGATAGCCTCTCTCCAGGGAGACTTTCCTTCCCTTTCAGATATTTAAATTAATGGGGAGAAAGATTTGCTATGTTGTTTCTTTCCTTCTGTTTTGTGCAGTAGTATAAGAATTTCTAACCTCAAATCAGTGGTAGTGTTAGGCACCTTCCTTGGGCACTATTGTTATTACTCGCCTCTGTCTAGAAAAGTGATTCTGTAACATTTGCACTCTGCTCTTGCCGGGTAATATTTCCACAGAATAAATGGATGAATCCCTGTCAATAGTACTGTTAGTAGATATTAATGCAGTTCAAAGGCATTAAGATGCTGTCACCCCTGAATAAGCGATATGTTCTATAGCAACTTCTTTGGGAGCACTGTGGCCTTTCACATTTGGGCCATCTGTAAATACAGCAGCTCCATGACTCATGCATTTTTTTTTCCCTATTTGAACTCAAAGAAAAATTAATCTGGCCCATCTGCAGCTGGCCTTGTTTAGAAAATCTGATTGCCTTCCAGACACCAGCCATCCACGCTCCAGGGATGACAGTCTTTCCACATGCTAATTAACCGAGGACAGAAGAAATCATCACAAAACATTCCCATCTTTGTGCCTGCAGCTGTAAATTCAGAATTAAAGTAATTTGGGGAGAAATAATGTTGTGAAGTGTCACAGAAGATTTCAACTGCCGGTGTTTTTAAAGGAGCTATGCTTATAACCATGCACTGAACATGATACTGAAATATAAAATTCACTTATTTACTGACTTCTTTGTTCTGCCAAAAAAGCCCAGCAGAATTAGGGCTCTAGAAAGCATCTGCATAATTCAGATTAGAAGCCTGACCATAGAATTACAGAGATGGGTAACTCAGGTATAGACCTTTGATGTCTACTCTATTCTCTGTTAAACTAAGCCACTGAGAATCATTAGGACTCTTTTCAAAAATAAGATGTGCCATGAGAAATGGCAGAGGCATGAGGCTCAGATGCTAAATAAGGAAATCTAAATGAGCAATATCTTGAACTCCATAGATGTGTGTTATACCAGCTGCCTGAAAGAGACAAATGTTAGTTATTCACGAGGAATCACACATAGTAAAGTCTTACATGTTAAGAATATTATGACATTGGTAACTGCTGCTGCATTTAAGTGGGGGAGGTGGAGGATGTCCATAAGGATTCCTCAGTGATGAGTGTGCTTTTGTCAAATCTTACCTTTACCATAAATCTTATTATATGTGTTGTTTTCCACTAATTCTTGGTGCTACAATGAAAGAATCTCAGATTGCATAGGAAAGAAAGAAAACTGTGTGTGGGAAAAAAAAAAGCCTAAAAACATGATTTAAAATATTCTCCATCCAGAAGATGAACGAAAAAAATCTTGCATTTTACCTTTACCTCAAGATATGTCCTTCAATAAAAGTGAAAATAACTCCTCAGCTACAGGATTTTGCTTATCACAGTGGCTCTGAGTTGTCTGTGTACTCACATTTACACCCACCCCGATTTCCCAACAGAAATCTTTGCACGGATGAATCCATTCAGGGCTGTTCAAAATCCCATTAGTCAGTCAGAGTCTTCCAATTGCCTGTAGTGGTCTTTGTATCAGCACTGTGATCATTAATAACAAGTTAGAAATGGCCACTCCGGTGTCTGGTTACCCCAAAAGACTTCTCATAATGATTTTCTGCTGCAGCAAGCCTAACCAGTAACTGTTCTACTTTTATCTGTACCATTGAGCACAATAGGTTTGCATGAGGAGTGTGAAAAAAGCAGTAAGGAAAATGTCTTCTGCTTTTCTGTCTTCCAAGCACCTTCTTTATTTAGGTATGCCTGCATCACTGTCAGTTGAATGCTAGATGCCTTGGTAATGAATTAGAATTCAGATTCTCCTGAGTATTCTGCACTGAACATTTTATTTTTTTAAATGATCATTTTATAAGAATGACAGATTGAGAGCAAAAGCTGTCCCAGAAGTTTTGTATCCACTTTATGTGTGACTCAAATCCAGGGTGTCCAGCTGGTTCAGACAGAGCTTGCAATGATTTTAATGCTTGTAGTTCCTGGCTCCTTGGGAACGTGTTATTAAACAACCTCCTGTTGCATGGCTGTGTTGATAAATGTATGTGCTATCTCATGACTGGGAAGGCAGCAAGAGTAGAAAATTTCAGACAGAATCTGGAATATTAGTGTTTACTAATACAGTGAGCTGGAGCACTCTACAGATACTTAGCAGGGGAGTCAGCAATCCATGAAATGTGGCAGAAAGCAGAAAAATTTTTAATGACAATCAGCAAGACCAGTGAAGTGCTGAGAACGAAGTCCACCAAGTGTGTAGACAGGTATCTGTGAAAGGAGACATTGGCATTTTTTGAGGAAAAAGACTTGATGGCCATTGAGAATTTATGGATGCCCAGTCTTATGCTGATACAAGACAACACAGATACAACTGGAAACAACCCCACCGATACTGTGGATTTACTTAGTATGGGACCTAAAACGGAGATTTGCCAAGGCATAAAGAGGAAGCAAGTATCTAGTTTCTTCCATCAGATGAAGCTTTTCATTTAATTAACCTTCATGCTCTGGTACATCCATGTTTCATTTATGTTGACATGCTGATCCTGTGTTTTGGTGTGGCAGTGCCATTCAATCAAGTATTAACCAATTACATGTCTTTTACCATGCTATGTATGGGTGTCTGTTAGTCATTCATGTGATACTCAAGAAGGTTTTTAATTAGGCTATGCCCCGTCCGCATTTGATCTGTGACAGTCTGAATCTGTTTAATCAAGAGAAGGAGCAAAATATGCCTGAGGTGACCAGCGCTTGGAGTGGCTCCACCCTGATTTGTTTCTGTTTCGAGATAGGTGGTTCACAATGTCCTGAGCAGACACTGAGCACTTTCAGGGAATTATTCATGCAACAGACACTTTATACCTCTGCCCTGAGGGATGGTCAGTTTAAACTGTGCCAGCCACATTATGTAGCCAAGAGAGTGTTAATGGGGCTGAAGTCAAGTTATATGTCAAAACAAATAAGTGAAATTAAACAAGGTGAAAATATTGTTTAAAGAGTCATACTGACTTGTCGGTACATGCAAATTGAACCTTGATTTAAAGTCACAGTTGCAGCTGGGTAGGCCCTGCGAACAAGCTGACACCAGACTGCATTGGCCCCAGAACAGCAAATTCCTTCGGCAACTTGTGTAACTCACCCACTTTCTCCTTTTGGAGGATGGCCTTGGGTAAATACCCTCGTTTCTCATTGCTGAGAGCTAGTTTGGCCAGCAGGTCTAGCACTGGTGATTGCTCTGGGATGCCAGGAGTGTTTTCTTAATATAAATAGGCAAATAGACGGGACCTAGTGTTCTGAACCGTGACTCTGATTTCTCCCATATCTTTTTGAAAGCAGAGGAAGAAGTTTGGTATAAGAAAGGGTTAGGTTTGTATTTCTTCATATGTACAGTTGATGTGGGTTTAGTATGCTCTTAGTAAGTGCCAAAACACTCTTTTGTCTAGCATTAAGAAAGCAATCAAAGAAAAAAATACATAACTGCATTAACATGCAGTGTGTGTAGGTGAGCAAGAGATCTGATTACCTTTCTCCTCTGTTTCTGGATGAAAATGTGGATATAATGAAAACAAAATGACTTGCTAATGACTTTGGTAATGCAGTGTCTTTTAGAGGGTATTTAGATAGGGTATGACATAGTTAAGAAACAACTGAAATGGTGGCTTTTGGCACTTACTACTCTATTTTAGCCACTGGCTTCTGTTTCTGCGGTTACAAAATGCTAGAGCAATAACTGCAGCCTCAGTTTAGCTCACACTGAGTGCCTGGGCTGAGATACAGCAGTCCATGGCAAAACTCCCTTTGGCTTTAGGAGGGCTCTAATTTCCCCTCCAGTACACAGTTCCTGGAATGGCTGAATGGCCTGTAAAATATTTTAAATGCAAACCAAGACATAATTAACATTATACTGAGGACTGAATCTTAAAATGTGTGTGCACACTGGGCATGTGAATGAGTAGGTAGCAGTGCAAATATAAAGCTTGTAAGGGCATATTACTAATTGTGTTTTTATACTGGTTTTCTACCTGCATGTGAGGTAACTTAGATTGTAAGAACAGGAATGACATCTGTTAACTTTCTTTTAAACCTTTCACACACAAAGGCATGCATTTCTTACACTTATTGAACCTACCAGTCTGCTTTCAACTCAGCAATATCACTGACAGAGTTTTTTTGTGACTCTAAAGGATGTCTGGTTTGAGTGCCTTGAGCAAGTGAGATGTGTATTAGATTTGACTGAAGCTTGTTAAGGATCTAGAGAGAAACAACAGCTGTGGAAGATAGTATTGTTGGTTGAAATTAAGGAAAGCCTTACACAGGACGATGAAAGTTTTCATTTCAAGTACAGGTTTATGTTACAGATTCCTAACACCTCTAGGAATTTCTGTTGTGAGATTGCTAATGGGAAGACCCTTTGCAAAGGATCAGCTGTTTAGATTCACTCCCACACTAGTGCAAAACTTTGTTTCTGCATGCTAACAACTTTATTAAGTGCAATCACTTTTTATAGCAAGTTGATTAGCTCTCACTGGACTATTTATTTCAGGGGATGGTTGTCTTTCTCCCATGTTGCTGTCTGCAGGCTGGCCTGCATATTCCTTCAGTAGTGGAAAAATATTTTCATATGCAGTATGGAGTGCATACAGAGACCATTATTTTTGCCAGTGTGCTACTCATATTGTGGACAATTGCCAATGAATGAGGCAGGAGGCTGTCAGCAGATGTCAAAGGGTGAGCAGAAAAACAGGATGAATGTCAAGGAGAGAAGGGGCATGCTGCAGGTCGTCTCTGTGGCGCTGAACTCCTGTAGGAATGATGGGACAGGAAGCCATTTACACTAGTGGGTACTGTGTATGTAGGCAACAGGACCAGTAGTTGATGCGTAGTATGAAAATGGTCCTTGGTATATCTGGAAGACCTTCCATGCAGAAATATATGCTAGCCAATTCTTATTCTCTAGTATTAACTTATATAATTATCATAAGTATATAGAAACCTAATATTATCCTAATCCCTGTATAATCCTATATATTAGCCTAGTCTTACGCTCTAGCATCAGAGGTAAAAGGAGAAAGGGTCTCATGTTTTTCTTGCTGCTGCAAATTTTAGCCATTTTAAAGATACACATGAAAACACTGCTGTCTTGCAGTTGTGTGTCTGACAGATGCATTTGCAATATCCATGGAATAAATATGCAGAGCAGGGCAGCATCTATTCCATTTGGAAAAACAAACAAAACTAACCAAAACCAAAAGCAGAGTCAAGGCAGACCACACCTTTTGCAGAAGTCAGTGAGTGATTTAGCCATATCACAAACTTCTCCATTATTCTCTTTCCTTCTCCAGAAGTTCTCTGTGGTTTCAGCTCTGGAGCTTCTCATTCAGCTATAGTGTATTGTCGGTAAAGTGTCCTATTAGTATAGGGTTTTAGCAGCATAGTGAGCACGCTGGAGGGTGAAATTAAATGTAGATGATGACAGAGTGCTGAAACTCGGCAGAATTACCGTTTCAATTACCCAACTACAAACATGGATCAGAGACATATTCTTAAACCCTCAGTTCCATCTGAATCTCAAATGACTTCAAACTCACACACAATTTCCTTATTCAGTTGAAACCCGTCTTATTTCTGCTCATGGTCCATTTATTTTCCTGGGACAGCCATTAAAGACATTTAGTCTGGGAGGCACTAAGAATTGTTCTAGAAACATGAGCTAATATCACTGTTGGGAAATGATCTCCTGCCATCTCACACTCTGCATCTCCAAATGACGTCTGGTGCAAGTCCAGAGGCTGAAATTAGAAGGTAGGCTGCAGCTGCTTAAATAACCCAAATTCATTTTGGATGGTTTCTCCAGGATTATAAAGCTGTCTCTCACTATGCGCTTGATGAGCCAGCCTCTTTTGAGACCTCCAGGCACTGCTAGATCATCATCTTATAATAACAGATATGCAATATAATAAGAATCGTTATTATAAATGTTGACCTAACAGTACGAGTGAATATATAAACTCTGGTAAGTATATACAGATCTGAAAGAACTTGTTCTGTTTTGTATGGTGTTTAAGATAACATGAGACTGAAATGGATTACAGAGTTTGGTCCATGCCAAAAAAATAAACAGCAATAAAACAAAGTATAGGCTCAAATACTCTTGTAATAAGGCTGATATAAATACTGAGTCAGGAAGATAAGCATAAAAAGCCATCAAGTTTTAGTGAGATAAAAGAAATTCTTTAGAGTAAAAACTTTGGAGCAATTCTACAGCTTACCTCTCCCAGTGAAATGCATGAGCCCGCCAATTATATATGAAATATCCCACCAGGTTGTGCAAATTCTTATAGCATGACCAGGCTGAAAGTCAGAGATGGTGTCAGATGTTAGCTGTAGCCTTTCAATAAGTGCCAGATTATAAGCAACCACATAGATCAAGCCATTAGGCCTTAAAATGAGGGTATCCTGGGTTGATGCTATTATTTCGTGTTGCTAAGAATTTTAGTGAATATGTGGAACACTTGAATGAAGTTTCAACTCTTTCTGGTATGCTGCTCATTACAGAAATGGGGATTAACAGAGAAAGAATGTATCAAGCTAGTTAGGAGTTGCTGAAAGGGTTAGGAATTGCGGGCCAGAACTTCAGTTGAAGTAAATTGGCACAGTTCGGTTCAACTTGGCAGACTTATCCCTATTTTAAATCTGCTGAGATTCCAGCTCATTATATAGAAACTTGCGTCTATTTACAGATCATAGCAAGAAAAGGTTAAAATCTAAGATCACAGAAATAAAGCCTTAGAAGATAATACTAGCCTTTTTTTTTTTTTTTTTTTTTTCCCAAGTATTGAAATCAAAATGAACTTTAAAGATGACATGGTGTTTGGGGCACTAGAATTTATATGTTGCTGCAGAATAAATCCAATATATTACTAGGAAAATAACATAGCTATATTTGTTTTTATTACAATTTTATTTTAACTACAATTTTACAAGAAACATCATAAAAAGTAATGTGTCTGAGAATTTAAAAACAAAAACCAAACCAAACAAAAAAATTAACAAAACAAAACAAAACATCTCCCTTATGAGGAAAGGCTGAGGGAGCTGGGTCTTTTTAGTTTGGAGAAGAGGAGACTGAGGGGTGACCTTATTAATGTTTGCAAATATATAAAGGGTGAGTGTCACGAGGATGGAGCCAGGCTCTTCTCAGTGACAACCAATGATAGGACAAGGGGTAATAGGTTCAAACTGGAACACAAGAGGTTCCACTTAAATTTGAGAAGAAACTTCTTCTCAGTAAGGGTAACAGAACACTGGAACAGGCTGCCTAGGGGGGTTGTGGAGTCTCCTTCTCTGGAGGCATTCAAAACCCGCCTGGACCCATTCCTGAGTAGCCTCATCTAGGTGTTCCTGCTTCAGCAGGGGGATCGGACTGGATGATCTTTCGAGGTCCCTTCCAATCCCTGACATTCTGTGATTCTGTGAAGCTCCTAAAAACCAAAACCACAGAAAAAAAAACCCAAGAAAAATCTAAGAGCTACAAGCTCTTAGGCATTTATTCACAAGCATGTTCTTGCCCTGTTCCAGACACAGTTTGGATTTTTCCTTGCTAGCTTTTCTATCCAGACATCTCAGCTCAAATTAAAAAAGTTCTACACAGGAAGCTATAAGAAGCAAAATGTTGGGCCTTCTTCTGCAAAGAAGAGAGCTGCATTAGAGGCTTGATGGTGCTCAACAGCAAGGGTAGAGCTGTTGCAGAACTGTTTTGTGATAAACGCATCCCTTGCCTTTCAACCTGGATGACTGAGAAGTGATCTGGCTTCTGCCATAAAGGCTCCATGGTGTGGACATCACCCCGTGACCATTTCTGTTGGAGTGGCTGAGGGTGGCAGTGATGGGAGATGTGAGTGACCACAGACAAACATCTCCACTGCCTGTTTCTATCACTGTGTCTTCTGAATGCAGTGCCAGGGGGGTCTCCAGTTTTACAGATTGTTTTATTGGTACAAACAGCAATCGCACACAAAGAGGGTGCACCATGCTTGGCGCTGAGGGGATCAGAAAACAGCCAAGCTCTGAAGAAGCAAAAAAATTAAGAGTTTTGTTGAGCTGTAAGATCTTTTGCCATTTTATGCACTGCTCTGGCTTTTGAGAAGTAAAGCTGACAGGCTGATACGGTCCTGACGTTTTGATGTATTTTCTGGTAGAGTTCAATAACAAAAAGGCCCAGACACACACGGATGGCTTCATTTTTCCCTTGAACTGGAATAAATCAGGAGCAGTGGCATTACATCAAAGCCACACTGGTGTAAGCAGCATTGAAACAAGGTTCATTTAGCAGTGTGTGATGCTATGAAAGATGTTATTTTGCATAACCCTCCTCACAAAAATGAATCTATTCCCCCTCCCTTTTTTTTTTTTAATGCCAGAGAAGAAGCTGTTAGTGATACTAACTAGTGATATTTGGCTAAAGACTTCCTATTTTCAGACTCTGTTGTCTGCTGCTTATAATTTCAACCCTTCAGGCTGAAATTCTCCATACCAGCTCTCTGCCTCGGGCTTAATGTTTTTGTGAGCAAAGCTGCAGGTGAAGGGGAGCCAGACAATTCTCAGAATGCAATTTGGAGAAAACATATTATTTTGGCCCTGTTAGAAAATGAATTGGCCTCCCCTTTCTCCTCAGGTTTTTCATTTAAAAAAATCAAAACCCTTAGTGATACACATAAGGCTTAATGGCCCTGAGCAGCCCCACCTGGGGCCTCCCCATGCCTTCCTACAGCCCAGGGGCTCCATTTTAGCCCAGCTGGAACCATTGCTTCCTTTCTATGGGGTTGTGCTGTGGGTGGACCTGTGCTCAGTCCTGTGATTTGTCCCCCTTGTTGAGGTTCCCCAGGCTATGCTTTACAGCCATGTCTTGGGCTCTGGGGCCACCAAGGGAGCCCCTCACCAGTGTGGTATGGCTCAGGTATGTTGGGGCTGTGTGCCCCCAGCTTGTGGGCTCTGTGGGTCACAATAGTGAGCACGGTGTTTTCTTACCCCCTCTGAAATAGGAGAGGATGGGGAAAAATTGCTACTGAGGAAACTTCATTCAATAGCAAAGCAGGCATAGGTTCAAAACAAGCTAAGGCTGCAAGGTTAAGCCCTCAAGAGCTATGAGATGCTGGTCTTGGCCTCTGCAAATATTAACTGTTTGGATAGTGATAATTTTTCATAGGCCTTGTTTGTCAAATGCTACTTTTTCAGTATTTCCTTTCAGTCAGGCCCATAATGTGGCTGTGTTCAGGGCACTTCACCCACACCCTGCTACTGGTGTGTAATGGCTGCTTCTCCTCTAGGGGACTGTCCAGAGTTTGCAGTGTCTAAATGTTGCTTGTGATGGACTAGAGACATGAAGTGATGCCTCCACCCTAATGCTGGGGAACAGAGGCCTGAAAGCACAGACTGAGTTAATTTTTAAAATATCAAGTATTGTGTCTCTTGAGGAATCTACTAATGCACAATATCAAGCCTGGAATTCCAGACTCAGTGTTTGCTTTATGGACTTTTTATAACTGTGTCCAATTTAGTATTATTAATTATTGCTATTATTATAATTGCTACTGTTATTATTATTTAAATCCTGCGTGATTATGGGTTCCTCAAATCTGGTGCTATGCATCTTAAAACAGGTACCTAGAACACAAACATAATCATCATACATATCCTGACCACTAGCTAACTCTTTGGGCAATGTGGCCAACATCATAGAGAAAGTATCTGGTATGTGCAAAGTAGGTGTAAATCCTGTCCAGTTCCCTGCACGGTGAATGCAGTTTTTACAGGCCTGTGGATTTCTGACAAGGCATCTGTTAAGACTTGGTATAGCAAGTACCTCCAAATGTTGGGTGCGTTTTTCCTTTTGAGAATCTCTTGACTAAAATTGTTGCCTTCTTATTTACTGAAAACCTTAAGTTGGAGAACAGTTCATCTCTTCTTGTTTTGTAAGCATGTGGTGGTGTAGCAACAATGCACTTTAGATGAACAAAGAAACAAGAAGTTCTATTTTTCATATTAATCTTTCATATCTAATATTTCAAAAAGGCATCCAGAAGCGTAGGTCTTGTCTTGGTGTCCTGTAATTTCAAGTTTACACTTTATGGTGAAGATCTTTAAATTATTTATATCCTGTGCTCTTGATTGCAGTGGGATCCCTGTGCACATATATATAACGGAAGGTATATTTCATCCTTTATTTATAAAACATGAATGTAGCTTTTGGACCCAAACATTCACTGGCTAGAGCTCTAAAAAGTAAATTGTAATTTTTGCTCTTCTTCTGTCTCTTGGACTTTTTCTTAGGTGAGAAGTGATTTCTATGAACAGAGAGTGTGTTTAATATACTCAAGTGACAAGTAGTAAAAACTGGTACCATATGTATACATCTTTACTGTACTGTTTGAGCTAAACTTACATGTTTATTGGTCATTTTTTTAACTATCTTTTATCCTATTGTTCAGTAGAAATACTATTTTTTAAAAGTATCTAAGATAAATCATTATATCAGTTGGATGAACAAGCAACAGAGGCTTAATCGAAGAAGGAATTCTGTAGAATGAAATTTTTACAGAAAACATATTCCTTTTAAAAACTGAAAGTATTTAATATTTGAGCTGTTATAAACTATTTTTACTTGAACATTGTGTCCTGTTACAGTTAGATGAAAACAGCGGTAACCTCTGTTTCTTCACAGTATGTTTTCATAAGGAATACAATTTATGTATTACTGGAAAATATTACAAGTAGGAAATTTATTGAGTTGTCAGTACAATAAGCATACCCAGCACAGAGTCTGAGGCTTTTGGAAATTATTTATGAAATTAATGTAGTAGAACTCGTTGCAAGACCTTATTGAAGATTAAGGTGACAGTTATCTTAGATACAGTTGATTGCAGTCACTCTCACGTTCTTCTGGATTTCTCCCAAACACTTGATAGCACAATGTCCAGGTGCTCTGGCTGGGTTGAGTGGTGTCCTACGTTGGGGACAAGGGGTGTTGAGCCCTCGTTACACCTTTGGGGTTACTGTTCATGGTGATGACAACTGCTTCTTGCACATGTCTCTAATACCTTTTTTGGAATTGGCAGTTGCATCATTAAGAAGCTCATCATAGAGTTTCAAGATGAGACAGACCTTATGGAGAAAGCTGTACTGGAGCTGCCCTTCCTCTTCTACTGCTTTACAACTATGAATCCTTCAGTTTAAGGAGAGCTACAGCCTGGCTGCAGATATAACCATCTATAACAAAGGTGGAGGAAAAAGCAGACTATGTGCATAGCTAATTTGTGGCAGATGCCTGATTCAACCAAGACATTCATATATTTATATACACACACATTCCTGGTCTGGTACTTCCAGCAATACAAAGTCAGTGTTTTACAGTGTGTCAGGTACTCAGATCACACCTTGTTATGCCAGGTGCCCAATATAAAACCGGTTTATTTTCCAGTGTCCTGATGATTTAACAAGGGTGTTGGAAAAAGAATATCAGGTAACTAAGTATGGAAAACTGCACTACCAAATCCACACTTCTAGTGGCTTTGGGCAGTGTGTACATATTCCACATTGCTCCAGAGCAAATAAAGTGAACAAGCAAGTAGGGAAGCTGCCCCAACCCATTTGCAAGCCAACCTTTGTTTCAGGCTATATTTTAAAAAGCTAATGTTTGCAAAGTACTGTAATCCACTTGAATGTCAATATTACTGATTTGAAGTCATAAAGTATCTTTGTATTCTTTCTCTTTCAGGAGACATTCCTGAGGGACTGGATGACAGGGCCCTTATTAAACTGGCAGCATGCATTTTGAGATGAGAAATTACCAATTTGTATCTAGCATTTGAATAAAGAAAATAAAAACCTGTGAGAAGTCCTCAGAGATAGAAGAGGAAGGAGGAGGTCACTGGTATTATTACAGATGCACCATTCATATTAAATGAAATAAAAAAGTGGAAGTTATAATCGCAATTCTGCCTGACATGAGTTTCCTTTAGAGAAAATGATGTGGCTTGACACAATGTAACCTGACATAATGCGATGTGATGTTATAAATGAGAAGTAGCATGGGTAGTTTAATGTATAATTTGACACACTACCTGTGCTATGCATGAGCTGGCAGACAGTGTACTGTGGTTCACTGAGTACCCAAATTGCATTCAAATGGCAGGCTTACCACATCATGATGCACAAAAGTAAGCTAGCAGTTGTTTGGTGGGTCAGTCATAGACTAAATAACTGTAGGCACAGAGACACACTTCTCTTTTGAGTTTAAGGCTGAAGTACAGGCACAGGTGATGAGCTCAGGAGTCATAAAATACAAATTGGCATGTGGAAAAAGATCTCTGCTGCTCTTACAGAGATAGGAATAGAGTAGCATTGTTTTTGTTTTCTGCCATGAGCTTGCAGAGAGTCAGGCTGGTCTGAACACTCCAACACTGCTCAGCTAACTGGGATATGATGAAGTGTGAAGATTAGCTTTGAGTCAGTGGACCCAAGTCCCCATAGTCTGGTTCCAGCAGTCTCCAGTTCAATAAGTGCATGTTGTAGAAAGTTCATGAATTTTCTGGTAAAACTGCCTTTTGAACAGGAAAAGGATGGGAGCAGCCAGGGCCACACTAATATATGCTTTTATTGCCAGCATCAGCATTGTTAAGAAGGGAAATAATTCTTTATTATTTCAGCAAATGAGCACAAGAGAAATTGTTCTATGGGTGTAAATGGGAAAAGAAAGGAGGGGAGAAAAAATATCTGCATTCTGTGGATCCCTTCTTTCTTGCTTCTGGCAAAAGGAGAGCTCATCTGGATGAGACAGGAGGAATGTCCAATATTCTCTTTAGCATATGAAGAATGTTTTTCTATCTTAAAATGGGAATTATTTTGATATAAAGATTATGTATACTTAACAACCAAGCACCAAAACAGTTAATACTTTCTCCAGAGTGTTACTGATGTTATGTGGACAAAATGGTTTCAACTAATGAGTAGGAAACACAGCTTTGTTGTAAAAAGGAGAAGGAGGAACATGCAAAGAAATATGTTACAAGATTAAACAAACAGGGAAGGGTTACTTGTAAGGTGTGTGAAGTTCTTCTACAGTGTTCAGTATTGATAGGGCTGCAAACTGGGCCAAATTCTGAGGCTAATTATTGCCTGGCTAGCTTAACTTTGGGTAAGACTTTGAATAGGCAGACTGTGTTCCATCATGTGGAAACACAACGGGTTGGGATCATCTAAGTAACAGAAAAATCTGAGAGAGTCCAAGTGTGCTAGCATTCTCTGTGGACTTACATAGAAAATCTGAGTTTATTAGCTCTGATTCAGGGATGGCCCTGCTAATTTCAGTCCATCTCTGTTGCTCCCTGGTGCCTTAGCTTTTGGGCATAGTGCTTGCGGAAGTAAAATGCTATTTGCCACCTGTTACAGCATTAGGTCAAATGGGCCCTAACGAAAAATGGACTGAGGTGCAAAGACACTTGTTCTGAGGGAGGCATTTGGGTCATAAATATCGCTGGATTTTAGCTGAGTGTTAGCAAAGTCTTGCATGCTCTAGCAACGTGGGACTGAGTGGTATTCACAAGGTTAATTAGCAGAGGCGGTGTGGTATGAGAGTGGTTTGTGGTCTTAGGCCCATCTTTGTCCTGGGTACTATGCAAGGGCATTACATAGCACTGTCTAGAAGCGATCACTCACAGCGTAAAGAATGAGAGTGCTCTGTACAGTCAGAAATATTTTTTTCTGGAAGGAATTTGGGAGAACTTGCATACCTGTGATATCTGCACTGTCAGGCAAAAACTGGTTGGCATCTAGAATTTCAAGTAGCCCTACTGTAAATTGTTTCCACTGTACCTTTCAGTCTTCCTCTAACTGCGGGTGCAAACTTATGTGGCAGGTGTGTGGAGTCTTCTGTGGTCTTTGTCGCCTCCGGAGGATGAAGAATGACACAGGAGATAACCCCAGCATTCCCACAAACTCCACACTGGGAGCTGAGTTCCGCTTTGTGGATGTAGTCATAGAGGGATTTCTGAGCTGGCCACAGCCTTTGCTTTACTGAGTCTTTCTTTAGCTCATCTAGACCACAAGGACCTCAGACTAATTTACTGTGCCAGTATCCGTGCAGAGTTTCTATGCTGGATTACATAAGAGCTAATTATTATTGCTACACAAAGTACATAAGTGATTTATTTGCTGCCTTGGTGCAAAGCATTTAAGAAAAAAGAAATCCACAAATATCTCCCTCTGCTTGGCTTTTCAGAAATGTCTGTATATTCTATAAATGTAATTTGATTCACATGAACATTTTTCTGATTCTGTGGAGAATAAATGCATTGTTTTAAAAGTTGTAATTATGAAGCTGTGTTGTTAAATAAAACAATAATTATTTCAATACAAATATTTTCAAAGCCAACAACCATAAAAGAAATTAAAATGTTCTTTTTCTTCCTGCCTTGTCCAGTGCCGAGTGACTGGATTTCTGCCCATCCTGCGATGATATGCATTCATCACACACACCACAGCAGAAGCTTTTCTGCAGGCAGAGATGTGGCAAACCAGAAACAATCTGTGACCAAATTTTTGATGGGTGCAAACTGTCACAGTTCTGTGGTTTTAGGGGTCAATTTAAATGCTCTCAGATTTTTTGGCACTGTGTTCATGAGAGTAATTGTGTCTGACAAGACAGATTATTTTCAACACCGTTCTCCCTCTCACCCCTGTATTTTAGCTCTAAGGAGACTAGGGATGAGGTGTATTTAATGTCTGATGCAAATGGCTGAAGCTCTGTTTTCCAACTCAGTTTTTGCTTAAGCTACACTTGGCATAGCACCTTCTATTGTTCCCACTTTGATCCAGTCTGTCTCTTTCTTGCTTTCTGACTCTGTTAACTTTTGGCAAAACCAAAAATGAGTGGGATCTAGTGTGTTTGCCCAACTGGCTGCAGTACAGGAGAGGCCACACACAATGGCACATCTCCTGCAGAGCTGAGCACTTTGCCAAAGATACATCAGAGGATCTGGACAGAGATGGGCCATGACACGGAGAAAAAATCATGGCAGAGTCAGAAGATTCTGTTTTGAAACAGAAAGCCCAGCTGTGAGCCAGACTGGATGCCATTAGCTCATGCGGAAGAAAAGCAGATAAAGTGCTGGTGTATTTTGAAAACAAAACAAGAGAAAGAAACCCAAACACAAAACAAACAACAAATCCACAGACAGAAACCCACTAAAAGTCAAATAATAGCAAAAATACCCCACCAACCCAAAGTGCTTTCTCGAAGCTTAGTGATAGCTGTTGAACATTTGTGCAGACTAAGGAGAGCTTTGGGTCACCTCTCTATGTGCTTAGTCTTTTAAGACCTACCAGCTGCTGCTTTTGAGTTTGAGATAAAGATATGCATCTTTAGGTGCCTTTTTTTAGACTTGACCTTAAATTCACTGTCTGAACTTTGCAAAGCTCCCTAGCTATCGATACTCCTGTCTCAGAAAGCTGCCTAGGAACATAGAAAGTGTGTCTTCTCAGCCAGTAGCAAGACCTGCTGCAGTTTGGATAGGGCTGGGTACCCATGGTTCTGCTCAGACCAACTGGGCTGTGATCCTGCCTCATTCCACAGAAACTGCTCTTCCTCCAAAGCCAAGAGAAAGGTCTTTGGGTTGTGCAGGCATCCTTCATTCCAGGTAATGCCCAGCAAAATTAGTCTGACAAAGGGTAAAAGTGTGCAGTACTGCAGTTGTGGGGAGTCATATAAGCATCACCTGTAAAATCAGATCAAAACCAGTAAATGGTTTTTGTCAGGAGAAAAGATGCATGTATTAGAAGTGTTAAAATGTAAAGCTGAACGACTTAATTTCCCTGGTAGGTTTTTTTTTTTTTTTTAGTTCTTTTAAATTTTTTCTTTCAAAATAGCTTTTAGTTTTTTAAAAAACATGACCTGGGTAAAATGTGGAGAAAAGTGATAATAAAAACAGCCATTATAACCCCCGAACAAAAGAAATCTGTCACATCTGTTGTAACTTTTCACTCTGACTGAAAATGGATGTTTTCCATTTTACTCGATATCCTTTCCCTCACCTTATTGTACACTCCTCCTCCAAATCATACATATCAAATCATACATATAAAAACCGAAACAGTATTTTTTTCTGCACTCTTTCCTTTTGTCCAAATCAGTTCTTGCTCAGCTGATGTCTGCTGTGCTGCTGCTCCTATGGAGGATGCGGTGGCCCACTGCCGGCTCAGGCAGTGCTGCCTTCTGTCGCTGTTACCTGGCAGGACACACGAGCTCTGCTGTGTGCTGTGACTCTGTCCTCCGCCTTCACTGCAGGAAGACTCAGAACTCTTGCATTAAACCTCTCAAGCTCTTTGACTGGCTGTTTCTCATGTAAGGGTAAACATGGAAGAAGGTTTACCGTCTAGTTTTGAGAAATCTTGGAGGGCAGAAGGTACTATTTTTATTCTTCTGACTATAGAGAGGAGGGGAATATAGATTTTTAAGACTCTAAAGATTTAAAAGAAGATTGCTTAGATGAAATACTTTGCAAAAGTTGGGAGGTTCTTTAAAAAAAAAAAAAAGTGCTAAGAGAACAGGCTTTCATTTTAATTTCTGCTACTGTGGGTTGTGTGTGACCGTGACAGAAGATTACTTGATTTTTCAGGGACAGTGAACACCTACAGTGACTGAGTTTGGGTAGATTTCCACCTGGTTGTCATGATGGCAATTCAGGACCTACTTATTTGGAACCAGGATCATCTGGAATTCAAAGCTTCCTGAAAAGGCTGGCTTTTGAGTTTTATACCAGGCACAGAACCAGTACAGCCCTTGCCTCAGAGAACTACCACATGGCCAGCATGTTGAACAAAGTTTTATTCTCTTAGAGTACAAAATATTAAGAGAAGGGACAAGAGTTGACACGAAAAGTCACGATCCCATTCTGTGAAGGAGGTAACAACTGCTTTTTACTCTCCAACAGGAAACCATGAAAGAGAATGAGCAGAGTACTAAAGTGAAAATTTTTAAAGTGTGACTTTTCTGTATGTTCATTTGATGCCAAAATGTCAGCTTCAGGACCTGTTAACAAAAAGTTTTAGAAGCCTAAAACAAAAGGATTAAGAAAAGATGAACTTTCGTCTTATGCTGTCCTTGACTTTGATATATTGCAGTAGAGAAGTAATATTGTGTTTTGTAGTAATGAAAGTAATTATGTATATTGTTCTTCAGAAAGATTAAAAAATATTAGTGTAATTAAGCCAGTTAATATTTTAAAAAGTTCAGGCTGATGTTATCTATTGTAACTCATAAATTCTGACAAAGAAGGAAAAGACACTGATAGCTCATTCTTTGTCTCACTGTTACCTGTAAAGCTTCTTAGTTGCAGATGTTACTGGTGTGCATTTTTATGGTGTTCCCAGCCCTACTCTGAAAAATACCATATAGTCTTAAAACTAAAATATGTGCCCTGCTCTGGATACCTTTTCATATTTATACTACTTGCATGCTGCACCATTTTCTCCTTCTTCTAGTAACTCACCAAAATGGAGAGTGGGATTGAGCTCCCATGGAGGTGAATAGTCAGATTCAGTCCTGATCACGTACCATCAGTGATCTGACGAGAAGTCATCTGGGAAAGAGGAATGGCAGCAAAGGTCCAGCTTCTTTTCTTTAATGAACAGAGATGCTTGGACATAACTGCAGGGGTCAACAGTGGTGAGGGGGGGAGGTGCGGGAAGTTCTGCTGTGCTGTAGCAATTATGTTTACTTCACATGTGAATGTGAAGGGCACAGGATAGAAAGAATCCAGAAATACTCAGTTTCTTATGTTAAAAAGCTCACAGCAAGGGTTTGTTTCAGTCAATCCAGATTTGGAGTGCTTTTGGAAAAAAATTCCCCAAATGGTGTTAAAACATACTGAAAAATCTCATGTTAATGGAAGAGATTTTTTTTCTCTTCTCTCCCAGTGGAAATGAATATGCGTAAAAAACATTCATCCTTGCTTAATGGTGTAAAAAGAGATGCACAGTCTTTCTTAGTAAGTATCGATGAACACTGACATTGAAAAAAGGAAAAATACTTGCTTGCTAGTGTATTGTATTTTGTATTTGATCAAAGGGCATAACCCCATGAGAACGTGAGTAACGGCTGCTGTGATTGTTGCCTACTCACTACTGTCCCTAAAGCAGAGCTGCTGTAGCATGGGCTCTCCTAACCCACTTCAGTGCAAAGTCCTCTGGCTTGATTTAAAACATTGCTGCATGGCATATGAGGAGCAATCACATGATTCATTACTGAAGCACAGCTCTAACAGAAGTAGCCAACTGATACACAGTTACTTCCAAAGTCCACACATGACCGTGCCCTGTTAATATCAGTGACATCAAGCTGAACTTCAAATAAATATACATGTAGTCTTCCTATCTCGGGCTTTCTGGATGTCTTCTAAAGGTGGATGTTGTTTTTTCTCTTCTGGTATTTTAAAGGAGATATAGAGAGGTTAAGTGATTTGCACAAGGTTATCTAAGTCTAGAAGCGAAGAAGAGAATTTAGTTATTTCACTAAATCTACTTCTTAGATAAAACTCTCTCATCTACTAAAAATGATTTTTGCATAAAACATGAACCAAGAAATGCATTATTATTTTTGTCTCAAAGAAAAGGATTCACATTAGTGAGGGGGAAATACAAAAGTCTGTCTTTTCCAGCTCTTTGACTGACAGGCTTCTGCTGTGCTTTTAAGAAGCTTTATAACATTGATGTTTGATAAACTAGTGTAGATGTGTGTGTATACATATATACACACACACACATGGCTTTCTCTACTTGCAGATTTTTGGCATGTGGAGGCACTTGAGAAATCGAAAAATTAAAATGCTAAAATAAAAAATAAAAACTAATAAATAATAAAATTAATAAATAAAAATAAATTTAAAATAATGCTTAAATAATGCTGAGGGGTCCCCACTGCCCAAGAAATAGAATGTAATTGAGTGTAAAATAGTTACAATAATTATAGATTGTCATAAGAGTTCTTTCTTAAACTTATTATTGTCAAGATAAACAGACCTTCTGCACTGCATTGGTAGCTGTCTTCTCACGATTTTGTTGTTTTGCTTCAAGGTGGTAAAGAGAGTCCAAGACCAGGGCCACAAATTAACTACAAATACCAAAACCACATTGGTGACACTGGAGGAAACACAAAGAAGATGGATGCAGTTTTTATCCTGGGTCTCTTAGCACCCCAATAACATTTTTCTTAAAACCCCAAATCCTGGAATCATAGAATGGTGTGCATTGGGAGGGATCTTGAAGATCACCTAGTTCCAACCCCACTGCCATAGACAGGGACACCTTCAACTAGACCAGCTTGCTCAAAGCCCCGTCCAACTTGGCCTTAGACACTTTCAGGGATGGGGCATCCACAGCTTCTCTGGGCAACCTGTTCCAGTGCCTCACCACCTTCACAGTGAAGAATTTCTTCCTTATATTTAATCTACATCTACTGTTTTCCAGTTCAAAGCCATAACCCCTTGTCCCATGCCCTTGTAAAAAGTTCTTCTCCAGTTTTCTTGTAGGTCCCCTTTAGGTAAGGAAGGCTGGTCTAACGTCTCCCTGGAGCCTTCTCCAGGCTGAACAACCCCAAATCTCTTGGCCTGTCTTCATAGGAGAGATGCTCCAACCCTCTGACCATCTTTGTGGCCCTCCTGGAGATGTGTAATTGTGACAACCTCAGCTTTAAGAATAGTAACAAAAGAGATTTTACCCTCAAAGCTATATAGAAAACTTCAATAATGAAAATGCCAATGACTTAAAGAATCAGGAGAGGGATCAAATGAATCCTATTTTTGTTTGGTAGAAGAATAAGATTCTACTTTGCTCAGATATGCTACTGGTTCAGTGTAAGCAACAGATATTTTGCAAGGTCTTGTGGCAGGGTGAGCAACATCTCTAATGTAAGAGAACAGTAACAACATTAAAGGTCCTGTGAGAAACTATGCTGCAAACATCGGTAAGGGAAACTTGTTACCTAAAACCTGTAAAAGAAAAGACTTCCCTACATGGTCAGAATAGTTCACTAGTGCTAAACCAAGATCTCAGAGGCTGGTATATGCACGTATAAATATTTCGAGCAAGAATACTTGGATAGATTTCACAGTTCTCTTTTGCAGAAAGAGAGGCTCTTGTACTCTTAGGAACCATTATTTTTAGCTTGGCTTTTAATGGTTAACATGCATATGCACACCAAATCCCCAAGGCTTGGAGCAGGGATTAAGCTGAATGACTACAGTCCACAGGTGTCAAAGAGGCAGCCCATAGGCCGGATCCGGCCTGCCACACTGTTTGATCCCACCGGGCACTTTGTTTCCCCCCAGCAGCACCCAGCTCCTTGTCCCCAGACTCCTGACAGTGCTGGTCATGTGTGGAGCAGGTGTGACATGCATGGCGCCGCAGGAGCAGAATGGCGGGAGCTGCGGCCATAGCTACAGGAGAGTGGTGAGACTGATGTGGGACACTGGTAACTGCCTTGAGGCACTGAAAGACAACTGAATGAATTCTGTATTGATACACATGGATACCGCCAGCTCTGCTGTATGGGGAAGGGAGTTTGAAGGAAAGGTGAGCCTGTGTGAGAGGGCCTGAGTGTTATCCTAAAGGACATCTTGGTCTTTTACTTAGGTGGCACACCTTAACGTCTTTGGTGGAACAACTTGAATCCCAAAATGTCCAGTAAGAGAAAGAATGATGCAGAACGAAGGCCATTTAATGATAGATGGGAAAGCGAATACACGTTTGTGTTCCAAGGAGAAAAACCAATGTGCCTCTTGTGTTGAGACAGTGTTGATGATAAAGGAGTACAATGCACATAACTGAGTGGCAAACACGAGGCCCACGGACCAAATCCTAAAATTACACTCGGCCCTTTGAAGGCAATCACAAGGCCGATGTAACCCCCAGTGAAAATAAGTTTGACACCCCTGGTATAGGCTCTATATCATGACTTGAGGTCAAATAAACATTGAGACTCTTGAAGTAAAGGTGACAGGCAGGGGAAGGCAGTCTCTCTAGAGATCGAGACCTGGCCAGGTAAACGAAAGTTGACTGTCAGCTTTTTGCAGTCTGTTTCTTTCCACCATCCTACTACCTGAAATGATGCACATCTTTTTCTGCAGGGTCTTCCTAGAGCAGAGAGCCCATCTTGCCTTGGTGCCTGCTGGCTGATGATTGCTGCACCTGCGTTTCCTTAAATTAGTCACAGGTTGGCTGGCAGTGGTCTAATGGCACCCAGTTGACAAGAAATAGCTTAGGGACTCATTCTCGG
This sequence comes from Columba livia, assembly GCF_036013475.1. Classification (NCBI taxonomy): domain Eukaryota; kingdom Metazoa; phylum Chordata; class Aves; order Columbiformes; family Columbidae; genus Columba; species Columba livia. Next base: position 52,397,786 of record NC_088603.1, on the reverse strand, counting down.
TCTCAGGAATAAACTGGGATTATGGAACTATTATTTCCTGCCCCCACCCCAAGGTGATCACTTTCTTCATGGGCAGCAGGAGAGAAGATGAAACAAGTTAAACTAGATTAAGGGATTCCTCTTATTCCCAGGTCTTATTTTCATTTGTTCTTGTTGTTTCCCCCCCTGCAGTGCTGTGGAACTGCGGCTATGCTTTACCTTGCAGTTAACCTTTGAAAGAGAAATACGGGAATATGAGTCCTTTCTCCTGCTCTGAGGGGAGACTGAAAATGCAAGGTTATAGAAAACAGAGGGAAATTAGGATGTTAAGGGCTATTGCTTATGGAGGACTTTGCCTTGTATGTAATAGGCCCAGAGGATACACAAGTATGAGCAAGGCGTATATAGACCCATTTTGCAGTGTGCCAGAATGACACCGAAATTATCACAACTCACCGCCCCCCGTATGAAACCAGTGTGCTGGATGAAGAGCTTCTTGAGAGGAAGACAGTAGGAAAATGCATGCAGGGCAGAGCTCTGTCTGCCTTTCTTTTACAATGTGACAAGTGTGGGGTAGGGGCTGGTCAGTTGCCTGCACATAGAATTAGGGTATTTTGTCAGGGTGTGAAAGGTGTTAATTTGGTTTTCTTCCTGGATTGGGAAAGCTGAAATCTACTTGAGAATGGCACTTTCCAGTTCTTTCCTTTGAACCCTTTGTGCTGTGTTTTGTTTTTTTTTTTTTCTTTAGATTTTCTGGATATTTAAATGAGAAAAGATCCATGAGACCAAATAGAACAAAGGGAGGAGGTACCCTATGTCCTAATAAGATATTTGCCTAGAAATTCTGGTATTCTGTCCCTTCAAAAGATCAACTATTTTATCTCAGTATTAGTTTGTATAAAATGCAAGCTTGGCATTTCATGGTATAGTGCAGGTAGTCAAGGGAGAGCTGAACATGGTCCTTTGTTTATCCAGAGTTGCAATTTTTATGGAACATACCTATTCTCCACCTCAGTCCTGCTTTAGAACCCTAAATCCTATTCTGAGCCTGGCCCCAGATATTTTTTCTAGATGATGATGAGATACATTTGGTAAGATACTTGTATGTATATGTAGTTTTACCTATACAAATTAAAAAGCTGGATTTTCAGGATTTTGAAGAGGCAGAATATGTCTTCCTCATTCCTGGAGGCTGGATGATGAGGACTATGTAGAATTTTCTGCGCATAGCTGAAGCCAACTCACTTCGAGGCAATATCCATCTCCTGGGGGTGGACAAAAGAGAAAGAAAAGGACCCCTGTTTATCCTGCTGTCAAATAGCAAAACACAAGTCAGCAGAAAGTGCCTGTGGTCACCACCTGTGGAAAAAGTGGCCACTGAAATTGCTGCCATAACCTAGTCCCCAAAGCAAGTGCAAGTATCTAGTTTAAACTTAGTTCAACATGTCTACATGGTCAGCAGTCCCTGTGCACATCAGACTAAAAGCTGAGTTGTGGGACCTTGTTCCTAGATCATTCCTGTGCTCTAAGGAACCTTGTCCTGTGTATCCTTTTTCAGGCAATTAAACTTATATTTTGTTTTGTGAAAGAAAATGGTTAGCCATTCTTTTAAAATAATGTTTTACTGCTTTTTTTCCTGCTTGTAGTGCCTTTGCCTTGACCCCTGCAAAATCAAATTGTTAGCTATAGACTCTAGCAGAGCATATGAGAAATTAGTGGCCAGCTTTTCCTCAATTTAAGCATTTCCAGTGGAGTCTGAGGGGTTTGTCATATTGTTCTGTGGGCAGGATTAGGCCCCAGCTGTGTCTAGGTTTCAGGTTTCTAGCCTTCCAAGGATACCTAATGAAACAGCAACTAATGAAATATTTTAAAATGCAAGATGAGTCAGTTCGCTTAAGAGTGATATGTTAAAGAAAATCATTCTGAATGCATGTGGCAGAGTGGAGCGCCACAAATGATCGTCTTCCACTGTGGAAATAAATAACAAAACAATATGAACTGAACAGACTTCACTGTCTCGTAAAGCTTAGCATTTTTCACCTGCCTTCCCACCTCCGTTAGACACAGCAATTAAAAAGTGGGCCATGAAACTGTTCAGACATAGAAAATTAAATAGAGCCTTGAAGACATCATGTTAAGTGTCTTTCAGTTGTCTGTTAGTAAAAAAAGGTGGCCATTTGATACTTGGCTGCAGAACAGTCTGAAGGTTTCTAGGGTCTGTGTGTCAGCCTCCTGGGATAAAGCATTTCGGTTTTTGTGAACTTTCCCTGTGTGTTTAACCCCTTGCCTGCTGTACTGTCAAGCATTCCCCAGAGAGCTGGGTTACAGGTTCCCAGCTCTTATTCTGTAACCTTATGGGCACAGACAGGGACTGATGTGGCTTCAGGGCACCGACGAAAACTTGTGTCTTTAATCAGCAGACCCATAGCTCTAGCTGCTGAACTCCTGCTTATTCTTCGCAATATTCACTCAAAGGGAAAAGGATTTGTGTGAGTCACTATCACTATTTTATTTCATAGCTGAAACGAAACCCATGTGTTCTCCCTCTTCTTTTGTTCAGCCTGGCTCCTTGGATGCTGGGCTGTGGGATCTGAAGAGCATCTGGACTGCAAAGCATGTTTGTGTTCACAAGTGCTGCAGAGAAAGTCTTCTTTCTGAGGACCTCAGGACAGGCTTGGGGTCAATGATCTTGTTGCAGCACAGAGGACTGCAGAGACCCTGAATTGCTTTGCTGGAGCCACCCGTAACTTAATTTTACTGATTAACATGTGCCCAGGACCTCTCTCTGAGCCTTGTGTTGACAACTACATCAGCCCTTTTTTCCCCTGGGTAAGAGGTTTGCCCTATACTTAACAAGGCTACAGGTGGATTTTATCGACCCCAAGCTGCTTTGTTACCTCCTGTCTTCTGCCGGTACCTACTTCTAATGCTCAGGCTGTGGCTGGTATGAATACACCCCTGTTCACCTGGGTCTAAATTAATTGATCTAATTTAAAATGCCAACAGGTGTCTCTAAGCTGTTGCCTGAAACAGGGTGCAGTGACCTGCTAGCCAGGTCTGTAGGAGAAGGAGTTCCTGGTACAGGTTGTCTGCTCTCAGCCCTGATACCACAATGCTCTGTCTCGCTTTATGGATCTTCTTTGGAAATCTGCTGGCTGAATGGTAACTGAGCTGCCTTTCTAATTCTCTGCAAAACTTTCTGAAGCAACCTGTTTGTTCTGTAGACCTGTAAAGATTGCTGGTAAACTGGGGTAGGGAGAAGGGAAGGGAGTTAATTTCACAGTGTTTTTCTCCTGGGTGGTAAAAACTGAACTAACTTCTGATAGAAAAATGAACAAAGTGTTAAGTTTGAAGATATAAGAGTCCTGATGACAATACTGTCAAAACAACTTTCTTCTTTCTCTTCTGGATTTTTTGACACACCTGGTATGAGCTGCTCTGAATTCAGGCTTGTTTCAGCATGGGCTGAAATAATGTTACTGGGGGGGAGGAAACAGAAATAAGATGTTTGTGCTGATATACAAAAAGTCTCATTTGTAAACTTGTTCCAAGTTATATCCTTGTTGCTTTCTATTGTTTGGCTTTTATTTCTTGCTTCTGAGATTTCTGTTGCTATTTCAAGACTTTCTACAATGTGGACTCTGTCTTTGATCTTGTTTTGTTTGTTCTCAATGTTTTTGCAATCCAAGCAGAAGTGAATGGTATTTGGAAAACAATGAGTTTGAACCTTTCAGTGATTGCTCTTTGCAGCTAGAAATTCACAAGATACATTTTTTTTTTTTTGATACTGTGGAGTCTTGTACAATCAATCAGAAAATAAGACTTTTAAGAGGTGTTTTTTTTTATTGTGTGAAGAAAATGACTGTATTAATTGATAGACTTACTAAGGGAAGCTGTTTCAGCTGGCAGTTTTATTTGATGATTGTAACTGTTCTGTTCCTAATTCTGGGAGCATAGACTACTAAGTCCAGACCTGCATCCTTTGGTCATCTGTGGTCTGGCCTTAGTTTATTTGGGGGGAGGCTATTGCAACATTAAGGCTTTTATTTCAGTTTTATTGCAGAGCATTTAATTTTTCTGATAGTGGCACTACTAAGGTTCCTAAATACGGATGTAGAAACTTAGTAGTAGGCACCTATGTTTTTAATGTTTTGGACAGAATTATATCTCTCTGAATGTATCTATTAGCCATTTCCATTTTGCCTAAGAAAACTTCAGTGGTTTCTCATTCCAATAGTTTCTTTTCTGTAAAAATTGTCAACAGTTCTTAATTCCCTTTGAATGTAGCCTAGGAGATCTATTTTGGTTAGTGTTCACTGTGTGCGCTATAAAACTGTCCATGTCTGATAGTATGAAATGGCCTGGGATCTCTGCAGAGCTAAGGTTCCAGTCACATGAAATCTTGCCAACATATGATGTTATTATATTTATATATATTGTGATACTGTGCTATATTGTTATGTGTTATGTCTTGTTAATACGTATTGTTACATGTAATGTATAATATTCCATATTACAGAATTACAAGGAGGCTCCTGTAGTAACAGCCATCTTTCAGAAAGACCTTGAAGGAAAATGTACTGTACTTAAAAAGCATATTCTTTGTTTTTCTGTAAAAGGACTAATGACCTTTGGTAGTTGCTAAATTGAACTGCATGTAATTTGGGGGATAAATTACTAAAAATGCCTGTGAAAAGGAAAGCCTTTCAGTCATCTCTCACACAGATGATAAAGTTTGGAAACTTTTGTGTTTGTTGGATTATTTTATTTTGGTGCTGCTTGTTTTATTTGTGGGAGCTTTGGTGTGTATGGTGTGGTGGGTCTTTTTGTTTGGTGGGATTATTATTATTATTTTTAATTTCTGGAAACTTCAGCAATAAGAACTGTTTGTGGTGGTTCTGCTTTTATTCCTTTAAGGACCTGTTAGTGTGCCATGCATGACTTGAAAGAGTAGGCACAAGTGGCTCGGAGTGAAATGAGGTTACAAATTATTTTTCATTTCCCCTTTAACCACTTGATCTTTGACTTGTGTTTGTTAAACCTTAGCATCGAAATCTGTTGCAAGATGCTGTTTATCATAGATAGACATCACTTTCTGAGTTAAATTGTGAGACTTGACAGTGTGGCAAACAGATACAGTTGGTGTTATCTTTGTTTTCAAAGCAAGAGAAAACAAGAGGGAGGGGAAGAAACCTAGACAGCCCTAAATAATAAGAATAGGTGACTAAAGTGCCTCTTTCATCCTTTGTTGAGAAAGAACACTAATAAGGGTTATGACTAAAGGTATTGAAATTCTTTGTGGGTCACTTATGATTTTTTGTTGTTGTTGAATGAGCTGTTATATTTCTGGAAATTGTTTCTTTGCTATCTTGCTAATATACTGCATCAAACCAAGAATTTTCTGCAGAGGAGAGAATTTTAAAGGTGGAAAGGTAGGGCTTTATCTTTGCAGCAGCCAAGCTAGCTTCACAGGCTGGCTGTCACAAAACAGTTTGTTTACAGTTGGTTTAGGGTAGGGGGGAAAGTTGTCTGTGCTATGTCCAGTATTGATAATGCCAGTAGAGACTCCATGATGTCAAAATGGATGGAAATCATGTTATCATAGAGCTGGGACTAGTAGTGGCTACTGGTCCCTGGAAGGGACAGTGCTCTGAAAGAGGCTCAGGTGCAGCTTGGACCCTTGGAAGCAGCAGCTTGTTGGCATCATCACCAAGTTCTGTGGAATGAAATCTGCAACTCCTAGTGCATTTTGCCTAAAACTACTGTTGCTTTCTGTGGACAACTTGCACATAAAGTTCTAAGTTGGTTTAAAGAAAGTTGGCAAAGATTTAATGCTAAAACGTCTCGGACTGACATGTATAACTAAAGCCTGACTGCCTTAGAAAGAAAAGTCTGGCAAGGTGAGTGTCTTGCATGCACGTAAGATGTGATACTGGGCAACTTGGAAGACTTTGGAAGATGATCCCTGTGGGTTTGTAGGGTTTGTGAAGAAGCTGGTGAAGTGAGAAATAGATATTTGAGATTACTTTGCAGAGGAGCCACAGCAGGTGTGAGACGGAGTAGCTTTTAGTTCATGATGAACTCAATTGGGGTTGCAATTGGTTCCAGCTGGGAAGAACAGACCTTGCTGTCTTTGTCCCCAATTAAATACAAGAGCACTCCAGGCCTTTGACCATGACAGTCAAATCTGGGAACTGTGTAAAACAACAGTGCCTTAGCCATGTCTGTATTAGCTGTGGGACAGCTAGTCTTAAAATGGTCTTGTCTTTTCTTGCCTATTTTTCCACAGAGCCTCTCTTAGATTAAGTCTGATACTGAATGTACCAGTGAGCAGGCCAATGCAATGCTAATACACTGCTTCAAAGCAATCTCAAATCAACCTTTGTTTCTTGAAAGACATGGGAGATGTTATTAATAAACAGAGACAACTATAGGAAAAATCAGACTTTAGTTTCTCTTGTAATGGGTTTATAATGTATTTTTTCAGTCCTGACAAAGCCTCGTATGAAAAATAATGCCAGCTTTCCTCCCATACTTATCTGGATTAGTACATTATTATGGGTTAGAGCCTTTCTTAAGACTGTGATATCTGTTTGTACTGGAGAATCTAGTAAAGACCAAGGCTGCATCATGTTAGCTGTTGAGTAGAGATCCAGCAAGATGTGGAACTGCTGCCACAGAGCATGCATCATCCTACAGTGTATGGGAATGGTTTTGTGATGAGCTACAGCTGGGTCGCCATGGCTCATCCAGCACAGGGACCGAATCCTCTGTTTGATAAGTATCTATCTATCCACTGTTTCTTTGAAAAGTTTATTTTCAGAATGAGGCTTCCTCCTCTGGTTGAAATGTTTATATTGGCAGAACCCTGAATATGGGTGTGAATTTATCTCATAGCTGGTTCCTCTTTCCTAGTAAAAGGGACACACCTAGAGAGAAAGGATTATATTTTACCCTTATGCTGTCATAAGTCTCTTGATTCAGACTAGTAACCTATATGAAAATGGTGCTGTAGTTTGCAAAAAGTCATGAGGTATCCAAATAGGTGCGATTCACTCGTTTCTTGCAGAGCTGGCCTTCAAAACAAATTTTTATTGACCAGATTTCATTGCCAAACAGTGACAATTCTAAACTGGGATAAAGAGCTGTCCCCCTCCCCCAGAATGTGTGATTAAAATATCACAATATTTTGCTTAGGAAATGCAGTGTGCTCCCCAGGATCCCTTGCTGCTGCTGTGTGAAGCTGATGGGAGCTGACAGTTTTGCTGCTGTTAGTCAGTGGGAGTTTGCTAGTGAAACTAAAAGGATTACACTGGTTTTGTTCAGCAGCGTTGTGGGCTTCTGGAGTTCCCTGGTGAGTGGGAAGCTGTCCTGGGAGTTTTTGGCTGAAGTCAGGCAGCTGGGAGTTCGTGTGGCTCTGAAACCTTGCAAGACCTCGCATCCAGCTCCTTAGTGCTGAGGAGCCAGGTAAATAAATGGTTATGAAGCAGATGGATTTCCAGCTCTGTCTCTCCCTGTGTTCTGCCAAAAGATCAGTGTTTCTGTTAAATGTTAGCATTTGACAAATTGCAGAATTATGATGGAATAAAGATCAGTTAGAAAAACTTGTTGAATCTGATGTTGATCTTGGTTGCATCTGACTTGGGAACAATCTGCTCTTTGGATGAACAGTCAAAACCTGCAAGTTTATTTCTGCATGAGAAGCAAACCATAGCAAAATGCCTTTTACTCATTAGGCCTTATTAATTTTGAGTTTCATGCTGTGTTGACCACAGACATGTAGTTCCTTGCTTTCTTGGAAATCAGGCAAACATCTGTTCGTGATTTACCATGAGATCTTTGGCAGAAGTAGCTGGTGAAGGTCTGTCATCTCTTCTGGGCTTCACTTGCGATACCCACTGCCTGTACAGCAGTGTCCGAGGGTGCTCACACACAAAAGCAAGTGTGGATGCTTGCGACTTGCTGCATGTGTATGCATGGGCATAACCATAACTGCTTCCACAGGCTAAAAACGTTGTGATTTAATTTTTAATAATATTATCTTTTAGTTTCTCTCCTTTAAAAGGGGAGTATTTCAAAGTAAACATCATTGTTTATATGCCTGTTTAAAGCATTGATAATCTACATATGTATACCTATTAATCAGATAGTTTGCAACAAATGGCCTGGAAACAAAATATGATCCACTGGAGCTTCCTTTATAGCAAACTCTATCAAAAATAAAATGAGACTAGCAGCAAGAAAGAATGTAATTACTTCCCATCATCACTGTTTATGCCATACTTTTTTTTTTTTTTTTTTTTTTTTTTTTTAATGTTTGTATGTATGGAATTGTGTGAAGATAAATAACTTAATTTTTGGTGAGAAGGTTGCTGAGTTCCTGTAAAAGCTCTAAATTTCTAGTAAGTCAGTTCTACTAACACTGTGTTTTGTTATGTGTCAGTAGTTATATACCTTTGTGTAGCTGTTCAAGGCCTTCCTAGCCCCCAGGTCCTCTGGATATTCTTTTGTAGTATAAAGACTGAGTTATTTTAAGTTGTCTTGGTACAAAGTTTTCAGGAATTGCTGCAGATATATGCTTAAAGGGAAATATTAAAAAGAAAACCAAAAACCACCCACCCCCAAAACCCAAACAAATGAAAAAACAACCCCCAAAGCAGCATATTATTCGTGGTATTTTTCCCCAGACTTGCTGATTTTGCAAACTTTTTTTAATGCTGGTCTATTGAAGTCAATATCTGAATGCCCATCTGAGATTTCTTGAAAGTCTTGAGGAACACTTGAAGTGACCCCTCAGCAGCTGATCAACAAATTGATAAATTTCTTCTGTGACCCAGAAAATGACCTAATCCATTCTTGCATAGATTTGTCACCTCTCCAGTACTGACAAAAACAACAATAAAAAAGCTTGTATTTTCAGGAAAGCAGATGGACGTGTTCATTCTTAAAAAGTTGAGAGCTTTCTGTTGAAAATGTGCCATCCTCCAACTATTCTGGAACATTTTCTGTGTAAGAGGGCAGGTAAAACACCACATCAGGACCTGAAATGAAGTTTTATCTTGAAGACAGTTCAGTAATCAATCAGAATCACCAGCTGGTTAAATTTCAAGTTGTAAAATGAGGGGTCATAATAATGTAGTCCACCTCTTCAAAAATTTGTTGAGACAGGTTTTTTTTTTTTTTTAATGGACAAACCTATGTACTGTTTTCATTCCTGGGATAAATGGAAAAATCCAAATTTTGCTTTTTGCACCTGGTTTCACTGTTTCATAATTGTCACGTCCTTGAAAATTCAGCTTTCATTTGGAAGACGAAAAAGTTTCACAGCTGTGAGGAAGCAGTTCCAGAGACAAAGCTCACCAAAAACAAACTAATTATCACAAAACGTGATTTTTCTGCAAGACTTTTTGGTTAAGTTAACCAGCTTTTGGGCGTTTGGTCATGGCAATTTTCTGATAGTGCTTCATGGAACATATGGATAGCCTGTCCTGAAGCTGCTTCAGACAAGGTACAGTTTATAATTGTCAATTATGTTGAGCATTTGCTAAGTAAGAATTTAAAATATATGTTCCTTGTGCAGTATTTTTTTGCATTTTAACAACAAAAGTGGTTTGAGATACGTCTTTTTAGAAAGCTATAAACAAGAAGGAAAACCTCAAAGTATCTTGGTAGTATTAACAAACTATTTATCTACAGTATCCCTCTACACTACAATGAAGTCTCTATGGAGTTCTGCAGTGGATATAATTTTTCAAAGCAAATTTATCCCATAAAACTAAATACTAGCTGTCAGAGAAAAATACTGTGATCTATAACCTTATTTATGGTTATCATATCTCTGGATATCCAATCTTTTTTCCAGCTGGAGGTGGTGGAAAATAGAATCTGAGTGTCGTGGACTTCTCTGGTAGGCTTCCAAATGTGCAAATCATCTGTATTTGCATCTGCGGGATTTCTGTTAAATCTAATGCATAGTACTGCACTGCACATGTGTTATGCAGCCTGTGCAAAGATCTCTTCCTGTTTTTTATCTTGGGCACAACTGGACAGTACAGCTTTGTTTTTGCAACTGTCAAGCTGTTTTCTCTCCCATATAAGCTGACAGAGCGATGGTGGCAATTTCCTACGAGCTAAATCTAGCAACATGTGAAGTACCTTTTGGAGAAAAGAGAAGGAAGGAAGGAACCTATCACTAATCATGCTTAGTAATTTTTCTTTTTATCACTTAAACTAATAGGTGCAGGCAAAAGTAGTCCTTGGGAATTGGCTTCCGTTAGTCTAGAAGAAGGGGTGTTGGCTAGGAAGTATGAAGTTTTTGCTTTGGTTCTGACCCTGATGGATCATCTAAACAAATTCAAACTGTTTTGCTTGTCTTTTTCCCTCTTTCTCACCTGTGGTTATCATTGTGAGCTCTAAAGGGAGGCTGTGCAGCTTAGAGGCTGTGTGGTTTGCATGGGATGTCTGTGCTGGTAGAAGCATGGCGGTTCCATATTATGCATAAATATTTGTAGGCAAACAACCCTACCCAAATAGTGTTCTAAGACAGATACACAGACTAAAATACTGTTTATAGGAGCATACTATAGCAGATGCAGGGGGGAAAAAACCGTACCACTTAATGAAGCTTTATGACTATCCCATTGTAATAGAGTGTCATTCAATTAAAAATAAATCCATTTAGAAATTTCCAGTGGGCTCAAAATACAATTCTGACTTCACGATTTCTAGCCAACCCAGCTTGTATAAATGCAGCCTTTTGACACAAAAACAACTTGAAATGTATTAAACCCCTTGAAGCCAGAGATTTCATTGTGTTGGTTACCCACAGTGTATATTGTGCTGAAAAAAAAACTAACACCTGGCACAAGAAGATTAAATCAACCTGGTTTTCTTCTTGGAACACTTTCCAATCAGGCTCCTATTCAGCAGACACTGCTGTTGCTGACGTTACTGAAGTTCATAATGATGTGTTTTTCTCTCTGCAACAGAGGAAGGTTCTTTTAAAAATTACTTGTACTATTTATGGACCTTAATAAGGCCTTGACTGTTGTGAATCATAAAATTCTTGTCAAGTGATTTCTTTTAAAAAGCATGGAGTTGTCTGGCTGTTTGTACAGGAATGGCCAGTAGTGGCAGATTGGTTGCTGGTTGAGGTTGTATACTATTTTATTCATTGCTGAGCATCTTAACTCAAGGGCATAGTGTCCCTAAATTGGGATTGGCTGTTCAACTCAACTAATATTAAATCTTTGGCTGGAAAATTGCTTGCTAAGAGATTTCCCTTCCTCCCATCCCTTTTATTATGTGTGTGATTCTAATGACTCCTGATTTATGAAAGGCAACCCTAGGGAAAAAAAAAAGAGTTAGCTTCACATTTGCAAAAATGGATCTTGGTGTGCTGGTGCAATGCCATTGGGGGACAAATGTAATGAGGAAGTGTCTTGAAGTAAGACAAGGGAGTCAAATGCTTAGTCACTAAAATACAAAATTAGGAGATTTCTTGG